>NW_027271843.1:0-619967 GCF_040938485.1 Diadema antillarum | reverse complement strand
TCACCCCCCTCCCCACCCCCCCCCCCCCCCCCCCCCCCGTCCCACATAATTAGCAACATACAGTACTGCGCCTTTTGTGTGCGCTAACGCAGTACGTCGTAGTTGTGGTAGTCTGATTTCCAGACCTTTTGCCAAATGGACTCCGCGCGCGCGGCGACGGCGTCGCCGCCTTTGGCGAAGGCAAAGACAAAAACCACCTTAAACTATACTAATTTTCGACGTTGAGGGCGTTATAGTGGTGTTGGGTTCAGTGCCGTATATTAATATACGGCACTGGTTGGGTTGAGTGGTGGGTGCGTTTTTTTTAAAGACGGCACAGATTGGGGCATGGCGCGTGTTAAACCTATGGGGAAAACGTTGGGTTAGGGTTTTTGGTTATGGTTAGGGTTAGGGTTAGGGTTAGGGTTAGGGTTAGGGTTAGGGTTAGGGTTTGATGGTTAGGGTTAGGATTAGGTTTAGGGTTAGGTTTAGGGATAGGGTCCTCGATAGATTTTTAGTTTCCCCAATCTGTCCCGTCTAAAAAAAACACGCTGCCTGGGTTGTGCGGCTGCGTGCGCGTGCATACATGTGGTACACAGAACTCTACACGTATGGGCCATGCACAGCATGCATTATATAAGCGTGCGTACAATGTGTGTGCGTACACGCCGCCATCATTCAATCGTTGAGATCTGAGATCAGAAACGAGGGGGCAACGAAGAAACTCAACGGAGCATTCGGGGCATTCTGTCATTCTCTGCTGTACTTTGTGACTTTTCTGTGTACGTATCTCTGAAGACATTATTATGATGAGTTTTAGCGCTTTGAAAATGTTGGCGTAATTGGCCATAAGATTAATTTAAGAGTCCCAATTTATTTCGGTCAATTAGTCACGCGATAGAACCCACTGCATTGTGTGTGTGTGTGTGAACATGATTGTGAAGGTGCACTGTATACCGCTGTATGCATACGACACGCCACACTCTGTGCATGCTGAGTGATGGCGGTGATGCTATGCCTGAATGTTTGGACACGTAACGCCGAACGCTTAGTGGTAGGTCTAGCTAAAGTTTAGAGTAGTTAAACGTCCTTTACGCCTGGTCTTGTAAGCATATTTATTTATATCTGTTATACATGTACATGTACATTTGTAATATTGTATATTATCACTTATATTGCATCAGAGTCTCCAAACAAACATGACAAAGTCGGATTGAAGTTTTTTTTTTTTTTTTTACTTTTACAATCAATACAAGTGTCAGAAAATCTCCATCGCGTGAAATCTACAAAGCTGAGCCCTGTCACTGCACTGTACACAAGTCACAAGTGTGCCTCGCGTAGCGCGGTAGCGTATGGTCGGACCCGGGCTGGCTACCTGAAATAAAATGTTGCTTTGCACACAAGCTTTCAATACAGTACGAATGCGCTCAGTGCAGCGCATATCGGATACAGTCAATTGTTCTGAAGCTTTACCTTTTAGTGAATATACAACAAAGAGATTGCTGCGTTTTTAGACATCAGTCTATGATGTCTATGAATTGCTGAAAACATTTTATTCACCCAAGTCTTGATGTAACACCGCTAACGGTACAATGGATGTCGCAGGTGTAGTATAGGGGCTGTTCTATCCACAAGGGTTGGTAGAGTGTTGTGTGGATGTGTGTGCATCTCGTTATACCTCTCTCTTCCATTTTTTTTTTTTTTTGTAATCTTTCCTTCTTTTCTTTTTCTTTTCAGGTATTCCTAACTTTCCCTTTCCATCCTATTAATCATTTCTTTTTGGGTTTTCTTTTATCTTTCTTTTATCAATTTCCTATCCAATCTCATTTTCTGTCTGTCCTTTCTTCTGGTTATCTTTCCCTGTAACCTTTCCTTTTTTTACCAATATCCTTTACTTTAAATGTTATAGTTCTTTTTACCTTCCTATTCATCTTGCCATTCTTCCCAGTTTTGATTAATCCCTCATTCTATCATTCTACCTTGTGCTTTCAGAACTATTTTCAATCTTTATTTTTTTTTTTTTTGCTTTGCTTTCCTCTTTTCTGTTCAAACATATCCATCTCTCCCTTTCTTCCCTTTACAATGTAAGTTTCTCTTAGAACTTTCTTTCCTTCTATAATCTTTTTTTTTTTTATTATTAAAGTCTCTTTTCTATATTGTATCTTTTCAGGGTTCATACAGGTCATGGAAAACCTGGAAAGTCATGGAATTTAGCCTAGTCTTTTTCCAGGCCTTGAAAGTCATGAAAAACTGATATTTCCATCAAAAGGTCATGGAAAGTCATAGAATTGCAAGAATTATAGAATTATCTGTTATTTGTGAGAGATGTGTGTGTATTCCCTTTGCTTCGCTTTGAATTGAGATCAAATTTATGGTTTAATGTGTTAAAAAAAGAATTGTGTAAAAGTCATGGAAAGGTCATGGTATTCTGGCTAAAATGGTCATGGAAAGTCATGGAATTTAATTCATGAGAAAGAGAATGAACCCTGCTTTTGTTTTATTTTTTCCAGGTTTGCCTTTTTGGTATGTTTTCATTCATTTCCTTTCCCCCCTTTCCCATCCTTTCTCTTTACATATCCTATCACCCTTGTCTTTAATATGATCGCATTTTTCACTTAATCTTTTTTTCATTCAAACACACCCAGTCACACTCACACACACACACACACACACGTGTACACACACACTCTCACACACACTCACACACACACACACACATACACACACACACTCACACTCACACACACTCTCACACACACACACACACACACACACTCAAACAACACAAAGTGACAAACAGTAACCCAAACCTCAATCGCTATACTCTGTACAAACGGAAGGAAAGGCAGAAACACAAGTTTATCTTATTACAGATACAGGTCCCATAGAAGAACCTGCTGTGGTCAATACGAGATCACTACATTCAGATCCAGGGAATAATTTTCCAACTCAAAGTTGATCAGCAATTTCAGCTGATGAACAATATTTCACATGGTATCCAGTACATTACTATGGAAGAAAACTGCTACACAAAAGATAGTTTGTGTAGCAGTGGTGTAAAAGTGCATAGCAAATTGCGATGCGATACCAGGAAAATTATTCCCGAGATCAATCGCTGTGATCGCAGCCATGCCGTGAGCATGTTTCATATACCATGTCGTGCCATCTGCTCCCGTGCAACACAATTAGCACAGAGTGAACTATTATTAGCTGCGGTTAACTTGTTCTGACAGGGTTAAAGTGTCAAAATGGCAAATATTCCATTTCTACTGGTTTTAGGTTTCATCAGACGCAAATGTTTGTGCTTGTTGGAGATTTAGTGTGAAGTTGTGCATGTTTGGAGATAATTGACAAGGTGGTGTGAGACTATACTAGCGGTCTAGTGCCACCTCATTCATGAACTTATGCTCCAGATATTGGGTTTAGATGTAATAATTCTGTAATTTTAAATAATTCTGTGGGGGAGGGGTGCGAAAGTAGAAGCAGCTTAGACCGTATAAATTTAAGCCTGACTGCTAGCTGCTAAGTAGCCTTTAAACAAGGCGACTCGCTCTGCGTGCCCCCGTATAGCGCGTTTACCCCACAAACCTGTTGGCCGGCGAGTGGAGCGAGCCGCCTTTATCCACTCGTTGAGGGATGTGTACTTTTGTCGTTGTTGTTGCTTTATATTCTTTGACAAATTTGCGTACAAATTTGACGCAGAAAATACACACGGCACCAAGGCAAGCCTCGTTAATATTAATTTATTCTTATTCTACTTAATATTAACGAGGCGTGCCTTGGTGCCGTGTGTATTTTCTGCGTCAAATTTGTACGCAAATTTGTCAAAGAATATAAAGCAACAACAACGACAAAAGTACACATCCCTGAACAAGTGGATAAAGGCGGCTCGCTCCACTCGCCGGCCAACAGGTTTGTGGGGTAAACGCGCTATACGGGGGCACGCAGAGCGAGTCGCCTTGTTTAAAGGCTAGCTGCTAAGATGATGTATGACTGCATTCTTTCAGAATCTCAGGGGGAGGGGGAAAAGGTAAAGTTAAGTTGACTTTAACATTGTATTTGTGCGACTGCAGATAAATTTCCAATATTGTTTTAGTGTTCGATATATCAATGCAAGTGTTTATGCTGTCAATATTAATTAAAGAACGATTAAATTGACTTAAGTGTTGTATTTGTGAGACTGCGCGTAAGTTTTAAATATTGTTTCAGTGTTCAATGTATCAATGCAAGTGTTTATGCTGTCAATATTACAGAACGTGCAAACCAAGCACTTCATCCATCATGCCGGCTGCAGTTCAAGACTCGCCCAACAAGATCTTCGTCGGCAGTATGCCGAAGGCTTGGACGGAGGCTAAAATGGAATCCGTATTTGTAAAATTCGGCAAGATCACTGAAGGTTTGTATGAGGCAGGGCATTTGTAAGGACATTCTCCCACAACTTGTTGTTGTTAATGAAAAAAGAACTGGAGTGTAAAAAAAAAAATTATTTGCCTCAGGCAATATTGACATCAAAATCAGACGATATTATGAACAGCTCACTTGCGTAAAATCAGTTTGCGCAAGGCTCACTTGCATGTATACAATCGATTGACACACGGAAAAGGGCCTACGTGTTGCAAATGCCCTTTCCATGTGGTTTGTCTATTGGTTAGATAAAGTTGCCATGATCGAGTGGCCACAAATTTGTAGAACCCTGCCCTGCCAGGGTCCTTATGTCTTTATTGAAATTTAGTGAGTGATTAAAATGTGGTCAAGTTTTGGATATGTTTCTCCCACAGTCAGTCCCATGCAATAGACATCATGCAAAAATCAATTTTTGTCAGGGGTAGGAGGACATTGTCTTGAGAATATGAAGAGAACAGCTATGTACATTCAATTTCAAGTACCTTTTTATTTGTAACTTCAGATCTGTAGGTTTTTGTCCATTAATTGTATATGAAACTATTTGCTTGAACTGAAAGTGTGTGTGGTTTTTTTTTTTTTTTACAAAGGTAACTTTTTCTTTTGGTGAAATTGTGTAAGGGTCATAAACTACCTTTGCATCAAGATTAGAGAAGTGATAACAGCCCATAATTGGTGATTTCAAATTGAAAAAGTAACTATCTTGTAGTCCGCAATATATAACAAACTGTATGACCAAAGTATGTAGATGGTGGCATGTACTCTAGGTACCTCCGTCCCACTCAATTAAATGTTGAAGTAAGTTGAGTGTTTGTTGCTGTACAGTAGCTGTGAGGGAGTGCATCTTGCAGTGCATAGGCACTCGGTGGCAACTGAATTATGATTACTCTACCTCTCTGTATCTCTCTCCATTCTCACTCGCACAACTGTACACACACACACACACACACACACACACACACACACATGCATGTACTCTCTCACTTATTCACAATCTTTCTCTTTCTTTTTCTCCTCCATAATAGTGAATCTGATGAAGAACAAGGAGACTGGCGAATCTCGAGGATTTGGTTTCATCACATTTGAAAGTAGCGATGATGCCAGTAATGCCATTGAAGGAATGAAAGGCAAGGTAAGTTGTGACGGTTCACATGATTACACGCAAATAATGCCTTTTTAACCTGTTGAGGACAGGCTGATTTGCTTGAACACACATTTCCCATGGACACCTGGCCGTGTGTGCTTGGGACGAGTCTTCAAGGGGTTAAACAAGGTGGACAAAGATGGTAACAAAACATTTTATTGAAGATTAATGCATTTTTCATGCTCTATGATAGATGATAGTAATTTTCAATTATAAAACAAACATTTTGCCGTACGTTTTGGGAGAGTAATCAATGAATTCGTACCTTAATTTGTAAATTTGAATGTAAATTTTTATTATATGATATTTCATGTATTAGAATACTGCAGTCAAAGAACAACAGTCATAATTAAATAGCATAGAAGAGATGTACAGAGAGATAACTATATGTACATAACTCTTCGGGGAAGAGATATCTTCTTTGGAGTTTTTAATTTGATAGCTTTAAGAAAAAGTATGTTTGTTTGCTTGTTTGTTTTCAACCAGGAGATAGAAGGAGCCACGCTGAAAGTGGATGGTGCTCTCAAGAGCCTTCATGCCAGCAACCCTGGCCTGCGGGGACGCGGCGGCGGATTCCGCGGAGGCATGGGGATGGGCATGAGGGGCGGTGGACCACAGGGGTAAGACTTTGCTCTAGTACAGCAGTAAGGGTAGTGGATCTCTCAGTATTTTTTAAGATCAATAAAATTCCTTTTCTCCCTGCAGCAGCATTCAGGGATAGCATCAAGTATTAAGTGGGATTTCACTTTTAGAAACAGCATTGTCCCAACTTATTGAGATGTGAACAGATACTACTTAGGCTATGTTAGTTATTGTACTGTCTTCTTAAGATACTTGTTATAGGGCTGTTCTTTTGATACTTACAGTTAGAAGGCAAATTGCATGCCAGTTAAAAGTTAGTTTGACAAGAAAAGGTTACATTTTACAAGCACAGCAGATGGATATTTGATCAAAGTCGAGTCAAAAGTAAGGAAGTTGTGAAATGTTAAAATTTGCTTATGTTTCGATGCATCATTCAAAGTGGGTATGGGATGCAAATGAATGAGCTGTTGATGTGACCACCTCACAATTTTTCATTGATCCTGCAAATAAAATACTCATAAAAATTCAATTTTTTCCTAGTGAAGGGTGGAACGTAATGTTATTAGCAGAAAGGCTTCAAAATAGTGGTCAGTCTGATAAACTCCGATAAGAGACTAGGGCATAGCTGGGCTTGAACAAAAAAAGAGAAAGAAAAAAAAAACTTCTTACCATGTAAAAATGTTGCAATAAAGCCTAAAGTACAAGGAGATCATTACTATGTTTCTCAATATACCATAACTGTAGATGGCTTGTTCTAAAAACTATTTTAACAATACTTGAAATTGATTATACTGATTAAAATGTTTACATTAGTTGTTTCTGTCCCTAACTCGTGTTTTAGAACTACTTTGAAGTACGGTACTAAACCAGGGTATTTGTTTCATCTGCAAATGGTAAATGCCTTTAACTGATAATACAGCTTAATTTTAAAGGTCATTTCTAACTTTCTCAACCTTCCCCCAGGTCTTTCAGAGGACGTGGAGGCCCACTCATGCGCGGTGGTCCAAGAGGCGGATTCTCAGGGCGTGGCGGTCCACCCCCTAGGGGCGGGTTCATGCCCAGGGGACGCGGTGGGCCGCCGAGCCGAGGCATGGGCCCCGGTGGGGAAGAGATGGGCCGCGGAGGGCCCCCTACCAGGGGTATGGGGCGAGGAGCTTACGAGGGTGCCTCGGCAGGTGGCACCAGGGGTTCGCCGCGCGGCGGAATGAGGGGAGCGCCGCGAGGAGCTAGTCGTGGTGCACCGAGAGGAGGACCGCCCTCCTCCAGGGGCAGAGGTGGTGTTGGGAGGTATGTCAACCAAACTACCTGCTTCCTCATCTTTTGCTTTCTTAATCAAATATTCCATTTCATTCATGATAAATTTGAACATTTTTCTTTGAAAAAAAGAAGAGCAAAAAGAAGACAAGGCTTCCCTATTTTCACATTTTTTTTTTTTTTTTTCCAGAACACTTCTGGATAGAACACCGCAACTTGATGTGGAGCCGGAACCACGTGCCAGACCTCTCCTTAGTAAAGGTAAGGTTTGAGAAGCCGTGCTGTTTGCATGCCTGCTACGAGCACACTAACACACCACATAGACTTGACCTCATATTCACAGGGATCCACTGAATCCATGTTATCAAATCATGGTGGGTTGGTATGGAATGCCACCTGGGGATGGTATGGAATGCCACATGTAGCATTTATTTTTTTAAGAGGATGCATGAAGTCCTTGATCATATTCTGTCCGTGAAATGGTTCAGTGTGAATTGCTTGCTCAAGACACAAGAAGTGCAGCTGCGCGTGCGCAACCTAGAGTATATACTGCTTGCTTGACATTCTACAACAAATGTATAGAATTTACAGCAGGTCTGTTAGTAGTCACATCAGGCCAAACACATCAGCTTTCATGCGTGGAAATATAATAATAAGTTAATAATAATAATACACTACATTTGCAATGCACTTAATACATTGTTTCTAAGTGCAAAAGGAAAAGATGAAAGGGAAAAGAAAAACGAGAGATAACAGACAAGTCAAAACACAAGTAGGAACTAGAAAAGCACTCTGAGAGCGCAGACCTCCGCCAAGCATGCAACTCATTTCCACCACTGATCTTGTTCTTCCATAGAGATATCAGTGATTTCTACCCATAAGTACTTATAGCGTTGTGTGCTGAAAGTCGCCCAATTTCCCAATATAGAAGCCTTTGTTACGTCATAAACCCTCAGCTGCACGGCGCGCCTCGCCCTAGCAGAAACTAGAGCACCCACTTTAGTGCGCGCTTGCAAACCTCCAATACGCACAGCCTGAACTCTCAAGTTCATTGACCTTACCTAGTAAAATGTCAAATATCCTTCATAAATTCAACCAAAATTCTCGAATCACTACCAAAAGTTAATCGTTTGGTACTTCTGTCATTCTCAACCTTTCCTGCAAGTTTCATCCCAATCCGTTCACTACTTTTTGAGTTATTTTGAGCACGGACAAACGAACGAACGAACGAACAAACCAACGGTAACGAAAACATAACCTCCTCCCTTGGCGGAGGTAATAACATGACATAAATCAGTGTGTACCAGTAGATAAACACATACAATAATTGGGTTACACTCAGCACATCAACTTAGGGAAGGAATCAAATAGGAAATAAAGCTCTGTCTGTCTTGTGAATCAGATGAAAACATAACAAGGATGCAATTGGGCTAATCTAAGAATTGGCGAATACATTTTTTTAGCTGCTCAGCACGAAAAATCAATAACTTGCAAGAATAACATTTATCTTATTACGACGAAGAGGGAAGTAAGTGGTGCAAACTGTGAGTTATTGGTGAATGGGAATATTTAAAGGGGAAGGCTAGTAACTGATCAATGGGAATCAGTGGAAATGCTGGGAGTTGATTGTTCCAATCCTTATGGGATTCATTCAAGAGTTCATTGTATATCTATTGTTGTGTGAAAATGATTTGCTTCAGAACGGTCTGATATTCAAGTAATGTGCAGATTAATGCTCCGTCACTGACCAGGGACGCTAACCTGGAAGCATTAAACTGCACATTACTTGAATATGAGACCATTCTGAAGCAAATCATTTTCACACAACAATAGATATACAATGAACTCTTGAATGAATCCCGTAAGGATTGGAACAATCAACTCCCAGCATTTCCACTGATTCCCACTGATCAGTTACTAGCCTTCCCCTTTAAGATGATAAATCCCGCTCAATACCCAACAGCTGCAAGTGGCACTTACATTGCTTTTACAGCGCCTTTTCCCCTGGATACAAAGTGCTACAAACGGGTATGAGATGTCATCCCTGGTTGCCATAGGAGATCATAAAATACTGTAAAAACCTGAAATGCTCTTGCGCATTTTAATTTCTCAAGAGCCAAGATGTGCGAAAATAAAATGCACACAAAAGTACTTCGACACTATATTCATTCGCCAAAAGTTTATGTGGCAATAAAGACCGTCAGCTCCAATTAGCGGAAATTTCAAGCCAGGAAAATATCTTGTTTTTCCAGTATACAGATTACTGTTGAACAAAGAATGTTCGTGTGCATTTTAATTTTTGCGAATTTCGCGAGAGCCAAGATTCGCGAAATTAAAATGCTTGTGAAAGTTCTTGTCTACGCTAGATGCATTGAATGTTAGAGGCAACTCACGAAAATCTCATGTCTCAAGAAAGGCCGTCGGCTCCAATTCGTGAAAATTTCATGGCACGAAAATATCGTGTTTTATAGTACCATGCAGTGACAGTACTAGTCCAGCATGTACATCAGTCGGAACAAGTGTTGTTCATAGGTTTTATAGGTGGTAATGAGAAAGTTAAACAAGAAGGACTTGACTTACGTGTCAAGATAGAAAGGGAAAGTTTAAAAAAGAAAAGATGGTAATGGTAATGGTTTATTTAAAAATTCATTCGCAGCCATGAAGATGGCTGAATTGCAGAATTTTGTACAATATATTTCATTTTACAATAACATACATAATAATACAATCAGTCTACGATCAAAATATAAAACTACACAATTACATATACATATAAAAAACACCTGATGACCAAAGTAGCAAACAAATACGCTTATACATTCACAATGAGAAAGCTGGGAGAAAAATTATAGTAGATGGTAAAGATAAATGAGTTTGGACTGAGAAATGCACTTTAATGGTTTTAATCGCGACATTTGGAACCAAATTTGATGAAATTTGGATATTTTTGTATTCCTTCAAGACTTTTTTTACATACATGTATATACACATATGAATATTGCAAAACGTTTCTTTGCAAACAGAAAAAATAGGTCATGAAGATTTAGAAAAAAGATATGCAAAAACAAAGAGAGAAAATGTTCATAACTGTTTTGAAGAAACTGAGAAAGCTGGTTCTCTTTCTGCCGTGCCAAAAATATAAAAGATGAGAAATTCTTGCCTCTCAGAGCCCCTTATGACTGGCCCTGGCCTGCCCGAGCATCGGCCAGCGAGGGAGCCCAGGGGACGACCGGTTGAGCGGGAACGGGAGAGTTACCGCGGTGAGTTCTCCGGCCCTCTTGTAACTTTTTTTTTTGGTAAGACTACCCTGGCACTTTTTGAGTTGTACACACAGGAAGCCATGTGAATTTGGCAGTGCGGTATAGCAAGCAATCGGCCAATCGTTACGGCATGGCTTCGTGTGGATTGGATAATGAGGGAGGGCAACGGGCGATACAATAATGTGTCATATAATTTTTCAGCGTTTTGTCATGCAAGTGAACTTGATACAACTTATGTTGTATGAGCAAGGTGATACGTATGTACAATGTAAGCTTGCCGCCAAAGAGCTACTACAATCGTTATCATTATAAAGGATTGTATAGTTTTGGTCGAGACCTAATGTCAGGTTTATAACATTTTTTGGTGAGATAATGAGAAACCTCTTTTGAAATATGAAAGAGCATGTAATTTCAAGAAGGATTCAACATTTATTTGATGAAAATTGGTCCTGAAATGGCTGAGATGTACACACAAAAAAGTGATCCATATAAAATTGACAGGCCACGGCTTTATTGATCTCTTTGTTTAACTCTGTTTTTAGATATCTCAGTCATTTCAAAACTGATTTCCGTCAAATGACTTTTGATTTCCCATAGAATTGTATGCTATTTAACATTTCAAAGAGTGGTTTCTAAATATCTCGCAAAACGTTACAAGCGGAATTCTCACCTCAACCAGTACTGTACAGTCCCTTTTAAACAGGGAGCATATTACAGCTTTCGCTTTTCTCAATATACATCATACATTTACTCATGACGAGTGTGTCATTTTGCCTGAAGACTGGGTCAGAAGAGTGATCAATCTGTCCCAATTACTTCTTGGTATCTTGAAATGAAGCACTTTTATAGTCAGTGGGTAGGTTACAAGTTAGAAAATGGTGACAAAAGATCATCTTATCTTTGAAAATTAAACAAAAAACAAAATGGAAGCAGCTCATAAACTTGCTTTTATAGTTACTGCTCTTTTGAACTGTCTTTTTTTTTTCCAATTCACTCAAGATAAATCAAGTTTGATTTGGCGACTTTGCTTTTAAGTTTGCAGAACCATTTAAAAGTGCTGGCTTTTCTTGAGCAATATCTACAGGATGAATACATGTATGCTGTCTGATAATAAACTTTGGTGTTTGTGCTCGTCTTTTGTACCTTGTATCTAGAGTGTGTAGGTGGCAGTGTAGCTGTTCATAGTGTTGTAAAAGCAGTTGAAATAGCATAGATGCCTAGGATGAACAGAAATGGATAGAAATAGTATCCAAAGCATGTTGGAGATGCTAACAGTTTTAGAAATGTTTGCCAAGGAAGAATTGCCCACTGTGCTTGTTGATTTTGAACACTAACAAAATTTAGTATGGGAAGAGAATGTCAAGTATAAATGATAACGATATTTTTTTATAGGCTTTTATTTTTTATTTTTTTGAAAAGTCTTCTAGTATATTGACCAATATCAAGGTGAAATTATATATGAATGAAATTTGCAGGCTGAAGACGGTGATAACTACTAACATGAATTTGAGTGTGTAGGAAGTTTTCATTTCTTAGTGCAGTTTTCTGAAGAAAAAAAAGTGGGAAAAATTGACAATTTTTGTCTGAAAGACTGTTACTTGTCAACCGTCCTAGCCTACAATGTACATTATACACCATATGTTTGTTTAGTAGTTTTCATACTGGGTCTGTGCACTCTTTTTATATTGTGTTCATGTTATGCAATATGTTTGTGTTCATTATGTCATTGTTTTGTTTTGTTTTTTCACTTTGAACACTTAAGTTTATATTTTTGATCATACACCTTGACCATATATTTTACTATTTTTTCATGGTGAGCACACAATAGTGTATGACCTGAAAGCTTTCAGCCCCTACTGAGGGTTAAGACAGGCATGGTTAAGAAGAAGGGAAAAAAAGAGTTACACCCTTCATCATTTTCTCTTTGTTTGTAGACTACCAAGATTACCTCTCTCCCGGCCCGGATCGATGGGAAGACAGGAGACCAGCGGGTAAATTTGGGCCAAATTAAGCCCAAGATATTGACTGTGCACAGTCATTTCCATGCTTTTCTTCTCATTTTTGCTGTTGTTGTGGAGTTAAAAAAATCATGTATTCACTGATCACATCTCTGTTTTGCCTCAATAGATGACAATAATTTGCACCACTTCATGCTGACACTACTTCTCATTTCTAACTGCCTTTTATTTTTTTTTTTCTCCGTCATCTCCTCAGCAAACAAGGGTCTTTTGCACATTCCAGTGTGAGGGACGTTGTGTTAGTGTGTGGTAAATGTTGACTTTGTGCCTACGTTCTGTGGTGCATACTACTTACACATACTTTCCCTCTCTCATGTGTGTGTGTGTGTGTGTGTGTGGTGTTATATGTTTTTAAAGGTACATGGTCCTGGTGGTTTAGTCGAATGCGTATGCGGGTGCATGGCCCAAGTTTCCCATAGAAACCTATGCTATCGACTTCTCTTTGGCGCTTACGCTTTGACCCATTTCCCCGAGTCTGAGGAAGTCCGATCCACTGTAGTCAGTGGTTCGATCACAGTTCGGCTCATGATTCGGCTGCGGGGATGACAGCTTTAGCAAACTTCTTTTGTGACGTCGTACTAAGAAGCACATATGCACGCACCCTGGCATTACCACAGACTGCGCGATGCGCGGAGAAGACAACGAGGCAGTGTTACCTAGCAACACCTAGGCGCTTTACTCTCAATGACAGCTAAACTTCGGCAATCTTCGTATCAATGCTAATGATGATCGGCAGTATCATCAACAGCGCCCTCTTACCCACCAGGACTATGCGCCTTTAATGACTGCAGCAGGAAAGGAATTTGCACATTCTCACAAGATAGACATTACAGTCAAACCTGTCTATGGCGACCGGTCAGGCGAGATGAAAAAAGTGGCCATTATAGACAGGTGGCTGCTAAGGCAGGTTTGACTGGACTGTATATTGACGGTAAGGAAGGAATACTAATTGGTGTGGTAGTATGCTATTCTCTGAAAATTTCATCCATTCCACCCACGGTAAATGCTACTCACAAGCAAGAGCTCTGGTTGGTCTGATCTGAGGCAAGGTTGTGTTCTGTTTTTTTTTTATTATTCCCATTTGATGAAAATACACACACATACACAAGCATCTATTTCACTATAGAAATGGACTTCCCTCTGAGTAATAACAATGTAGCGGTTGCAGACTCTCGCTCACACATCATGTTTCTAATTTCACTTTTTATATCATCAATTTGTTCTCTTATCAATATGTGTTGTTTTTAAGTAGAAGTGCGCCACTCCATCGCAACGCTTTTCACTCGTTCCTTTGCAGATGCGGAGGTGAACACTTTCTGTAATCTAGAGTGAGAGACAAGATTTGGAAAGGCCACCAAGTCCAAAAAGCTGCACATGTCATATATCTGATTCGCAAATTTTGTCAGACGATATGAGTGCAGCTATGGGTGCCTGTTTTAACCAGACTTAAATCAGTCAATCTTTTGTGATTTTTCTCTTATTTTTACCCTAAAAGTTGTTTTGATTCATTTTGATCTTTCTGCATACGTGTCAGCCATATTCACTCTGAAAGCTCACATACCTTGAATAAAATGTCATGCTGTAATTGGTAAAGATCTAACTCGCAAGTTGTTTGCTTTATAGTCTCCTTGAAGCATCCTCATCAGGATCTTCAATGATTTTTTGTTGTTGTGCTGTTGCAACATAACACTACATGCCAATGGCTTGCAGTAGCTTTGTTGAAAATAACATACGTGTGCATCTCTTTCATGAATTCTTCTCATCAAAAGTGATTTTCAAGACTAACATAAGAATGTTTTTTCTCTGTATCGAGATGGGGAGATCGAAACATTTTGATCCCGCTTATATTCCAATTTCAACATCAACAATTTTCATAGCCCTTTTCACTTTAAGTCAGTCCTGGTATTCCATGTTCAGTGTTTTTGTTCTATAGTATGTATTGTCCCCCTTTTAATCTGCAACAATTTTCTTTTATTTCATGTAACACATGAGCTGGTAAAGCAAACCATAGAGGGAGATGCTTCCATAAAGAATCAACCAATATGTTAACATGCACTGACTTTTCTTTCCCACCTTTCTTCACTTTCCTGACATGCGTGATCATGTTTGCAGTAATGCACCACTTATCCAAGAATTGTGGTGCATTCATTGCTTTCATGAAAACTCATGCTCTGTGCTTTGGGCCCGCAACATGGGACTGAGCTACCAGTTGACAGACTTTTATCTTGTTGAGATGTAATTATATGTTTTCGTGTTTGTTATTAAGTGATTTGAGTGCCTTTCTTTTTGCAGTTTCTTTTCCTGTCCACTTGCTTCCCATAGTGTCAGTTGCATACATAGCTGTTTGCCTGACATCATTACTTAAAAGGAGAAAGATACTCACATTTCCCATATGAGTTTTACTCTTTTCTCTTTTTCTCAACGCAAATGTCATGCATTCATGCTCTGGTGCAGTGTTGTATGCAGACATCGCTCTTTTCAAGATCATCGGCTCATCCTAATCTTCGCTTCATTTGGATCCCGTTTTCATCCCCTTTAGGTCCGTCCTACTCCGAGAGGGGTCTGCTACCCAGAGAACCCGCAGCATGGGATGAACCTGCCAGGCGAGAAGGTAGTGAAATATATTCATATATCTATATATTCATATTTGTGTATTTGTATGTTTATATATTTATATATCTATATATCTATACATCAATATAGTTATATATCTATATATTTATATAAATTCATATATTTATGTTCCTCTCCCACCAAAGAGAGAGTGGGAGAGGGGGAAAAAAAAGAACAGCAAGTATTTTGTAGGTAACAAAGACAACCTCAAAGGGGAAGGGTGGGACTGAAGCTAGAGGAGTAGCAAATAACATTTCACAAATTAAAAAGTAAAGATATATGGAATGACCGATTCTGTGTTCAGTGTTCTATTCTTTTCTCTCTTTTTCTTTCTCTTTGTAAATCACTTGTAGTAGAAATAAGATTATACTGCAAACTGTGCATATAAAAGATGACAATGCCAGAGATCAGAATAAGTGGCAGAGGTTGACATGAAACATGAGAAATTTTGTTTGTATACATTGTACAAATTAAGTTGATATTATTTTGCAGACGTGTTTCAGTGTGCTCAACCCTTTCCATGACAGAGACTTTGGACAGTGTGTACAATTTTATGGGTTTTTTTTTGAGCCAATCAGCACTCAAAGCACACAAGGGATTAACTTCAGCCACTGTCAATGTGTGACAATACATTGATTCCTCTTTTCTGTCCCTCTCTTCTTTCCTTCATTATATCATCTCATTGTTACTCCTTTGATTGTGTGTCCAGTAGAGCCCCTGCTGAGGGAGAGAGAGGCGCGTGCTCCACCACCCCTTGAGAGACATGCAGGTAAGCGATGAAGATTATTTCCCAGATCTTGCCATATTTATTGTTTTTTCCCTGTTCTTTCTTTTAGTATTGGAGGAGCTGCTGTAGTAAATAAGATGATGAGTGGGACTCTTTGAGATCACTGGTTTGGTGGAATCCCCTGGCTACAGTAGTTGTGCTCATGGGCGAGGCTTTTTATCCAAATTACCTAGTCCTTTAGTGGGAACTTGAAGCTGTTGATCCTGAATTGCTGGGTTACTAGCTGTCATTGCTTCTTCAGCAGCCACGTAAACCAAATCATAGTCCAAAATCAATTTCAAAGTGTCATTATTATCCATATCATGTATTTTGGCTGTATAAACAGGTATTTTGTTCCCTGGCCCTGACACAGGGAATAGTGTCAGAGCACTACTCTGTTTTCTCTATAAAGACCACTGTACACATACACTTGGCGCTCCCAATGTTATAATGGCATCAACTTCATCTTTTTCATTGTTTGATATGTGGTACCAGTTTGTGCTGTAGTGCTAGTGTCCATCGTTGGCATCCAATATGGTATAGATTGATTGCATTGCGGTGCAACAGAGAGAGGTGCATAGATGCATATGTTGAACACCAATAATAATTTTTGCAGTGATGATAATGAAAGTGACAAACAGGACAATGAAAATGTTACTGAGGTGCTCAAGTAATGTCAATAAATATTACAGTAATTTTGTGGTAATCATAACAATACAGTGTAACTCAAAATATTTGTATTTTTTGGGGGGGTCCCTGTATACTTTCCAACACTGCACACTGGCACTGGTCCGACAGTCCAGACTTGTAAAAAGCAATGTTGGATCAGTAACTTTTTCAGTGATAACCAGTTTAAAAAAAAAAAAAAAAAAGGTACCTACTGGTCAGGAAGACAGGTCAGATCAGTAGAAAAAAAAGGTTTTGTGGGCAGCCCTGATACATTCATATTGTTTTTAATAGTATGAATGCACCACCACTCTAGGTAGTTTGTATTCAGTCATCTACCGATGTAGTCCATCTATGATGAATCTATTCCCCCTGTTTTGCTTCCTAGAGCGTCCACGGCCATCATTTCCCCCTGAGCGTGAGGCTGCGTACGGAAGCCGCAGCACGAGCCAGTACGCAGAAGAGAGCTATGGTAAGTTACTTTGCCACGCACTTTCACCCAAGGGAATAGTTGAAGGAATCTCACTGTCAGGTGTGCTTCCTAAGAACCAAGTTAAGATCATACGTTCAAGCTTTTTTTTAGCCAAGCCGTTAAGACATTCATCTCACACGGCATACCATATATCCAGGTCCAGAATTGTTATGATGGTACAAGGTTGTGCATCCATTTTGTGGTAATGTGCTGTCTTTGTCGAAAGCAAGTTGAAAAATATGCTCAAGACCATTTTCCTTCATGCTTTTATTTTATTTTTTTTTTTTGCATGACCTTTTATAGTAAAGACTTCATGACAAGTGTCCATAGATAGTGAGACTTTGATCCAAAATGTTAAAGTATGAAGTTGTTTTTTTTTTTCTCCATGCTTTTGCTTTGTAGAAATTCATCACTGACTTCTTCCAGTTATCAATCATGTATGAAGTTCCCCAAACTTTTTGCATGCCTTTTTTTGGGGGGGATGATGATGCGGACACACCTTGTCATCCTTTCATTGATCCTCACCTCTAAAAATTAGGCGACACAAAACGAAATATTCCCTCTCTCCAAACAGGTCGCGCTGGAAGGGAGGAATACCCAGCCAGTCGTGGCGCAGCCTCCTACGATTATGCGGAGGCACGACCGGCGCGCTCGGAGTTTGGAGCTGAGTCGTACCGCCGAGACCCTTATGCTGCTGGCGGGTCGAGCGATCTTCATGCGGCACGCCCCACCCGAGACAGGTAACGCTATATACCAAAGACCTCACTGGAGTGTGTGTATGATGGGTTATGACCTTTTTTTTACACATCTTCCCAACTTTGTTGAACGTTGACAATCAGTTGGATCCATGGTTTAGTCAAGGAAGATTCAAGATATGGAGACACAAAGACACAGGGATGCCCAAATAAAAATCGTGCAAAGATTGATGAAATAAAAATAAGAATTACTTGACTGGACATGTCTAGACATTAAAATGACATATTAATTCATAAAGAGCTATGCTTGAAGATTGTACCATATCAGTTTTATTTACAGAAATTAATTGGCAAAGTGATAAAATCCAAGAGGGTACAGTTTCATATGGCAATCACAGCATACCGCTGTGATTTACACTTTTGCATGTATTTGTTGGCGAGATCAACTCCAATGTTTTATTATTAGGTCAAATTTCATTTCATGACATAAATCAACATGCAATATACATTGTATATCTGACATTATTAGTACTAAATGAATATTCAGATTACTCAGAAAGATGGCAGCATCGAACTCCGATCATCAAACGCTCAAATGCACTTATGATTTTTATTTTTTTTTAATTTTTATTTTTTACATGCCTAGAAAACTGTGTTTGAATACTCAAAGCCAGTTGGAACTCCAGCTCCCGAACCTTGTTGGTTAAACAGATGGGCTTTTTAGTCTGAAATGGGATTCTCTGCCTTTGAATCCTGCCTAGTGCTTTTACGTCTGTGGGCTAAATATTTAATCATATCTTTTATTGCTTCTGTGTAAAAATGTCGGTTGGGAGTTACTGACACTTGCAGGGCCTTCAAGGAGAACAGTGCTCACTTTGTTGTATCTTTAGTCGATGTGACCATCATATTTTTGCTATGAATTTGAATATGAAATTTGCCCAAGAATGTTGTGTCTTGTGGTTACTGCGTATGCCATATTAGGGTTACTCTGTTCAAAAAGCATTATTAAAGGGATCGTATTGTTTTGGTTGAGGCCTAACTTCAGGTGTCGAACTTTTTCGGGAGAAATAATAATGAGAAACCTCTTATGAAATATGAAGGAGCATGCAATTCGAAGAGAAATTCAACATTTATATGAGGAAAATTGGTTTTAAAATGGATGAGATACCCAAAACAGAGCAATACTAGTAAAAGATGGGACCCACCTTTTATTCCGATGCCATTGTTTTACTTTGTTTTTGGATGTCTTGGCCATTCCAAAACCGATTTTCATCAAATGAACTTTGAATTCCTCAGAGAATGGCATGCTCTGTCCTATTTCACAAGTGGTTTCTTGATATCTCGCAAAAAGTTAAAAGCCTGTTTCTCATCTCTAGCAATACTATACCATCCCTTTAACTATACCATCCCTTTAACATATTTTATGTGTACTCCCTTCCAGCCTCCTGGAGAGAGACTTTGCCACCAGCTCTCGCAGTGCGGATCCTTACGGTCCCCCAGCCCAGTCCAGCCTGTCCCGGGGTTACGGCGCCGGACGCGAGGCGGCGCTCTCCCGCGAGTCCATGCTGCCCCGCGAGCCGGCCCGTGGCCGGGAGGCTCCCCCATCGCGAGAGTTTGGCGCCGCCGCCCGCGGGGTCCCGCGGGAATACGGCGAGGCTCGGAGGGAGGAGAGCCTGAGGGGGGATTACCCCAGCGCAAGCCGAGCCGGAGCTTACCCTGAGGAGAGACCAGCAGCTTCCCTGTCTGCGAGATACTACGACGATTATGGTATTAATCACTTTTTCTCGTCTCATTTGCCTATTTTCCCTCTAATTTACTACACTGAATCATTCTATGTCATGTACCCAAAACATAGTGCTAGGCAGGCGGTGTGTGTATGTTTTGACACTCTCGTCAAATTAGAGGCTCAGTTGCTGTAGTGCCATTTGGAAGAAGGCGACTCTTCTAATTGTGATGTGATTATTCATAGTAGCATGTTGATAAGAGTACTGTGAAAACATAAAAAAGTGAATTTGTTCAATTACAAGTCTCTGGTGATAATAACAGTCTATGTAGTGGTGGCATTCTTGTAGCAACTAGCAACCAAATGTGATGTGAAAATAGTAATGGTTCACTTCTTTTCTTCCTTTTTTTTCCAGACTGGCATATTGAAATTCAGAAAGGAGTGAAATTCCCTGTTTCTACATTACTTTAAGTTTTGCCAAGCAACAAATAAAACTGACAGATATCTTTGCGATATCTTTGACAAAATCTTCTTCCATGCCATCCTGGTGTTCCAGTTGTTAGAGGAGCAGTATCAAAACATTTTACTTGTTGCACACTTCTACTTATCACTTTCAAAACTGTTGTAGGAAAACAACCTTCACACAGTTTAGAATGTGTCCAGTTTTGTCAGTGTTTAGTTTATTTTGAAAGCTATTCTAGAAAAAAAAACAAAAAACACCAAAACAAACTGCTAACTTAGTGTGGATGTTATTTGCATTAACGTTAGAAGAGAGGCTTTGCCCAAAATTTTGGCCACAAAATTATTTCGCGATAATTAATGGCAAGCAAAGAGTGGCGATTTGTCAAGCTGTGCCTCATTGTCCACTATATGTTCTGCCTACAGAAAAGCCAGCCGCCCGGGGCTACGGAGCCGAATCTTATGGGTCCGCCAGGGATTTGGGAGGTAAGTGTGATGAGCATTTAGGGCATTTAGATGCAGCAGCTTCACAGTGTGCAAAATAAAAAAAATAAAAAATGGCAGAACCTACAGGACATGAAATCTGCCAAAAAGTGAAGGAATACTAGGAAAGCGCGATGCTGTAAAGATTGATAATTCAAATCTTGGTGCGAAATTGAAAGGTTCTTCAGAACCCACATTGTGCGGAATCATCAGTGGTGGAGAGGGGGAAAAATATTTGGGGAAGTGCAACTGTTGATAGCATTGAAAAGCTGATCAGCTGGCATGAAATATGAAAAATTATTGACAGGAAAAAAGAAATGATAATGGTGGGGGAGCCATTGCAAAGGCACACAAGTATCAAAGTAGATGGATGTCATACTTCCCATATCCCTTTTCTTACCGGAAAATTGTGAAAAGTGA
The DNA here is from genome assembly GCF_040938485.1 of Diadema antillarum. Lineage (NCBI taxonomy): Eukaryota > Metazoa > Echinodermata > Echinoidea > Diadematoida > Diadematidae > Diadema > Diadema antillarum. The sequence goes on along the minus strand of NW_027271843.1, from coordinate 599,032 downwards.
ATAATCTTCCTATAGTTGCTGTCATTTTATTTGATTTATATGAAACTGAAACCATTCTAAGCATTCAGCAATACAGGGAAGTGAATTGTATACAAACACAAGCCAGTTCAACGCATCTGTGTATATTATTGCTTGCCAAAGCTTTTCACGGTCAAGTTTTTTTCCATGTTTGCAAACTTAAAAATAGAGAGTATAACACACAAAACAGAGCTTCCGAAGACTAGATGGCACTCATAATCTGCAATCCATAACAAAATCACTGCCATTTTCTTTAGCAGTGTGATATAAAATTATAAGATCACAGGGGGAAAAATATAAGAACAAAAATCACCCAGAATCCTTGCTCTTCCATTACGATGTAACTGCCGGTTTTGAAAATAGATTTGCAAAGCTTCGCAAGCGATATGGCATGTCATGTCATCACTTCGTCGGGTTTATGACAGTTATCAAAATTTCTTATTCAATTTGCGCGTAAGTTATTTCAGATTGATCACCTGTAAAGGATCACCACAATCATAGCTGGATTATGCCCTTTGATGTTTTCTTTCCTGTACAAAATATTGAGAAAAAATTGCATTGTGCAACATGAACTAAAAATTGTGTGTGCTTCTGTAACATTACATTAAAAGAAATAGATTATGAAAGAGATAATGTATTGTTGCAGAGCAGAACAATAAAGCAATGAGCTACTTTGATTGCAAAATGTTCAAGCTGCAAAGTAAGTGTTCAGTTAAGGTAGAAATATTTAACATTGTTTAAAGAAATCAGATAAAAATGAGGGATTAAATGGAGGAAAAAATCTGTAAATCCTAGTTCAGCCAGCACACTTTCACATAAAACCATCTTTTGAAAGAGGGAATGAAATGGGAAATGGCTGATGATGAAGGATTTTGAGTTTGTCCATGAGACCATGGAAACTTTGCAGTTCGAAACAATTTATGTAAAGAAAAACAAAAATCATGTTGACAGCTTTTTAAAGGAAAAGTTAATTCAACGGGAAAGTTATCAGTAATGTTTTTCTAAGTGAAAGTGAACATCAGTACAGCAACAGAAGTTTGGGCAAATTATGACATACCTGATAAATTAGTGATGGTTTGCATGTTGGCTGGTTATTTAACATGGCATCCCATTTGGAAAGTTCTTCATTCATTTTGTTTAATAAAAAAGAAAAAAGACTGAAATTTCATTTTCATTGTGCAAGAGTGTAATTCCTTGGCCTTTGTGGACACAAATGAAATCATTTCTGCAGTAGATCTCTAGTAGAGTCCTGGGGTAAAAGTGTTTTGAAAAAAAGAAAAGTAGAATTAGTGAAAGATTCATTCATCAAACGGAAAGAATGTATGAACTCCGGCAGGACTTCTGGCCACCTCTCAACTCAAGTCATAAGTGGCTTTTCTTCTTCTTTCTTTTTGTTTTTCAGTCCTGTAAAGGTTTAGTAAGCAATACTGTGGAAACGCATCTTCACGTTCCAAGTGTGTGAGAAATGCCATGTTTCATGATGTGCCAATGTTCAAGTAGTCACAAATTAAACCCTTCACAGTTTATCTGTTTCTCTGTAGGCAATTAAAATCTGATATTATCCTTTTTAAATTCCATGATCCGGGAGGCCTCACCAAACAGAGCTTGTTTGCAAAAAAACAAAAACAAAACAAACAAACAAACAAAAACAAAAAACAACAACCGTGAAAAAAATCCCAAACATATCAACATGTGAACATGATTCCCGTGAATGAGCTCCAACTGACACCGAAAACTCATCAAGAAAAGATTAAAAAGGAATATTTAGTTTATCAGAGCAATCTCATATATGATTTGAAAAAAAAAAGGAAATAATGTTAGGGGATGATAAAAACAGGATAAAATCATTTTCTGTTAAGGAAAAACTAGAGGTCCAAACACCAGGAACTTTATTTTCGAAGAAGGAAAGTTGTGTACCTTGGTAAATCATATTACATTCATCATGTTACAACTCTGCTATGATGATGACACATTTAATTTCGGGAGACTGAGGTGTTTGCTTGGTAAATAATTTCAGACAGAGAGTTGTTTTAATTCAATAATAAATTTATCAAAATGCATCAAATATGACATGACGTGAAGGGACAAAGCGAACCAGCACACATTCACACAAACAGACTTATGGTTTGATTTAAAAAATATATAAATGTATGGATTAAAGGGGAATATCATATCATCTATTGAGTAATAGTTTACTTTATGGACAGGAAAGAGGAAAAATGTCACAGAGATTGAGATAAGGAGAGGCCTCCTGGTCATGTTGGACCAAATAAAAATAAAAGAAAAAAAAATGAAGCTACCGTCATATTGTAACGATGATTTTCTTCAACCCATGTCGTGTTTTATCCATACCCTGTCCGTCCTCCCCACAGGAAGTGCAGCCGCCACAAGATCCGCTTATAGTTCCCGCGACCCTTACCCCAGTGGGCGCGCTGAGCGTGCCGAAAAGCCCGGGGGTTATGGGGACCCTTACCGATCTGGTCCCTCCGCCTACGGAGGGCGCCCCGCCGCCACCGATAGAAACGGGGGTGGCCTGGCCAGCCGCCCTTACAGTCGCTATTAGACTATCAGTATTAGCGTGGAGAGGAAAAGTTATGATGATAGCAAAGGGCTAATTTTCAAATTTTCTCTTTTTTTCTCTTCATAGCAACATTGATTTTTCTCTTTTTAATTGATAAAAGGGACAATTTCGCTTAAACAAGTCTTTTGGAAGGGAAAACAGTAGAGGAAAGACTGCTGGACTGTAAGCAAGCAAAGAGACCAAAAAGTGAGGAGAAAAAAATAGAGACTAGTGAATCTGAAACTCACCACGACTAAACAAAGCTTGCTGCTTTTTCTCTCCTCATCTTACAAACTGAGGCACACTTTTTACAAGCTGATAAGTATGAAGCTTCAAGATGTCATATTACAGTGGGATAACGACAGGGAAACTCTGATGTTGGGGGGGGGGGGGGAGAGATGAAAGTAAGTCTGGTTTACAAAATTGTCTATGTCTTGTAGATTTCAAAATAAAGGCTGTTACTAAAAGAGTGATATGCAAATATGACCAAGCTTTGGTTGACAGAAGGAGAATTTTAAGTCATGACTGAAAAAGATGTCAGAGATGGTAGAAGTGCTGGCTTTTTAGAAAAGGAAGGAAAAGAAAACAAATCAAGATTTCACCCAAAAGTATGCTATGAATAAAAAAAAAAAAGAAATGAAATTGTACATACAGTTACATGTAGTTTATAGACTAACTTAATTGCTTTATGACATCATCTGTGTAAACTTGCATCAGGATTACATAAGCTTGTATAAAGATTTTGTAGAGAAAGTATGATGTTCTGTTACTTTGTTACTTTTTGTAATAGTTGTCTTGTGAGTATTAACACACACAAAAAGGTTTCTGTATAAAGCTTGTTGATTACTTTTTTTAATACTGCATTTTATCTTAATGAAATGATTACCAAAAGCTCATGTTGCATCGTAATTGCCGAGTATAAGAAACAACCACATGATTGAATTGAGACGGAATGTATACTGCCTGTGGTAGTATGCTGTGGTGAGGAATAAGGCACGTACAAATGTCTTCCGCAGAAACATTTGATCTTGAAAAGTGTCTTCGGCCAGCTCTGGAGAGTTTTTTCGCACTAGAATACAAAGCAACAAAAGTCCTGCCGCGAAATCCTTTAGCCAATGGTATAGACTGACAAAAATAAGTGGTTTTAAGTGAATATTGTTATGATCTGAGTGCAAAGTGTCGTTTTATTCTGTGATGTTCAATGTCGCAAGGGGATTCCTTAAAATGGTCATTGTATTCTGTTCAATCCAGCCGCACTTCACGTTGACGTTAAACGGTATTAAGACCAATGTGCCATGAGTAGAGTGCAAAGCGAGTGAAGACACAAAGCAAATGGTCAACAAGGATAATACAAGGGATGCATGTTGGTCAAAATTTACCACCATTGTGCTGTGGTCCAGAATATCTGACAGAGAGATCACACTGATAATACATTTTCCATTTTTGAAATTACAGATGTAAAAATGTCCATTGATTATTTTGAGAAGAAAAACACATTCGAATAAAACAAAGGAACAAACAACAGTTGATTTTTGATAGTGTGCTGAATAATGAATACATTGTATGTTCACACTCCACACATATGTTAGGTATGCAATATGCCTAAGGTATGTAAAAAATATTCCAAACTTTACCGTGCCCTTAGCTGTCTCTGTGCTGTGAAATGCATGCATACCTGCATTCAAGGTATTGTCAGTTTGGGGGTTTTTGCCAATCCTCCCATCAAGTATTCCTTGAAATTCCAAATGCCTAACCAGATGATGAGAGGGAAGTAATATAATGTATATATAAATTTTTTTTGCTCTAGTTAGTCTGAAAAAATGTTAATACTCCTCCAAAAATCACATTTGTGGCATAACTGGAGTGTGGTAATTTTTGAAAAGAACATTTGTCATTTTTTAAAGAAATCATTGCCATTTTAGTAATTGCTTCGTGTATTATTTGTCCAAAGTTTTTTCGTGTCTCAAGTAAAGTTGTTCATACAAACTTCTTTTGTCATGCTCTACTCTTTCTTTGGTCGCTATACACTAATGTTTGTTTGACATGCTGATACCCAGTCAAAATATGTACATATATATTTCACAATCCAACAACACTTTGGCAATCGCGTATGGTTTTCATGCCGGAAGTTTAACAAGAGAATTTAGAATAATTGACTGAATGACAAAAACATGCAGAATGATATGAACCCTTAGAGTTGAAGTCAAATTAGAAATATCACAGTCTCAAAGACAAACGTTTCATTCGTACCAGAACTTTTTAACAGAGAATACTTTTGAAAAAAGAAAGTATCATTTTGCAAGAACAGAGGGATTATGAAGCAAAAGATAGAAAACTGAAGCATATACATTATTAACATCCCTTTTACTTTGTAATAGAACATGTAGATTGATCGAATAATTTCCCTACAACTATCAAGAGGGGAAAAAAAATCAAGAACAGAATGCAAACAATTGTTGCTTTTCTAATGAAGAGAATTCCTGATTACTGTATGTGCCATATATTTCGTGAGGTATTTATTATTCGTGAATTTCGCAAGTCCTCTGCATTTCGCGGATTTTGAAATGTGAAAATATTAACTCAGATCTTGACGTGAATGTGACTTGCACCTCATGCATCTCTGTTCAGTCCTGTACTCCACAATAGCTAATTTAATCACACGCGAAATTGTCAGGCAGTCCAGATTTGCGAAAAATTAAACTCGCGAGATATATGCCATATACTGTAACCTTCAGGACTTGAAGTTGCCCTGAGGCTAATTCAGGATCCAAACAATAGATCCTGAATACAGTGGAGAGTAGAACAGTTGGTGACATGAAATGCTGTGTACGCCATATATATATCTCGGGGGGTTTAATTTTTTGCAAATTTTGTGAGTCGGGTGCTGTCTTGAATTCAACAACACGGGGAAAATTTCTGATCCTGACACGAATGCAGTGTGCTAGTGTACATTTCTTCCGTCGTTTCTGTCCTTCATGATCACGACTTTAACCACTTACAAAAATTGTCGGGACATCCCATTTCACAAAGGAAAAAATAGACTCACTGAATATACGTCGTATATGGCTTGTATAGTACTGTAAACTAGGTACTCTCTAAGCTGATATTTTCATGAGGGTTTTATTTTCACAAGGTTTGTGCATGGACATTGATAATGCCACTTTATATCCTCCATAGCGCGAAAAATGTTTCCTGATTTACATAAAAAAATGCAGATAAGCAATTAGCAATTTGGCATTGTAATGTCACCTTTTGTGACTGGCATCGCGCAGCTGCATGGCTCTGGCATTTATGACATCAATACAATGACAAAAGAGCATAAGTACTGGTATTCAGACATGTGGAGTTGACAATGGCTAGTTGGTATGCACCACCACTACACAAAATCATATAATCCAATGCAGCCACATAAATTTGCTGCCACGCAAACATATGAACAAATTGATATCGTGAAACTTTGCATTGCTGATCTGCGGGATTTGTAGCACAAGACAGGACCATGTACATGTACATATCTTAGCCGCTTTTTCAGCCAATATCTGTCGTCAGAAAACAAGTATGAAGAAATCAAGAATGGTAAAATTGTGCACTCTTCCTTGTGTGTCATTAAGATTAAAGATGACATTGGATTGGGAGAAGAAATATTTCTGCACCATGAGGGAGCGTTGATAAGTGTGCTATTCGTCAACCAGGAAAGTAATAACTTGTGAAATGTCGTAAAGCCTTTCATTTGTGAAAAGATGAGGTTATGCGGTATCTGAAAGTGTGTGGGTGGAACTGCCTATGTGAAAACAAAAACAACAAAAAGATAATATGTTTGGGCAATCTTCATTTAGTAGCTTACTGGAGTGAAAAAAAAAAATGTGCGATTGTTTTTTTCTCAAATGTCTCTCCACATCTTGAAGTCTCACTTGACATTTTATACATGACTTCATCTGAGTTGTCTTTCTTGCCTGTAGCATGTGATGGGATGTTTAAAGGATAAGTTCACCTTCATAGACATGTGGATTCAGTGACTTCAGCAATATTAGTAGAACACATCAGTGAAAAATTGGGGAAAATCCGTTCAAAACTTGTTAAAAGTTTTTTTTTTAAGTATCTGCGCAGTTACTGCTGAATGAGAAGACTAATACAGTGTATGATGTCATATGTGTAGAACGATATAAAGGATAATATAAAGAGAATTTCTTAAAATTTTATTTTGGGAAAAAAGTACACATTTCCTTGACTTTCCAGTGACGTATGTTGAGGGTAATATTATTCCCCCTGCCTGCTGAAAGAGGCACTTCAAGTGTTCTTTCATTATGCGAGAAAAGTGAATATATGTTGAATTTTCTTTTAATTTTCTTTATGTCGCTGTACACATGTGACATCACCAGCCATAGTAGTCTTCTCATCCAGCAGTGACTGAGCAGAAACTACAAAGATTCACAACTTTTGAACGGATTGTCGGATTTTCCTCAAACTTTTACTGATGTGTTCTACTAATATTGCTGCATTCACTCAATCCACATGTCTATGAAGGTGGACTTGTCCTTTAAGATATGTTCAGTTTAGGAATGTAGTAGTATGTGGTGGGATATTCAAAATATGTTCAGTTTAGAAATGTGATCCATGCATCAAACAGATTTAACCATTCCTTGTTGCCATGGGTTCACCAGTTGCATAGCTCTTGAGATACTGAGATACTTGCCTGAAATGTTCACGTACATGATACTACTCAAATATCTGAACGAAAGCATGCACAACAAAACAAAACCAAACAAACAAAATTGTCTTGATCTGTGAATGTCATATACTGAACACAAAAACTTTCCGAGTAATGTTTTCTTGCATCAGCTGAGAGGACATGCTTGCTATAAAATGTTCCTAAGGAGAGTGACCGTCCTAAGAAATTAAAAACTGTGAAGATGACCACTAGTGTGATTGAATGATCATGCGCGATGCCAATGGTAAACTTACAAAACTACTGTATCTGTTCCAATATTCATTCAGTTCTTATTTGACTGTTAGTTTGTTGTCATGCCTGTTATCGTGTAATCTACGTGCACAAAGTAACTCATTAATTTGATGAGCAGAAATTAAATCTGTACAAGTGAGTGAGGCATGTCCGTCGAATCGAATCAATTCAGAAGTACTTGACACGGACGTCAGTGAAGGAACTTACTGTGGAACATGTGATAAAGGAATATCGGGGCATCACACAATTTAGTTTTCCACTTACTGGAATAGGCATTTGGGCAAGGGCCCCATACATTAAACAGGCAAGTGCCTATTCATATTTTATGTACCTGCCCAAAATGAAGTTTTAGTTCCCCCATACAATTGAGGAGGTTGGTTTGTTGCATCCTGACTTTAACTAATCTCAAACAGATTGCATGTAATCTTGTCGTGGTAGGGGAAGAAAAAAAAAACGACAACACAAGAAAGATTTTGTGCAAAATATTTTGTGCAAAGTGGTGTGAAGGTCTCTTTGAGACCCATTTCATCAGGGGCAGCATCTGAAAATCTCGCAAGCTGGTGTCAAAGGTCAAGTTCAAGTGGCGGAACAGAATGGGGCAATTTTCTTCCCTTTTTTTTTGTCCTGCCAAATTGGTGAGGCGAAAAGGAAACGGGGGAAAAAAAGATTCAAGAAATCAAGGAAAAGAAAGAAAGAGCTTCCACAAAATTGCAGAAAACTGGTAAGTATTAGTTATCGTTCTAATACCACTCTTCTTAGGAAGAGAAAGAAGCGTAAAGAGAATGTACAAGAAGATAAAATGTTGCAGCAGAGACAAAAAGGGAACCTTGAAGAATGTGTGCTGAAATACACAGTCTCACCACCGCTCTATTTTCAAATGAATTGCGAGGGGAAATGAGTGATTTTTTTTTTGAAGTACAAATCTGCTACACAGAAAAATAAAAAAAGAATGTTTAGAATGATTTACACTTTTTTTGTGTGCGTGCAAGAAAGTAAGATTTTTCAAATGTGAAAGCGAGGTTGTACACACTGAAGAAAAAAGAAAAAAAAATCAGTATACGGTTATACGCTGTCGTAATACAGTAAAGAAAGAAAACTCCACTTCCACAATACATTGCACAGCTTTATTTGTGGGGGGGAATAAGACTCCAGACAGAAATGTCAACAAGAAAAAAAACGATCCTGGCGCCAGTGCATTATTTCTGTCTAAGAGGGTGAAAAAAAAATTTGAAGAAGTGTAGCTATGTCTCGATAAAGAGCACCTCTGGAATTTATTGAGCGAGTGTTTTGTCAGCATGTAAGCAAACATGTTTTATAAAAAACAAGAAAAAATAATGGTACTAGTGCATTACAGTGTGCTTCTGGCATTCCGCTCATAACCAAGAGTATAAATGTATGTATATACAATTTGTATATCTAATGTCGGTGAACTATTTGATGGAATACATGACATATGACTTGAGTGCAACTTTGAGAAAAGGACTCGTGTTTGCGCACTGCTCTGTTGTAAACCTGGGCTTTGAAATAAAAAGAAGTTGAGTGCCAAACAAATGTTAATCGAAACTTCAGAGAACCTAAGGCTTGCGGGGGCTTAAGGGCACTTGAGGAACATTAATCTTTGATGCCTAAGCAACTGGTGAACGGTTGCACATCAGTCCTGCCAATTAAATGATTTTATGTGTACATTTTGTTCTTCTCAAGTGCTTGCAGGTGTCTTGGTGTCAAATCTTTTGACGTACTGCATTATGGGTTGGGCCGACATAAAAAGCCACTCTTGCGTCAATGCTGTAGATCTTGTAGCTTGGGGGACAATGTACATGAGTTTAAATGTTGGGAGAACATTCTTCAAAATCTGTCAAATGTGTCAAATGGCGATATGATGGAAAACCCATCTCTTTGCTAACACAAGCCTACCTACAAACCTCGTGGCATGTAACTGCACTTTGATACAAAAAAAAAAAAAGAGGAAATTTTCTCAAAGACTTGCTATTAGAAACTGCCAAAAAAGGAGCAAATGTTTTGAGCAAGCTAGGCGTGCACCACAACGAAAATTCATGCAGTATTCAATATATGAAGACTTTAGAAGACTTTTTTTTTCTTTAAGCGAGGAAAAAAAATGATATCAGGCACGCAGAAAAAGATATCAAAATTAACTTGAAGAAAATGTGCAATCAATATGCGGCGCATTGTCAACCACCTGGGCTGATATCATTCTTCACACCATAAAATGAAAAAATAAATTGGGTGAAAACTTTGAGGTTTGTAAGTTTTTTATGTGTATTTGATTGAAAATGTCTCTCTTTTTTTTTTTTTTCTTTGCTGTATCTTTTTTAACACATGCCTTGTTGGTTTTTCTCCCCTGTATCTGCTGATTGCTAGGGTGACGCCCGGTGACTTGCCCCACGTTTGTGTGAGGTTCGGGATGATCTCTGCTTCTCTGCCCTGCTGCATTGCAGTAGAGGGAGTCCAGTCTCTGTCACATGACTGGGAAACGTCACCTGACCAGTAGAGGGATTCCAGTCTCTGTCACATGACTGGGAAAAGTCACCTGACCAGTAGAGAGATGCCAGTCTCTGTCACATGACTGGGAAAAGTCACCTGACCAATGGAGGGATTCCAGTCTCTGTCACATGACTGGGAAAGGTCACCTGACCAGTAGAGGGATCCCAGTCTCTGTCACATCACTGGGAAAAGTCACCTGACCAGTGGAGGGATTCCAGTCTTTGTCACATGACTGGGAAAAGTCACCTGACCAGTAGAGGGATCCCAGTCTCTTTCACATGACTGGGAAAAGTCACCTGACCAGTGGAGGGATTCCAGTCTCTGTCACATGACTGGGAAAAGTCACCTGACCTGCAAAGGGATTCCAGTCTCTGTCACATGACTGGGAAAAGTCACCTGACCACCTCCTCTTTCCGTGGTTCTCTGGAGCCAAGGAGCAATCAGAGCAGCTGGATTGCATGATAGTGTGGGACCAAGCAATGAAGGTGAGCTTTGTGTTGGATGGTAGGATTACATGCTGGTAATTTTGCAAATTCCTAGGGATCTATGTCAACAGTACCCAAGCTCATCATCCTGTGATTTCAAGAGGTTATGTTTTAGAAACCCACAACTGTTCAAGTGTAAAGAAGTTACATTTCATCCTGAAACTGTCTCTGAGGAGACACCATGCAGCTCAAACAGAGTCTTAACCCGTTGAGGACGGACTGATTTTGCCACAACGCACATTTCCCGTAGACACCTGCCCGAGTATGCTCAGGACTCGTCCTCAATGGGTTAATGATGATAGTCATCTTGCCACATAAGTGACGTATACAACTTAATAATGACAACAAAAAAGGCAGAAAACAAACAAGCTGCCTTTCCCCACATATTCATTCTCGTTGATAGTTGAATCCTGTGTTTAGGTATATATTACTTGTTTTGTCTGTAGTGAGTACTATTAACGTCATATGACTGATTAAGATGTGATATCATGCAATGTTCATTGATTTCTGGTTAGTGGATGGTCATGCAGTACAACCATGAATAACCATAAGGGCAATTCTGCAGTTAGGTGGACATGACATGGATAAAAGAAATGTGCCTCTTTATCTTACTCTTTAATCTAGGTATCAACTAATGCCATGGATGTTCACCAATCATTAAGGTCTTTCAAATTCAGTAGATTTTATCTTTCGTATTGATTGATTTCGCGAGATCTAAAACCATCATTTAAAATGTACATGTGGGACTGGGGATGCTGAAATTCACTTAAATGCAAATTACAGTGGGTTCCTTTGAAATTTTTTCCTCAAAGTTTTGCTAAAGGGTAAAAGATAAATACATTTAAATACTCCAGAAGTCATGTGACATTTTGTCAATTACAAAAGGGTGAAATGACCTGCGGAATTACTCCGAACAAATGTAACGTTACTAACCGTAACGTTACTAACCATGCTTTTGGGGGTCTAGCTAAGAAATTATTGGTCGAACTGCTAAAAAACATTGTGTGAACATTTGTCATGATGCAATAATTGAAATTAATGCAACACTTTGTTTGAAGTAACTTGAATTTTTGCACACTTTTTGTTACAAGACATTGATTTTCTTGTCATGTCCTTTTTTCGTAACGTTACTAACCAGCCCTTTAAGTTGCCATAGCAATGCTATTATTTCTTGGATTGTATTCATGCTTTTCTATATCATAAACCTGGGAATGATGAACATGTTTTTGACATAATTTTGGCTTGAAATGAATAAATGGTAATTTAGTAGTAAAAACAAATATCTAAATTTGTTCATATGTAACGTTACTAACCGCGGAATTGCCCATAATAACCATTGGGAATGTATGTTATGGATCTACTGTATTAGTTTCAACAAATACTACATGCTCTCCCATGCACTATTTTTGACTAAAAGCGCTCTGTATTCATGGTTCACCTTCGCCTGTGGATGTGGCAGTATGGAAGTGCTCTTGGGCTAATTGTATTTTATGTTGTGCAATCAATCTAGTATTGTGCATTCAAGGTCATGCACTTTGGTATTGCTTGTTAGTCTGTGTGTGATGCATATATTCAGGAAAGTTAAATTTGCTGACTTCATAGAGCATGATGACTATTTGAGTTTACATTTGTGCTTATCAATCCAATATTATGTCTGACCAGAATTGGGACCCAATTTCAAACATGAGCATTTTTGGGAAAAGTCAAATGCTATGAAGGTAAAAACCATTGTCTTTACTTATATGAAGAGAAGCACACAACAATATGGTCAAGCATTCAGAAGAAACATTGAAAGATATTTTCTTTATGATAATACTTTGAATTTTAACTTGTGCACATGTTGCAATTTCTGCTACAGGATTGGATACCAGTTTTCCAGCCTGGCTGTCTTCTCGACATCTGCACCTCCCCGTGCGATTTGCTCTGATGTACTTTATGGAGGATAGTGCACATGCTGAGGATGGCCGCAAGCATATCAACGTTACCATCTTGATGTATATTGTATATTGGTGGAACAAACCATCATGAACTGTAAGCTCTTTATTACATCGCTCAAGTTGATATCAGAATAGGCCTTGGGCTTGTCTTCTATCCAGTCACCAACAGAAAGACCTGCATGAGAACTTCTGAAGTACTTTACACAAATTTGAGTGATGAATAATCATTCCTGATGTGCGGTGCTGGACAGTTTTTGGAGTGACAGAAGTGTACTATGTTTTAGTGACTCAATTTAACTGAGAACAAAATTGTCATACATGTTTATCCCTTCCGAGTTACAATTGTACTAATGTCCCAGCATATTGTACATGCTGTGTTTTACTTGTAAGGACTTTCAGCAGGCAACAGTACCAGACTGTAATACAGTGGAAACTCGATATAAAGAGATCTGATATAACAAAATACCTGATACAACAAACTAATTTCTCCGATCCTCAGGGATGCCAAGTTCAAAAAATTTTTATAAGTGAGATTTTCATGACTCAATGTCTCGGCGCGCGCATGTATGCATGAGCGAGGTTGTGGGAGGGGTTTTTCCCCCCTCCCACTGTAGGGATCTTTTTCAATTTTTAGCTCTTAATGGAATATTGGTGCGATCAGGTGCAGACCTAAGTGACTATTTTTTTACTTATTTTGAAAGATTAAAGGAAAATATACCTTCAGTTGCAACTATCACTTTAATCTTTTGAGCATTGCTCATTATTATAGGCCTAAGTTGCAGACTTCACCCGATGCGTGAGAAAAATGGGTGCCATGCGTGAGATCGTGAGACGGCCCCTAATGAGACTTGCTAGCTCTGGATCCTACTGAATTCATTTCTTTTGTGTTGTATTGTTTATTGACTACTGATACAACAAAATATCTGATAATATGAGCAAATTGTCTTGGTCCCAAGGATCTCGCTATACTGAGTTTCCACTGTACCAGTGATGTAATCATGTTGATTTGTGAATGCACGATGGATACCTTTGTCAGGGATATTTTGATTAAACTCATGTAAACTTAATGCCTTTTAAAGGGACTTTTCAGTGCAAATGCATATTGACTTGCATTGATTCATAATACAATGTACAAGCACCACTGATGTGGACAAAAGAATATCTAGATATGTGCCATATATACATGTATTTCATATTTATTTTTCTGCAGATTATTTGGATTTGCCCACAAAAAAAATCTTCCAAACCAAGATTCTGCCGGTGACATCATCTGTCAATCATTGCTAAATTACTAATATCATGAACAAAAGACATTGGAATGCACCTTCCCCTAGACTGAGCACGATTTGTACGTTTCCCTGCAATTTATTTTTTAATCATATTAGTAACTTGGAACACAGTAACAAAGTTGAATCTGCGCTTTGAAATACAACTCAGGTTAGAATGAAACAGTAGTAGTACAATATATTACAGGGTAACCTTGTTATAATGTGGACCTAAAAACCATGCTATATCAAACTTCTCACTTTAATCAGGGTAGAAAAACAAAGAAATATAAAGAGTTCAGACCTGCAAAATTACCTTGTTACAAAGGGGTTTTGTTATATCCAACCTCTTTGTAAGGAGGTTTCACTGTATACAGAAATGACAACAAAGTAGGCATTAAATGAAGATGAGTTTTTGTTTGATGTTTTATGTTTTATAAAAGGGAATGTTTTTATCCATTATGTTCCTTCAAACCCTCCCCATCCCCCCCCCCAAAAAAAAAAAATAATAATGAAACAACTAAACAAGTGAGTCTAGTTTTGAATCTCTCTTAGCTATGGGAGGCAATTCTGTTAAATGATTCTCGACTTGGGTTACTTTGCTTGCATTTGTCAACCAAATCTGTTATTTCCCACATGGTGTATCTATTTACCTGTAAGTGTAATGAGATATGATGCAATTAGAGACAGTACTCATTAACCCATTAGTGAACAGACTGCTACACATGTATGTGGCATTTTAAATCAAACTTAAAAACTTAATTATTAATTAAACTGTTAATTATCCATGTATGCCTTACTTGTATTTCTAATAACTTTTTAATTGCTCCTCTGTTCCTGCGTATTACACCATCTGTAGTTGATTGTTTGTATCAAAGTGCAATGAGCATTCAAAGATGGCCTGTGAACTATACAAGTAGCCACCATTATTATTACCTCCGCCAAGGGAGGAGGTTATGTTTTCATTACCGTTGGTTTGTTTGTTCATGTGGAAAATAACTCAACAAGTTGTGAATGGATTTGGATGAAACTTGCATAAAAAGTTGATATTGACACAAGGAACGCCTCATTCAAGTTTGGTAGTGATCCAGAAATTTGTATGGATTTTATGAAGGATTTTCGATATTTTCGCAGGTAGGGTCAATGAGCTTGGGAATTCAAGCTGTGCATTTTTGAGGTTTTCATACGTGCACTAAAGTGCGTGCTCTAGTTTCTGCTCGGGCGAGGCGCACCATGCAGCTTGGAAGTTGATGACGTAACAAAAGGCTTCTATATTGGGAAATCGGGTGATTTTCAGCATGCATACGATTATGGGTGGAAATCACTGATCTCTGTGGAAGAACAAGATCAGTGGTGGAAATGAGCTGCTTGGCGGAGGTCTGCGCTCTCAGAGTGCCTATCTAGTTGCTGTTATCATCATTATTATTAGTATGATGATCATTAATTGATAATTACTTAGTCTATCTGTGGCTTGCACCATTTGGAATGAAAGATCTTGCAAGCAAGCATGTGAAATGACTTTGGTAAGTTGAACCATGGAGCTACAACATTGTTATAGAGATCCTGACTGCAATAAAATGTGCTTTCGTGTGAAAAAAAAAATGGCAATTTCCTGGTTCTTGTGACACTTACATTTATTGTAAAGATTTCTGTAGAGATCATTGGTAGATGTGTGAGTTGATGTCATCATCACCACTTAAAGGAAACCAAAACCCAAAGACCAATGTGGCTTGAGTGAAAGCAGCAACATTAGTCAAACACATCAGTGAAAGATTGGGGGAAATCGGACAATCGATGCAAAAGTTATTAGTCTTTAAAGTTTTGGTGTTGTAATTACTGGATAAGGAGACTTCTAGAGTTCATAATGTTATGTGTGGACAACAATAAAAAGAAAACATAAAGAAAATTCTACAAAAATTCATTTTTCATGAAAATTACACATTCCATCAACTTGATATTGACATAATCTATTATGTTAAGGGTAGTAATTATTCACCCTGCTTTCTGAAAGTGGTTAGTCAAGTGCTCTTTCATTACTCTAGAAAAGTGAAAGCGTGTTGAATTTTCTTTATATTTTCTTTGAATTGTTGTCCAGACATGATGTCATAACCCCTATCCAGTGGTGGTTCCAACACCAAAACTTTAAAAATAAATAACTTTTGCATCGATTGTCCGATTTTCCTCAAACTTTCCCTGGTACGTTCTACCAATGTTGCTGCTTTCACACAATCCACATTTCTCTTGAGGTTTTGGTTTCCTAATTAAAGTTTCCATAATGTGGCTGTTCCGAATGTCCCCATCGTGTCAAGAAAATATTAAATATGAGTTCATAACTTTCTTGTGTTTTATCCGATTCACTCCATCTGTTAATGCCCACTGGAGTATGGTGAAAAATTGTTCTGTAAATTTTTTGATTTACAAGTTTGTGGAACATGCTAGCAGATATACGCATACAAAAACAAACAAACTGTAACCAAGTTCATACTGTATTCACCAACAGTTTATTTCGGCACACAAATTTTTGAGCGGTTTGCTCTTTATCAAGTGTTGATACTGAGAGAACAATCACTCAAATATTTGTGTGCCGAAATTAACTGTTAGTGAATACAATATGAACCTGGTTTCAGTTTTGTTTTTGATGATATTATCACACCAACACATGGACAACTTACTCAATATATATATATATATATATATATATATATATATATGTTCATCTTGGAATTTTCCACGTGTTGGACTTCAAATATTATAATTATAAGAAGAGTGAGTCTCAAATATGTATGCCATCTGTAGATCTAACAGGAAGGTTTTTGTTCACAAAATTTTCAACCTGCCTCGGGCCTTCATCAATGTAGTGTATACTAGTACATAAATATATATAAACATGAATATGTAGTATACATACACACACAAGGCTCAACACGTGACTTTTAATTTAGATTTTATTCTTAAAAAGTGTGACTTGATATCAATTTCTGGTGGCCCTGGGCCACCGCTAATATCGAGCACTGATATGTGTGTGTATATATACATGTACATTGTATATATATATATATATATATATATATATATATATGAGAGAGAGAGAGAGAGAGAAAGATACGCACCTGTGCGTGTGTGGGTGAAAGTATATCACTATTGTACAGGCGACTTTTGTTACGATGAAGTCCTCAGGATAGGCAGTTTTCTTTCGTTATATCAAAATTTCGTTATAACAAACTGTAGAGTATATTAAGATATATAGATATTTTTGGAACTTTAATTCTAACTTCGTTTCAACGAGAATGCCGTTATAATCGTGTTCCTTGTAACGGGGAGTGTACTGTATTGATTCATCATCACATTGTAGTAAGAAATTCAATTGTATGACCAACATCGTAACATGTTTTAAAAGTGGTGCCAGGTGAAGACTCCCAGAGCCAACATCACTTTCTTATCATAACAGCGAGCTCATCAAAACACAGTCAATTTAAAAATCATAAATTATCGCAAAAACATGTTTTAGTTACATTACATTTCTTCGTGCAATTGACGTGAATGTTGATTTCATTTTTATACAGCAATTAACAGCACATACATATCATGCCGGTCAACCGATGATTAAAAAGAAAGAGAGACAAAAAACAACTGTTGGCTTTATCTCCTACAAGTTCGGATTAAGAAAATTCTGCGTGACGATTACATGACGTCCGCGGACATAGATTTCTCCTATAAATTTTTACGTTGGAAAAAAGAAAAGAGCAGAGGTATACAAACACGATGATTTAATGAACATCATTTTCAGATCAGTAAAGTAACAGACGGGGCAAGAAGAAACCAGTAACTTGACAAAAAAGCATCAAGTGCAACCCATTTGAAAAGGCGGAAGTTCCTTTAATCACCCATCTTTATCCAAATCATTAAAAAAAAAATTAACATACTATATATTCTTCCTATCACTCTTAATCGAATTTTAAGAAATTATTCTCAGAACGTTTTTCATCAGTCTATCATGTCTATTGGACTATTTTAATCACTAAACTATTTGTTATTATGATTTATGTCTAAGTTGCTTATCTAATCATCTTTATCTCCCATTCATCGTTTCTGTTTTGTAAAGGAAAACAAGCGTATTTTGCTCCTCGGCCTTTTTTCCGCATGTTTCAAAGCATTAGTCTGCACTAACCCTGATGGTAATCCAAATCGCCTGCGTGGGTTGTCGCACAATTAAGTACACATGTACTTAGTACTCAAAAACTTCATCATCACCAACATATAAGCAGTCATTATACCTTTACAAGGATTTATGATACAAATGAAGAAAAAAAAGTCCGGCACAGCGTGGTTTGCGTGACATGATTTCTGAGACTTATTGCAGTAGCTTTTTATTCAAACAATATTTTGTGTAAAAAAAAAAAAAGCGATTCCACTCAGGATTGCAAAAGAATGAAATGACTACTGCTATTGACCTATGGCTGGAATGTTTTGTATGCGTATGTGCAATCCAGGCCACAGGCCTTCCTTGATATTTACACGGACGTCTGAGTAATCACACCACTTTTGCAAAACTTCTCGTGTACACTTGTTATAAGTCAAGTACTTTGCGTAGGCCTACCTACTTTGGGGATTCTCGTCTCATTTTTTTTTTTAATTTTAGAGTATAGTATCCATTTGTTCTCTTACAAGCATTATTCTTTTACAGATTCTTTTCTTCCTCTCGTAATTGAACTTTGATATTTAGCTGACCCCGTGAAATTTACTCACTTGAAAATTAAAAGAGCGCTTTAAATGTCTGATGGTAGGATGTAGCTTCTGAAAGACGCTAAATATGCAGCGACATTTTTGACATCTTATATGATAGCTGCTTGACGCAGGCGTCAACCATTCATCAATCAGCAGTAGACCTCGTTGCCTCTGCGAAGTCGTGAGCGACAGGGGGTAATCACACCAGGAAAGTTTTGCGGACTGCTCTCCTCCGCAAGCAGGAGAAAGCTCCGGCCGTGATCATGGCGACGTTCCGATGGCTGGTCGTCGTCGGTCTCGTTGCCTTGCTGGCACGGGACTGTCGCGCAATGCCAGCGGTGCAACTCAGCGAAGAGGTAAAGATATTATGTATACATGTATCTTCATTATATTACAGTATGTTATGTATATTCTAATCTTTTCTTTTCTATTCTATTGTATTCTACTCTATTCTTTTCTATTCTATTCTATTCTATCATATCAAATTATATATTGTTGTATTATATTATATCATATCATATTGTATTGTATTAAATTTTGTACATGTACACTTTTAATTCAACATCTTTTCTTTGGTAGAGGAGGGGATGGGAGATATCACATGGGCATACATGTGTCACATTCAGGGTTCGGTTCATAGAAGTTTTGATAGAGATATTGAAATCGACCATAACTGTAGGCCCGTAACTATATAGGGGGAGGCTGGTTCCAGTGTTCGAACGTCGCCCCCACCCCTCTCCGCTTGAACAAAATTGAGTTTTACTTTTCAAGAAATAGCCTTCTAATGCCCGTATGCAATTTTACCCCCCCCCCTGTACAATTCCCCCTTTTTTTTGGTCAAGATTAGTATATAGATTCGATTTTAAAATAATTTAATAAGTAAATGAGAAAATGACGCATCAGTAATATGTGTTTGTTTTTTGCAACGTCAATGAATAACCAACCTTTCGTCTTACATTTTTGATTGAAAATTTTCAAAAACATTTCAACCAAAGTGCGGTCTGAATCGTTGAATTTAGATTCTAAAAGTGCTAAAATCTCCTCGTGTGAGAGAAGGAAGAGATCTCCCTCCCACACCCTACCCCTGCTGCTCTGTTAGATATCAAATCTTCAAGTAATATAATTGATGAGCAAATGAGAAAAACATCCGGTGTGTGTGTGCGTTCTTTTTATTATTTAAAGGTAACACTGAAAGCACTTCTTTGAAGGAAAGAAAATCAAATATTCCACCAAAAATGTGCACCAGATCGCTGAATTCAAATGAAAAAAAAAAAATTCAAAAGCCTCCCTCATGGGGAGAAGGACACACCACGAGGGAGCTTTCGACGGAGTTTTAGCTTTAAAATTCTCCTATATCACCTGCAATAAAGTAAACACGGGCCACAATATATATTTTCATATTACATTGCTCGATGACTCCTCGCAGAGAAATGTCAGAACATTTCGTCTGTCACAACCCACCAAGTCCAAGAAAGCAAATTGATATAAAGTTTTAATTTTTCCTATTTTTTGGTTAGTGTACGATAAGGTGTATAAATGTAGTAAAAAATTATCTTTGTTCACGAGCCCTCTGTTGTTGCTCATAATCATTATTATCTATTTCAATTGCAGAATGTGTAAAATCTTTTCAATTGCTAAACTTACCACTCAATCTTAAATGGGCAACATTATTTCAGAAGATGAAGTTCTTGGTGCTGTGACAAAGTATTTTTTTTTTTTTTTTTTGGGGGGGGGGTAAAGTTCTTGGGAATATTGTGTAGATTTAATGAAGGTAACCAGTTACGTTTAAGCTTTCTCCAATATGAGATATACAGTGAAATTCAGAAAGTGACCATCAAAATACGGGAACGGTTAGATTGTCTGAAGATAAATCCCCTAGCTTGAAAAGAATAGCTCCGCTTCGTGCTTAAATTGGCTTGAATGACAGAAGAAGAATGAAATGATTCAAGCAACGCAAGCAGAATGATATAATATTAATCCTCAGTTGGTTTGGACATAAAACTCTCGAATCGGTGTGTACGTGAAAATCTACTGTAGTCATCATGTTTTTAAATAATTCATCCATATAACGCACCTTTTGAAAGCCGACATTCATCATCCCACCTCAAAAATGACTTGTTCATAAAAAATAAAAAAAAAAATCTTCTTTTACTTCATAGAGGTAATGGGTAAGATTTGGCTGCCAAGTGAGGAGAAACTGAGCATGCGCGAGGTAATAATATCAATGCCTCATCTAACATTGATATCTTATTGAAATCGACATCATTGTTCAGAACAATTTTAGAATTCCCTTGCTTTGTCTCGTTTTTCTTATGGGAGTCCGATTTTAAATGAAAATTCCTCTGTTGCGGATGTTTGATTTTCTTTTATTTTAATTCAATTTAGTTTAATTCAATTGAGGTTTTGTTTCCAATCAACAGAGAAGTGATAGGGTCCTACAAGTACCATACAGAGTGTACAGTCATTGATAAGTCATATATTTTCTATAAATATTTCTGAAGGCCAAATTGAGGTTAGATAGATTGTCTTTTTTTCCCCCGTTTTAATGGGAAGGGCGTTTCAGAGCGAACTTTTCATACGCTGTTCGATTTACATCACAATTCTGTGTTTCTTACCAATTTCATGGCAGCTTGTAGACATGGAAGACCCTGAAATTCGAGAAAACATGGTCGATGAAGTGATCATGGAGGAGAGAACGAACGATCTGGCTCTGATTAACGATGAACCACAGGTTGATGATGACAACTACATCGACATCCAATACGCTCCCTACTTTGAGGACGTCGAGGATTTCGACGATGAACTCGATGTCCCCGAGCAGGATTTTGAAGACAATTTTGTCGCACGCCTGCTAGAGCTTCGAGGAAAAGGCGGAAGAGGGCGAGGAGGAGGAGGAGGAGGTGGAGGAGGCGGAGGAGGGGGTGGAGGAGGGGGAGGGGGTGGTGGTGGTAATAAAGGGAAGCCTTGTGCACCATGTGGTAACTGTCCTGGGAACGGAGGTGGGGGAGGCGGGGGTGGGGGTGGAGGCGGCGGTGGCGGTGGAGGAGGAGGTGGTGGAGGTGGAGGAGGTGGTGGAGGAGGCTATAAACCAAAGCCAAAGCCAAAGCCCAAACCAGGAAACGGGGGAGGTGGTGGTGGTGGAGGAGGAGGCGGTGGTGGGGGAGGAGGGGGAGGTGGAGGCGGAGGAGGAGGAGGTGGAGGAGGGTATAAGCCTAAACCAAAGCCGAAACCCAAACCCAAACCTAAACCAGGAAACGGAGGAGGCGGGGGAGGTGGTGGTGGTGGTGGAGGAGGAGGTGGTGGAGGAGGAGGAGGTGGTGGAGGAGGAGGAGGAGGAGGAGGAGGATATAAGCCTAAACCAAAACCAAAGCCGAAGCCTAGACCAGGATACGGAGGAGGGGGAGGTGGTGGAGGAGGAGGAGGTGGTGGTGGTGGTGGAGGAGGAGGAGGTGGAGGTGGAGGAGGTGGAGGAGGTGGAGGAGGTGGAGGAGGATATAAGCCTAAGCCAAAACCGAAGCCGAAGCCTAGACCAGGATACGGAGGAGGGGGAGGTGGAGGAGGAGGAGGAGGAGGAGGAGGTGGTGGTGGTGGAGGTGGTGGTGGAGGAGGTGGAGGAGGTGGAGGCGGTGGAGGAGGAGGTGGAGGTGGAGGTGGAAAATACAAACCAAAACCAAAACCTAGGCCCAAACCAGGTGGAGGTGGTGGTGGAGGTGGAGGAGGAGGAGGTGGTGGTGGTGGAGGAGGGGGAGGGGGAGGAGGAGGAGGTGGTGGAGGAGGAGGTGGTGGAGGGGGAGGAGGAGGAGGGGGAGGAGGAAGCTTCAACTGGCAGAAGTATGCTCAGTACGGCTAAGTGAGACTCAAAGACGTGCTCACAATTATGAACGGTTAAATGCATACTTGGAGCTCGTAAGGAAATGCAATTTATTGAATTGCTCTCTGACGTGATTTTGTCCTTTTGGGGGGAATGAGAGCGGCAGTTTGAAATATCAAAGGAACTGTGATGAATGTACGTATACTCTAGAGGCCTATGATGTGTCAGAAATATTAAGTGAGCCAGCATCAGCAGAATTACTAAATCCCTAAAAAAAACCGTATGTATTGTCGAATGCTACGATCATGATATACATTCAATTTCTATAATTGGTAGGCTTAATGAATGGATCGGTTTCCTCATTGTTTATTGAGGCCATGAGACCAATATCTATGACGCCCCACTGGTCGCGAGGCAACCGTGACCCGTTTGTATAAAAGTAACTTGAAATCTCATTAGTTTGAAGACAAAAACATAATTTTCCTGCCTTTTCAAAGATCTGCATAATGCATACATACAACCTGAAGTTCGACTGCAGTTCAGCCGAGAGCTAGATCTGATCTATCTTGATAGCATAGCTATATGCATAGGCCTATTAAGTAAATATCAAGGTTTGACATATACAATATCACATTCTAATACAGCAGTGATATCTTTTGTTGCTAGGCAAAGAAACACTAAATCAAATCAATGTCGGTTATTAAAAGTCAAAGCATTATGTATTGGTAAATTATTTTTGGCCTAATTGATGCCACTCACTTACATGTCCTGACTCCTCGTTAAAAAAATATAAAAATAAGTAATTATGAGAATCAAGGCCAAATGGAATTCGAATTCATCTTGTGATAATGTCATGTGTAATCGAAATGCGAAATACGTAACCATGGTAACAGCATGTTAGCTCGTTCATTGTCGAATCTAACTCCTGTACGTTTAGAGACTTCGTTGTAACTTGCATGCGCTTCACAAAACTTGAGTATCATTGTTGTTATTCTTGCTCATATACAGTGGCTATGCGTTTCTCAAGGCAACATGTTTTATCTTCTATATGAAAGCAATGCTAAGCGGATATTCAGTGATCTGTATGACCATCCTTATACCCTTAGATTATTGTATCTCCTTGCATTAGTATAAATGAACAAAAAATGGAATACGTTTGTGTTTGGATCCTGCTTTTTTTAGTCTTGTGATCAGGAAAGAGTCATTAAAAATCTTCTTAAATAATATGTGTAACGATGATTTACTATTTCCTGTGAATATTTTACGTTCAAAGATAGTCTTTTGCAATGAGCTACTGGAATATATGCCATGGGGCATCGTGTCGTACAAATAAATGAATAAATGTGTGTGTGTGTGTGTGTGTGTGTGTGTGTGTGTTTTGTGTTTGTGTGTTTGTGTGTGTGTGTGTGTGTGTATGATATGCATATTTAGAATATGTTTCAAGAGAGAGAGAGAGAGAGAGAGAGAGAATGAAAAATGCTTGACACTCAAAACACGTTCCAATGGCTGGAAATGAGAATGTAATAATTATAATTTCCCATTAACTCAATAGTATTCGATTTATACCAAGAACGCTCTCTACCCTTCGCACATACTAAGACTTTTCCTTTCCAAGCAAACCCCTCATGTATCATTCCTTAAGAAACTAATATTGTTTGAAGAAATTGAGGATAAAACATGAAGTACACGCAGTCAAGCAGAGATTTCCCTCTTGTAATTCACTATAGAACAGAACGAAATCTGAACGCACGATGCTAATAAACGTTTTTTGTGTTTGTGTGTGTGTGTATGCCCGCGGGCTCACAAGTAGAAACTAGAAAGTATAATTCCCACATTCCCTTAGTTGGCTCCAATAATAATAACAATAATGATGATAATGATAATAGTAGTAATAACTATAAAATTAGACCAGCAGAATGGTAAAACTTTCATTGAAATCGAACCTATAGAATAAAAATGCCATACGTCGAATTTAAAGTTCACACGAAAACAATAATATCAATTGTTATTAATTTGAGATATCTCAGATTTAAGTCGCTGCAAAAACAATAGGGGTGAAAACAAACAAATAATTAAGGTGATAGTGATAACCATAATGATACCTCCAGATATATTTCTTGTTATGTAAAGAGTACAGCGTCATGGAAAAATATTTTTTCACTCTATATTTTTTGATAATGGCCTTACTTTCAAAATGTTGCCAATGGCGTTAACCCGTTTTTGCAATCAAACTCGTCATATATTTTCCGGAAGCAGCTAGTGATAGTACATGTATTTGGAACAACCACACACGCAAACAAGAGGAGGCAACATTTGATGCCATAATAATTGTGACCTCACAACTGGTCAAACACAAAAATGTATACTTTAAACCAATTTTATTGGTTGGTGATTTAGCAACTAAAAAGTACAAACAAACAAACAAAAACCATTGAAGGCAGTGTAGATTCAATATACGCCAATAAGTACATGGGGTTATATTAAAATCCTCAATTAGAAAAATCAACACGGACTTATCCTCCATGTGATATCTTGTCGTTCTCATAAACCATTACTGCTGTGGAACAACATCCTATGTATGCCTTTAGGCAAACGATAGGGCTATATCCCTTCACAACTCTTCCATTAGTTTGTGCAGAGATATATTCAAAAATCCTCTTTTGGGGGCAAACTTGGCAACGACAATCCTAGTCTCTATTTAAAGTTATGGTGGTTAAATTCGGTTATTACAACGTAACAGTAATCTGATGCAAAGGATACATTGTATCATGATGTTAAAGGGCCAATATCATTTTTGTCTGTGTACAGTATATGTTGATTTCATGTACAAAACAAGTGAATTTAGTGGTGATCTATACATTGAGCAAAGGGATACTTTGAAGATAATAACTCTACTATATTTTTCTTTCGATTTTGATAATATTTTAATGATGTGGTTGTATGTGACAGGTGTCATAGTTTGGTGGAAAAAGGTGACACTTTTAACTTCCGGGCAGGAAGAAAACTATTATGAAGAGCTTGCTTCCAAAAGGCGCTGAATAAACGGAAAATGATAGATTTAACTCCTTTTGGAAGCAAGCCCTTCATTCTACACACAAACACACACACACACACACACACACACACACATTTATATATATATATATATATATATATATATATATATATATATATATATATATATATATATAGTCATCAAATCTGCGGCGTCGGTGTGTTGTAATAAATAGATATCAAGAGTAGAAACAGTCGTATAAACACCGCAGAAGCCAAAACATTGGACTGACCAATGATGTAACCCTCCTGAGATTAGAAGAGTTGGTGATCATCTTGTCCTCTTTCAGATTTGCAAACGAGTACTATGCTCAGAAGAAGGGAGTCTCCATGGGCACCAAGATGGGGCCTGTATACGCATGCCTTTTTGTTGGTTACGTCGAGGAAGATATGCTCCAAAAATATGAACATTCGAAACCAGTTCTTCTGAAACTATACATTGACGACTATGTTGGTGTTTTCACCTCTTCACGAGATGAGTTAGATCGTTTCATAGAGCACTGCAATCATTACCATCCATCACTTCGCTTCACTCATGAGATTTCTGACGAATGTGTTACGTTTCTGGACGTCTCAGTCAGTATTCACGAGGGAGGTGTAGCTACAATATCAATGTTTTTATCCAATTCACCTAAAAATTGTGAAAAACAAAAAACAAAAAACAAAAAACTGTAACGCAAATCTGTACCAATGCAAACTATACGATGTTCGTTAATTCCGACAAAACAGAGAAGACATGATTATTATTAACCCTAACCCTAACCCATCCATTTCAAGCTTAATCGCTACGATGGTGGTCTCCTGCATTCAACGATCTCTTTTTTTTTTTACTGAAAAATGCTGTATATTTTATTTTTTTTTGTATGTACACTGCTCAATGCAATCACGTATCTATTTGTGTACTGTTATCGATTTATTTCATTGCACTTGCTATTCTTTGTCTTCGTACTTTTGAAATTTGTATTCAAATTGTATCTGATTGAATGCAGAAATAAATCAAATCAAATTGTGATCATGTTTTATCCTTTAAGATATATAAATGAATATAATGCGTTTCCTGTTGATTCAAGATATTGAGAGCGATCATTCAATATGTGTCATGATAAGAACCTTTCTCTAAACTCTCAGCTAAAATCCCGACAAGCAGTCTGAATTCACTTCGGTTAAAGATAAACTGTGATAATTTCAAAATGCCTCCGTAGATCACCTTCAGAAGAGACACATACTGAGTAATAAATTATACAAGAACTCTGATTAAATATATGTTCTCATTAGCCACTTTCACACTGGCTATAAACTTTTGGTTTTTTTTTTGCTTTGTTTTGTTTCGTAATCGTATGCTCGATCTGTAATATGGACACCAAAAGTGAAAAAGAAGTATGCCTGGGATTTGACCGAAAGATCGGTCTGTATCTGTCCGTCGGGGAATGTTCCGCGGAGACTGCGTCTGGCTTCACGGATCCCCTACTGAGCACAGCGTTAATGGCAAAAATATAAGAGTCCTCCGGACAGACGGATCTTTCTGTCTAGCCTGGGATTTGCACTTAGTTTTCAATTTGACCCTTCAACGTCACCATAGACTATTAACGTTGTGTTATATGCTGTGTGCATTGCACAGGTGTGTGCATACAAAATGTATCGCATTATGTGTACGCATACATGGTGTGTGTGCTGCGCTAGGTGTAGCATTTGTAGCATAATATGAGGATTGGATTCACAAAGAAGCGACAATGGCCAGTGCGAAATCGAGACTACTTTCCCTTGTGGAAGAGGCAGAAGTGCTGACCAAGTAAGGCTTTTGATATGAGAAGTTGCCCACATTCTTTAGTTTGAATTTGGTATAGCACTTGTCCAAGATATTGCATGAATTTTCATTCAAAATTTGATGGAAACTTTTGAGGCGCCGATGCTCGCGCTCCTGACTCTACTACTAGCCAGCGCCAGTGCTGCGGCTGGGGTGCTAGTGCTTTCCCACCAGCCGATGTGCTGAGCCTGGGCGAGGGCGGCGGGTGCAGGCGTCGGAGCGTTCGGTGACACAGTCCTCGGCTCGGGTATAAATTTATATAAATAATGGAAGACTGCTTCATCTGTAGCTGAATAAAACATGTCCATGTTCTTTTATTGCAGAGACCTTGGTGAAGCCACCTCAGCGGTCAGACAACGTGTCTCCCATTCAGATGATCCTCAGGTCAGTAAGATTCATTAAGAATTGTCATTTTTAGTGGCTAGTGCTTTTATTTACACTTTTCATGACGTGATGAATTTCAACTCACATTCCGTCAACGGTCATTAATTGATAATTTCTTGATCCATGTCTCCATACCGTAGTGTACCTCATGCAAACAATGTTTTTGTTTTTTCCCAACCCCTATTGCCCCCCCCCCCAAAAAAAATAAATCTATGCATTTTTACTTGAATGAAAACTAACCAAGAATGAAAACTAACCAAGCACAGTCAAAGTAATTTTATGAATATTGATTTGGTGTAAATATTCCTTGAGGAATGATTAATGCCAAATAAATTCAAATGACAACAACAACAACAACAACAACATAAAGACGCATAAGGTCATGAAAAACCTTGGAAAGGTGACCTCGTCTCACAGAGATTCTAATACCAGTACTACCACTACTACCTCATTTCTAATTCTCCCATCTGGAGGCCATTTTCACAAAATCTCCCACTCTTCTACTCGAGTTTGAATTTATTTTGCTCTAGCTGGATGTCTCCCGCTTACAATGTGTTTTCTCCAGCTTACAGAACCCAATTAGTAGCTTGGATCCTGCCTAGCTTTCTTTCAAAGGTAACATCTGCATCATCAGAGAGCATCTATATGGCTCCCAGTGCTCTTCAGCTAAGTTAGCGCGGCTACAAGGAACATTGCACTTGTTGCTCATGATGCGCGCAATGTCTTTCACAACTTTTTAAAGTTATTTTACAAACAGACACGCAAAAAACCAATGCCGATGAAAACGTGACCTCCTTCCTTAGTGGAGGTAACAAGGAAATAGTCCTAGTTTTGGGGTCCTCCTTAATACTAGGATGTCAATGCTGTGCATGCAATATTGTGAACATGTTGATGCGATCACAGTCTCAGTTTGCTAGGGGGTCCAAGGAAGAGAATCTTCAGTTTAAAGGGATCGTACAGTTTTGGTTGAGACCTAATTTCAGGTTTCTAACATTTTTTGGTGGGATAATGAGAAACCTCTTATGAAATGTGAAAGAGCATGTAATTCTATGAGGAATTCAACATTTATTTGATGAAAATTGGATTTGAAATGGCTGAGATATCCACAAAAGAGCGATTCTAATAAAGTGTGGGACCCACACTTTATTACGATCGCTTTGTTTTAGTTTGTTTTTGGATGTTTCATTCATTCCACACCCGATTTTCATCAAATAAACTTTTAATTCCTTTTAAAATGGTATGCTCTGTACTATATCATAAGTGCTTTATTGGTATCTTGCAAAAAGTTAAAAGCCCAATTCTCATCTCCACCAATACTGTACTATCCCTTTAAAGGAATGGTATAGTATTGGTGGAGATGAGGATTTGGCTTTGAACTTTTTTTGCCAGATACCAAGAAACCACTTGTGAAATGGTATAGAGCATCACTATAGTAATACCATTCTAAGACTAGGAATTCAAAGTTTATTTGTTGAAAATTGGTTTTGGAATGACTAAGACATCTAAAAACAAAGTAAAATACATGTACAGCAATCGTAATAAAAGGTGGGTCCCACCTTCTATTAGGTTTGTACTGTTTTGGATAGATCTCAACCATTTCAAAACCAATTTTCATCAAATAAATGGGGAGTTCCTCTTGGAATTACATACTCTTTCATATTTCATCAGAGGTTTCTCTTTATCTCACCAAAACATGTTAGAAACATGAAGTTGGGTCTTAACCAAAACTATATGATCCCTTTAAGAGATGCTTGGAGTTGGTTGGAGTCTCTTGATCATAACTCTCATCTCCTTCCATCTCGGGCCCAGATCATGGAGGTGCTGATGAAGAAGAACGAGGAGCTGGAGGCCACCTTAAAAGAGACGGAGGAGCAGCGCAAGATGAAGCAGGAGATTGAGGGTCTCCAGGAAGAGGTGGACCGACGGGACGAGAACATCAAGACCCTCCAGAAGCAGCTGAAGGAGGCAGAGTACATCCTGGTGAGTACAGTCCCAGGGAGCACTACAGATTCTGGGGGATAAAGTCGCGCATGAAATTTGCCAGGGTGAAGCCAGGAATTCTCTATAAAGGGGGGGGGGGGGGGGGGGGGGGAGGGGTACCTTTACAAAATTAAAGAGGGGCGCACATGCCCGCTCCATTTTTTCTTTTTATTTCTTTTGTTTTAACAAAAAATAAAGGAGGGGGGTGTGCCCTGTGCGCCCCCGCCTGGATCCGCCACTGCATATTCTGGACGTGAGCTGCGAATTCGAGCAGTAAAACCGTTGCAAATCCATGCTTACATTGCTTCTATTATCATTTTAACATAAGTGTGAATAAAAAATGACGAGGGTGGTTCGTTGAATGCTGTGAAATGAAGGCAAAAAGAAAATTTATGCAAACTGTGCTTTGTCCTGAACCCCAGTGTTGATATGGACAGTTGTGGATGTGTAATTTCTATTGTACAAAATCACAGTAGTTTTTGCTTGGGACTGAGGCATTCTTACATTAGATCCTACAGCACTGTTATCAAAGTTAATGCACAACTGTTGTTTGTTTGATTAGTGTTTTTTTTTCTAGAGTACAGCTGTAGAAGGGTTGAGGTTGGGAAATATTAAGGCTATGAATATAAATGAAATTGCTCATCTAGAACCACATTGACGGAATGAGAATGCAGTGTTTCCGCATTTCAAAAAAGAAAAAAAATTAATGAGTTCCCATCTTGGATTATTTACAGTATTACATGCAATGCCCATATGTGACGGGGGGCAATATTTCTGTAAGTTGTTAATTTCATGAATATTGATTGACTCGGGAAATACCTGAAAATAAAAACAGTAATTGTGAAATATACTGTTTTTACAGTGTGTGAATGTAATGAAAATATCTTTATATCATTTGGCTGTTAAAAAACAAAACAAAAAAACAACCCTCTATAGATTAAGTAACATCTCTACAATGGTTTTGATGTTAACTTGGCAGGCCACGGCTATCTACCAGGCCAAGGAAAAGCTGAAGGCCATCAAACAGGCGAAGAAGGGCGCCATCTCATCCGAAGAGCTCATCAAGTATGCGCACCGTATCAGTGCAACCAATGCTGTAGCAGCCCCTCTCACATGGGCTCCAGGTTGGTATCCTCTTATTCTCTAGGGGGATGTGCCAAGTGTTGTTACACTGTACTGCTCAAACTGAAAAATGTCCATCTGTTGTTTAGATCATTGAACTGAGATGACTACCTTTTAATTTTGGCTACCCAAAGTTTGTAAGGTATTTTGAATTTAGGAAATTCTTGAAATAATAGATGTGCTATATCTTTTGTTCTGTTTTTCATGCATATGTAATGTGCTTTCTCCATTAGAAAGAGAGGAGGGAAATTTGTAAAGTGCTTGTCAAAATCATGGGTTTTATCTATAAATGTATAGGCTGTGACTTAACAGTGGGAAAATCACATTTGAGAATTAGAAGTTTCAACTTTAATAGATATCACAGAGTTTAGGTCCAAGCAACAACTAAAATGTTACATATTTTTTAGCGCTTGTAGTCAACATAATACAACTTTTTAGGTCCCGTGGTCTACTTGGAAATTTGTGATTTTGTGCTTTACTGTGTTTAGTAGAAATGATGCAACAACGCAAGTTTGCAGACATATCTGTCATCAAGAATAGATGGTTAGAGTGAAAAACATCAGAGGCCAGAGTATGACATGTCGTGAGTCAATGTGAGATGAAACCAATGTGAGAAGTATTCTGTGGCATTTCTATTGGAGGTCCCAAGAATGTCTTGATAAGTGATATTTTTTTCTTTCTTAATCATCTGACCACAGGTGACCCCCGACGGCCATACCCGACTGACCTTGAGATGAGGATGGGAATCCTGGGTAGGCTGAGCAACCTGCCGACCGTTGGGACCAATGGAACCACAGGAAATGGTGCCCAAAGCACAGGTGTGTTCCATCATTTTGTCTTGTCTACGGTTTGTACCGTTCATTCTTGTGAGGCAATGCTCTTGACAGAAGCTTTATTAGTATTCACTGTTCATCAATGATCATTAGCAATTTTTTGTGCAGTGAAACTTTTCAGTCTTTGTTAAGATGCTGTATGTATTTCATTCTCTCAGTAGGTAGTCATCAGTGGAAGGGAGATGGGATTATAAAAGTAGAAGATGGAAAAGTTTCCTGTTTTTGTTGTTCTTTTGGGCTGTGAGTTGTAAGCAGCAGTTATTTATAGGGGAGATAATTCTAAGAATGTTATGCTTCAAATCTTTCATGAAGTAAATATGATTGTGTCATAAGATGAAGTCCCCATTATTTGAATTGTAGAAGTCAAATGCTGGCAAAATAATCGCAATTCATAAATAAAGAGTAGTTCGTAGACCCATTTTATAAAACAAATAATGCGCAGGTTTCAGTTTCTGACATTAATGGAGATGAAGCGCACTCTTGGGTATTCACAATATCGTGCAAAATGCACATGGCTGTGCCTCATGTATGACACCACTGTACATATGCTTAAAGGGGCTGTACAGTACTGGTTGAGGTGGGGATTCATGGTTTTAACATTCCTAAGTGAGATAATGAAAAACCTCTTATGAAATATGAAAGAGCATGTAATTTTAAGAAGGATTCAACGTTTGTGTGATGGAAATTGGTTTTCAAATGGCTGAGATATCCAAAAAAGTGATAATAATAAAAGACTACATGCCCCAACTTTATTAGGATCTCTTTGTTTCACCTTGTTTTTGGATATCTCGGCCACTTCAAAACCGATTTTCATCAAATAAACTTTGATACCCCTTAGAATTGCATGCTCTGTGACATCTCATAGAGTGGTTTCTGAATATCTCGCTAAAAGTTAAAAGCTAAATCCTCACCTCGACCAGAACTGTACACACCCTTTAAGTTCGCTGCATCTCCACTAATGCACTCACTCCTATGCATTATTTATATCCATATTATCACTTACAAACAAACATTTTTTTGATGTGGTAGGAGCTGCAGGAGGTTTGACCTGGAAACCATCCAGCGAGCTGACCGCGAGTCTCAGCATGTCATCAGGGGTCAATCGCCTCGCCGGGGATGCTGGGATTGACCTCAACGTGCCGGGCCACAACAAAGAGAATGAGGACGATGTGGAAATTATGTCGTCAGATTCCGACAGCAGCAGCTCCAGTGACAGCTTTTGACCTCTGACCTCTGGGAAAACCGAAAACTCGGAGGAACATGTAGGCATTTCTGCATGATATTTGAGTCATTTGGAAATCGTCCTACTCCCTTGTGTCTGTCAATGCACAAAATTTGCCAGACTAAAAGGTCTTGTACATGCACTGTATCCTGCAGGATGTCTTGTATACATGCCCCTGAAGATGAGGTTGCTGCATTCTCTGTACTTCTCTGGAGCAGGGAGAGACGTCAGCCATTAAAAATTCTGTGCATACATCCAACCATGCGGTGTGTGTCTCCTGCATGAAGTATGCATTGCTGAAAGCGTCAAGACGTAGCTGTGTGGACGTTAGGTTGCCATGTAACATTCCTGAGCATTCAGAGATGACATGTTACCACATGGACCCAAAAATGCTGAAGATATCCTCACTTCCTGACAAATAGGGTGTATGATGTGAAGGCTCAACAATGTCCACAGAGGGCTGAGTGGAGGCGAGGTTGCTGCATCCCCCTCAATTGAGAGAGGTGTCATAAGGCCCATATTACTGAAAGGGTTATGACCATGCATCTCATTCTCTTGTGTGTGTCAGTATAAGAGACTCACAGGGTTTAACTGCACATTCAGGCAGCTTTATGGAGATGAGGTTGTTGCACTATCTTAGAATTACAGGGCCTGGGTAGTAGTTGGCTGAGACGAAGAAGGCTGCCATTCTTTTTTGGTGACAAATAATCATTGATTGAAATATTAATGGCTACATTGTACCTACACTGCTGCTAAAATGCACTTTTCTGAAATTCACCAGTTTGAGATTTGCCTCTGACAAAGATTCTCCTAGGATCAAAAGTTCAGGCACCCTTGACTAAATTACTCCACTTGCGTGGTATTATCGGATAAGCAGTTTTCAGCAGCTTTTTTTTTTTCTACATTTTGATTTTTGATGGTGCAGGCAATAACTGAAATACTGTAGAATGACACCTGTTTGATTTGTTCAATCTTTTTTTTTGTGGGTCTTTGAGCAAATTTGAACATAAAAACCACTTCTGTTACTAATGAATCCCAAGAAGAGTTTGAGCTGGTCTGGTAACACCAAATGTAATTGTTTGTTGCATCTTATTTTGCTGCTTTGTGTACAGGAAGTTGAGATGATGTTTAGTAAAGGTGTTTAAGACCCTGTAGCATATAAGAAATCATGGATCACTGATACACATACAATCGAAACCTTTTCGCTGAACACCACAAACTCTCAAAACTACTGCCTATGTGATGAAACTCAGGTACGAGTCGGAGAAAAGAAGTCGAGTGTACACTTCATTTTGCGTGGTTTCACACTCACAACAGAGATGTTCAATCTTGCAAAACACAGTAAAAGCAAGTCAAGTGTATGACTTTTCGGTTTTAAAATGTTAAAATTTCGGTTTTATCCCCAAAAGGGCCTCAAAAATATATGCCTAGTATTATGCTACCCATTCTTGAATGATTTATCAATATCAATATTGCAAATATTGGTATTCAAAGGAAATGGGCCTTTTGCTAACACATTGCCCCTTCCTTTTTCTCTGTGCATATGATGCTGTAAGATATGATTTATTATTGTGATATTGCCTGGCCCTCCACTTAGGGGCAAGCATATGTATGATATTACCTTGGCTAAGACGGTCATTCTTTGTCTTGTCTGAAACTCAAACACTGTACAGTGTATTCTCGTATTGCCCAAGCCATGTTATATTCTATGTTTGTGAGTGTGTTGTATTCTTGATTTCATGTCATAAACAGGACTCTAGCCACAACCTGAAATGGGCCAAATCACATTGTGCGTGATGGGCCAAAATTGTCAGTGTAGTCTGGATTGCTAGTGAATTCTCTCATCTCTCCCGTAGTTTCGAGTTCCAAAATGTTTGAGATTATACCAAGAAAGTATGCGAGAAATTACAAATGTAAATTGTGTCCATCCATCATAACCATATGCCATATCCTTGTAAAATGTTTACACTGTGTTCTTTCCTCCATACTAAATCTGAAACATCTCAGTCAAGCATTGATCTGTGCATTGAGTCTTGATGATGAAATGGCGTACATTTTTAATTTGTCTTCTGAAGAATTACATTTGTAATGGAAATGACTTACAGTAATTCAAATCGCATGGTAACATTAATTGAGCAGTATCACTATTCTTGGCAGAGGACTTTTCTTTTTAATTCTTTGAAAAACAATAATCCAGTACTGGTATCAAAATCATGTCATTAGAATCACTTTCCCACATCAACTCTGTAGGCTGGATAGAGGTGTGCATGCAATTGATATACAAGTGTAATTATTCTTACTGTAATCTCAGTTGAAATGTAATGTTCACAGTTCTTTGAATACGCAGGACAAATGGTACCAGAAAAGCAAGAGATCAAATATCTACAATAAAAGCATGATATTTATTGCCCCATTTCGACGTGCATTTTGTCCCTTACTTGTACCGTTTTCTTGAGATTGATGGCTGTGCTTTGATGGCGATGAAAACATTTATTCATTTCTTTCTTTTTTTTATTGCTCATGACTGTGTTTCTTGTGTGTGAGATTTTAAAGCTCATGTGTATTTTTTTTAAACTTCCAGGAAGAATATTTACAAAACTCTGCTCTTTTAGCATTTGGAATTAATGTGCAAGAAGCCTTTGAAAAGCAATTGTGCAGTTAAAGTGGCACAGTCTATACTATGTCATTTGGCACTACATCCTTTATAGGATTATGTAATTGCAAATCATGTATATTCATGGGATACAGTTGTACATAGATACAAATATCAAATTTTCTAATTAAATTTTCATAACTGAAGATACACATGCACATAGCATGCACTCACAGCGCACACTATGCAGAAAGGAGAGAGAGAGAGAAGGGGGATGGTGAGAACGGGAGATACATAGATATGCTTATATATGTAAGATATGTTTCTTCAGCTGTGAACATTCAGTGAGATTAATTTTTTCAATAAAATATGTAACTTGATAATGACACCCACCTTGATCATTGTTCACCTCGTCCCTCTATGCTGGGAATAAAGTTATGCATACTGTACATAACTAAGAATATATATATATATATATATTTTGAAACAAGGAAGGAAAAACTGACCAGAAACAATTGTAATAATAAATAGCGAAAACTTTGAGCAAAGAAAATGGGTTTTCGTCGGAATTCGAACCCAAGACCTCCGGATTACTAGACTGGTGCTCTACCGACTGAGCTATTGAAAGCCCTAGATCGGTGTTCGTCCCACACCCTTAACTCTCTTTGCTCGTGTGGTCAGAAGCTATAGTGTGTGTATGTGTGCCACACACACACACATTAACCTGACATAAACCCAAATGATGTAAATCAACTTTGGAATAAATGTGAGGGATCGCCGAAGCGATGCAGCTTTTTGTATATATATATATATATATATATATATATATATATATGTGTGTGTGTGTGTGGGGGGGGGGGTTGTGCATGTGTATATATCAAGAATTTGAAAGCAAATAAAGGTACGTACAATTTTCAAAGTTTTCTATGTAAGGTCATCATCAAAGAAATAAAGAAAATCTTTTCAATGATATTACACTTGTTACATACCTCTATTTTTGAAGATGTGATCAAAATTATCACAAATATTCTATTTATTCTTTTTATTCTTCAGAAGATTCAATTCCAAATATTTCAAGTAGACAAAAACTGATGTATCCATTTTTTCCACTTAGACTCGTCACATACTGTACAGTCAAACCTGTTGTTATAGGCAGGTGGTCGTAGCAGATAGTTTCAATGTATAGTTGCTATTTGTTCATGTATATATGCACCTTTATGAAGTCGTTCACACAAAAGAAAAAAATATCCAGCTACCACTTTTACCCTTTGTACTGCCATTGAAGATCAAGTATAAGTATATCTACGATATCTTCCATCCAAGAAACATATTTCACTTAACAATAACTTTCAACTTTATTATAATTGTACTTGTATATGTGTGTTACAAGTTCACATTCTATTTGGTTCAAAAGTAATTTGTATTTACCTTTTGTTAATCTTTCGAATTATGTGAGAAGTGGTCAAGTTCACTTTATGATAAAAAGCATTCCCGACGAAGCGACGGGAAAATATCTCTATA
This sequence comes from Diadema antillarum, assembly GCF_040938485.1. Classification (NCBI taxonomy): domain Eukaryota; kingdom Metazoa; phylum Echinodermata; class Echinoidea; order Diadematoida; family Diadematidae; genus Diadema; species Diadema antillarum. Next base: position 562,256 of record NW_027271843.1, on the reverse strand, counting down.
AAAGAGGAATTGTATCGGCACTGCCCCCCCCCCCCCCCCCCACCCCATCCCCCCTCTCACACCCCACCCATTGCGCCCTCTAACCGTACCCCGCCCCATGGGCCCAGCCGGCCGGTTAGCCAGCCCCACCCCAGCTTGCTCGCCCTCCTGTGTTATTGCTGGTTTTGGCTGCTCAAACATTCGTCGGTTCCAAACCGCCCACATCGGACATGAATCCTGCGTGATAACAGTGGATTTGACATTCAGTTTCCTCTCTAGACAGTCTACGAATTGAGGTAAGAACATGCATTTTTCATATTCCTGTAACTTTGTGCCAGATGCGTTTGTGAGAACCGTGCCGGGCCGTGATACTGCTGAAACCAGCGTGTAGTCCCACATATGGTGATCTGCGTCAGTGTGTGTTGGTATGTGTTGGTGTGAGTGTGTCTGTTACTAAGTGTTAATGATGTTCCTTAAAAGGTCACTAACTATGCACAGCCCAGTCGCTTTCTTTACATTTTATGTGTCTGTTTGTGTGTTTAATGAGTACACGAGCTCGAGCACTGAGCATATGTTTTTGGTATTTGATAGAAACATCCTCTAAAATACTCCTTGTAGGGGTTTTACCACTGGAGTGGAGGTTTGTTTTATGGTCGATTGTCTGTTCAGACTTTGTTAATGTTAAATCCTATAACCATATTTTGAATCCATCTACAGATAATGTAGTTGATGTTGAGGTCAGTAAAATGGTTCCAATTTATGATTGTCCATGGAGAAAAGGACATGGCATGTACATCTACCTTAAATAGTTTGTTATGATGCCCAAGTCGAGGTAGGTCTGATTTAGGTGATATGTAATCCTTGTAATCAATCATGGAACAGGGTTTTTGCTATGGTGCGCCAAAAGTAACCATGTCTGTTTTTGTTACAATATCACTTCCCCGCTAATTTCTGTTTCTGTTTCTGTTCCGGTTTTGTCAGTATACTCAGAATTAATTGTACTCCACCAACGTTTGTCACAAAATTAAACTTCTACTGTTTATTTTGTTGCTCTTGATTTTGGGATAAGAATAACATTTTGTGTGATTGTGTACTAAATTACTGATCCTTTTTAACAGAACCAGACATGGTTCCTTTTGGCGTACCATAGCAAAAACCCCGCCCGTCGCCTTTATCGTGCTTAGTGTAAACACACCATCAGTGCCTTCGTCTGTCTACTCTTTATGGCCAGGATTGTGAAAGGAGAAGAACCATTGTCAGCATGGCTGCCTCCAGACTCACACAGATGCATGGCAGCCCCAAACTCATCCACCAGTCCAGCTCCGAGACCGGCAAGATCCTCCGGCCAGCCTCCCTGGTCACTCCCCACGTAGTGCCATCACCTTTGACCTCAGGGTCGGGGGTCAAGAGGCACACCAGAGGTCACAGCTTGGGCCAGATATCATCACCAGTGGGTGAGTGCAATCTAACTTGTAAGTTGTAGTGCGCCAAAAATTTTCATGGCACATCTCATGACCTGGCTTTAAAAGATTATTGAAAACTTTAAGAGTTGAATTCAGTTCTTAGCCACTGTCAAGCCCAGTGGCACAAATAAATATTTTTGTCTACAGTGTCATAAAATGTTTGTTCTGTGGTGTTATCAAAAATTTGGGAAAATAAAACCTTGCATGCATCAACTTACAATGTGAGGATTACATACCTATCCTATGTGGCTGCAATCCGTGTGGAATATGACCAAATGTAATTTCTGTGATATAAATGTCATCTCAGTTTACATACTTTTCGAAAATTTAATGATGAGTACAACTAGATTTTAAAAGTAATGTATGAATTTGGGAGTTTTGAACAGGGTTTCCTCCGAATCATGTCTTTAATGTTGAATTGCAATACATTTAGTTTTTGAAGTATACATGTACTGCACTGTTGATATGGTAATTCATGTCTATAAAAAACTCATTTCATTCAAACACTCAGAAATTTATCATTATAGGTGTGACAACCCTAATCAAAAGTCATATTTTTTTGTGTGTTTGGAAAAGGTTACCAGATGCAGATGAGCAGGGACTTCCGTGGGGCCGGTGGCCACAGTGGGGTGGCCTGGATGGGTCACCAGTATGCACGCAGCAGTCATGCCGTGGGCCACCTGCCCTCCAAGCATATCAAGCAGCCCCCAGGTATTGCCCAGGGCCGAGCGGGGAAGAACAAGGCACAGGTAAAGCAAGAACATGGAATTATTCAACTGGCTAGGAGTTGTGTGATAGCATTTCTATTCCTTCTCCTCCCATTCCTTCTTTTCATTCTCCTTCTCCTTCTCCTCCTCCTCTTCTTCCTGTCCCTCCTCCTCCTCTTTTCCTTTCTTCTTCTTCTTCTTCTTCTTCTACTCCACCTTCTCCTTCCTTTTCTCCTTCATCTTCTTTTCCTTCTGTGTCCTCTTCCTCCTCACTCTGCTCTTCTTCCTCATCATATTTTTCTTCTGCAATTTTGTTGTCATTACCACTTTGCTTCTCTTTGCATATAAGTTAGTACGAAGGACCAATTAAACATGCACCATGACAAGCTGAATTGGATGGAAGTAGTGGCTTGTCAACAGAAAAATTTTGCATCACTTTCCTCAGTCTTGCAAATTTCAAAGAAATCAATTAAATATCATTTTTTAATGGCCAGTGCAGTAGACAACGTTGTACAGACATTGGTAGAGTTCATGAAATTACAGGTGCATGTGCTACTCCACATTGAACAAGACTATGATTCGAGTACTGCAAAACGAGTAATGTTCGCATGCATTTTAATTTTGCGAATTTCGCGAGTGCCAAGATTTGCTAAATTGAAATGCACAGAAATTCTTGTCCACACTATATGCATTGAATGCCAATGGCAATTAGCGAAAAAGGTCGTCAGCTCCAAATCGCGAAAATTTCATGCCGCGAATATATCATGTTTTACAGTACCAAGGTACTTCGAGACTATACCCTAACTGGTGCTATTTTTAGTCATCATATAGCATTTAAGTAGTCTGCTTTTCAAAACCTGTTTGCTATTTTCTTGTTTATTTTGTTTGTATTATTTATTTATTCTTTTTGTTGAGCAAATTAGTACAGTAGATTTATATACTTCGTGGATGTGATATTAATTTTTTTAATCTATTCATTAAGATTATTTGGTACAGTGCAGCCAAATGGCGTTAAGAAGCTCTTGCAGTGCAGTAGAATATTATAGACATTTCTGCACGTGCATTTCTGCGCTCAACAAATGACTTTATTATAAAAATTAGTTGCTGGTAAATATACAATCCACACTACAGGACAAGCTGAAGCACAAGACACAAGTTGATGGCACCCTGGAAGGGGGCTGCAAGGAGCATAGCTTCATCACCAATGCCTACGACATCAGGCAGATGCAGGACGGCTTGCTGAACCTCTTGGAAGAGTTCAACTCTGGCAAGCTCCAGGCTTTTGGTCAGTGGCGTCATCCTGTTTTAGAAGAGTATTTTGCCCACGGTGGCTACGTGTTCGAATGAAGAAAACCATTGAGGAATCTGTGCTAAAAATGTTTATTCCCTAGCTTGAACATTTCTAGTTGTAATTTCATAGATACAGTTTCATTACAGTGGTCCGAGTACCATTCTGACTTCACATACAACTTAAAGGACAAGTTCACCTTCATAGACATGTGGGTTGAGTGAATGCAGCAATATTAGTAGAACACATCAGTGATAGTTTGAGCAAAATCGGACAATCCGTTAAAAAGTTATGAATTTTTGAAGTTTCTGCTCAGTCACGGCTGGATGAAAAGACTACTATAGCTTGTGATGTCACATGAGTACAACGATATAAAGAAAGAATAAAGAAAATTCAACATATTTCCATTTTTCTCGCATAACAAAAGAACACTCGACTTCTCTCTTTCAGAAGGCAGGGGGAATGATATTACCCTTAACATACGTCAGTAGCAAGTCGAAGAAATGTGCACTTTATTCAAAAAGTAAAGTTTTGTGAAATTCTCTTTTTATTTTCCTTATATAGTTGTAGGCATGTGACATCATACACTGTAGTAGTCTTCTCTTCCAGCAGTGATTGCGCAAATAATTAAAATATTCGTAACTTTTGAAGGGATTGTCCAATTTTCCTCAAACTTTCACTGATGTGTTCTACTAATATTGCTGCATTCTCTCAATCCTTATGTATATGAAGGTGGACTTGTCCTTTAAGAAGCATGATTCAAGTCATCACCGGCCATGCCAAATATGTTTCACACCAGTGTATCATTGTCTTTTGTCTGTTTCTTGTGGTAGGATGCAACATTGAAGATATTTTTATGCTTTCAAGTGACAGAGGTGTCTTAAATGCCAATAAAATAACCTGGTTCATTCATTTGTGGAAATTTGTATGTTATCTCTGGATGATCAAGCTTTTGCTCAACAAGTCATTGTGTTCGTAAGGCAAACTGGCAAAACTACCCAAGAATTCATGGAGACTAAATTTCACAACTAGAGAAGCACTCTGAGAGCACAGACCTCTGCCCTCTTCCATAGAGATCAGTGATTTCCAGCCATACGTATACATGCTAAAAATCGCCCGAATTCTCAATATAGAAGCCTTTTATTACATCATCAACCCTCAGCTGGGTAGCATGCCTCGCAGTGGAGCACGCACTCGCATGCCTCGCAGTAGAGCACGCACTTTATTGTGCGTTTGAAAACATCAAAATTGCGCAGCTTGAACTCATTGACCCTACCAGCCAAAATATTGAAAATCCTTCATAAAATCCATGAAAGTGTCTGGATCACTATCAAAATTTAATCATCTGTTCCTGCAAGTTTCATCTAAATCCGTTGCCAACTTTTCGAGTTATTTTGCACACGGACAAACAAATAAATGGTAACGAAAACATAACCTCCTCCCTTGGCGGAGGTAATTACTGAAAATGTGACGAATGGAATGCGACTTTCTGACCCAATGACGTTTATGAAAGAGGGAATAAAATGAAAGACTGGGATTATTGAGTGTTGACATTGCATCTTTTATTCTCTTCCCATCTCCAGATGAGCATTGCTCCTACGAGAAGATGAGCAACGTCCGGGATCTTCAGGAGAAGCTAGCCAGACTCCACTTTGAGATGGATGACCAAGTACATGCTCAGGGGTATGCTTGCTTTTCTTTTCTTTTTCTTTTTTTTTTGTTTTTTTTTTTGGTCAAGTCTGATACAGTCATAGGACACTAAACCATTTCCTCGTTTGCTTTTCCCAACCCTGTAGTGGTACAGTGCATTCTAAGTCATAACGAACATGGTTATAATGAAATATCGTTTACAATGAAGTAAAAAGCCATGTCCCAAAATTATTTTTTTTTTGTTCATTCATTCATTAATTTATTCATTCATTCATTCATTCATTCAATCAATCAATGAAATGAAAATTTTATACAATAAAGTGAAAAGTCAGGTCCCAAAATTATCATCTGTAATATATCTCTGTACACTGTATTGTTCGGCTATATTGGAATTTCAATATAACAAAAGAAAACTGCCGGTCAGAGGCCACATGCAAATGAAAGTTGACTTGTCCTTTAAAATTTCATACTGTGGTATTCTTTTTGTAGTGTATTCCCTGATACTATTTTTCATACCTGTGTTACCAGAGTCCAGGAGGCAAGACATGTGTCTTAGTAATTTTTTTATGATTTTTTCCTTTCAACTGATTTTTTGGTTTCTTCATTCACAGGGTTGAAAGCAAGGACGCAATTGCACTTGCCAATCAAAACATGGACCACCTTCTCTCAAATGTAAGCAGTAATAAAACATTTTATGTCTATACCACTGAATTGCTGGTTTCCTGATAAAATCAGTAATGATGCATCCTGAAATGTAAAAAAAAAAAAAGATAATTAAAAAAAATGAGACCAACTCAGCGGCTGATCCAGAACTTCCATAAAGGAGAGGCACCATTACAAAATTAACTCAAGAGACAACCCAAGAGACAGGCCTAAATGTTCTATGACATTATTACATGTTGACTTCTTCTGATATGATGAATAAGACTACAATTTTCAAATTGTATCAAAAATTTTTTTATAATCTTTATGTCGTATTTTCTGTACACAAAAAAAGTTCCACCACTAAAAAACAAGTAACTCTTATTGCCTTTTGTGACATCATCAACAGTAAAGTCAGCCAAAATACATGCAAGCATCACTATGCCTAATGTATTCATTAAAAAAGAAAAAATGTATTCCTTTCTTTGCCCTTTGAGCACTCAGACCGAGTGGTAAAGGGCATTATAAATACCACCTTCTATTATTATGATTATTTCCCAGATATGGAGATATTGACTTCTTTTACTTGAGTAAAATCACTGTTTTAACTTTGAGGTTGTATTTTTCTTTTACTTCAATCTGCAGCTGGACCAGCTGAGTATAGCAGTGTATCCTTTTGTTGTCTGTGTATATCGTGTGTGTTCATCATGTCTACTGGATAAATGAATGTTTGTGTGTGTGTGTGTGTGTGCATGTGTTCCAATGAGAAACTTCTTGATCAATGCATGCATTTCTTCCATTGTGTGCTGTCATGTCCCATACTGTGGACAATGCTGCAATTGATATGTATGTGTACTCTGTTGCAGTGAAGGATGATTTTGATATGTGCATGTAAGTGCAGTTTCTGTGATAACGCGATCATTTCTTGATGATCATAGGCCAACCTGTCTTGCGAAAGTCCGCAACAATAGCAGCTATGTGGAATATATTATAGCAATAACAGCAAATATTCATAGATTGTGATTTACCGTATTCTAACTTGTCAAGTGAAGGAGCCATTTCTTGTAAGTTATATTCATGGATGATATGGGGCAATAGAAAAGGTTTATACAGTATCGAAATTAAGACATCAAAATTCACCACATCCCCAAAATGCACCACGGGATTTAGATTTGATAAGGGGGTTAAAAGTCAATCCTTGATTCTAAAGGTATAGATCAATAAGCATAGATTAAGGGGCATATTTGAAGGGCTACATAGTTATCAAATTACAAGGCAGAGGCATCCAAACCCACAGTGTATAGCAGTCATATTGATCTAGTCTATACAATGTACATCCAACACATCCCTGAATATGCCTTGACTACTTGTACCTCAAACAAGACGGAGTTTGCATCCCGCTGGAGAAAACGACATCTTTGCTCCAGAGCCCAGGATGTAGTGCCACGCCCAGGGATTGGTTTCTCAGAGACATGGATTACATTCCAACCACAGCACACGAGCAATGAGCTATTTGGCGTCAGGATTCCACACGCTTCATTTTCATTCCTTTTGATGGAGACAGAATAAAATGCGGATGGATGATTGTTGGGTAGACATCAAACCCAGTGAAGAACTACCCACCCATGACATGGCCCTGGGGTCAAATAATCCAGGGGCAGATCCAGGAGTTCCAGAAAGGGGGGGGGGGGGGGCGCAAAAAAATAGGGGCTAATATAAGGGATAATAACATTTCTAGTGGTCATTTATAAAAGAAAAAATACTGAATCATCTTAGAAGCAGAACGTTATGACCTGCCCACCTGCACAAACTCAGGTGTGGATCCAGGAATTCCGTAAAGGGGAGGCGCCTTTATACAAAATAAGGGGGGGGGGGGGGCGCGCACGCACCCCCATTTTCTCTTTTTCCTGTTGTTGTTGTTGTTGTTGTAACAAAACATAAAGAGGGGGTGTGCGCCTGGTGCCCCCCACCCATACCAGACTCATTCCTGTTCATTCTTCTTCTTATTTTTCTTCTAGCACTACAGCCTTCTGTAGTGAAAAGTCATGTCTAATATGTTTGACACAGATTATATTGCTGTAGATGTTGCAAGAGCATGCACACTACAGTGTATGAGCAGAAGTTTTATAACACTCAAGACAGTTTAAAACAGAATGATGCATATGCATAAAAATACCTTTCCCTGCGTATTAAATCTTTATAAAGGGATGAAACACCTCATCTCTCTTTTAGGGGTTGATAGTGCTGCTGAACAACCTACAACACCCCTTTGTAAATGTTACTGTGTACAATCTGCAAGCTCTACTTATAATGTTTTGTGTGTGCGCTTGTATTTGTTTTTTACATTTTATGAACATACATGACTGTATTTCAGAATACAATATTTTAAAGTGCAATACGTGTGTCGTAATATCACTGTCTATGCTATATGCTTCAATGATTTATTTGTGAAAATTATTTCAATCTTATAATTTACAAAGTTGTTTATCATTCCAAATGGGGTGTTTCATAATTTGTGAAAAACAGGGAAGATAAGAAACAAGGCATATCAGGAAGGCCAAAGGCACATTCTATATGTGGGAGAAAACATACGGAATATTCCATATGAAGGGTTTGAAATGCCACTGAGGGACTTAAAAACCTCCCCCAAAATAGCATCTGAATTCCTGAGGGAAGAACATTCTGTGTATTTTCCAACAACATTCATCATCTGTTATATGATGTGGGTTATTAAAAAAACACTTGAAAATAACAGTCAGTCTCACCTAAGTCGACCTTGCACAAGTCAAAAAATAGGCTACGTCAAAGGAAAAATCCTACCCGAGATGGACATAAACACGTTAATTATATTGTGTAAGTTGTAGGATTTTCTCTAGTCCCTTTGGGTTAGGGTCAAGCAAGGTTGACCAAGGCTCATACCCTGATGATCTTGTGTTTTCCATGGTGGCCATTGTCCCAGCATGCAAAGCACAGGTTTTGCACATCATTGCAGTGTGTACTCCATCACATTAGATGCTGCTTCCCTAAATCACAATTCTGAATGCATTGCAACTTACTTGATGCTCTCTTTTTTAAAGGTTTATGTGGAAAATAAACCTTATTCCATTAGTTGCACTCTAAGAATACATGTATCATTCTTCCATTGTTTGGTATCGTTTGCCATTTGTCTGTACATGTACCCAAAAAACTTTTCTCGCATGGGGGAACATCCCAGTATGTTCTACCCATGGGAAAACATCGTGGAGTGTTCTACTCATGGAAGAATATCCCAGAATGTTCTACACATGGGAGAACATCCAAAAATATGTACATATGGGAGAACATTTCAGAATGTTCTACCCATGGGAGAACATCCCAGAATGTTGTCCCATGGGAGAACAGCCCAGAATGTCCTAACCATGGGATAACATCCCAGAATACTGTAGGAAGTCTACTTTTGTTTGATCGGGTTTTTACAATTGCTGGCTGGTATTTGACTAACCCATATATTTCTATTTGTTTGAAGCAGTTTTCATCACTCAGACCTCATTGTTGATGTCAAGTTGATGATTTGTGTTACTGCCCAGCAATTTCTACATTTAATTTCAAAAGTCTAAACTTGTGTAGGCAATTTTGAATTATTCTTTCCATGTCTCAGAACTTGGCTGACTTATGTTGTACATGTGTTTTATATATATATATATATAGGGCCCATATGAATATGTCTGTTCCGTGTGATTTTGGATAACATGTATTTTTTAATAAAGGTGATGTATTATAATACCATTTAGATTCCTCTTCTTTGTTTTTTGATGTCTGATTTTGTGCAGTTGACTGTTAATAAAACTACAGGTATCATGTTACGACAAGGTTGGACAGTCATTAGCTGGTATAGCAAGGTAATTTTGCACATCCAATTCATTTCATATCCTTATGTTTTTATTCCTGCTACAGGATACACAATGTAATGGGTGAATTTCAGCAGTCCCAAGCAGCTTGTCCCTTGTATAGCAACAACAAATTTCACATACAAAGGCACAACTCTCCCATTGGTGTTTGAATAAAAATGTAGTCTTAAAAACATGAATGATTTGAAAGATAACAACTACAACCCCTTCCTCTTCAAAAGTAATTACTGTCAAGTAATAACAGCAATCCATAATATGATGCTAAGGATATTAAACAGTAATGCTGTGTGGTGGAATACAGTAATGTACATGTACATTGTATTAAGATTAGAAAACTAGAGAAATCTAGTTATATGGAGTGCCAAAGAACCATGAGATACAGTACCTTGTTTTATCAAGTCTCTTACTAGACAGGGGTACAAAAACAAAGAAATATAAAGAATTGGGACCAGCAACAATCACTTTGTTATAAGAGGGTTTTGTATATCAGACCACTTTATAAAGAGGGTCTGTCCCCACTCCTCTTCAGCTTTTTCTCATTTCATGACGTTCAAGAATGCAACACAAAATTGTAAAGTTCACTACTGCACTGGATTGAATCGTCTCATTTTATTCTCATAAAAATAATGTGATGGCACAATGATACACAAAAACATATCAAAATTGATATTCAGTTGTTAAACAACTTCACAGAAGATGGTCCACTCTTTGGAGCACCCATCTCCTTCCAATTATGACACAACTTCTTAACACCCACAAACAATTTTCTCCCATTATTTTCGTCTTTTCACAAACAAGATATAGAGCAGGACAACCAGCCACTCTCAAATTGTAAAAGTCTTCATAGAATCCTATAATACGTCTGGACTTAAAATGCACTACAAAGTTATAAACAAATCTGTATTCCTGCAACAAGCATGTGCATTTTTTCTCATTTTTGACAGAGTTCATTTTTGATAGCTGCTGATCTGCAGGGAAATCAAGATTGATTGTTTGAGCCCTTAGTTAAAATAAACAATCATCATGATCCCGAATAAACCTGAATGAACTTGAATTTTATCCTTTACACAAGAAGTAAAGGACTATTATATACTACAAATTAATTCCATCACAAAACTAATACTGTAAAAGTGGATATTTTCGCGTGACTAATTTTTCGTGCTTGGCCGGGTCGGTAGAGTTTAGCGTGTTTTTAATTCCGCGGAATCAAGACATCACGCACAGGCAATATGGCAAGCAAAAATATTCGCGTGCTAGTTTCTGGTTGCGCGAAATGCGCAAAAATTTGAACACCGCGAAAATTTCCACTTTTACAGTATTTGGAAAGGATAGTGATATACAACAGAAGTATCACTGAAATACACAGTGAATGTCCTTGAGGCCTCGAATACTGTACGTGTAACTTGTGTCAAGTCACACTTTAAATTGGATGCCTACCATCCAATGGAACAAGTTCATAATGATGTGTGTACTGTATACGCTGTTATTTTCGCGTACAGATATTTTCGCAAATAACAAGGTTGCAGACATTTTCGCGAGATGTTGTTTTCGCGAACTGATGCCGACACTTACCGTTAATGCTCTATCAACGAAGCGCATGGAGGCATTTCGCGTGTTGTTAAATTCGCGATCTAACTGTGATTTGCAAAATTCGCAAAAATTAAACCCTCGCAAAAATAACAGCCTATACCGTATTAGGCGGTGAGGTTGTCGGCGTATGCGTGTGTAACTATGTCCTCAGTTGTGCGCATGTATATACATAACAGCACAATTAGTGCAAATAGGCCAATTGTTCTCAAAATTTGTGACCAATATGTTTGCAAGACTTAATAAATTCTCCCTAGAATCACCAGACAGTAGAACACAATACATGTAATAGCTGTCACATGTTCCAAAGAGTGAATCTTTTCCTTGCATATTTTCCTTGCATATTTTTCTTTCCCGACTCAGTGATAGTTCTTGGATAGACTAGAGTCATACATGTAAGATGTAAAATAGCCGTCTAATTAAAGGCTCACAGCATATGTGTTAATTTCTCCTTTTCCCCCTAGAAACAGAGAAATATGGCCATATTCAATGTTTAAAAGGAGTTAGGCACTCATAAAATAGACAAAAAAAAAAGATAAAAATATTATTGATCACTAGCTCATTTGTGAGCAATACAAACACAAAATATATGTTTGATGATTAGTAACACACACACAAAAAGACACAAAAGCTAAATCAGAGTTGAAAATTGTGGAAGGACTGCTCCCTGAAATACTGAACGGGAAAAGATCAAGCTTGTTGATGGAGCCAGGGGGGATTGGTTCATTACAGTCTTGAGAGGCCAGGGCAGAATTTCTTCACGACACGATTAGATGTGAATTTAGTAGCGACTTGATCTTAAATTTTCCTTGAGATCCACCATCACTGCTGAGTGACCTGCAGACGATTTTCAGAGGTGCTGGCTGTGGAATTTGAAGTGGTCCTCCATAAACGTTGCGATGAAGTAGTAGCTGTGGTCGTAGCCCTGTGGTGGGAGAAACGTCAAGTGAAGAAATTAATATTCTATATACCGTACCACCATTACAATGAGGTCAGATACAACACAGAGTTATTCATACTGAAGGCACTGTATGGGCTTTCTTTCAGTATCCCTTGTACAGTTTTGGAGTGCATGCATCAGTATTATTTCTGTACAATTGCATCTCTAAAATCCAGCACATATCAAAGCTAAATGGTTGATACATATTTGTGTTCGTCTATCAAATATGTAGCACTACAACCACTGAGGTATCAATATATCCTTTCAATCTTGAGCTAAACTGGATGCATGCTTTTGGTGAACATTGGGATCATATCGCATTAAATACCCTTTGCTACACACAAAATTTCATGCCACACGGTAATTGCATATTTCTGCAGAAATTGCCTTAGCTGTACCCTGCGTTCAAAGGTTTTACTATACATCTATGAATCCATGCAGACAAGAACTTGCGCTTGCCACTGCATTGGCATGCTGGAAAAAAAAACCCCTAACACACAAAAACAAAAACAAAATGAACTATGTGGACACACATAGGTTTCTCTGAATGACCAGTTAGGCATAAACTCTCTTGCAGTTTTCAACAAATTTTTTTCAGTCCCCTATACACCACCATACTTCAAAATAAAACAACAACTCTACAGCAACGAGGTTTCTTTGAGAGGCAGGGACACTGCTTGCATGGCTGATGATTAGAAAGAGATGAAAAGGTGAAATCACAAATAATTATATAACAAATACTGACATCTCACAAATAATTATAAAACAGATACTGACCTCTCACAAATAATTAGAAATCAAATACTGACCTCTCTCAGATTCATGATGCAGGCTGTCCGGCTGACTCGACATGCATCCACAAAGTTCTCTGGCAGGAGCTGCTTTTGGGTGTAGAAATTATCCGCTTGGCCCTGGGTATGGTTAATAACAAGGTTGAGATACAGTGGCAAACAGTTAATTGTTGTGTAGTACCGATGTATAATACTGTATACACCATATATTTAGCGAGTCTAAATTTTCGCAAATCAGAACTTCCCGATGATTTCGTGATTGGCTAAATTTGCGATCGTGGAGTCCTGTACGGAAAGGAGAAATGTACATGTATACGCATACGTCACATTCATAGCGTGATCAGAGTCAATATTTTTTTGTGTCTTTAATTTCAGGAATAGCACCCGACTCGCGAAATCTGCAAAAATAAAAGTGTCGCAAAATATTCGGCATATACAGTATATAAGACAGAGAATACAGGCTTTTGAATGCACATTTTAACTTCATTGTACATTGATAATATAAACATAGCATTTTACTATCTATTTGAAGTGCAATATGCAAAGGTTAAGACCATTTCTCCATTTCTGAGCAGAGGTTGGGGAACTGTCAGGGGAAAAAGAGTGTGTTAATGTACAAATATTACCTTCCTTCTACAATCATGAGCAAAAAATATTATTGCACACGGATAACTGTCATTCATAAATTATCAAAATAATGTAACGTACAAATTTTCAACAGTCAAAATTCTGGCACAAGCCCTTTGAGAGTAGGGTGTATACAGCAGTCCTGTATACTAAGATCCTTTTAAAAGTTATGTCATAAGTTATTTTGAACAAGATGTAGGTGGGAACCTTGTCTCAATGTGCAGTTTGAGACCACTGGAATTGGCTCTTGTTATATCAGGAATAAAAAAAAAAGAAAAAAGGAAAGGGCCCCACGAAATTACCTTGTTATATTACATATCTTGCTTTATCTGACCTAGTTGTAACAAGGTTCCGGTGCAGAGCTATGAATTGCTAATTAAGTCACAGTACAATTCAACAATTTCTTGAGGTAATCTTCACTCACTTGATCGATGAGGATTTCCCTCGGAGCTCCATCATAGGCCTTCACCAACTCACATGCATCATATTCCTGCAAAAGAAAAGAAAGAAAGAAATATCATGAAGGTACAGGCAACTCCTGCTACAGCAAAGTCCTTGAGACCAGCAGTTTTCTTTCATTATATCAAAATTTTTGTTATATCCTAACAAGTAAAGTGTATAAAGATATCTACGTAGATGATAAGTTTAGACCCTAAATGATATTTTGTTCTGTTCAAAATTTTGTTATTACCATGTTTGTTATAAAGCGAGTGCACTGTCCACTCACATGTACATCCAATGAAAATATGTGCTCAGAATATAGTCATATTTGTTTGCAATTGGATCAAATTTCCACATAATACCCCAAATCTTGAGCACTCCTACATTTCATACACACCCACACTGCATTTAACCTATATTCAAACAAAGTGTGCTTTTTCATTATCATTTAAACAAAGATTTTCACTAAATACTATCAATTTCTAGAAGTCTTCGGTCTTCGGCCCAAAAGGTCGATTATGCAATCAAATATACAAACAAAATTGATGAACGAAACCAAAAAAGACTTGACTAGGCATACCACCAGTTAACAGGGCTGATCCACGTATTCTGTTAAGGGGAGACGTCTTTGCCAAATGTAAAGGGGGGTGCACGCAACCGCAACCCCCCAATTTTTTTCTTTTTATTTCTTCTGTTTTAACCAAAAACAAAGAGGGGGCGTGCACCCGGTGCGCCCCCTTTGGATCCGAAACTGGATAACATCATTCAGCTCAGTTCGGGATTAAATCAGCACTTGTGAAATGACATGGCAGACTGCAATGATTGCAAAGAGATCTTACAAATGATGTCCATGAGTTTTCAACATGTAATTCTTGGCACTAAAGATATGCTGGATAAGTCATCATTGTAGTCTTTACTACTCACTTTCCATGTATTTTCATCAGGTCCCAGATATCCATTAAAGGCCTTCTGTCCCCACGGGCAGTTGATGGGGTTGCAGATAGGAGCAAAGGCAGAAACAGACTGAAAAAAAAACAACAACAGACAAATGAGAAAGTGTATACAATAAGACAGTTAAAAATCCATCTATACTGACCTGAGATGTGTACTGTAAGAAACTTTCCAACATATCCATGATGGGGCAACACTACAAATTAACACCTACAGGAGTACAATATAGCTTTGCCAGCTTCATGACCTTTATTAGTAACTTTTTATTACAATATAATGAGGAATCATCAGAATGAGGACTGTATATGAAATGAACACAAAAATACCAACAATGTATAATATACATTTTTTTTCAGTATTATATTATGATACTGAGAAAAAAAAATTAAATACAGAGAATTCAACAAAAATTGTACTTGCCAGATAAGTGTATATTCATCACTGTCTTACTGTAAATCAAATTGTGCTGTATAGATATATTAGAATCCTAACAAAAATGTAATAAACACAGCTTTTCTAATATTCTGCAATACTTGGACAAGCATATCAAGGATGCAGACACAATATGCACTGCTGCCAGCAGATGGTCTTCTCTGCCTCCCCCCCCCCCCCAAAAAAAAGGAGTAATGGTAGAGCAACCCCATCAAAATATCACAAAGCACCAAACCTTGAACTTGTCTGGATTCTTCAGGGCGATGATGAGGGCTCCGTGTCCCCCCATGCTGGGGTGGAAAACAAAATGGTGGGGAAAATGACTAACAGACTTGTTGGTGGAGTGCAGCATTTCTTATGTCAGATTCTCAGTTTGCTCTGGAAACAGTTCAAAGAGTATATAACTTCACTCTACACAGGATCCATGAAATTGTGTACTTACCTCTAGTTTGCATGCTTTACATGTCGTACGAAATGCTTTTGACCACAAGTACATGTACTAGTACATGACCCTTAAAGATATTAATTTTTACCTTAAATATGGAAAACAGTTGTTTTCTTCAATGGCATATTGCCTGCAATTTTGTTTGCCTTTAATTTCTTCATTTTATACACTTGATCTCTTTGTGACAGTTTCCTTCATGAAAGAAGTCACAGATGATTTTTATCATATCATTCAAACATTTTCCAAAAGGAATCCCCAGCAAACAAATGGAACTTATGAAGGCAAAATTGCAGTGTAATAGCCAGCATTTTAAATCACTAGATCTAGTTTCATTATCACAAACGAACTGGATAGTGAGCACTGACTCAGGACACAGGGATTATATTTTCCAAAGGTAAAATGGTGACATACTTTCAACAGAACTCTAATAAGGAACACTCACCACCTGAGCATATATGTTCACAAACAGACTTGCCCTAGTGTATGTTTCTGGGGCCCATTGCATAAAAGTTACAATTATGGTAACTTTGCCATCCAATGGTAACTTCCATTGTAACAATACTCACCAGCCAATCAAAATCAAGAATTCCATGGAAGTTACCATTGGATTGCAAAGTTACCATAATTGTAACATTTATGCAATGGGCCCCTGATTTATCTTCTTTACTGAATACTTTACTGTTCTTTATTTTGTTAAGTTGATGTGTTTTTTTCCCCAGAAAAGAGGCAAAAGTGAAGGCACTTTAGTAATGATATTTCCTTTCTCGCAAAACAGGCATTTAGCTTTGCATAGACCAGTAGACTGCATGAGCCTAGCTACACTTCCTGATTGCATAGCATATTGGCATTCATATCTTCTCTTTTTAAAATTCTTACCTGTGTCCAGTTATTGCCACTTTCTCAGGGTTCACAGGAAAGTTTTGGACGATGAGGTCAAACAGCTGAAGGAAAATAAAACCAAACAGAAAAATGTATGTAGAATATAGTTTTACAAAAGCTACATGTAGAACAGAAAGTAAATTTAGAAAAAAACATACAGAATGATTCAACAGCAAAGCAAATTTAGAACACACAGCACACTTTGATTGAAGTCACCAAAGTCATGACAATGAGTCATACACTGCATTTGAGCACTCTTGTAAAGCGAACTGTACCATACCATGCCCATGCCAAAGGAGCATTCGAACACTCCTTACATGTACCATACCCTACTGTATCAAGCCAAAAGTGGACTACTTCCTGATGTGCTCCAAAAGGATATTAAAAGCGTACCAAAAGTTTACATGTGAAGAATGCACATAACATGCATATACATCATAATGCAAAGAGTTCATTCTCTTTATTTAAGCACATCTGTAAGTAGTTTCAGCGCGCCAGGTGAATGACCCTCTTGCTACAAACTGTGTGACCCCCCTCTAAAAATAACTCACAAGGTACACCTTCTCAACAGAGCACTTGAACGCTCCAAATCTGGCACATTTCAGTATGGTATGCTTTGGTTCAGTTTGCTTTGGTTCACTTTAGAGCGCTTGAATACACCCATAGATATGATCAGGGAAACGGGTTCTTTGCAATAGCTCTGAGAATGTCTATTTCACAGAGGACAAAAGAGGACAACTGTACTTAAATTTCAGAATATATATATGTGGTGCTGGGCATTCAGTGAGATATTATATTGATATGCATGCTTTCAAGGATTGTGAAAATTCACATTTTCAGCATAGAATACAGAGCTTTTTTCCCTCCTATTTTGAGCAATGAATGTCATTTCACCAAAAACAAATACAAACAAAATCAATGACAAATTGGTGGGGAAAAACCTCCTGAAAGCTAAAGCAAAATAACCCACAGGTCACAAAAACTGCTTACCTCCTTGGTGACGTAGGAATACATGCGATAGTTTTTCTTCCACTTTTCCTCTGTGGCATCCACGTAGAATCCCGCCCCAGACCCAAAGTCATAGGAATCATCTTCTCCTTCGATGCCACATCCACCTACAGACAAACAAACAAACAAACAAACAAATAAATAAATAAATAAATAAACAAATGAATGAATAAATAAATAATAAAAACAAAATATAATATACAAACAATTATGTCTTAAAAGGAACCTTCTTCTCCATATGGTACAATGTGCCTGGTTGAACCAATTTGCTGACTATTGCCAGTTACCTGGGGCAAACCACGAGGGGTTGGCATCAGCTGCCCATTTTCTTGTGTGAGTAGGTAGCACCCTGCTCTTTGTGATGAATGAATTAATGAAGTGGGAGCTATAACATGCATGAGCTGTGACCAATTTTTGTCCACGGGACCTCAATTTAATGTCCCTTCTGAGGGACACAGTGTATTGCCTTATACTAGAGGGGACGGTATGATTTCCCACAACATTGCTCAGCTGGACTCTGGAATTGAACTCAGGTCATTTGGATTGAGAGGCACACACGGGATCGACTGAGCCACATCATCGCGCTACAGAGGAACCAAATCCAGTTGATACTGCCCCATCTGTAATACTCTCACCGTTTTGCATGCAAATGTGAAAACATGACTGCTATATGTTTCAACTACAGGATGGATTTAATGCATGAATTGACCTCTAAAAATTAATAACACAACAAGTTTCATTGCTTCAGAAGAAATTCATTGGTTGAGGTTTCACTAACAAGTTTTCATTCATACCCGCAGCGCTTGCAGGAAACTTGGTTTTTAAGAGCTGAATGTGATATCCTCACACTTGAATTCAGACTCACTGACTCCAAATTAAGACAAAAATATAACAAAACAATATTTCTGCATACCATGTCAAAAACAGAAATTGGAGGTCATCACTTATAAGAGTCAATCATCGTGACAATTTAAAGAGTTCCTGTGTTTCCATGACAACTTACGTGGGCTCGTGTCGGGGCAGACTACAATCATGCCATACTGGGCTGCCAGCCGCTGGAAGCCCCCCTTGGTGGTCACGTTCTGGTCAGTACATGTCAGGCCTACCAGAAGAAGAGCAGAAACACAATATAATAACATACCAATAATCAACAACTACTAAATGTCAATATCATTATCAATACCATTTCTGCATTTATGTGTATATTCATTATCATTACAATAATTATTGCAATATTACAATATCATTATCTTATTACTTTTTAATTATATTTCATCATCATACAACATAATAATTAGAATTATCAATACTATTTCTACAATGAAAACAAGAATGAATAAGTAAGACCCCGTTTGCAGTGCGGGGCTGGGCCGCGGCTCGGCTGCGGCCGAGCCCTCCTTCATTTCAGTGTAAATGCACAAAAAGCCAAATGCGCGGCCAAGATTGGACGCGCATTTGGCCACGCTCTGAAGATGGTCTTGGCCGCGGCTTGGCCGCAGCCGAGCCCGGCCTTTTCTCAGTGTAAACACAAACTGGGCCAAATGCGCGGCCAATTTTAGTCTGGCTTCCAGACCCTCTGCCTGTACCTTTTTCGCTATTTAGGATATTAACCCCCTCAACGTCGAAAACTAGTATAGTTTAAGGTGGCTTTGTCCTCCTAAGGATTTTTCCTTCTGCAAAGGCCTTTGCCCGAACGGCGACTTCGTCGCCACGAAATCCAGTTGGCAAAGGGTCTGAAAACCAGACTTTACCAAATTGCGTTTGTTTACAAGCAGAGCGCCACTACGACAAAATATTGAAAGGTTTGAATTAAAAGCGCGGCCGAGCCCGGCAGTGTAAACGGACAAAATTGCGGGGCTCAGCCCCGCAATTGAGGCTGGGCTCGGCTGCGGCTCGGCCACGGCTCGGCCCAGCCCCTCACTGTAAGATGAAAGGTTGATAATCCATCCAAAGTAGAATACACATACTGGCTTTTTGTCACATAACATAATCAGAATCTCCTTCAGTAGCATTTATTATCCAGAATCTGGAGTATATTATAGCTTTCAGAAACAAGGAAAAACCCTCCCTACAGTGTCCAGATAATAACATCATTTAACAGTGATGCTCTTTCTACATTTCTTTCATTCTAGAATTCATTCTAAATTCAGACAGATGGATTGCATATTTTCTATCCAGTATTCTCACCTGACATCTTTTTCTTTTCATTTCATTGACTTATTGCATTTTTTTGTGATAGTTCAGGGCCCCGTTTCATCAAAAGATGTAATCTATTATGAATTTCCTTACCACGCAGGCTGCCATAGACTTTTGATAGAAATCAACTATTTTTATAATCAATTATAACTCTTCATAAGACAAGGCCCAAATGTGACCCATGTGTTGTGGGACTCTGTGCCTGTTGAGCTACTGATGACTTTGCTCCTTGTATAACGGATTACTCCATTGTTTGTGAAGAGACTTAAAATGTTTACACGAGGATTACGTTTGCTGGATGGGTGCATCTAGACTCTATTGGAATCCACATTCTCTGAGCAGCTATGCATTTGAATACAATTCACATCAAATACATCACAGCCCTCCACTTCCCGAGTCATTTAGTCGACTGTTATGGGTCTCAATATGACACTTTCACTGTTACTCTGCTTCTGATTGAAACATTTGAAAGCAGCCACAGCCACAATATAAATATGGATTGGGTGAAGCAGCAATATCAGTACAACACATCAGTGAAATATTGAGGGAAATCGGACAATCGATTTGTAAATTATTAATTTTTAAAAGTTTCTTTCCCATCAGTGCTGGATAAGGAGACCACTACACTTCCATGACATCATTATAGATGACAATATAAAGAAAATATAAGAAGAATTCCTCAAAATGTCAATTTTCATGAAAAACACACATTCCATCAACTTGTTACTGGCAGATATGTTAAGGGTAATATTATTACCCCTGCTTTCTGAAAGCGGTAAGTCAAGTGCTCTTTCATTATGCTAGAAAAGTGAAAACTTTGAATCAATATTGATTTTCGTCAAACCTTCAATGATGTGTTCTAATGATATTCTAGCTTTCACTCAATCCACATTTAATATTTGGGTTTTGGTTTCCTTTAAAGTACATGAACTAATCATGCCACTTACCAGACAGATAAATGAGTGTTGGGCAGGTTCCACTTTCAGACTGACTGGGTAAGTAGACTGAGAAAGTCATCTTACACTTGCACTCCGAGCTAAGCAAATAATAAAGCAAAACAAAACAAAACAAATATCCTCAACACATACAACGTCAGTAAAAACTGATAGCATGGCTTACCTGACACAAAATCATGATACACAGCACGTAAATATTATTAATCACAAATCAAAACAAAATTATCAGTTAATTGGTTGACTGCATGCTGGTGATTCTAATTCATAACTACCACTGGTACATTATAGCATACATAGTTCATTTGTTTGTTTGTTTAAAACCTAGCTTTTTTTAACCAATCATGTCCTTGGAAAATTTTGCTGAAGAAATTATTATCTTGTCCTTACTTCAGAACCTCTGAATTTAATTAATTGCATAATTTTTAGGAAAATTCCTAAGATTAAAAACCGGTTACATTAAAATCAATTAAATCTGCACAAAATAAGCAAAAGGTTTGCAAAAAATTGACAACTCAAATTGTATTATACCAACACTACATTGACGGGTCCTACATTCACATCAATCTGTTATTACATCAGCTGGGGAAAAAAGTCTTCTTTTTTCGGCATTGTGAGCTAGCTAGGCAAGACTCTGCAATGTAATTCCGCACCTTTCATGCGAGAAGACCTTTTGAAGGCCATTGAAGGACTTGTTGCAAGACACTTCTGTGAGGGCAGTCATCTTGAATCCTGAGTGGATAAAAACAAATAACAAAATCATTAAATCATGCCCACTGAATCACATTGATACCGGTACACTGAAAGTTGTCATGTCTGATTAAGTGAAAAAACAAATTATTAACAAATCCTGAACTGTGTGTGGAATCACAATTTTATATAATAAGTCATGGAAATGTAAAATCATATCCCAGACAACAAGATACAGACTGAATTTTCGTCAGCAACAGCAGGTATTCATTGGTTCTAGACAGAAAAATCTGTCTGTCCGGAGGAGTCTTATATAATTTTTTTTTTTACTTTTACGGCTCTCCTCCATAGGAGGGGATGTGAAGCCAGACGCAGTCTCCTTGGAACATATACCAGACAACAAGATACAGACTGATCTTTCAACTTTCGGTCTATAATAATTCATTAGCATTATACCCATCAGACAACAGCAACGCTGCACACTGCAATGCCACTGGTCGACGCGGTCCTTGACCAACTGTCAGACCATTAACTTTTTCAGGGTTCAGGAATGGACCAGGAAAAAAATTGAAAAACTGTCCCTACTCAGCGGCGGATCCGGGAGGACCGCACCGGGCGCAAGCCCCCCTTCTTTATTTTTTGTTTGAACAAAAGAAATAAAAAGAAAAAATGGGGGAGGGGTACGTGCATTCCCCTTTAATTTTGTAAACACGCCCCCTCTTTACGGAATTCCTGGATCCGTCCCTGCTAGTGCTACTGCTACTGGTCTGACTGACAGGTCAGAGTCAGACTAGATCTATTAGAAAAAAAAAGAAAATGTGTTAAATTTACTTTATAGACTGAATTAGCTCGCAACCCTTCAGACAACCAGCTTAGAGCAGTAGCAGTGAATCTACTGAATGCTGACTGGAATTTTGAGGTAGTGTAGACACTAATTCCTTGCAGGACCATGGTTGGTTGTGCTTAACTAACGTTAAAACTAAAACAAAAGAATCCTATCATGACAGGCTAAAATCATGCATAATGCCATAAGTTTAGGACACGTAGAAACTCTAATCATTTGATTTAATCTAATTTTCAGTGTGAACCTGACTGCTCAAATCAGGCCAGGTTTGGACATCAAAGTCGCTTAGTGTGTAAACTCACCTCGAATTCCAAACAATCGGATGCTGGGACAGCTTTCAAAGAGTTGAAGTCTCTTAGGAACCTTCTTCAAGAAAGGTAGACCTGTCCTGAACATTGATCGGACCAGTACCGAACTGCACTTTATGCTTTATTGCCGTACCGTACCTGGAGCGTCCCCGGGAAGTCACGCCTAAACGTCTACGAGCTCGAGCGAGACGATGCTACACTGTGTAGTTTATATGCACGTGCATGTAATGTAAAATGCACTCGGCTGCCACAACGCCTTCACAGTGCGCTAGCGCTGTTAGCGCGTGGGGAGCGTGACCTCGCCAAGGGTACCGGTGGGCGTTTTTTTTTTAAGACGGCACAGATTGGGGCATGGCGCGTGTTAAACCTACCGGTAGCGGTACAGTGTCAGCATCGAAGGGGTAAGCAGTGCACTTCCGGGATGCGTGTTTTTTTTAGACGGCACAGATTGGGGACCCTATCCCTTAAACGTACCCTAATCATAAAGCTAACCATCAAACCCTAACCCTAACCCTAACCCCAACCCTAACCATAAACCCTAACCCAGCGTTTTTCCCATAGGTTTAATACGCGCCATCCCCCAATCTATGCCGTCTTAAAAAAAAAAAACGCCTCCGGGATGGAGATCATGTGATGCCCTAAAATGCATCCAATCGCACTCTTTGGTGTATCACATTTTGTAACCCTTCGTTTCTTTTGGAGGTTGGACTGACACTGTTTTTACGTCTCTCATGTTATTGTATGTATCATGGCGTGGAGTTATATTGGAGGACAGACCTCCTTTTATATGCATGCAGAAACGAAAATTAGCGACCGATCGGAAATGTAAACAAAGCGATGTCCGATGAGAGATGAACACCTGAGACGGACTCATGAGCGGTGCGCGCACCTACTTATCCACGCCATGCCAACGGGCACGTTCGTTCGTACGTCATTACAAAAGGTGTATTTTGGGTCGTGAACATATCATCACTAAAAAACGACGTTTCACTGCACTGTACATAGTCACTCCAAAGATCCCCGCACACGCACACTCTTCCTCTGCAGATACAAAATTGTACCGTAAGTGTTATCACTCTTTATTGTATTCTCACTTCTTCTAAAGAAATTAGGGAAGCTTTTATGCTGCCTTGCATTGATCATCCGATCTGACCTACACGACCTACTACGCCACCACGCCACAGCTGCTGTGCACAGCTGCCGAACGGGCGGCGGCCGGGGAATCCCACATCAGCATCAGTGTCCGATCATGGAGCGATGCTCGTCCAGCTACTCAGGAATCACGTACATTGTAGTAGTAGTATCAGTGCACAGCACATTTGGCAAGTGCATGCATGGTAGCTAATTTGTTGCATCCAGAGACAAGAGTAGCAAATTCGAGTGAGGTGTGAGATTGATAAGAGCAGATACTTTAACAGTTACGTCTCTACACCCAGCCAGGGCCAGGTAGGTAAGCCCAAGTAAATTTAAGTTGAAGATAAAATGGAGTTCCTGTTGAGATGCATTTCACGGAGTGAAACCATGATTCAAATTTCTGGATATTCTACTGAGTCAGTGTGATGCTTAGGGAGCATTATAACTCATGTTTGATTACTAGAAGTAGAACGTCAATTTAGATGAGAACTGCAGTAGTGACTCTTGCAAAATAACAGCTCGTTTTTGAACGGAGGATTTGGTCTCGAGTGCATGATTCACAACGCCATTAGTTTGACTCGACGGGTTACCGCGACAATGCAACATACGAAATAATTATTACATGATTACTGTAAAACATGTTATATTCGCGGCAGTAAATTTTCGTGAATTGGAGCCAATGGCCTTTTTCGTGGCATGAAATTTTCGCGAATTGCCACTGGCGTTCAATGCATAGATCTATATCATGTATATAGTGTAGACAAGAACTTTCGTGTGCATTTTAATTTCGCGAATCTTGGCGCTTGCGAAATTCGCGAAATTAAAATGCACACGAACATTCCTCGTTTTACAGTACTAGGTAAGACATGAGAGCACTTTGGGGCGAGTAAGTCTCACAGTGTTAGTTATATGAAAGGTACTTTAACCCGAAACACAAACTTCAGGGAAACTTTGTAAAAGGTACCAAAACTTTTTACTTTTGAAATGTAAATAAATTTACACTACCGGTAATTAACTCCATATCGATCTTCGTGGCTTATAATAATTGCGTATGATACATCTCCAATCTCTGGGAAGAAGATCAAGACATTCGACTCTTTGAGGGTACATTTAGATAAAGTCCAAGACCTGTAACTGTTAGAAACCGTGTGAGAGAAGGGGCAAGTGGTTTTCTGGAGGAAGGGAAAGAGGATTGAGGCTAGAATTATTTTCCATTATCATACTTTTAATTTTGATTGCATGTTTATCTGGTATGTAAGTCGTATTTAATCACTCTCAAAGACCATATTGACATTTTTTATTCATTTTTTTTTTCCAAACATCTATGAACATACAGAAGAGAAGATCAGTTTTAGATAACCCCGGGGCGCTCCTTGTACACAGTCATACTGTACACATCAGTTATATCTGGTCGCAGTTAGTTTTAGAGAGATACTTGGGGTTGTGCTACCTCGCATATATATTACTGTAAATTTTTTCACAGCCATTGCCTCAAATATTTACTAGGTTCTACATATACATGTACCTGTATAATTGTTTCTAGTCACAACTGAGCAATGGGGTGATGCTGGGTAATGCGAGGGAACTTTCAAAATGTGGTGAGCCAGGAAATCACAGATCAGGTTGCATGGGGACTGCCTTTGATCAATGAAATTTTGCATGTAATCTTCAAATGAGAATTCAAAAATTTTTATAACAGAAATATTTTAAGGATGATTTTGAAGCAGGCATACAATGAAAATGTGAAAATAACTCTCTTGATGATGTCCAGTTTTCTAGCTGTTTTCTGTATATCAGGGGTTGTTACTTTTTAGAGATATATTAAAAAATTGTGAACAAGAGATCAAAATTCACGTTTTATGGTAGAGGTCAAAATTCACGTTTTATGGTTTTTTGTTCACTTTCTTGCACCACAGAAAATGATATTTTATGACCAGGAACCATCATGACAGACATACAGGGCTCTGAGAACCAGGCTGGCAAATTGAAATCCGGCGCCATGCCAACTGCGTCCTCTGGTGGGGCTGGGAATGCGACGCCCAATGGCAAGAGGGTGTGGCAGCTGTTTGGGATGCGTAGGGGTCAAGATGGACAGTCCAGTCTGAAGCCTGAGGACAGGCAGGAGTGGAAGCAAGTTCAGAAGGACCTCCTTAAATTCGAGCAGAATCAAGACCAGGGGGCTCAATTGCTAGAAGTTGGCTCTGGTATGTTGTTCTTTGTCTGTTGTGCATATATGCCACATAGTGCCTACCATAAGTACCAAGAGCTTTAAAGGGATGGTATGGTTATTGGTTGAGTTGAGGATTCAGCTTTTAACGTTTTGTGAGATACCGGTACTAAGAAACTACTTTATGAAATGTTCCAGAGCATACAATTCTTAGAGAAATTCAAAGTTTATTTGACAAAATTTGGTTTCGAAATGACTGAGATTTCCAAAAACAAAGTAAATCAAATTGATTCTAATTAATTGTTGGTCCCACTTTTTATTAGGATCATTTTTTTTTTGTTGATATCTCAGCCATTTCAAAACCGATTTTCATCATATAAACTTTGAATTTCTCTAAAGATTATATGCTCGTGCACATGTCATAAGAGGTTTCTCACTGTCTCAAAAAATCACCATAAAATACGGTTGGAAACCAGAAGTCCCGTCTCAACTGAAACTATACCATCCCTATAACATATCATGGGGTGAGACTCGTTTCTTAGGACAATTCAACTTCTTAAATGTTTGATCAAAAACCACAGCAACAGAACGAGATGTGAGTAGATGTGAGTAACAAATAAAGCATCAGACAGTATATGTTTGAATAGAAAAGTGTTTTTTTTTTTTTTTTAGGTAGACCAGAGGTCTTGCTTTGCACAGATACATGCATGCATGCAAGATCATGACTTTTCAAAACAATCATGTTAACATTGTCAAAAATGACCAAAAAATCATGAGAAATGCAATTTTTGTAAACTCTCAAAATTTGTTGGAGAAAATGAGAATAGTGTGCCACCTCGTGCTTTCTTTTGAGATTTGAAAGGATGAATACTGTGTGTTGTTTTTCAGTGGTGCTCTAAGCAAACCCAGCTTCAAAATCAAGAGTGTACCTGCCATTCGATTTCTCCAAAATGAATGTCTGTGTTTTTGCCAGTTTAATGTGGGTGATTGTGTAAAACAAATTAGTGCACACAAGTAAATGGCAATGAGATACAAATTGGGCAGCTGCTCTGTTTTATTTTTATGGTAATATTCTAAGCTTTGATTATTATAATATTTGATTGTCGGTTCCAAATCTTTTACTTTTTTTGAAATTCAATTCACCTCCAGCCATTAGTACGTCTCACTGGGTGAAGAATTCAGATCGCAGCCACTGCCACAACAAATCATGCAAGCGCCCTCTGTGGGCGATGTCAAAGCATCATTGTCGAAAGTGAGTACACAGTGTAGTTCAGTTCACTTCAGTTCAGTTTATTTCATTACCTCCTCCAAGGGAGGAGGTTATGTTTTTATTGCCGTTGGTTTGTTTGTCTGTTTGTGTGCAAAATAACTCAAAAAGTTGAGAACGGATTTGAATGAAACTTGCAGGAAAGTTTGATAATGACACAAGGAACAGACGATTAATTATTTTATAGTGATCTGTGAATTTTTATGGATTTTATGAAGGATTTTAGATATTTTGGCAGGTAGGGTCAATGAACTTGGGAGTTCAAGCTGCGCATTATGGAGGTTTTCATATGCGCACTAAAGTGTGGGTTCTAGTTTCTGCGAGGACGAGGCGCGCTGCGCAGCTGAAGGTTGATGACATAACAAAAAGCTTCTATATTGGGAATATGGGCGATTTTCGGCATACAAACGTATGGATGGAAATCACTGATCTTTGGTGGAAATTAGCTGCTTTTCGGAGGTCTGCACTCTCAGAGTGCTTCTGTAGTTCATCATGAAATACATTTATAGAATACATGCAACTACAGGCATACAGAACATATTTCATGTGAATAGGGATCAACAAATAGTGGGGTAATGTGTTACGACACAAATTTCAAATCTCTTGATTCATGTTATGAAATTGAATTGCATAAGACGGAAAAATTAGGGCAAAATTAGAATGAGGCAGAGGGAAAGACTAAGAAAAGACGGAGGAGGACCACAAAGACAGTAGAAACAGTCAGTCCGCAGCGCGAGCGAAAATGCACGTATTTATTCAAGTCGTATGCACGGCTGAGCGGTGCTTGCATACGTAATGAGCAGATACATAGTCATGAATAAATCCGTGTACGAGTATTTCTTGTCAGTTTTCGACACTTTTAGTATCGACTGAAAGAGAAAACATTAGCAAATATGCTCATGATCAAATAAACGGAAAAGAAGAATATAGAATATCAAAATCTCTCTCGAAGTTCGGTATTGTATTCAAAAATATTCCTTCACGTTTGACGCCAAAAAACTAACCTGAAATCTTTCATGCCCCTCTAAAATATGGTGAAGGCTATGTCCGCTAAAGTATATAATATCACAATAAGGGCACGTTTTCTCATCTTCATTTCAATACGGGTCAGGAACTAGCAAAATTCAGGGACATGTCTGGCGTCGAGTTTAAAAAGATTATCCTCGCGTTCGCACCGGAATTCCGGGTCTGTGATTGGTCGAAATCTGTCGCAAGACGCGGCGTGTCGCATTGCGTAGTATCCATTGGCTGCTGACTCAATGCTGTGAGTTCAAAAACTATGTATCAGATAAAAGTGTCATTAATATGAGTAATAGCTGAATAGTGTACAATTGAGTTGGAGGTAATTTGAAAATGAAAGCCTATATTAGTTTCATGAAATCCATGATTTTTTTAAATGTTAGGTTCCAGATTGTGATCGAATTTTCACTCTCTATAAAAAACTTGAACTTTACACAGGAACCAATGATGTGTATGTGAGTGTGCACTTACAATGACCCTGAACAATGGACCTGGCTACCACCTGTCCCGAGCTCTGCTGCAAGGCACATGAATGCTTTATCAATTATTCATGTGGATTGCCCTGAGCACTGCTAGTCTGAATTCTTGACACAGGGTGAAATGCATGCACATGAAAGAAGTAAGCACATGTTTCCATGTGCTTGCACACACCACATTTCAGAATGAACAAAGACTAGCTGCGATAGTGGAATTCCTCATGAAGCATTCCAATCCTGCTCATTGTCCACGACCATTGTCTGGGTATCAGCAACACACTCCACGCGTGTTCATTCACTACCCCACTTCCGGTAAGAAAACATGGTTTTCAACAGGAAAATTCACAACCTTAAAAATGGTGCCCCTCTTCATTTTTTAATTGATCATACTCGCTCAAGTTTCACGATTGTGAAATCGAAGAAATTACGGAGATCTATTTTCAATACCAGTCAGGAACTAGTAAAACATCAAACTATGATCTAAAAGCTTCTTGAACACTGGCAAAATAATCGTTTACTTTGATGCTAAAATGGACTACTATATTGAGATCAAAAATAGGGAAATTAGGTATCAAATTAATGAGCATAATCAGCTCTATAACTTACCCAACCATCCTGGGTCAAACAATGCACTGCGAAAGCTATGAAAGCTGTTGTTGCGACCTCTGCAAAAACTCTCGCAAAGTATCGCGAAATCTCGTCAGTCTCAAGGGCACAAACTGCGCAAACGTGATTCTGAATAAAATTGTCGTTCGTGCCTCATTATCGCACGCGCTGCGGACTGACTGGAAAGAAAGAAGAGAGAGAGAGAGAAACAATATCTGATATAAAGGTTTTTTGCAGAAATTTGATTGTGTGGAAGATTCAGTGAGGATTCAAATTGTCGTTCAGTTTCACAGAGCTCAACGAACCTAAGTTTTTGATAATTGTGAATTATTAAAGAAATGGGTGATTGTTTGCTGCGTAGAATTGCTTAGATGTTATTATCAATCCTTTATAATGTTTTTTTCCAATAGATGCGGAGAGATATTTTGTGCCAAGTGCCTGCAGTACTACAGAAGATTGTCCCCAAACGCGGCTTATGACCCTAGTGGCTTGAGGTATAAGGTAAGTGAGAACTTTGCAAATTTATCCATTCACACAGCGGACATCTGCACCTTGTGAGTGGGGAGTGAATGTATCTTTACACCCAGTTTACTCTTTCTGAGCAGGGTATAGCAAAGGAGGCCGTATAGTATATAGATTGTGGTCATGTGACTTTACAAGTGCGACAGGCTTGCCTCCCTTCTGTTAGATCCTATGTTGTTTCTTTTGAATAGAGATTGTAGACTTCTTAATCATATGACCACGTTATAAAAAATGTGTTTGTGTGTGCATTATGTGCACTATCCGTGTTTTACTGCTTTGTTATATGCTGTTTTCAATTATGCCTGTGATGAACGTACTGCATTTTACACTAAAAGAGAAAACTTTAACAACATCGCCAACCACAACCTAATGTTTCCCTTTCCATGTATTAAACAACTTTAGTGAACATGCCCCAAATTTAAAGGGAAAGTCAATATGATACTCATATGAAAACAGAAGAAAAGAAATATTTTTGGCAGAGACAGAACTTATCTTTGATCGAGGAAATGCATGATATATTACTCTTATTATATACCACAAACATTTTTGAAGAAAATTTTTATCAGAAGAAAAATCTGAAATATGCTGAATTTCTTTGTACAAACCAAAGTGAATGGCGAGCTTCTCACCAACTACATAACGCAGAGTTCCCAATTTATCTTACTCTCTAAATCTTTAACACTATATAACCCTAATTATGTGTCTGATTTTTCCCCAAAAATTTTCAATGACTTACTGCTCTGATTTTTCTGTTTTCATACAGAGGAACATAAATTCAGGATGGGCTTCCCCTTTAAGTGCTGTTTGACAGTTGGAAACCAGTGTATCTTTCGTAGGTGTTTTGTAAGGATACGTAAGTATGTGATTCAAGCTAGTTAATTCTTTGTTTGTTTGTTCCTCAGGTATGTGAAGCGTGCTTCTCTTCAAAGCAACAAGGCATTGGTGTCACTCGGAAGTGGACAGATTATTTGGATCATTACAGGAAAGAAATTCACAAAAAGGATGAGACTGAGTTGACGAGGTAACGTGCGCCTGTTGAGAAGAAATCTGATTTTCTTTTACGTGTCTCACGTAATTGTTGAAAACTTACGTCTTTTCTCATGTATAAGATGAAAGTTATGTAAAACACAGAAAGAATCTGTTAGATTACTATGCACTACATACATTTTGTATGTGTGTAATTTATGCAAATTATTATGATTTCTTATTACCATCATCATTATTGTTCAAGGTTTATTGATCGTACCAGGCTGATGGTAAAAAATCAGAATCACTTCATCTGATATTTGATGATAATAATTGATGAGAAAATTTTTGTGTAAATGCATCATTTTTAAAATATCACATTACTCATTAAAAAAACAACAAGGCAATTCCATTTCGAATTAGCTACAGTGCATAGTATAGATTGTGTGTGAGAATGAAGAACAACCAGATTTAAGTTGTGCCATATTTATGCAAGAGATATCATTTTTCTTTCGGAACCAAAGGGCGGCTGTTCTGCGAACATGCAAGAATCTCACTACAGGTTTCCAGACAAACAGCGTTCTGGGCACGCCCACTCCCAGCACCCCGCAGACCACGCCCACCCCCAACGGATCTCAAACTGATGGGAAAGAGGGCATAGGGAACCCCCTCAAGTTCTTTAAGAGGAATGTGTCAAAGGTTGTGAAGTGGAGTGTACCGGACTGGCAGAAGCCTCCCAATTGGGTGGTAAGTGGGCTTTCATTACCTCCGCCAAGGGAGGAGGTTATATTTTCGTTACCGTTTGTTTGTTTGTTTATTAGTTAGTTTGTTTGTTTGTCCATGTGCAAAATTACTCAAAAAGTTGTGAACGGATTGGATGAAACTTACAGGAAAGGCTGAGAATCACACAAGGAACAAAATATTAATTTTTGGTAGTGATCCGGGAATTTTTTTATATTTTATGAAGGATTTTCGATATTTTGGCAGGTAGGGTCAATGAACTTAGGAGTTTAAGAGCTCTGCATATTTTTGAGGTTTTCTTGTGCGCTCTAGAGTGCATGCTCTAGTTTCTTGTCCAGGGTGAGGTGCGCCTTGCAGCTGGCATTGGTAACG
Source organism: Diadema antillarum (assembly GCF_040938485.1). NCBI lineage: Eukaryota > Metazoa > Echinodermata > Echinoidea > Diadematoida > Diadematidae > Diadema > Diadema antillarum. Next base: position 530,277 of record NW_027271843.1, on the reverse strand, counting down.
TAACAAAAGGTTTCTATATTGGGATGGAAATCGGGCGATTTTCAGCATGCATATGTATGGGTAGAAACTAGGATCTTTGGTAGAAATCACTGATCTCTATGGAAGAACAAAATCAGTGGTGGAAATGAGCTGCTTGGCGGAGGTCTGCGCTCTCAGAGTGCTTCTCTAGTTTCACTTGTTCTTTTTGTAAGAGGGAAAATACTGTAAAATCAGAAACATATACAGCATGAAACTTTCGCAAATGAGAGCCGACAGCCTTTTTTTTTTTTTTTTTTTGAGGCATTAACCTTTTGGGGAATCGCCACTGGCATTCATTGCTTTGTGTAGAAAGTTTAGAAAAGTGGCATGCCCACAAAAATATCTGGTTTCACAGTAATGGGAACTGACAGTGATGTACATGTACTAGCAATGTGTGTTGTATGTATGTATGTGCAGCTTATGTTTATGTACTGAATATTATACTGTTTGTTTTGATCATGTTGATTAGAATGAAGGCACTAAATGCCAGTGTTGTGACCGTCCCTATGGCTACCTTGAGACCCAGCACAACTGTCGCATCTGCGGTAAGCTAGTCTGCAAGGCTCAGTCCTCCAAGGACCTCCTGGTGTACACGCCGGACAAGTCTGACCGGGCGGAGCTGGGCTCAGAGGCGAGATGGGCCATCATTCGCGTCATTGGGGTATGGAAGGCTATTTGTCTTTAGTTTTTCTTCTTATTCCTGCTAACGAAAGATATCTCCTTTTTATGTTATCTTCTTTTATTAAAGAAGGGTATATATCTTCTCATTATGAACTCTTTAATAACTTTTTTGTTCCTGTTTTTGCTGCTCTGTAAATGTGACCATATTAGCTAATGAAGAAATGATAAGAAAGGCCTGTCAAATATTACCAAGAGTTGATTTTCACTTCCTTGGTCCTTAGTGGGACAACACAATGTTTTGAAGTTTCCGTCTGATATGATATTCTGTTGTAACAGCATACTTGCCAACTGTCCCTATTTTTGGCAATTGAAAATACTATCTTTTGACTTTTAAAAAATATTTTGTCTCTATATTTTTTTTTCCAAAATTTAGTATGTAGTAATATAGGAAATTCAAGAATGTCCCTACTTCTTACGATAATACTCCATATTCTCCCTATTTCTTAGTTTTAAGGTTGGCATCATGAGTAGTTTTCTACTTGTTTTCACAGTGTCCAGAAGTTGAGCCTGACCATTCGCTGCTCCTCAGGGTGTGCAAAACCTGCAAGGGCCAGCTGGAGGCGATTCAGGTGGAGGAGCAGCGAAAACTGGAGGAGGAGGGTGCAGCCGTCTACGTTTGCTGGCAGGGGCTGGTGGGGATCCACGCCGACATTCTCACCATCCAGGCCAAGATTGACGGCAGCATGCCAGAGGTAGGTGTCTTTCCTCCTATCGTCATGGTAGTCCAGAGAATTGTGTAATGTGCGTTCCGTAAGAAGGTACAAGGTTCAAATCCTACCATGACATTTGTGTCCTTGAACAAGATGACATTAGCCGCAATGCTCCTCTTTACCCATGTATTTGTAGGGTATGGTGTATGTAGTAAAGGGTTTAATATACAATGTATTTGCTGTGGGATATTTTAAGAGCTATTCCAGACCAGTTAAAAGTTACAAGTAGTTTGAAAACAAAAAGTAAAATTTAATGGCCACAACAGTGAAAATTTGATCAGAATCTGTTGAAAATTGTTTTGCTGATTCTCATTAAACAGCTCTTGAACAGTCAATATGAATATGCAATGATTGATGAAATCATTGCCTCACATTTTGCCTTGCACTTTGTACACAAAATCATTAAATTTCTTTGTTTTTAGTTGTTTGAAATGCAATTATGCTCCAGTCTCTTGTACACATTGGAAAATTGAGAGGGGTGACATCACCAGCTCACTCAATTTCATATTCATTTCAACTGTTTGAGAATCTTTTTTTTTTTGCTAAAATTGGTGAAAATTTTGCAATTTCATACCTTTCCTAATTTTATCTGATTATGATTAAATTTTTCACTCTTGTGCTTATCAAATGTCTCTCTCATTTCAGACTAACATATGTGCAGGTGTGTTTCCCATTAATGGGGATAGTATTACTCCACTCATTTGAACAACTTATTGTTTAAAGGACAAGTTCACCTTCATAAACATAAGGATTGAGAGAATGCAGCAATATTAGTAGACCACATCATTGAAAGTTTGAGGAAAATCAGACAATCAGTTAAAAAGTTATGAATTTTCGAAGTTTTTGTGCAGTAACCGCTGGATGAGAAGACTACTGCAGTGTATGAATAACTTGGATGTCACATGCGTACAACAATATAAGGAAAATATAAAGAGAATTTCACAAAATTCCATCTTTTGAAAAAAGTACACATTCCCGTGACTCGTTACCGACAAATGTTATGGGTAATATTATTCCCCCTGTGCTCTTTTATTATGCGAAAAAAGTGAAAATATGTTGAATTTTCTTTTACATTTTCTTTATACTGTTGTACGCATATGACTCACAAGCTGTAGTAGTCTCCTCATCCAGCGTTTCCAACACAAAAACTTTAAAAATTCATAACTTTTGCATCGATTGTCCAATTTTCCTCAAACTTTCACTGATGTGTTCTACTAATATTGTTGCATTCTCTCAATCCTTATGTTTATGAGGGTGAACTTGTCCTTTAATCTGATCATTGAAGGAAAGGTGCAGTACAACTGCTGATCAAATTACAAAAATGTTTGTAGAATGCCATATGCACAAAGACTACAAAAATACCTTTTCAACATTTTGGATGGCTATATTCCATTCTCTATTCATTTTAAGCCTCACTTGAGCAAGTTTGTCCATAATACTCAGTTTGATGTGATCACGTAACTTTATTCTCCGTCTGTAAATTTTGCAATTCTTATCCGTCTATATAGTCCCATGTCTGCTTTGCTAAACAGGGCAAAATTCACCGAGCAATTCATTCATTTGTTGACAGTTTCAGAAGTTGATTGATGGGCTTGAAATCCAGGCCGGAGCCCCTGCAAGTTTGCCGCCAAATCGGAACAACATGCAACTTCTCGCAAAGCATCAGGTATTTTGATTCATTTTCTTGTTTCCCATACTCCTCAAATTCTTTGCTGTGTGATGAGCATACAATCTACTTTATCTGAACAGGGAAAGAAGTGTGCAGCATTCGAAATGCTGCAATGGCAGTGCATTGATATACGATAACACAGCAAGTGAAAGGGAAGCGTAGTGGAACTTTCGTGAGAGTAAACTTTTTGATAGTAGACATTTTAATAAACATGTGACATCACATGAAAAGGATAAGAAATATGCAGCAATCAAAACTCTACAATGGTAACTAGTGTATTGATATCAATGCTGTAACACAGCAACTGAAAATGGAACATGATAGGTCTACCATGACAGTAAACTTTTTTCTGATAGTAGATTTTTTTGACAAACATGTGATCATGACTTTACATGAAAGGAAAGAGAAATATTCAACAACATCAACAACAACAACAAAAATCTGCTGTTGTAGTGTATTAATATCATGCGGTTACACAGCAACTGAAAGTGGAACTTGATGGATCCGCCATGAGAGTAAAGTTTTTTTGGTAGTAGACTTTTTAATGAACATGTGATCATGACATTACTTGAAAAGGAAAAAAATCTGCAATGGTAGTATATTCATATCATGCGGTAATCAGCACAGCAAGTGAAAGCAAAGCAAGATGGACTCTTCATGAGAGTAAACTTTTTTTTTTTAAGGTAGACTTTTAATGAACATGTGATCATGACATTACATGAAAAGGAAAAAAAATCTACAATGGTAGTGTATTAATATCATTTGGTAGCATAGCAACTGAAAGTGGATCATGATGGATCCACCGTGAGAGTAATTTTTTTTTGGATAGTAATTAGTAGACTTTTTAATGAACATGTGATCATGACATTACATGAAAAGGAGAAAAAAATTCTGCAATGGTAATATCATGCTATAACACAGTAACCAAAAGTGAAACAAAATGACACCCCCATGACCTTGTACAGCCGTAGGTATTGACACTGTGCAGCATGCACATTGATATATCGTCGCTGGGGTGACAAGTCCCTGTATATCAAATTTTGGTGTAAATAACTTATTTTTGGATTAATGAGCAGATGATCAGATAAGAGATGTCCTGTTCAATCCTAGCTATTCTACCCCAGATATGAAGCCACCATGGCATGTCAAAGGAAAGGGTGTCCCATTTGATGTAGTGCTTTGGCTGCCATGTTTTTTTACTCTCCCGAACATTTTATATTTTCTAGATATAAGGTCTTGCTGCCCTTGCGACAATGTGGTATTCAAACTTGCCCAGCAAATCAGTGGTATTTACTTAGTTCACAGCGTGCAGGGTCAATTTGATTGAGCCTGGACTCTGTAGAAACAAACAAATTTCTTTATCAATTGCCAAGTACCTGAAGCTAAGGGCAGTCTTTCTGGTTAATTTCTTTTATCATATCATGTAAAGTGTGTAACATTCTTGGGGGAGGGGAGATATGTCAAGGTATCATTATTCAGCCAGCACATCAGCCCATGGTCAAAGGCTCAGATGAATTTGTTTATTGTGCATTTTTTTTAAATACATTGTAGGGTTGTGTTTGCACAATTTTGAGATGCAAATAACTATATGTTAACTGATGAAAGGCAATGACTGTCAATGCATACCTATTTTCAAATGTATTAGATTAGAATTATGTTACAGATATTTTCTTTGAATGTTTGAATATGAATGTTTATTTTCTTGAAGATGTCTTTAAAGGCTTATCATTCTTGCTGATATTAGAAGTAATCATATCGTTTCCCACCTCACACTTGTTATCACAGAGCGACTTGGCTGATCATCTGTCTGCGTTTGTCGTCACGATTGCACGGCTCAAGCAGCTTCGTCCGCAGACAAAGTCTCAGGTTACCCTAGTACGGAAGATCATTACGGTATGTCTGCAGGACCAGAAGGTTCTTCCAGTGCTGAGATAATTTTTCAGAATTTCCTCTAATCCTTGAACTGATCCTTGAATATCATTTTCCCTATTCTTTATTCTCTCTTTTTTTTTGTCAGTGCAGTTAGGCTTGTTTTTGTTTTTTTAATCGCAATGGCACAGTGGCTCAGTGGTTACCACGTCTGCCTTATGGATCACCTCAGGTGACTGATTAGTCAGCAATGGCAGGGGCGGATCCAGGAATTCCGTAAAGGGGAGGCGCCTTAACAAAATTAAAAGGGGGGGGGGTGCCAGTGGCCCCCCATTTTTTTCTTTTTTTTTCTCTTGTTTTAACAAGAAATAAAGAGGGGGCGTGTGCCCGATGTTCCCCCCTCTAGATCCGCGACTGAATGGTATCAATCTGATGCTCTGTTACAAGTGACAGACCTACTGGATGAATCAATAAATGAATGACAGTTATAATAATTTTTTTTTGTATGTATGTATATATATATATATATATATCTGCAGTGGGTGGGACATTATAAAGAATAGTTGAAAAAAGAAAAGTTGTATTGATGAATCAATGACCCTTCAATATTATCCTTATCTTCTAGTTGATGAATTTTGTTTTGATATGGGTGTACAATGTGGCGGTAAAGGGATGATTGAAGCATGTAGAATTTGAGGATATACTAGCCACCTTACTGACTTACTTCATCACTGCCAAAGTCAAAATGTAATACTGCATTATATGAGTGCTTATAAATACGTATGGCTTTTGAAATGTCACTGTGGAAAGATTGTAGTTGTAACTCTCCTAAGCATCATATAGCATGTCTTGTTCTTGACAAATTTAGTTTAGTTACCTGTCAGTTGAGCATACTGCCGTTTTCAAGGCCTTCTCACAATTTCATTTGCTAGTGCTCTGAGGTAGCAGAGCGAGCCACAGCCAAGCTTTTGGCAAGAAGGCCGTAAAATTCTCACTCTGTTTCCATAATTATATGCATTTGTTTCACCACATTTGCTACCAGCATTTGGTAGCAAAAAAAAAAAGCAAAAAAAAAGTATCAGCCAATAAGTGAAGCTATCTTAGGAGAAGCATTATGTATTTGTACTGAATAATGCAAACTCTACCAAAGAGGGTAGACTCTATTTTCATTCTCTCCTACATTCATGACTGTTTGATCAGAATGCATAGGTTACGCCTTTTCTGCCAGATCATAAATAGATATGGAAGTCATAGATCCAGTGAAATCAGGCAAAAATGTTTTTTTTTTTAAATTATTATTATTGTCACATGTTGGTGTGTGAAGAATTCAATCTATTGTGGGGGCCGCAATCATTGAGTGTCAAAATGATGATGTCACAGTCTTTTGTTACATCTTAGGTCGGAACCAGGTGCCAGCATGGTATAGTAACAATAAAAATGAGGCTGTTTAGAACCAGTTTCCATGGCGATGAATGGCTATGACATCACACTTTGGGACTCTGTTGATGCCACGTAGGAGAGGGGAAAAGTTTTACGAATTAATGAAATTCATATGTCGGCTTGAATTAATTACAACTGATTGACAAAGTGCCCTACATTGACATAGATATTATTTGCGTCAATGTAGGATGATTTGTCAAATTGTTGCAGTAAGATTTATGACGTCTGCGAACTGTAATTTTCATGTCCATACAGTGCAAGGTGGGTTTCTACTCGGACAAGAACAATCTGTACAAGAAGCTGAAACGTCAGCTGGGGGAAATCACGCCCCAAGATGTCCTCATAGAGATCCAGAGTCTCGTGGACGCCAAGGTAAGTGACACTGACCACACCCATTCTAAGACATACCGGTAGCTACAGGTTGCACCCCTCATCTAACAAAGCATCTTGGAGTGAACTGTTGAATTTTGTTCATTGTCGCTTGAGGTGACTACTCATAATTTTCTCTAATTCCTTCTTTGTCTGTATTTAAACTCCCTCGTTCACTTTCTTTCTCCCTCTTGCATGTACAATTTAGATTGCCAAATTGTGATGTCATAGCCATTTATTGCCATGGAGACTGGCTCTTAGCAACCTTATGTTTTGACAATCTTGCTCTCAGCCAATCAGATGCAAGGATTTCCATAGCTTATAACACATCGTCAAAAAAAAAAGAAGGTCTGACATAGTGCTTCATGAAATGTCCCTAGATCTACACTGCTTACCCCATTCCCATCTGTGCCTTTATTCTTTATTTCATTATTACCATATCCGATTGATTCTATAGTTTTCTAAGAGTCATCTCTATCAGTAACACAGAAATCAAATATTATGTGAGCATTGTGGTGCATTCCAATTCAGCCTTAAAATTGCTTATTGATATACCATTCATTCATTCTTAAATTTGCATCAAACTAATCCCCCTCCAAAAAAAGGAAAAAAAAAGGAGAAAAAAGAAAAAAAAAACTTTTTTGCTTTAATGGTCTATTTTCATTTCAGATTTCATTGCTTATCATTCATTAACCTTTGTCAATTTGTTGTATTTTTTTATTTTTCTTTGTCACTGTTTTTTATTTTCTCTTTAATTAAACTTATTCCTTCGTATTGAGTGGAGATGGGATTCCTCTGTGTGATAACAGGTGTATTTATCTGTTTTAGAATAGAAAAAAAAAAGAGATTAAGTAGAGTTGAGTTTTAAGTCATTGTCGACATTCAGAAGAAGATAACAGGAAAGTAGTAGTCACTTTTTCTGCGACAAACCTTAGGGATTGTGTAATTCAGGTGAACTCAAGCTTTTGTTGATTTTACAACATTTTTTGAGCATTGTTACTGTGGAATTCTCAGTGGCATGGAAGCTTTGCTGATATCTGTTTCTCCATAGTAAGTCTTTCAGAACTCGAGAAGCAGCACAGGCAAAACTCGCTATTATGAGGTTGGTTGGACAGGCAGGTTTTTCTTGTCCTAGCCCATACTTAATTTATCTCAACACACATGAACATGCACTAGTGGGACTAATTGCCCTACTTATGTGCTACTTCACTGTGCTTAATTTCCTATAGCTTCAAATACTGTATACGCCATATATTTCGCAAATCTAAATTTTTGGGAATTGGGAATTCCCGACGATTTCGCGAGTGGTTAAATTCCCATTTGTGGAGTCCTGTACTGAATAGGGACATGTACACGCATACGTCACATTCACATTGGGATCAGAGTGAATATTTTCGCGTGACTTTGATTTTGCGAATAGCACCTGACTCGCGAAATTCGCGAAAATTAAAACCTCGCAAAATATTCAGCATATACAGTATATGTCGTTCCTTTGATTTCTGCTTACAAACTATGGAATAGTACTGACAAAAGTGATGAATAGTTTTCAAGTGTCCTGACACTTGGTTATAAAATGTACCGAACCACTATTTTGTGTAGGGAGGTTCAGCAAGCGAGTGTAATCAGTGATCTGACAAGAAATAATTACCGGTACTGTATTCGCCAAATATTTCCCGAGGTTTTTATTTTCGCGAATTTCACAAATCGGGTGCTATTTGCAAAATTGAAGACACACAAAAATATTGACTCTGATCCCGATGTGAATGTGACGAACACGTGTACACTTCTCCGTTCAGTACAGGACTCCACGATCGCGAATCTAACCACTCGCGAAATCGTCGGGGAATTCCCTATTCGCGAGAATGTAGACTCGAGAAATATATGACGTATACAGTACATCTGAGGGAGGGGGAGAAGAAGCAGTGAAGGATGAAGATGTGGCATTACTTAACCTTAGAGGTTTCTTCCTTGTGACACTCAAAAAAGTGATTAACAGTGCCAATTAAGGGCTTTGGCAAACCTGCAGCAGTTACTCTTTCCATCTCTTGCCAATAGTTTGCAGTGATAATGTGCAATGCATAGACAGTAGCAGTACTCTTGTAATTCATAGACCAAAGACGGTCAATACACACCCAAAAACGAGATTATTACAAGCGTGCAGATGCTCTTGACCTAAGTTGCCATACGTGTATCACCTTCACAAAGAATCTTTTACTATTTACATTTACTGTTGGCCTATACTTTGTACATCTGCAATAGGGATACTGCTTGTCAGTGCTTCCAAAGTATATATGCCTACAGTAAATGTAAATTACAATAAGATTCTTCATGAAGGTGACACACGCATTGCAACTTAGGTCAAGAGCATCTGCACGTCTGTAAAAATCTTGTTTTCTGCAATGAGGATACTGCTTCCTTTGGTCACAGACAGTGTATCAATTTTTGAAACATCCCCATCCCCACCCCTTGATAGGCAAGTGACATTTACATATAACTTTGAAACTAATGGCTTGTCTAGACAGACCTGCACAACTCACACTGTTCACTAACTGTAGGAAGACATCTCCCATCACAAGGCAGCGTTTTAGCCATGAATATATTGTGCATTTACAGTTTTTATGTGCCCAAAGAATGAAGGAAGAAATCAGTCTGTATAAAGTTTTGCTGGGATAAGAACCATCATTGACTATCAGGCAGAAATGAAGTGGATATCGTCTGTTGAGAATGAGAAGGGCATTAAGTGGTCTTGAACACTATGGGTTTTGTGGCAACTTAACGCCCTTATCATTCTCAACCGACGATATGATGCCTGTCTGACAATCAGGGGATCACAGATTCAAATCCCATCAGAGTTGGTATGCTCTTGATCTTATTACTGTAAAAGTGGTTTCTTTCGCGTACAGATACTCTCGCGGTTTCCATCGATGCCGACTTTTTCGCGTGTGTTTAAATTCATGGTCGGCAAAATCTGTGAATTCACAGTAGGCAAAAATGTTTTATTTTGCACATGAAAACTCAAACTATAATCCAATCATTCTTTTATTTATTAAGTAGAAAATAAAATCAAATGCAGGCTTACGTGAAATCCCGTCTCTCGAGTACTTTATAACATGCTTGTACCTACATTGCGCAGTATCGCTGTGTGTGTGTTGACCATCAATACACTTAATGCGCGGAATCTTCGTGTGTGCATGTGTGCAATAGCATTGTAACAAGCGGCAATTTCAAAACATTTTCGCGTGATGTTAAATTCGCGGTTCAACCTCAAAGCGCGATAAGCGCGAAAATAAAACCACTGCGAAAGAAACCACTTTTACAGTATCAAGGCTGTCACTCCAAACACTGAATGATCAGTGGCTATTTATGTCACGTGAAGAGAAATTTGTCAATTAGCTGCAATAAAAACAACTCAATGGCGGATCATGAATGTGAATAAATGTGCAGTAGCCGCTGCTACACTGTATGATAAGGTACAAGAACCATCACTGGCTATTTGGCAGAAGCTGGCCAGTCTTGTGGATATGACATCTGTCTAGAAGTCAGGAGTTTGTGGGTTCAATGCCACCGAAGTAGGTATGCATGATTTTTATCGATGGCTATTATTCTAAATGTCGATGAAGGGCAAGTTCTCAATCAGTGACAAAGTTTCGCTTGTTTTACTGGGAGAGTGTTTTAATGGATTTCTTCTCTTTGAGGGCGTGAAATTTTGCTGGCAATAGCAAAATAAAATCTTGTTTTAGACACTTTATCACGAGTGAAAGTCGGCGTTATAGAATTACCTGCCAGTTTATTTGGGACTGTGACAAACATGCTATCATTATACCCAATCTTGCTATAGCGAGTTTTGCCTGTATTTCTGTGCAAAATTATCCACTGTGCTTCACCAAATACGAAAAACATTAAAAAAAAATACTAGAAAAGGGGCAGTGCAGTTCTGGAGAACTTTGTCAATAGCGTATTTGTTTATCCTGGTCTTGCCAGTGTGACCTTTCATTTAGAGCTGTCTTCCTGAATACACAACGTGACTTGTTGTTTTATTGACACACCTATGATTCTTATGTATGTTATTTGGGTTCATCTGTATAATATGTAGGAGCGTTAGCTAAGGAAATTATCACACAGGATACATGTACCACAGCAAAACCATGCCGCCAAAGAATCTTTGAGTGAAACTCTGTGACTCGGGGCTGGATTGAATTGAAGTGATTTGAGGGGGAAAAAAAAAGCTATACTACTGTTATACAGGTATATTTTTAGGTCAATAAGTTATTCAATGATTTGATGACGAAGATTTGTTTCTTCAGGTCACTTGAAAATGCAATGTGAGGATTTATTTACAGGTCAGGTCATTCATGTCAAAATTACCTCATTCAATTTTGTATGTGTTTGCGTACAATATTTCTGAAGCATGTGAAACTTTGATATTCTGAAATTTCCTTGCTTCATTTCTCACTTTAATGAAACTTCTACCACCATGGTTCATTTTACTTCATTTTTAAGACATTGTAAACATGAGCAGCATTCCACCTCCTTGTTCCTGTGTACACTTTCATGGTCTAGATTTTAATTCAAAGCATTCCCCTTATCCTTATCATTCATTGTCACTTTTTGATAGCAAGAAGAAGAAGAAGAGCTCATAGACCAGATGTTGTAAGAGAGGGAAAAATTGCCACAAATCCACGGGGCTTATGGCTTGCCGTCGATAACTCAAGAGGTTGCTGCTATTAACATCCTTCTCCCCCAAATACAACTGCATGCATCTCGTGCCGTGGCAGTGAGGAAATAGAGAAAGTGGGTGACAGACAGCCACTTTAACAGACTCATATAGCACTTCAATCTACTGAAGATCATTGCTCACATGACGCACATCCCAATCTCTTGGTGCGATTCGATGGTGGGGGTGCAAAATGGCCTGCAGAAGGGATAATCCCCATCCGTAGTTTGATCCATGAAAGTTTTCCTGTGCATGGGGAACGTCTTTGGTGAAAGCTTTAGATATTTTCAAGTACCATGGCAACCAGTAGAAATGTTACAAGCAAATTAGCTGTCACCATGATTAGTTGCTCCTCTCTTGTTCAAGGCGTCATCGTAAGAAAGTATCTTAGGGCTTGGGGATTGGATCTGTTTTGCTGTCCGTCAGCATGAGCTTGGTCTATGAACTATCATTTATTCTGATTATGGATCATATCCATTTGTCATGCCTGCCCAGAGATTCTTTGATTTCTTGGAGAGTTCTTGGAGAATGTGGCTAGTGGAAATATTAAGTATCAATTAATGTGGCTCTTTTGTGCTAAAAAAAAAGCTGTCCATTGTTTGCAGTTTTGATAACCACAAAATATAAAAGTTGAATAAGAAATCACAATTTTTTTGCTCTTGCTCTGTAAAAGCTGTAACAAGTTACATCATTCATGGCAATTGACATCTTGTCTGTCATGCTTTGCTTCTTCTCTGTGCTCTCTTGACTAAACAAAAGTACTGATTAATTATTTCAATTTTTCTCTCATATTTGTCACTCTCTTGCCTTTTAAAGATATTACGATTTAAATGTAGTCATTGCTGATGTACAGAATTATGTTCATGTTGAAATATGCCAGCACGGATGTGTAACTGTTCCCTTGTACTAGATTCAGACCTCGACTGTGATATGCTCAAGTGCATTTGTGCATCATGAAGCTGTGCCAAACATGTTTGTACTTTCTCTCGTATCAAAATGTTTTTCAGTGCACTTTCCTTGTCAATGTTTCTGTTTCACTTGTCACTGCTTGTAATATTCGCAAATGTCATTGTTCTGTTCCATGTCCACCCATGTCTGTTTTTTGTAACATTAATGCAGGATTGTTATTTTTACTCATTTTGAGGACATGGCAATTGGAGAAACTATCATGCTATAGGCTGCACTGAAGTAAAAACTCTAGAATGATTTAAAAGTGCTTTCCACCCCATTTTCAAGTTGGCCTCAGTCAAAACAGTAAATGTAGAAAATAGAGGTGTAGAAGTTTCATCATTATTGGACCTGAAAAAGGAAGTTTCGGGATTGAAAAGTTTCAGATGTTTTCGCGTGGTTGATTATGTACATTTGCATATTGATAGGTAGCAGCCACATATGAATATGCAAATTAGATGAGGTGATGATGTCATGACCTCTACAGTCCCTCACTTGATTTCTTGATATGACATGAAATGAGTGAGAAAAACTATTCTGTGCTCTAGATTCTTGTGTTTTGCAATAGGGAGCTTAAGATTTTCACAATGCGGATGATGACGGGGAAAAAAAACAGCCTGTTTTTGTGCATGCGCAAGACCGCTCATCAAAATTGATCTCGCGTCGTCTGAGTTTTCATGATGGTTCTGCGCCATTTTAGAATCCTCTCAAATTCACGATGTAGAGGGCTAGGTGATGCAATGATCATATCGGGGCACCATTTTACTTTGTACAAGTTGCATCTTCGCGAAATCTAAAGCGACTTTGCAACACAACGCAGGGAGGGAGAACAGGCCAACACAATCGTCACCTTAATGTCCATGTCACAAATCTAAAGCTGCCTAATAGTCTGACAATGATGACTCATAGTGAAAGACAGGGTTGCACTTGTTAAACTTACCAAATTGAAAGCATTAATTTGATGTTGTTTGATGCACAAACCAATTGCAATTTTTTGTCTAGTTTGCATTTATATGTAATTTGCTGTTTACCAAAATTACTCTTTGTGAAAACTTTTAGAATTCCATAAATCTCTTTACTTCATGTCTGATCTTAGTGAAACTTCTGCCATCTTATTCATCTGATTTCACTTTATTTCAACAAAAAATGAACATGAACACGGAGTGGAATGGGACTTAACTCTTTGTGTGTTGTGGTATTCTGAGACAGCAACGCATTCATGAGCACTTTTAGAAAAGAATTCTGTTTTTGCAAGCTTTCTAACTTTTTATAGAAGTGTATGAGCTGAAAATGCAATACAACAAAATTATAGAAAAAAATTTCCAAGTTTTGCACGTAATGTAAATATAAATCACAAAGTTATGGCTTTGATACTTTCATTGTCTTTTGGCATTTATGCAATTTATCGATCGTTTGTTGGCGGTCGTGTGTTTGAGCAAAATATGCAAAGTTTGCAAGCCTTTGATGGAAGTTGGGCATGCAAACCTGGCACACGAAGAGTTAATATTAAAGTGAAATGAGAAGGATGTTGAGGAAGGTTTGTTTTGAGAAGTCATCTAATGTTGAGTTTGACCTGCAGCTTGATAAAGCTGACTTTGTTTTGTAAGGGTAATATTGCCTGCCTAATACCCCACATTCATGGTGTGTGTTGACTGTTTGATAACATAAAGGTAATATTGCATGATCTTTAAAAAAAATAGTTAAATCTCATTGTTGCTGCAAAACAAGTTTCATTGTTGCTGTTGTTGTTTTCTTATTAAGTAGCGAACTTCAATTGCAAACAAGGTCTCGTAAGGTGCATTTACATGTCTGTGCTTGAGTTATGTCATTCATACTAAAATGTTGGAGAAAAAAAAACACAAAAGATAAAGGCACAATGTATACAATACAAAAATGTATGTGTATGTCAGCATTATACAAGCTTTTCCAGAGATCTCATAAATTCCTTCTTAAATTCCAAGCTACTACATGTTGAGAGTCTACATGTATCATGCAAAGTTTTATTAGTACTAATGTTGTGTGTAACAGAAGTGGTATTTGTATTAACCTTCTTCATGTGCAAGCAATTCTCGGTGTAGCCAATGCGCAGAAAACTTCTGTGCAGGCTGAAGAGCCCTGTCACAGATGCACTGTGGGATTCCTCAGTTCCATTGTCACTTCTGGTTGTCTCGCCCATGTCGCAGTTCCCGTACGATTCAATGGAGTTATTTGTCTGCTTTTCCATTGTTACTCCCTTTTCCTTGGCTATAATTCAGCTAAGTTATAAGAGTTGAAAGTTTCTAAATTTTGCTGATAATGCGGTCACTAGAGTCATGGTTCACTACTGCAAGGCTGCAATGTGTGCTGGTCACATGATGGAAAGCAAAGAAATCTTCAACAAAAAATACCCCTAGATAAAGACAGAATGTGACCTGAGTGCATATAAAGCCAAAACTGGGGCAAGTTTGTCCCCTAAGCTATCCCATAATGCACCTAAAACGCTGCTCTGCGCATGGCACCTAGGTATTGGCGATACTGAGAATTTATGTTTGGACTTTTGACGTTATTGATCAGTAGAGGTTACATTTTAATGTATGTTGTAGAAAGGCCATATGTATGTGGTCACTTTCATTGTACCTTGTGTTTGGCTGCAGGCAGGCAGTGAGGTGTGCAATTCATTGTTACCTACGTTAAGAAAACAACGACTAAACAAAAGAATGATATTCTTGCCTTTGTAGTATTAGCTAGCATTTCATCTTAGTGTATTGTTCAGAAAGAAGGGCTGTAAGTCTCCTCTATTTATATCATGTTCATATTAATACTGGCTGAAAGCAAAAACCTTGTATGTGTATCATACACATAATCACTGCTTGCATTTTGTGGGAACAAAGTAGTATTTATCCTGATAGATTAATCAGTTCCTTGTTTCAGTATCAAAGTGACTAAGGAAAAATAAAGAATCATGCAAGAATCTGAGAGATATTGAAGCAGTAGCTACATCGTACTATACAAACTTGGAAGCAGACAGAATTGACTGTTGTTGAGTGCTATTGTTGTTAAAAAAAGATTGAAAAAAGACATTGCTGTCTGGATATGAATGAATTATATAGTGTACAAGATGTAGCATTGTGTATACCACAGAATATCATGTTCAATTGCAAGGGAAAATTTATCATGGCTGAAACATCATTTACTTTTCAACACTCCAGCATATTTTATGTACCATATCTAATAGATTGTGCAGTTGTTTGCTGATGATTAATTTAAGATGAGAGATGGAAGAAAGATCTGTGTAGGGTTTTGTTATTATAGTGCAATCAAACGGCTTTACAGTGGTCTGTAGTTCTTGTTTCTTTTTATATTCTGTAATAAACCAGCTTTCTCAGATTAATACCCTGCTATCTGCTCAAATAACATTCTTCCTGGCTTTGCCAAAGAAATTACGTTGCTGTCTTCCAGAAAGTATGTTGTGTGACATATTCACATTGTATAACTACTAGCAGTACATCTATTTTTCATCTTGTGCACAAAGTTACCTACTTGCGATTTGATATTCTTACCATGCTAATGCCTGAAGTTAGACCGTTTTAAATGCTGTCTTGTGATTGGCTAACATGCTTTAGGTTATTTAATACGAGAGATTAAGACCCCGCTCCAGTATTTGCACTTCCATCCAACCAATTCCCTTTTAATGTTTTGTTGAATTATTAAGAGAAGTCTCTTAGTGCTGCCAGTAGTTACTATATCACTGTTTACATCATTGCACATTACTATAACAATGTGATAGGCATTTATTATTGATGAGTATCTGATATGATATGATATGATATGATATGATATTATGTGAAATGATAAGCACTTGATGTGGGGATATGCCAATTGAAAGCAATGGAAGACTTGTGTGGAAAAAAAAAATGTATCTGTGAACTCTTTGTGTGAAACTAATACAGTTATGGCTGTGAAAAACAAACAAGCAGTATGATGATCTTATGGAAATGTTTGTAGAATTTTACACCACATTGCCTACCTGGTAGAAGGGTCCTAATGCTAGCAAGTTCTAAGGCTTGCTAGGACCCTTCTGCTTGGCAGGTAGTGATTATTTTGTTACCTTCTCAGAACTTGCTATTCAGGCACTATATTTGGTCTAATTTCTTTGCTTTAATGAATTTCAAACTCTGACACTCTGACAACCGGGTGATAACAAAACAAATAACGGTATGTCAATGCAGAGAAACTACATGTACATGTTCATGCTTGCTTTGTCCCAACGGATAGTAAAGCGCATAATTAGCTGTAAGATCACTCATGCCAATGGCAACATTGCAAATTATCTCAACCATCTGCATACACAGTACATTAATTTACATAATGATACGTATAATACTGACGATACTGTAGTAATGGATTATTTTTTTTTTTTATGCTTGGCCAGGTGAGATGAATTTTGTGTGCGTTTAATTCATCCACATAATCGAAACATTAGATACTGGTAGTGCATTATATAACATGCAAAAAAGTTTGCGTGCTCTTATTCATTCTTGCACTAGATTTTTTGTCATGCAAAATGTGCAAAAGTTTCCACACAGCGAAAATTTCTGCTGTTACAATCAAGTAGTCTGAATTGTGAATGTTGAATGTTGATTGACGATATCTTCCTTCGTGTTGACTAATACTTGCACTTAGTACTTGTATACATTGTCCTTTATTTAGTGGTCATAATCCATGTAACTGAAACTGCAATGCAATAAAGAGAAATCACACACAATGTATATCCCATTCTGTCATGTGCCAGTCTGTTTTTCTTGTTGTTTTGTCTATGTATCTAATCAAACTTCATATATCACATGTTTGTGTTTTGACTATGAGAAATGTAGAGCCCCATTTCATAAAAGATGTTGGATAACAACTCTTTCTACCATAGCAACAGCCAATCATGAAGCTGGATTCTTGTTGTTATCGTAACACTTGTCATTTCATCAAGAGTTGATATCACAGCAACTTTTTATGAAATATGGCCATGGTGTTTCTATTAAAAACTAATCCATAAAAATGTCATGATTTTGACTTGGTAATAACATCAGTAAATAAAAAATTCTGCAGAGGCATATTTGATTATGGATTTAGTGTGAACGTTGTATCTCTGGTCAAAGATGGTTAAACTTTCCAAAAATTCTCCCATATGCACTTGACTTTCTTCTAGGAAGGAACATTTATTAGATTTGACAGTCAGGATATCAATCAATAAAAGAAAAGGAGAAGTCATTTTTTTAGAACAAAGGTCATAGATTGTGCTGGAGTATGTCAGTTTTTATCCACTTTTCAAACTGCATGATTGATTTTGTTTGATATGATTTCCCGTCATGTCGTGTATTAGGTTGTTCAGAGATTGCACAGTGATCAGAATATTTGGTTTCAGCTAGTGCGATTGCACATGTGAGAAATGGTAATGCTGTGAAGATGGGATCTCTAAACAGTAAATGTGATCAAATAACTGAGAAGGTGGAAGCTCATAGCGAACTTGACTGTAGATCCTTTTGTCATCAAATGATTCAAAGGGTTGTAGCTTACAGAGAATATTTACCAGGAAAGTCTCTTCTCTTTGTAATAACGTACCTCAAGATCCCAGAGGGCGCCAGAGGTGCTATAATAGATGTTTGCTTACCATAACATCCCTTTAGTAGAACAGCATCACCACTGAAGAGGCTACCCTGGAAAAACAGAAGACCATCTTATTTTCATTATTATCTTCTTCTTTTTTTAGTACTCCAGGTGTAATAATTCTACAGAAGAAATTGTACAGTTAGTGTTTAAATGGTTTTTAAAACTTGGCCTAGGTATGCTGCGTAAAGCATCAATACACCAAATACAATAAAGGGCAAAATGTGTCGAAATCAGTAGTCTCTATACTTTGGCTAAAATTATCAATTACATCCATATAACTGAAACTATGGATGTCCAGTGGACATTTAAAGACATATAAGGGGACAGGTAGACTATTTTTCAGATGAAGTTATATGGGTGCAGGGTCCAAGTGCAGGTTAAAGATCACTGAACTTTTGGTTATGAATGTAATCTACTGAAATCCTCTATAGGATTATGATTCCATCAGGAGAGCATAGATATTTTAGTAAATAACTCATTCATGCAAATCATAATGAAACTGTTACTGTTCTGATGTGAATTTTCCCTATTTACTCTGACCTCTGATGCTCTCGTGATAGAATCATAATCCTAGAGGATTTCAGTAGATTCATAACCCAAAGTTCAGTGCTCTATAACCTGCACTTTCCTCTATTTACTCTGACCGTCTGCTTTCATACGAAGCAACTTTCTCTATAATCATGATCTCCTGTTTGTTTCCCATATCTCTTTAATTTGTTCAGGCCATAAACTCGGCTTGCCTGTCGCTGAACCAGATTGCGTTTGAGTGTCTGCATCTCTGCATGAAGTATAAGCTGAGCCAGTCCCTGCCGCTGGCAATCAAACAGACGGCAGAGGTCTGTGTAAATCAATTTTTTTTTTAAAAACAACATTCTTTCTTATGTTAGTAAACAATGTAACATGCAATGTCTAGGCTGTCACCTATAGATAGGAGACATAAGGTACAGACAAAACATGTAACAGACTTGTGTCACTGTATCATAAATAGATGTTACAAAATATCTAATTATATTAATGATAATAAATTACATTCATATTGCTCTTTGTACCGATGTTTCTAAAGCAATACACTCAGCAGCAATTACAGACATATCTGTATATAATGCAGTATATTTCACGGTGTTTCAATAGTCAGTAATCTCACAAATTGACTGATGCAAAGTTCACAACTCGTGATATTATTTGTTCCCATAATACAAATGCTCTGTATGTCCTGTCCAAGGTTAGAAATTACTAGTTTTTCTCCTGAAGTGGGATAGGCTCATCTCATTGATACTATTTCCATTTCATCACTGTGGTTCCTAATCTAATCCAAACCCTCTTGAAATTGTCCTACAAAAGTTAATATATGGAATATGGCATGCTCTCACAAAATATATGGCACATCAGCAGTACACCAAGGACTGTAAGCCATACACAATTTTGATTGCATGGGACATTGGACCATACCGTTTTCTAGCCTGTGTAGGGCACATTGAATGGACTGACAGGGACTTATCATACAGTGCACTCCCACTATAACATAGTCCTTGGGATCATTGGTTTTCTTTTGTGATATCAAAATTTTTGTTATAGGCGAACAGTATAGATGATAATTTTGGGACCTGAATTTTTACTTCATTGTAAAGAATTTTGTTATAGTCCTGTTCACTGTAAAAGGAGTGCACTGTAATCACACTTCATGTTCCTTTTCTGTGCACAAACACAGTGAATGCCCAAACATTTACTGTCAGATTCAGAGGGGAGCCCCATTAACATGGTTTAATTTGTAAATGATTGTGGTAGCATAATATTGTGCTGTATTTGCGAGTGAGAGTAGCCCCGGTAATGCTGTATCATGGAGATGGTAATATGACATGACAGTGTGTCTAACCTGCATTGCTCTCCCACCAGGCCTGTGAGGCAGACCTGGAGAAGAAGATCACGTTGGATGGAGAGGACTGGGCAGAGCACAAGAGACAACTTGATGCCTTTGTGAGACTCCAGATTAAGGTGAACCTCTAGATTAAGGATAACCTCTAGATTAAGGTGAATCTCTAGATTAAAGTGAATGTCTAGATTAAGGTGAACCTCTTTGGCCTTATTCTGCAGGAGGTTTTCTCCATAAATTATTAATTACTTCTGCCAAGGAAGGAGGTTATGTTTTCATTGGCGTTGGTTGTTTGTTTGTCTGTTTGCAAATTAAATAACTAAAAAAGTTGTGATTGGATTTGAATGAAACTTGCAGGAAAAGTTGATAATGACAAGGAATAGATGATTAAATTTTGGTAGTGATTCAGGAATTTTTACAGATTTTTGAACGATTTGTGTATGTTTTGGCAGTTAGGGTCAATGGACTGAAGAGGTTCAAGCTGCACATATTTTAGGTTTGCATACGTGCTCTCAAGGGCATGCTCTAGCTGCTCTGGCGAAACGCTGTGTTGGAAGCTGGAAGCCGATGACGTAACAATAAGCTTCTATATTGGGGAATTGGGCGATTTTCAGCATGCGTGTATAATGGGTGGAAATGAGCTGCTTGGCGGAGGTCTGCACTCTGTGAGTGCTTTTCTAGCAGTTGAGGATCCAGAGGGGGGCGCACCAGGCCTGCACCCCCTCTTTATTTGTTGTTAAAACAAAAGACATAAAAAGAAAAAAATGAGATGAAACCCAGAAGTAGCACCAGAAATATTGTTTGCGTCCCCCCCCCCCCCCCCCTTTACGGAATACATGGATCCGCCCCTATCTAGTTCATCATATTTTCATAGAGAATATGAAAACTTAGAGCTACAATGCCTGAGGAATCTTTACTACCTATTCAAGTGCATGTACAACACAAGGTATCGAAATGATTGTTCTCTAGAACCTCCCTGAATTTGCGTGTGTGTGTGTGTTGGCAGCCTGCATGCGGACAGTGATAATTCCCTGAAATTCAGAGATGCAAACTGTTACATTTTTTCAGTATTTTTTCTTTTTTTTTGCCAAAAATACTTGAGGTTCCATGAAAAGTACTGTTATTTATTAATTCTATTACTGTATGTCTATTGAAGTAAAGGTGATTAATTAAAATACTATTTTTTCACCAAAGATATACCTATGAGGCCTTTACTCAATGCCATGTTATTTTACTGCTTTCTTTGTGATAGGGAGATGCAGAGAACAATATCAAGCCACGCCCTTACATCCGCCCATCTCGCCGGATGACCAAGAGGGGTGGGGCGGTCTACGTGGAGTTCTTCCTCAACCAGCGGGTTGAGGAGGTGGCCACAAAGATTCGGATTCAGCTGGTTGGCAGGACGGCTGACCGCAGCTTCCGACTGACGAAGGAATCCCTCGAGGGGCTCCTGACCGACCTCAAAGAACCAAAACCTGGAGATGGAGACTACTGAGGCATGCATCATCTCTCCAACTGGGGTGACTGGTGTCAACAATGGGTCAGTGGGTTTTGTAATTAAAATTCTAATCAGAGTAAAATCAGGTTCATTGTATCAGTACTATATAAATGTGTAGTCCAAGTGTTTGGAGTGCTACCTTTTTCTTGGCATTGACCGGGTGATCAATATTATGACTTGATGTATACTCTGAACTCTACAGATGTTAAGATATTTCTTCTGCAGAGCAGATAAGAAGAGGTTTGTTTAAGTGATGCCCTTTGCCCAAACTCTGAGACTGCTGGGTCATGTTTTTTATGGCATTTTGTGTCGAGATGTCACAGCATGTACAGCTGTATTTGTACCTGTTGCAGTAGATATTAATTGGTATGATAACTGCACACAGTTCATTGTCATGTCCACATACTGGGTTTTATATAGATTGCTTTGTACAGGTCAGTACCACTGACTGTTTAAGTAGGAGCCACAACTTAGTATACAAATAGTGAATGGTCACAAGTGTGATGGTACAAGATTTTGCACGAGGTGAAAGATAGAGGTGCTCTATTCAACGAGGCAAAGCCGAGTTGAATAGTGCGCCTCATCTTTCATCAAGTGCAAAATCTTGTTCCATTGCACGAGTAAAGACCATATACACTATTTGTTTTATATAACACCTCGAACATCAACAGATGTGGTCCACACAGATTCTTGAACTTAGCACAGAAATGGCATCCATTTTCCGTGAAAGATGAATGATTAGCCACAGAGTCGGTCACTGTGTAAGTACGTGAAACTGATCGGTTGAAGTTGTTTACAAAAATGAGTGACAAAAGTACAGGCTTGTAAGCGCGCTTGTAATTGTTGAGTGCACGTGGCAAAGGTTTGTTTATTGTGACATCAGAGCCATGCGATGGAACAAAAACTTAAAGTCAATCGTGAGTTTAACACGGGAGTCAATGGAAGTGGGTGACGTCAGCCATGCGCTATCCATTTTTGCTATAAAAAAGATTGCATGGCTGACAGCCACAGCTTGCGATGGAACTTCTAACCAAATGTCACGTAATGGGTAATCGACCAATCGGATAGCTACAATCTTTTTAGGTGTTGTTTAAAATAGGATAATTAGCTTGTTTCCTAATTCTTTGCGATTAGTGGGGGCCACTGTACTAGGAATTGCAGTACTTAAGATTTGCCAGTGTAGTCAATCTTTCTTAAAGGGGCATAGTCCCGGTAGTGTAGAGGGCGCTGTTGATGATACTGCCGATCACCGTCAGCATTGATACGAAGATTACCGAAGTTGAGCTGTCATCAAGAGTAAAGTGCGTAGGTGTTGCTAAGTAACGTTGCCTTCGTTGTCTTCTCTGCGCATCGCGCAGTCTGTAGTAATGCCAGGGTGCATGCATATGTGCTTGTTATTATGACATCACAAAAGAAGTTTGCTAGAGCTGTCATCCCCCTCAGCCGAATCATGAGTCGAACTGTGATCGGACCACTGAGTACAGTGAATCGGACTTCTTCGGACTTGGGGAAGTGGGCCAAAGCGTAAGCGCCAAAGAGGAGTCGATAGCGTAGGTCTCTATAGGAAACTTGCGCCGTGTGCCCGCGTACGCATTTGACTAAAACACCGGGACCATGCACCTTTAACAAAAGTCCTGTATTTGTCTGTTTTATAAGAAAGAGTGATGACAATCAAGCAGCAATCACATAGTGTGAAAAACATTCCAGAAATGTTCATCTGAGTAGTGAATTGTATTTATGTATTCAGTCATGGCATTTTTTAATGTGTATGTAGAACTTTGCCTATATTATTTTAAATTCAGTGGCCCGTATTCTACTGTAGACCAAGGTTTAAACCCATTTTAGACTCACCTATGGTTTAGCTAGACCTGAGGTTTAATTTTGCATTCTGCTAGCGAGGTTTAGTTAAACCCAAGTCTATTTCGGGTTTAAATTAAACCCGAAATAGTCTTGGGTCAAGCCACCATGGTGCCCTCTATGGAAGAAGAAATTCTCCCTCTCTGAGTACTTTTCTCTCCACAAATCCACTTCAATTTATTATTGGCAGTGTATCAGCCACATGAGCGTGACTTTCTTGGATTTTGAATAGTTTTTACGGGTATTTATGTCGAATAAGGGCATGCTGTATTTTTGCTTGCGACGACTCGTGAAGCACTGTGCATATACTGTACAGTTTGTGTACGTGTGCGACGCACATCACAGGATACATATCGTATGGTAAGCGTATAGCGTAAGCGCTATTATATTCTTGGCTAGCTAACTTTGAATGCTGAGATGAGTACCAGCAGATCCATCGCGCCGCGCCGGCCGGTTGCTGTGTGCGCTGGATGGGACATGGCTTTTTATGTCGATTGAATCGTGAATTCGGAATGGACTGGCAATTGATCAAACCAGGACTTTGCGGTAGGAAATTGAATAAAAGCTTTTCTCTTAAGATTGTCAATTAATAAAAATGGAAACCATTCTAAAATTTAGAAATAGATCCAGATCTACTATCTACCCTGTCTCGATATTAGAAGTAACGTTAGATTTTACCTACCGTACCACACTAACCTAACTTTTAATAGATCTAACGTTAGTCCTAACGTTACAATAATGTACTCTAGCTATTCGAATAGGTTCTACTAATGTTAGTAGGACCCTACTCCTAGTCCTAACGTTAGTCCTACGATCTAGGTTCTCGATCTAGTCTATCTATGCCAAATCGACCTCAGGCTCTACCCTCTAGTCCTACATTGAGTTCTTGGTCTAGTCTTCAGGTTATTTTCATCGTAAAGTCTAGACTAACGTATTAGTACAGGGAGTACTAGGACTAGTATTTCTAACATTTAGATCTCGAGTCTCTTCTAAGTGTACAAGTACTAGATCTAGTACGTAGTAGGCGTATCTCGTGTGTACACGCGTGTGGCCGGCAAGCTAGCTGCAGGCAGCTGCTGCTGTATCCAGCCAGCAACTCGTTTTGTGCCATTGGCATTGATCTGTGTGCTGGTACCCTTACCACTCATAATACCAGTCATCGTAATGCTAATAGACTCGATTTAAACTCGAAATAAACCTCCTCCTGGGTAGGTTTAATTTAAACCCTATTTAGACCACAGCTGAACTTAGCAGAATACCAATTAAACCTGGGTTTAAACCTGGGTCTAAACTGGTGGTTTAAACCCAGGTTTAAACCCCAAAAACCTACTTTAGACCCAGGCGTGGGTTTAAACTCGGGTCTAAGTTTTTAGTAGAATACGGGCCAGTGGGTTGTCACCATACTGAGAAGTGTTGCTGTCTTGAGTAGACTTTGTTAATTGATTTGTCTATGGTGTATGTCAAATGTCACACAGTATTCCATTTGAATTATGGAAACTGAGTAATTCAAGAAATTGCCAAGCCTGTAATGTATAAACCTATCATTGCACACACACCCAGTGTGTCCTTGCT
Organism: Diadema antillarum; assembly: GCF_040938485.1. Classification (NCBI taxonomy): domain Eukaryota; kingdom Metazoa; phylum Echinodermata; class Echinoidea; order Diadematoida; family Diadematidae; genus Diadema; species Diadema antillarum. The sequence goes on along the minus strand of NW_027271843.1, from coordinate 505,422 downwards.
TACCCTTTGGTATGCATACTGTGTGCAGTGACCATAATTTTGTTACAGAATGTAGTTGCGTCCATTCCAAAGATTTGTACGAATATTGAACACATCAAACTTTTTTTGTCAAGCTACAGATAGTTCAATTTGTACCTGAAGCAATATTATTGTACAAGATGTGTTTTGTAATAATGTGAGCATGCATCAGGCATACAATTTGGGATTAGATCTGTCTCAGTTACACATATTGAATAGATTCATTGAGACAAATTCCTTGTTTTAAGTGTGTACAAATCGCATTTAATCCTCCCCCACGGTCTGGTCAAAAGATTGTACATTAATACCAATTAAGTCTTGGATATCAATACTTGAATAGCTGTCATTTTGTAATATATAGTATAGGATTTTTTTTTTTACAATGTGCCTGTGTGCAATGCACAAATAATGTTTTATATATATTTTTCTTTGAATACTGAAATATTTTACTACTTAATTTGACTGATATTTCGAACAATCTCAGTGTATTACATAAGTAAACAAGATAAGCCAAATTTGGTTGATGACCAATAATTAAGTCACGAAACAACTTGTGGTTGTACGAAATGGGTTAATCACAGTACAGAGCTACTAAGTCTTTATGATTTGGCAGGAAGCTCCCTGAAAACTGGAACATCTCTTCATGTCCTGATCAGAGAATCATAAAAAAAGTCTTCCTGATTTTGGGAATTGTTTTGCCTTTTGAGATGCATGCAGTACACAAGTATCAACCTGATTGCACTTTGAAATCTACCTGATTTGAATGTGATAATGTTGGCAGTTCTGATGTCATTGTACTATAAAGCGAGGAATGTTCGCATGCATTTTGAATTTCGCAAGAGCCAAGATTCGCGAAAATTAAAATGCACACGAAAGTTCTTATCGACACGATCTGCATTGAATATTAAAGGCAACTCTGGAAAAATTTCATGCCGCGAAAAAGGCCGTCAGCTCCAATTTGTGAAAATTTCACGCCGTGAAAATATTGTGATGTACAGTACTTTACAAAGGAATGTAATATTTGGTCGTAAAGTATCCTTATGAATATTATCAGGTCTTCATTAGGTTGTACGTGTTCTGTTCATGAAAAGCCCAATTACCCGAAGTGAATAGAGTTGCCTCTTGCTAACACTGCTCATGCAAGGTAATACCTTCCTTGATATTTCAACAAAAAAAAATCTTTGAAGGTTTCTGTGGCAGTAGAACATTGTGTGGTAAAAGGCTCAACGATGCAACATGTACTATTCTTTCTTGGGCCCCCGAAAAGGGCCTAAAATCTCTTGATACAATTTGATGATGACATGGTATGGTGGTTGTATCCATGAAACTCAAAACAGACAAGTTTTATTCACAAAGTTTTGTTTTCTTCTCGAACCTTATTTGTAACCAAGGTCAACAAGACTGTAATATTTCATCGTGATGCAATAAAATCTGAGTTCAAGGTTATATTACCTTAAATGCAGTTTTAGCCTTAGAAATTGTGTGTATATGGTGATAATGTAAACAAAGCATTTCTATGTGTATTTTATATTTCCTAGCAGAAATCAGTTCCCCCACAATGGCTTTAATCAAGGGACTGCTTCAAAAATTCCAGCACAGCTAAATTATCATCGAGTTGTTTAATTTTCCTGATTTACTAAATTCTTAAGGGTTAAACCTGATTGAACATGTCTATCCAAATGATGATTTCTCATATTTAGCATTAAATCTGCTAAAGAAAATGCTAAATATACAAAACTTTATCAATAAATAAATGTTCAATTTGCATATACTTCTCTGCTTCCTGAGATTTTCAGTGTCTTGCAATATTAATGTACAAGCTCACCCCATCAAGAAAACTACTTGTACAGGTCACTCTACGTTAAATTCTAATTACAGATTTGATAGTAGTTACTTGCCACTCATGTAATTTACAAATGTTCAAATAGAGCAGGTCTCATCATTTAACAAACAAGTCACCTTTTGTCTTAGATTTTAGAAATATCAGGGTATGAGAAACAACTAAAACAAATTTTGAACTTGAAAGAACGAAAGCAAAGAAGATTACCTAGGTGTGACAAGTTTGGTGTGCCAATATGTTTTTGATGATGGAAATAAATGAACTATTGAAAATTGAAAATTGAAATTGAAAGAGTCCACAGCAGAATGCATATACAAACATCACTTTCCAAAAAGTAATCCTTATGATTTATTTTCTGGCGCGCACAGCTAACTAATACAATTAACAAGTTTGAAATCTGAGCTATCAAACTTGGTATTTGCAGTAGATTGGTTTTGTTTGTTTTCCTATTTTTTACCAAAAAAAAGAGAAAAAAAAATAGAAACTGGCTTCCCATTTCCTTCATGATTTGAGGGCAAAATCTTGAAAAATCTGTTGTCAAAAATATTTCAGTGGAAAGCTGCAAAACATAATGTAGCAAAATTAGTGTGATAATGAGAAAGTTTTGAGCTTTTTGAGGAATGGCTAGTTCTCACATGGCACATCTTTTATCTTTGGGACTTCAGTCATGTGATTTCTATTACTGTGTGTTTGAGAGTGTTTGTTTGAACATGGTATGTATGTATGTATGCAGGGCTCGACACTAACGGTGGCCTGGTGACCCGGGGCCACCAAAACTGAAAGTCGGGCCACCAAATTTCACAAAAGGGCAAATTTGGTGGCCCGCCACCAAAATTTTTTTTGCAAAGTATGTCAATAAATTTGTAATTTTTTGTGCCGGAAATTAGCAGTTAAATTTGTTTCAAGGATGGATGAAAAGGACTGGATGAGTGCCTGAGAGTGACTGTTGCGAGTTTGTTGAGGTTTATTTATGAGTAGATACAGTATGTCCAACTTCCAATTCTTACTATGATAGAACTTAAATATTTGACTCATAGATAAAAAAAGGACTTTTAATGTTTTTTAGTGTGGAGCCCTGATGTGTGAGGAATGAGGAACAGTAAGAACAAAATAATTCCGAAGCTATGCACCATTTTCTCGTTCCTTATATGATATATATATGTATGTGTGTGTTTGTGTTTGTCTGTGTATGTGTATGTGTGTTTAAGGGGTAGGGCCTATTGCTGTTTAAAGGAATGGGGCATAGTCTTACACATATGCTTGCACTGGGACATTGAGAAGTTGATGTAATATTAGCTTTGCACTGACTATTTCTCATTACGTCTAGATGAATCTTTATAATATAATAGTCAACAACAGGCAATTTTGGACACGACAGACATTTAAATGTTCTTACTGTACGGCTTCATTGTTTTCTTCGTGTGTGTGTTTTTTTTAATTTGATGACATGGTATATAAATGATGCATCATATCTTTACAAACTCAGTTGCATACATTTGCCCTTTCCCTCCTCTCTAAAGTACTACCAGTACTATTAAGAATAGTACTTGACATAGCTAAATAAACTCTTGCAAATACATTAACTCGATATCCCAGAAGCTTTGAAGACAGACCAAAATACCCGTAGAATGAAAAATCCTCCCTATGTTAGTGCCTCGCGTTCGGCAAAATGATATCGTATTTACAAAATCCAAGCTTGGAGCCGATCCAGGCAGAAAAACAAAACAATGGCGAGTTCATCAAGAAATTGTTGCATTAATGATGATTATGCTGGTTCAAATTTGTTACTTAATTCTGTTCACTGTCAAACAATAATTCTTAATATCTATAAAACCAACTAAGCCATGGAAATCAACTGATGCAGTGTTAAGTATCAGACATATAAATGAATAACAACACAACAGTTCCATTTCAGTGTTACATTGATTTTCAGTAATCACAGCATCAAATACAGTGAGATGCCTCTGGTTTTCACCGACTTGTACTGGTAACACTTTGCATACACTTCGAGTTCTGTATCTCCAAACGATTTTATTACGGAAGTAATATATGAATTGAATTGTATTGAGTTGGAATTGCATACACGTCAGAAATTCATAATCAAGAGGAGAAATATATTATGAGATAGTAGTTGCTGTGCTGCAGAATCTCCCCTATCTGTAAGTGGCTTCTTGAATAAGATTAGACGATTTCTTCATGTCTTGACAGGAGCACCAAGTTATTTAAGTGATTTCATGGTACCGATACATCTTTTAATAATACAGCATTTTTGTTATTCAAACACTGCGAGATTTGTATGCAGTCTGGTTTGTGCGATATCTATGTGGTTCATTAGTTTATTACTCATCTATTTTTTGTACTGGTGTAATTTTAGTTGGTCAAGACAAACATATCCGTTCTCCGTGTAAAATTATATGCCTATGAACTCGGGAACCTACAGTTTTACAAGCTTTAAAGCTTTTACGTAGGCCCCATCATATTTCTTATACTTACTAGTGACATTTTCATACGATGTGACCATGTACATTTGTGTCAAGTATATTTTCTTTTCCTTTTTCTTCTACAATCAAAAGACATGATTGTATATATTTTGTACTCTTGTTTTGTTGTCAATAATTTTGTAATGTCATCATTGAGAAAATGGAAATATGAAATAAATTTGAACTGAACAGAATAGTTTTTAATAAAAACATTCCTAATCTGGGAGTTAATTTCCTTTTTTTTTATAAAATGGATGGAAAGCACACAAGCGTCTTTCTGAGTAATCTATGGAGCCGCCCGTGCAGCCTGTTGTTTTGGCCTACAGATTTGCAGGAGGAGGGGTTGTTGAACCCACAAATGTAGAAACGCTCATTAATGTAGAAGAACATTAACCAAAATCAACCACAAATGTTGAATATTTTCGACCACAACGAACATTGCCCACTAATGTCGAAAGACCCACTAATGCAGTAAAATGTAGAAAAATATTGAGGTTTATTGCTGTTTTAACACAAACAAACAAACAAAACACGTGAAGTTTTTTTCTTTTTTTAAATAACTACATTAGTGGATGTTACGCATGTATTTCTACATTAATTTTGAGGTTGATACTAGCGCCCACAAACCTAAAAACGCCACCAAAATAGTGAAAAATACAAATCAAAGAGAAAAAAAAAACCCACACGAATTAGTGTGTTGCTTGTTTGCTTGCTTTAATATCTCTCCCATTTCCAGTTAACTTTCATTGCATGCTTTAGAGAAAGAAGTGCCAACAAACTTACATAAATGATGGTCAACCGTGACTGTCATAATCACGCATATCTACTCCATATCAATTGCATGAAATCCCATCATAGAATTATTTCCCACTTTTTATAAAGAATGACATGTCCCCCATCACGCACACACGCACAATTACACTGTCAGGCAGCACACCAACACGTTACACGCATAATTATGTACGCATCCCCACTCGTACCCGCCGCCCCCCCCCCCACCCATACACACACAAACACACACACACACACACACACACACACACACACACACACACACACACACACACACACACACATGAACGCACTCGTATACTGCAATCTTTTTTCCGGCAGACGACAGGTTACACTAATGAAGTATTTTTCCTGTCGTTTCCAGAGGTAGAATCACTGACACAACCCCAGAGAGCAGCGCGAAGCCAGCATAGACACATATTGCCACCGTTGAAGAATTCTTCATCAGCACCTACACAAACATAGAGAGAATTAATAAGGTGTAAAGCCCAAGAAGAGGGATGCATGTATTCTGACATATTGTGCATATCACAGCATAAAAAGTATATGACACCATGAGAATATGAGAATAGTTTCTTTTTTTTTTCGGATAAGCGGTAATAATAGTAATGATAGTAATAACAATAATGATGATGATGATGATGATGATGATGATAATAATGATAATGATGATAATAATAATGATAATTATAATAATGATGATAATAATATTGTTATTATAATAATTATTATCATTATTATTACTACTATGCTTATGATGATGATGATGATGATTATTATTATTATTATCATTAGTATTAGTATTAGTATTAGTATTAGTATTAGTATAATCATTACTATTATTTTTTTATTTGTTGTTGTTGTTGTTGTTGTTGTTTTTTTTTTTTGGGGGGGGGGAGGGGGGCTTTGTTTGTCTGGACTTTGTTCTAAGATGACAGCCAGTGACAAAAGTTGTTAAAACTATTCGACATATAGTGTAAGAGACCAGAGTTTGAGGATCGAAGAATTTGTGTGGGTTGGTAATTATGAAACAAACATGCATTGTAATCAGGAGCTGTTCCCTTAATGACATAGAAGTGTACATTGTAGTAAAGTAGAACAAGTACACGTTGTATATTAAAACTTATACGTTCCTTTACGGGCAACCAATGAGGACTCTTCATTTCAGATAGGGATATAATGTGTCTGCGTTTGCTTGACAAAGAAATGCGTGCTGTTGCATCTTGTAGTTTTAAACAATGATAATAATAATAATGATAATAATAATAACAATAATGATAATGATGATAATAATAATGAAAATAATAATGATAATTCACATTTATAAAGCGCATAATAATTAACAAAATTCTCTATACGCTTGACATAACATATACAATCGATCATGACATGACATATATACAATCATCAATTATACTTGAACAGATAGTGTAAGAATTTATATTATCACACACTATTATAATCATCATGACCACTAGAATCAGCCGTCTAAAATCTGCAATATCTCTTTTAAATAAGCCAGTAACCAACCTGGGCGACAAACGGTGTGACGATGGCACCAAGGCGTGACGCTGCAACGCACACTCCGAGACTCAAAGACCTCACGTGAGTTGGATAGACCTGCCGGTGTCATTAACGGTAAAAACAGCGATGGGGTCAATTAACCCTCTCAATCCCCGAATCGATTCATTACATCATCACACAAGTGACAAAAAGGTAATTTTTATCATCTTTTCACAGTCAATTGTTTTCAAGGGGGTTATCCACTGAAATCTCTGACTTAATAAAACAAAACATTAAACACAAAAGATGAAAATCAAACAGGTAAAACAGTAAAATATTAATTGAGATTTGCTACTAAATGAGGAAAGTGTGTTATTGTCAACTTTCAAACGTCTCTGACCAACTAGTTACGACCTTACGAGGATCACAAATGTCAGCTTATACATCATCTATTCAGAACTTCTCCAGTTGCTTGTACCACAAATCGGTCTGTCCTGTATTTCCGTCTTTGAATTTAATTTAACGAGAAAAGGCGCAATTTTCACATCGTTTCAAGAGGCGGAAACTTTAACCAATAAAGATTTCCCCCCGAAAATCAAGTTAAGGGTGTAATTTAGGAATCCCCTCGGCAGAGAAAGAAATCAAGTGCTTTATAGAATTCATAATTGTCTAGAATTCGTACTTTTGTTACAAAAGAAATTAGTGCGTGCATGCGATCTCCTTCCATGGATATGAAGAGCATACTGACCCTTTATTTCATAATTAATGCTACATGTTCTTCGATTACACAAAGAAAATAGAGAGATTATATTAGAATATAAAAGTAAGTACAATATGTATTTGTATATTTGCTCACCTCCGGTGTATAAACATACAAAGCTTGGAAAGCCCCTGAAATCATACCTCGCACCACAAATATGAAGAATGTCTGAACCCCGCTACAAAGAAAGTGTCGCAATAGAAAAAGAAAACAAATTAATAACATAGAAATAAAAATATAGAAGAAAACATAAACAAAGAAATGGACATATACTCCTTACACTGCCTTATGATAATAGTTTAAGTTTTAGCTTGCTTTACAACGATATGGCATATAAGTAGATGTAATATATAGAAAATAGTTTATCTACTCCCACTTTGTCAATTTTGTTTTCTTTGTTCGTTGTTGTTTCGTTGTTTTTTTAGGGGGTGTTTCTTTTTTCTTAATAGCACTTTTATCCTTTATAGCAGCGGGTACAAGAACATATTTATTCAAATTCAGAAATGCTTGATTTGAGCTGTTTAATTACAACTAATTAACGAAAAGCAACAAACAAGTTGCTCTACATCGACCTAAATAAGCACAGTGTCTTTGAAGTAGCTACGATTAAAAGTATCAGCAGATCGTTGATTCGATTCAAACCCAAGTAGCCCAATGTATGCCAATGAATTTTTATCAGGGCTATTTGATTTGCTTTGATGTATTTCTGCATTTTTCACAAAGTATATACAACATAACAAAACATTTTCCAATATTAATCACATTATATCTAAGATAAGATAAAGATAAATATAGTCATATATAATGAACCAATAATTACATATTGTATGAGTGAATTATAATCATACAAAAACGATGGAAAATCATTGATTATTCAATCTGATTAATACAAACAAAATGCAAGAGACCGTCATTGTAAGCTGAAGCTTGAGTTTGATGGCGGCCTCTGGAAAAGCATATGGCTTGTTCTTTTTTATAAATCATTTAGTAAATATTAAAACTGTGTAATCGAGTAGGGTAGCTACAAAATGCATCATATATATTTCTATTCAAAACATTAAGTAATAGCTGCTTATTTACTTTGATGTATAGTCCACAGGGTGGATTGGCAATTAGTTGTAATAAAAACAACTCGACATAAGAATTCATTGATTTAGAGATTATTGTAGAGCTATGGAAGTAATATGGACATAAATATGCGCCAGAAATGTCATGAAATTTTGGTCCACTGTGGTACTTCCATTTTGATATCTCTAGGGTGTTAAAGAAAGCAATTAAAGTGCATGCGTTTAATATACATACACACACACACACACACACACACACATATATATATATATATATATATTTATATATATATATCCTGCATAGGGTTCGTTTCATAAATTCATTACAGAAAAGTTTTAACATAACAGGTTACTTTGAGAATGGTCATGGCTATGAGACACTTTCAAAGTGAAGTTAAATCCATTTCATGAAGTCTCTCATATTAAGTAACCCCTGTTTGAATGTAAATATTCATGACGATATAAGGACCACATCACAAATGCATGTTATTTCAAGCAAAAATATAAACATACAATCAGACACACGAATTTTACCTGGTTGTGCATATAAGTAATAGGAATGTGAAGAGGCCAGCGGCCCACATTTGAATAGCCATGGTTTTCCTCCTCCCTAACACTTCAATGATGACGAAAGTAATCAGCACTCCTGGGAGATAAAAACGGACAAACTAATACATTCAAATAAAATCGTGGGAATGATTCATATTTTGACAATATGATAATATTATACATGCAGGATATATCCTCTTCAGCGTTGTCACTGTAACTCTACCAGAGCACCATTCTATTGATACCACCCAGTGTTTCCGGGTAGGCATTTACACACCTTGTTCGAGGGGAACATAGTAGGAAAAAACATGTCTTGTAAAAGATAGACTGCACCGGGCAGAATTTGAATGCTGGACCTTAAGTTTAAACTTAATATAGTGCTCCAGAAAACTCTCGCCCATGTTCAAATGAGATTTTAAGATAAAAGGGTGAAAGTCAATCAAACACAAGGCAATCGCCGAATTGTGTCTCGCCCATTCGCGTACAAGGAATTTATATTTTTTATAACTCCCACAAGTTGATTGACCTGCTTATGACCTTTGACCTTGTGGTGACCTTCAACACCCTAAGGGACATTCACCATCCAAGTTTGGTCACAAATGGACAAAGGGATCAAAAGTAATGAGCCATAATCGAAACGCGCCATAAAAACTTAACATTGGGCCCTAAAAATTTGTTGACCCCTTTCTGTGACCTTTGACCTTGTGATGACCTTTAACTTCCCAGGGGACATCTACCGTCCAAGTTTGGTCACAAACAGACATAGGGATCAAAAGTTATGAGCCACAATCAAAACGCGCCCTAAAAACATAACATTGGGCCCTAAAAGTTTGTTGACCCCTGTCTGTGACCTTTGACCTTGTGACGACCTTCACCTCCCCAAGGGACATCTTCCATCCAAGTCTGGTCACAAACGGACAAAGGGATCAAAAGTTATGAGCCATAAACGAAGTGCGCCCTAAAAACTTAACATTGGGCCCTAAAAGTTCGTTGACCCCTGTCTGTAACCTTTGACCTTGTGGTTACCTTCAATTTCCCAAGAGACATCTACCATCACCCAAGTTTGATTGCCATTGTAGCAACATGTGCTGAGTTACGTGTGATAAGAGAGTCTTGCAAGTAAACTTTAACGTATGACCTCAAATGACCTTTGACCTTATCATTTGACCTCTTACGGCACCATAACATGAAGGTACCCCCAGTGCATCCATCACCCAAGTTTGATTGCCATTGTAGCAACATGTGTCGAGTTACATGTGCTAAGAGTCTTGCAAGTAAACTTTAACGTTTGACCTCAAATGACCTTTGACCTTATCCTGTGACCTCCAACGGCACCATAACATGAAGGTACCCCCAGTGCATCTATGACCCAAGTTAGGTTGTAATCCAAGCAACTTATGTGAAGTTATATGTCAAAAGAGAGTCTTGCAGGTAAACTTTAACATAGAAAAGAGAGTCTTGCACATACTCTTTAATATATGACCTCAAATGACCTTTGACATCATCACATGACCTCTGACAACACCATAACATGAAGATACCCCTAGTACTTCTATCACCCAAGTGTGGCTGCCATTGCTGTAACAGATGCCAAGTTATGCATCATAAGAGAGTCTTGCAGGTAAACTTTAACATTTGTGACGGACGACGGACGACGGACGGACGACGGACGGACGACGGACGGACGACGGACGGACTACGGACGGACGACGGACGGACGACGGACGGACGCCATTTGGATCGCTTAGTCTCGCCTTCACCTCCGGTGGGCGAGACAAAAAGGGAAACTCAGATAAGTCCATGATGTTGAAGATTAAGAACTCGTCTTTGAGTTTTAACGCAATTACCACCTCTTCCTAAAAATAGCAACCCACAGTAGTTGTTACAACTATACGCAATATACGAGATGAGGACATCACCATCTCATCTAATTTGCATAGATGTGATCTTGACCAATAGTGTTCCGTGGAGACATCATACAATCAAAGGAGTTAATACAATAATGACGTGCACATTTCAGAAACATTCTCATGCAAAACATTGCGAATCTTCTTACCTGGAAATTCTGCAAAGGACGTCTCTAGCACATGAACATAGCCAGAAACATCTAGCGATTTACAAGCTGCAAAACATTCCATTTCCGGTGCGGGCTCAGCTGAAAATAAAACAAGTGATTTCTATTAGACACAGAAATTATGCATTGCTCGGAGCAAAGGTAAGCGCCACTGATTATAATTGATGTGAGTTAACTAAAGATGGAGTTAAAAGATTGATGTGTTGTTTTGCATTTCCTTGTTTTCCCACTAGATCTCTTTGTAGTATGATATTTGCCACCATCCTTCGTGCATTTGTGGAAACATTCTTTTTTTCCCCAATGATATGTATAACTTAATACACAGTTACTATCATAAGAACAAAAACAGTAACAACAACAACAAAATAAAATAAGTGATTACAGTAATAACAATATCGATAAAGATCATAAAAGTGATAATGATGATGATATTTGTAATGATCATGACAATGCTAGTGACCACAATATTGTGGTTACAATAATAATAATTATGATAATTATCAGTATTGTCACTATTCGATATTCATACGTTTTGGCTTTTTGTATTATGGGGCATGACGCAGGAACATTATTGAATGGCAAATACAAATAGATACGAGAATGATAACTTGCAGAAACTGCATGAAGGATCTGTTCATAGTATATCATACATATTGTATCAGAAAACCATTTATGTCTTAATGCTGATAATAACTAGCATCATAATGAGGATCATCAGAATGACTACTACACTGTATTACCGGCAACTCTCGTTATAACGAAGTCATCGGAACCAGTAGTTTTCTTTAAAGCCGAACAAAATAAATGTAAAAAGAATTTATCTATATAGACAGTTATCTTGGCACTTGGATTTTTACTTCGTTGTAACGAGAATTTCGTGTTCGTTATAACGAGTGCGCATTGTATAGTGTAACCATTCAATTTAGTTTTACACAAGACAGAGACATACTATAGATATTCAAAAATGTCAAGCAGTATATAAAATGCATCGTATACTCACATGCACATGTATTGTCAGATGAGAAGATTTCCGTGGCAAGCAGCACCATTCCGTAATACAGAAAAGCATTACAAAACCTGAAAGATTGCATGAATAAGAAAACATATTCAAATTCCTTCGGAAATGAGGAAAATAAATATTATATCTGGCATTTAAAACGGCCAAATTGATATGACAGAGGAATGATCTTAAACATTGTTTTATAATAATTTGAATTGAACTGGATTGAATTGAATGATATAACATGATATATTCTTTTATAATATAAAACGATCAAAATATTATTTTAATTGTCAATCACTATAAGCAGTACTGTAGCATTAATTATACGGTCAAGACAAATCATCACTGTAAAAGAATGAAAGTATCTTCTTGGTGACACTTCATGATTAGATTTTTTCTATACACCTTTATAAACTGCTCATTAACTTTGAATTTTTCCAACACAACGAACTGTATCCACCCTGAGCATAAAGTTAACCTTTGTTCAAGGGACTGTTCAGTACTGGTTGAGGTGAGGATTCAGGTCGTCCGTAACTTTTTGCCAGATATTTAGAAACCACTTTATGGGTTAATGTTAAAGAGCATACAATTCTAAGGGGAATCAAAAGTTTATTTGATGAAAACCAGTTTTGAAGTGACGGAGATATCTAAAAGCAAGGAAAAAGAAAGAGATCCTAATGAAAGTCGTGGCCTGTCAATTTGAGGATCGCTTTTTTGGATATCTCCGCCATTTCAAGGCCAATTTTCATCAAATAAACATTGAATCCTTTTTGAAATTACATGCTCTTTGATATTTCATAAAAGGTTTCTCATTATCTCTCTTACACACACACACACACACACACACACACACACACACAAATGTTATAAACCTGAATCCTCAACTCAACCAGTACGATGAGGTCCCTTTAAAGAGTGCTCAGTAGAGCAGGTTAAGAAGCTATCAGATACATTTGACACTTTTAATAATAATAAATAATACATACAATTTCTATAGCGCCGTTCTCCACTTTGATTAAATGCTCAAGGCGCTTTACAATTGTACATCAAAGCAAACAGATTGAAAATACAAGTACATCACAGTAATAGAAGAAGGATGAAGAAGCAGAAAAAAAAAAGACATGAAAGTCTGTCTTCAAAAGACACTGGTCTTCAAAATGCACTGCTAAACAGATAGGATTTTAAATTACTCCTGAAAGATGTTATAGAGCTCGAGTCTTTCAGCTCACGAGGAAGTGAATTCCACAGTGTTGGTCCAGCGTGAGCGAAAGCTCGTTCCCCCCAAGATTTCCTAGAAAACGGAATATGTAAGAGACCTGAAGTTGAGGATCGAAGAGTTCGTGAAGGTTGGTATTGACGAAACAAACAAACATTGTAATCAGGAGCTGTTCCCACAATAACATGATAAACCAAAAGAAGTATCTTAAACCGAATACGCTCCTGTACAGGCAACCAATGAAGACTCTTCAGGATAGGTGTGATATGACTGCGTTTACTTGACAAAGAAACAATACGTGCAGCGGCATTTTGTAGCTTTTGTAATTGGGCAATTTGCGAGTTTGGTAGATTGAAAAACAAACCATTACCGAAATCAAGGCGTGAAGAAATAAGTGCATGAACAAGTTTTTCCGTGGCAGAGCGAGTCAAATACTTGCGAATAAAACCAATATTGCGCAATTGATAACGGACTGATTTAGAAATGTTGGTGATTTGATCGGACATAGCCATGTGAGAGTCAAACATAACACCCAGATTGCGACATGACTTTGACAGAGGAATATCATTACCTACAATCGAAATACAATTAATATCCAACTTATTCAAGTGAGATTTAGAACCAAAAAGGATAAATTCACACTTGCTGTGGTTTAGAAACAATGAGTTAGACCTCATCCAAGCATCAATATCAATGATGCAATTTTCTAGACAGCGCAGTGCATGAGATGCTTGGATTTGATGTGGTGGAAAAGATACAAAAACTTTTGGGTACGAAGATCATCCAGTGTAAACAATAATATCGTAACTATTGATCTCTGATGCAGACACAATACATGTATATATCAACATACACAATCATCGTCTCTTATATACTCTGTCGATATCCGAAAGCAAGAAATCTGACGTGTACTCCACAACAACAAATGTTCCATCTTTGGAAGATGACGTGGTAGCAGATTAACATTAAAGTCCAAAACTGTAGCACTATTTTTTCTTTCAGCCTGCAAGTAGATGAGATGCAGATTGTGGTATAGTGTAGCGCGTCCGGATATGACGGAAACTATATAATCATGCTGGCACACAGGGGTCATCCCACGAGACCGACACCCACGAGTCAATCAGCCCACGAGTTCGACATTAAAAAAAAGAAGGTTCATGAGTCATACAGCCCATGAGTTTGACACCAGGCAAATAAGGCCCATGTGTTCGACACTATAAGGTAAAAATACTCCGGGGGGGGGGGGGGCATTTCATGAAGCATTTTGGTCGGATATTTTCCTGATAAACTGTTACAGGCTACTGAAATCCTTGCATCTAATTGGCTGAGAGCAAATTTGTCTGACAACTTTGTCGGACAAAATGCTTCATGAAATGCCCCCCAGGAGTTCGACATTACAGCAAGAGGCATAATGTGTCGGTCTCGTGGGCCTTGTGTGCTTAGTGTTAAACTCGCGGGCTGTATGACTCTTGGGCTGTATGACTCATGGGCTGTATGAGTTGTGGGTGTCGAACTCGTGACGTGCACCCGAAAGGCAAATTGAGTGCAACACCCACAGACATTAATCCATCACAACTTTGATAGGGCTCACCAATTTATCAATAGAAGGGAAGACGTTATTGCCATGGTTCTCGTTTTGAAGAGTTCTGGTAATGATCCTTTGGGTTTCTAAAAAACAACAACAACAAAGAAACAACAAAACAAAACTATGAATGTAAAACTCATTATCACGTGCAAGAAACGATTTATTTATTCTTTTTTGATGACTAGGTAGAGAAGAAGATCGAACACACTGACTTTCTGATACAATCTTCATCATGATGATTTAATTTGAAAGGAACATTAGTGTGACATGTTTAATGGACCAAAGTGACATAATTATGAATAACACCCAAATAGGCCTTCAATATTTCGAGTTTCTTCAAACTTTCAGTGATGTGTTCTACACTATTGCTGCATTCACGCAATCCACATGTATTATATTTCCCCTTTAAATAACAAAATTAAACCAATATACCAATGGATGAAGGATGATGATTCTCTATTACTATAGATAAGTCAATGAATATATAAATATGGTATAATATAATATATGGCTGTCAATCAAAATATTACACGGTGCATGCATGGGTTAAATCCTTCTTCAACTTGTTCCAGCTAGACCTTTGCTCTGTAGTACAATTCCAGTGGTACCATCCAGTACCCGAAAGCATTAAAGGGTCCCATTGTATAGTTTTGGTTGAGACCTAACTTCAGGTTTCTAACATTTTTTGATGAGATAGTGAGAAACCTCTTTTAAAATATGAAAGAGCATGTAATTCCATGAGGAATTCAAAGTTTATTTTATGAAAATTGGTTTTGAAATGGCTGAGATATCCAAAACAGAGTGGTTCAATAAAGTGTGGGACCCACATTTTATTACGATCGCTTTGTTTTACCTTGTTTTTGGATGTTTCAGTCATTCCAAACCTGATTTTCATCAAATAAACTTTGAATTCCTCTTAAAATGGTATGCTATGTACTATTTCATAAGTGTTTTCTTGGTATCTCACAAAAATTTAAAAGCCCAATTTCAGCTCCACAAATACTATACTACTAGTATCCCTTTAGAATGTCATTGGTATAATATGCCTCACCCAAATAGGCCTTCAATATTTCGAGTTTCTTCAAACTCTCACTGATGTGTTCTGCTAATATTGTTTGCATTCACGCAATCCACATGTATTATATTTCCCCTTTAAATAACAAAATTAAACCAATATACCAATGGAGAGTATAGTCCAAAAAAGGATCAGACGCATGGTAATTTTACTATCATTGATTGAATGCTATCAAATGTTTGTTTTGTGATGTTAAAATGTATATGTCATATGATTTATGAAAAAGCACAATGTTTTTGATCTGATCAATAAAATCCAGAAATACAAAAACAAAAAATAATATGCCTCACCCATTCTCTGACATTTCTGCATAGATGACCCCGGGGCAGTGGTCTCTTGTTCAGTGAGGATATCAGGCGGAGTGTTGCCATGGCACCGTCAAAGTCACCCATGGTCTGCTGATAAAGGACACTCTCAGGTAGATACTAAAAACAAAACAACAACACAACAAGCAGACAACAATCAAACATATCAAAAGTTTGTCAACTTAAATTCAGTGCTAAATTTTATGAGCAAAACAACACATTTCTGATGATTAAATCATTTATCTAGGGAAAAACATGGCTCATTTATCATAATCTTCATCATCATACCAGTTTGTATCTTTCCCCGATAACTGGGACGGCCAGACTCAGAGGTAAATAGGTACTTACTAAATACCGAACTGCATTGAAGAACACAACACTATCCAAAATTTGCAGAGCATCATAGGGATGTGGAAATGGTGTTAACAAGAAAGCAATCTCTTCAAACAAGAGGTATCATGGAGGCAAGGTAAACTTGTAGCATCACTCTGTAGAGCGTTACAAACAAAAGACTATGTTTATAGATCTTAGCTTAGACAGCTGTAAAACAAGCTATAAGAAGGTACGTGCGGTGATAACATAATATTGAGATTTGAATGTGTATAGTACGATAGAACGAATGCTATACCGTTTCGTAAAGTTATCTGATAACTTAATAGTTCTGTAACTTCGTGGGGTTATTTTATCTTAGGTTCGAATTTGAAGAATCCGCTTCAACTTTGTTCATCTGGTTTTCCGTAGTCTATTTGATAAAGCTAAATTAAGAATGGTACGGACTTCAATACTGGAGGATATAACGCGACGCGTCGCTACTGATAAGTCGCCGCGACTCGTGCGACTCGCAAGACTAATGGTTTGTGCTCTCACAAAGAAGGCGACCCTGGGCGACGTCCGAGACGTCTCAAAACAGGGTATTAATATATTCGCCTGGAAGTCGGGGGGGGGGGGGGGACGTCGACGTGACGTCACCACAACGTCGCCGGTAGGTAGTCATGGGTCTCCGCAGGGTCGCGGAGACTTCGCTGAGGCGCCTCTGAGATCAGCTGGAGACTTGGGTAAAATTAAATCTCCGGCAAAAATCGATCATGTCCGATTCTATAGTCCCCATGCAGGAGACGTCGTAGAGACGACCCCGCGACCAGCTAGACTCTGTTGTCCCCACCAGGTCGCCACCTATCAGTACAATCCCCAAGCAAACGAGTGATTTTAACATATGACATCAAGGTGGGCATCCATACCTTCATGAGCAGGAGAAATATGAGGAGAGGGAACGAAGAGAAGAACATGAGATAGCGCCAGCCCAGCGTTGGCATAATGATGAGGGTAAGAATCACCTGGAGGCAGATTCCAACGATCCAGAACACCTGGTGGAAAAGGAAATATTGATGTGTATCGATTGTCCGGTCTCTCGTACACTCCTATATAGTTGAAATGTTTGAACAATTTCTCTTAACTACTGTATATCTGCTAGTAAGTGTTTGATTCAGTAACTTGCCTTTCAGATATAAATAAGGTTCGACAGTGCTTAGTCACAATCACTGAATACATTAATTTTCACAGTCTTGTAATTTTCACTTTCTTTTTACAATGCCACATAAACATTGTAACAAACTTTTTAGATATACTTTGTCTCTTGTGTTATTTCTATATTTCTCAATATGTATATAGGGACATTCTAATATATGTTTTGAACAAATGAAATATTACATTTCCAAGTCTGGAGAATCAAAAACAAACAAACAAACAAACAAACGTTCAGAATGTTTTAATTGAACGTGTTTTAACTGTGAAAATATGATATCAGTCATAACACATTACACTGTAAAAACATCGATGTTAGATTTAACACCATGGGTGTTAAATCTAACACCGATCAAACTTCAATAGAGGACCACACCCACAGGTGTAGAAAATGCACTGCGATGGTGTTGAAAAGTGTTCACCTGACACTTCGTGGTGTTAATTTGACACTGTACCTGGTGTTATTTTGACACTGTACTGGTGTTAATTCAAAAATGACACCACATGGTGTTGATTTGATATTAGTTGGTGTTAATATCAATGGTTTAACACCCGTCCAGCTTCAATAAAGGACCACAACAGCTGGTGTTACTGTGGTGTAAATTTATTTTCACATTTTTTCAAAAATCTAGTATTTTAATGTAAAATTTTTGATCTTCTTGTTTAAATTAAAAATCAACAAGAAGTGCAGTTACTAAGAAACTCTTCAAAAAACAGTTTTATATTTGGAAATGACACCCGGAGGTGTTAATGTAACACCATAAATGAGCACCGAAAATTTAACACCAGCTCGGTGTTCACTATTTAACACCGGACTTTTTGCAGTGTCCAATTAGTTACACATTATAATAAGTTACACTATGGTGCAGTAGGGGAAAGTGAGTAATACAGCAATTGCGACACCAAGCCTGTTCGCGAACACACTCTTGCGACTATGACTGTTAATCACGCCACATGCACAAAGAAAATACTATTACAGTTATAAAACGAGATCATGTGAGAGGACTAAGCACTCAATCATTGATGATTGTCAAGAAAGCAAAATTAAAGCTGGCAAATATCACCATTCTTCTCAACCTTTAAACAGCTTTTTTATAGACAATCTCGAATAGGATATACCCCTAAATTAGTACATGTACAATCTTGATAAGTGTATAGAACAGTGTTTATTACTCACTGTAAGAAATACAAGACAAAGACCTCTTGTTTTGGAAGGCAACAATTCAGCTAAAATAGTAAACCTGTGGGGAAAAACAGAGAAATAATTAAGTTTGAATAAGTAATACAACAGGATAAACAATGCCACTGGTAAACAAGAAAATGTAAACATGTATAGTTCTTATGAACTATGTGTAAGGAGACTGATACATGTGAATAAATAGATATGTTAATAAATGGATAAACAAAATTGTGCATGTAATACAGAGAGAAAGAGAGAGAGACGGAGATAGCTACATGTTGTAGTTATAATATACAATAAATAGGGATATTTTTATTCCATAGATACGATTAGAAACGTGAATAGATTATTGTGAAACGCATGCCACAGGTGCAAGCAACAGCTTTCATTGTCAATCGGGTATTACTGGCCTATTTCAAACCCATATCGTCTGACCTGTCTCTCTCCCCCCATCCCCCCCCCCCCCCCCTCCACCATTGCTCATCACGCACAGCCGCAAATTTCCTGTGTGTGAAATATTATTATGTATACAGCGTGTCCCAGAAAAAAACACGAAACCGAGTTTCATTGCAATTCTTTGCGATCATAATTACATATTTGCTTTATGAGTTGTACGTGGATTGAAAGATACACTTCTCTTCTTTCATTTGATGCAAAACTCATTGTTCAAAGATGACTGAAGGCACATGGCAAACTATAGAGAAACGTAGGGAAGTGAAAAGACGATGCATGGCTGCAAAATCAGACAGGTTAAAAGAAAGATCTAGAGTTAGATACAGGGAAATGAACAGACTAGTTAAAAGAATGTCAAGGGCTGATAAACGAGCCTTTGTTGACAATTTAGCTAGTCTGGCAGAAGAGGCAGCAAAGGCTGGTGAACAAAGGAAAGTATATAAGCTGACCAGAATGATTAGCGGCAAGTACAGTAAATCCTGGGAATAACCGATAGAGGACAAGGATGGAAAGCTTCTTACTACTGAAGCAGACGGCAGGATGCCAGATGGGCCGAACACTTTGAAGAAGTCCTCAACAGACCAACCCCAGTTACTGAAGCTGATATACAAGAAGCAGTTTGTGATCTAGATATCGACATAAGTCCACCAACTCGGGCTGAGATCATTCAGGCAATCAAGTCCTTAAAGAATGGTTAAGGCATCAGGATTAGATAACCTCAATGCTGAGTTATTTAAGGCAGACCCAGAATTGCCTACTGACACACTGCATCCACTCTTCACTGACATATGGGAAGGAAAGAAAGTCCCGGACGATTGGTCACGAGGGATCATCATCACACTCCCTAAGAAAGGTTCACTCCGGAAATGTAGCAACTGGCGGGGAATAACACTTTTGTCTGTTCCGAGTAAAATACTAGCAAAAGTCATCATTCAGAGGCCGACAAGGGCTGTTGATGAGCAACTGAGACCAGAGCAAGCAGGTTTTCGAAGAGGAAGAGGGTGCGTTGACCAGATTTTTGTCTTGCGCAACATAATTGAGCAATGCACAGAATGGCAAAGGCAGCTGTACATTAACTTTGTTGACTTCGAAAAAGCTTTTGACAGTTTACACCGAGACAGCTTATGGAAAATTCTACGAGACTACGGCATTCCTCAACAAGTAGTGGCTATCATCAAGAGCTTTTACAGCAATTTCACTTGCGAGGTTGGAAGTAGCATCTACAGTTTCCAGGTGAAGACTGGAGTGAGACAAGGGTGTGTTATGTCTGTACTACTCTTCAACCTAGCCATTGATTGGATAATGAGGCAGACCACTGCAGATCAGAAAAGAGGCATTAGGTGGACACTCCTTTCAACACTTGAGGACATAGACTTTGCAGACGATCTGGCTCTAGTGTCTTATACTCACCAACACATGTGCAGGAGAAGACATCCCGCCTTACTGACTTTGCACAAGAAATTGGCTTGAAGATCAATCACTGAGGAAAACAGAAGTAATGACACTCAATGTTCAAAACCCTCAAAGTATACAGGCTAATGGAGAAGATCTTCCAACAACAGATGAATTCACTTATCTTGGAAGTACAGTAACACATGATGGAGGTGAAGGAGTAGACATTAAAAGCCACATGAATAAAGCAAGGGCTGCATTCTCTATGCTGAATCCCATTTGGAAATCTCAGCAGTTCAGCACCAAAACCAAGTTAATGATTTATCAAAGCTGTGTTCTCTCAACTCTCCTGTATGGATCAGAATGCAGGAGGATGACGAAGAGCGACATTCAAAAACTGTCAGTTTTTCACAACAAATCACTGAGGAAAATTTATCGCATATTTTGGCCAAATACAATATGAAATGAAGAGATTTATGATAAATGCCAGTTGGAATGCATAGACACAATCATCCAAAGAAGGTGCTGGAGATGGATTGGTCATGTGCTAAGGAAAGAACAGGACAACATTACCAAGACAGCACTCCACTGGACTCCAGAAGGGCGGAGGAAGAGGGGGAGACCCAAAAACACATGGAGAAGAACTGTGGAGAGAGAGAGATGAGGGACCTAAACCACACCTGGAGGACACTACAGCGCCTGGCCATGGACAGGGTCAAATGGCGGACTTTTGTTGCTGCCCTACGTGCCCATGACATAACGGGCAAAAGTCATTGTTCAAAATTCGTGCATGACCGAGTTAGAACAATAGACAGTAGTGATACTAAATTTTCATTTGCACGAGCAAATGTCGACTTTGAATGAGTTTTTCAGACTTTTTTCAGCAATCTTGTGCAAAAAATAAAATCATAGCCTATTAATATCCATTCTTTTCCTTTCATATGATATCCCATGCGTCAAAAATGATCATCGCCTGCTCGAGAAAACTGAATTTGAAAATATGCTTCAATTTTACCCAGATGGATAGATAGTAAATAAGGAGCCAGTTAGCTTTCCCGACATGCCCAACTTGGCAGATAACAATGGCCTTCATGCGTCAATGAATTTACACAAACATGAAGGGAGGGGGTAAAAGAGGTTGTTACTCCGGTTCGGTTCTGAATAGGGTCTTAAATTAGCATAAATATGATCATGAGCTTGCCTGACCATGCAGCTAACTACAGAGCAAAGGGTGTTCATCAGCGGAATGTTTGGGAAGGTGGGGTGGGAGAAACGGACCGAAAAAAAACCTTCCGAGCCCCCCCCCCCCCCCCTAAAAAAGACGACTTTCTGCCCTGCACTTGCACCTTTGAAATGTTAGAAGCGCAAGTTCAGTGATAAATGAAGTGATGTACCCTCTCTTTCTACTTCACCTCCCCCTTCAAAACTTCAAAACCCTGTCAGTGATGAAGGATTCACGCGTGAGGGAAATGTAGAGAGGACTGCGTGCAGCCTCAGCATACTCAGGTTATTAGTCTTCAATAATTTTAGTTATGTCTCATAGCTTATTCTAAACAAATGACAACAAAGGGCTTTTCGTCTCATACAACATTCTCTGTAAATACCTCCCCCACCCACGAACAACATTCACTCTAGCACTGCGGTTGTTTTGTGTGAATTCAATGGTGCAGATGAGCCCATTGTCTGATGCCAAGTCGGGAGAGCTGAATGTTGTTTTTCGACTATCCGTATATAGAATCGGTAGAAATGAAGCATGTTTTCATGCAAAATTTTCTCAAGCATGCGTTATTCATATTTGACGCGTTAGGTCTCATATGAAAGAAGAAAATATGAATATTTGGCTAATGAACTCTGTTTTTCGAAAACATAACGTTAAAAGTCTGAAAAAATTCACTTAAAGTCACAATTTGCGTGTGCAAATGAAAATTTGGTAGCACCACTGCTCATTGTTCTAACTCAGTCATGCATGAACGATGAACATTAAGTTGTACATCAAATGAAAGAAGAAAAGTTTATCTTTCCATTGATGTATATCTTATAAAGAATATGTATAATTTCGATAGTAAAAAGTTGCATGGAAATCCGGTTTCGTTTTTTCTGGGACACGATGTATAGTTCACTCACTTCCTTTAAAACACAAGGTCCGGATAAGTGTATAAACAGAGTATTAAAACACGTGATAATGGCAGCTGGGTATGACGAAGAATCTATTGGATTGCAGTTGACTATCACCCTGTCCAGTAACTGGTAGGTCCCATGTCTTCACTATATCGCATTGTTATCCGGATAGGTCTAAGAGGAGTGATGCACAATCCAGCGTATCCGGGCAATTATTCCCGGCTAAATACTGGTAAGTGGTGAGTTTAGAGCACTGAGATTAGGGTGAGGGCTAAGTTTGATATTCAGAGTTAGGGTTAGGGTTAGTTTCAGGATTAGGATTATGATTAGGGCCAGGGGGAAGGGTCCAAGGGTAATTGCCCAGGGGGTACCGATAATTGTCCTAGACCCACAATAGTATCTCTTTCCTCTGCGGTATGATTCATCGGTAAAATTATATTAAAAGTATTGAATTCACGATATGACAGGGTGATGGTTTTATACCCTTGTGAAGCGCCCCCAAGTGACGTGCCGACCAGGCCTCGAAGGATCAAAAGCCACGTGAAGGTAGGAGAGAAGGAGCTCAGAAGTCCAAAATAGAACACAAGGAAGGAACACAATCCTAGCGTCTTGGGGAAGAGACAGAGTGAAAATTATTAATGACAAGAAAAACTAAACAAAGAGGCAAACAAACAAACAAACAAACAACAAGAAACCATATAAGTCACCAAGACTAAACCCCGTGTGTGACTATAGTCAAGTATGTTAACACTGTCTTACTTTTGTAAGTGATACCTACAGTCGTTATTTCGAAGGGCCGTCGTTATTTCGAAGGGCCGTCATTATGAGAGTACGTTAATCCGAAAACGAAGTAAGTTTCGCAATTCCGAACGTTCGTTAGTGCGCAACTTCTTTTCATTTTCGGATTAACGAACCTTCGGAATATAACGGATGTTATTTCATTTTCGGCTTAATGAACCTCCGGAATTAAAGAAAAAAAAACTGGAACACAGTCCTTGATGTATATAGCAGAGATATACAATGGATGAATTTAATAGTCTGCACAATACTCCCTAACATAATTCCGGCCTATTTTGAAATATAAATGCTCAAGAGAGAGAAAAAGAGAGAGAGAGAGACAGAGAGAGACAGACAGAGAGAGAGGGGAAGAGAGAGGGAGAGGGAGAGGGAGAGAGACAGGAGAAAGAGGACTGTTTACATTAAAGGGAAGATAAACCCTAAAAGCAATGTGGATTGAGTGAAAGCAGCAACATTAGTAGAACGCATCAGTGAAAGTTTGAAGAAAATCGGACAATCGATGCAAAAGTTATGAATTTTTAAAGTTTTGGTGTTGGGACAGCTGGATGAGGAGACTACTAGAAGTTATGACGTATGAGTGGACAAAAATACAAGAAAATATAAAGAAAATTCTACAAAAATCCATTTTTCATGAAAATTACAAAGTCCGTCAACTTGATACTGACATATATTAAGGGTAACAATTATTCCCCCTGCTTTCTGAAAGCGGTTAGTCAAGTGTTCTTTCATAATGCTAGAAAAATGAAATTTTGTTGAATTTCCTTTATATTTTCTTTGTATTGTTGTCCTCTCATACGTCATAACCTCTAGTAGTCTCCTCATCCAGCGGTTCCAACACCAAAACTTTAAAAACTCATAACTTTTGCATCGATTGTCCGATTTTCCTCAAACTTTCACTGATGTGTTTTACTATTGTTGCTGCTTTCACTCAATCCACATTGCTCTTTGGGTTTACCTTCCCTTTAAGTATTATTATGTCTATACACATCCTCTAAATAATTTCTCTCTCTCTCTCTCTAAGAATAGTAGAGATTGATATAAAACATACGGCCAAATGTTAGTCACAACACGGCAATTACTAACAAGTTCAGGACGCATATCGAGAAATATATTTTTGTATATATATATATTTATATATCTAACATAATATGAATCAAAAGACAGCGTAAAAAGAGCATGCATGCGTTACCCTTCCTAAATCATTGAAGTGTATCAAAATATTATACGAAACTCATTGCACCAAAAAACAAAAACAAACAACACCAACATACATTGCAAACAATTTGTTCTCTGTCCCAATATTCTTCCCGATGACACGTTATTACGTAATTAATAGGGAGGGTTGGGAGGATTTTAGGGGCAAAATGGTATTCTACTACTTTTTTGTTTTTCTCGCTTTGAATTTTCCACCTATCGAAGAATAAACAAAACCCAAGCGATTCAAATGTTTCTTCATCAAAGATATACTTGTATACATCATTATCGTCCGGAGATCATGACAAGTTGTAATTCATAAATGGTGAAGGAAAAACTTACACCACGTCGGCCGAACTTGTCAGCCAGAGCACCCCAGACGGGCGCACTGAGGAAGTAGCCCCCGAAGATCACCGTGGTCATCAAGGCTTGCTGCCATGACGACAACCTCCACTCACACCTCAGCTTGTCCGAGAGGACACTGACCAGCATGATCTCGAATGCATCGGCCATCTGCCCAAAACAGGTAATTGATACCAAGAGATAGAGCCCATACTATTACTCAAACCAATCATCTACAGAAAAGCGTTTTATCTATAAGCTGTTATTTTCGCGAATTTCGCGAATCACAGCTTGGATCGCCATGCGCTAGGTATGGGTATGCTATGATACAGCATTCAGGATACTAGTATATCACTCTCTTAATTTCTAGGACTTAAATTTTAAATCTTTCTTACGACTTAAAATATTTTAAGTCTTTAAGACTTATTTTAGGTGGCTTCGATTAAAAGTTGAGTGTCGAAGCTGTTCGCAATCTAAGGGGGTGTTGCAAGAAAGTCGAGTTGCAATTGATTGCAAATATCTATTGCAACTTTGCAATAGATAGATCGATTGCAATTTGCAATCAATCGCAAATTCCTGTTGCAAGAAGGGAGCTTGCAATTAATTGCAAGATGCAATTGATTGCAAGCTCCCTTGATGTATTTTGTATTTATATAAGCGACTGGCAAGATAAGCCTAGCCAATTTGTCCATTTTTCAATGCATTTTGCATGCATAAGATACTATACTCCATAGCTCAATGTGTTGTGTCTCTCCTGTGGTGGAAGTTTGCTGTGCGATCGTTGGCGATTCGAAACAGAGTAAGTTACAAAAATTGTCGATTTTGATCCCATTATTTACTCATTGTGTCTTGTATTTAAAAGAGCTAGTTCCTTAGACTTACTTCTTATAAAAATTTTCTTGAAAAATTGGAAAATGTGTTTCCTATAAATTAAAGAGTTGTGGCCGTCGTGAACACTCAGTGGGCACACAGTACATCAATTATAGTCCCACACATAGCTTTTTGTGTTAGCATTTTTTCTTGCATTGGCAAGCTCCTTTTTTTCTTCTTTTTTTTTTTCTTTTTTCCTGCTGCCAGGGGCAGGGCTCTATGTCTATAGGCCAGCTCAAGTAAAAAAAAAAGTCGATGTCAACTAGACTTACTGAAAGTACTCTATAAAAGTGTGAAAATGATTTGAAAAGAAAGTTCATTATCCAAATCCGCTACTTTCTCAAGCAGGATTAGATTCTAGGAGCTATCGGTAGACTGGAGTGCTGGTGAATACTATGGCGATGAATACAGAATAGATGCTATTCAACCGTTAGGCCTACGTTACGCCTTACACAATGTACGTAGCCTACTACAGATGTACAGTCTATACTCTAGTCTAGAACCATAAGATATACTAGATTTTTACATAGCCTAGGCCTACCCCCTTGCTTGGCCTCATTCCCCTCCTGTACATGTGGGCTAGTTATTTTGCCGTGATACTGTCCATGGACCATGTGATGCAAAAGCTTGCTGAATTTTTGAATTGATGTGTAATTTTTTTTTTAATAGGCCTACTCGATTAGACTCTAGATGTGGTCTAGGCCTGTGCTAGGCCTAGATAACTTTATATTAGTGTATAAAATAGTCTGTAGGCCTATTTGTAATTTGGGCTAGTTTCTAGACCTAGCTAGGGTAGGGGTTTAGATCTAGGTAGGGCCAGGAGGTTCTCGTAGAAGTTCTACTTTTGCAGGTCTTAAAGAAAGTTCAGAGTTGGCCCCAGGGTATGTGCTCTACGATTTCACTATTTCAGTCCAACGGCTAGAACTAATCAACCGTATCAACCGTATCAGCGACCCCAACAAAGACGTGTCGTTATTGATATTGGTGTAGGCCTACAGCGCCCTGGGGTTAGTCTAAAACCTTCTTTGAGCAGGGAGGTGGAATCAAAGAGGTTGGAGAACCTCTGTGGGTGGAATAGACCTTGCTTTTTTAGGTTGTTCTGTTCTGGAATTAGGACGGATCAATTGAAATCTTGCAATTTAGTATTGACTTCCTGTATCATTAATCAATAAAAAGCTAGAATTTAAAACGAACAAGGGCCAAGTGCATCTGTTTGGGTAACTATACACAGCCCAGGGCCCCAGTCGCTGTACTTCGCACCACATCTAGTTGGGCTGCTGTTTGGGGGGGGGGGGGGGGGGGGGGGAGAAGTTGAACCATAACTGTAGCAAGTACCTACAAGTAATCAGAGTTGCAATTATAGTACCAGTACTGTAGTGTAGTGTATCAAACAGTGCCAGTAAATAAGTTTTGTAATGCAGTGTGTAAATATAGGTCTATAGTCACCAAGGCTGAAATTTCAGACCAGAAGCGTACGGATAAGATGAGCAAACTGACTGTAGGATATCCAAGCAGAAATATTTACATGTGTCAGTGCTTTTGTTGAAAACAAGTGGTTGAAGGGGTACATATGAAAGCTACCCAGGCCTAGAATTCAAGTGATTTACTTGATGGAGTCATAACTATGAGTACAACAATTCTTTATGCTCTTTTTGTTTGTGGAAAGAACAAATAGACCTTGTTAGAATGCATTCAAACAAATGGTATTTATGGACACTTTTAGATACCAGAATTTACATAGTACAATTGTACCGTACTCTATACTTACAAGGTGTGTGCCACCCTATACCGTAGTGTAGTTGTATGTAACCCTGTAGGCCTACCCAAGCCCCATGTCACAGTGACCTCCGGATTTGGGAGATGAGGAAACATAGTTGAGAGTGCTTGCAATAGGCAGGACACATGAGAGCCTTATGGATGTGATTTGCAATGTACATTTATACAGCACTAAAAATATTGTACGTGTCTGCATATGAATATGAGTGGGGGGTGATGGATTGATGGGCAGTCAACAGTCAACTGTGCCTATGTCGATTTGATTTGGACTAAAGAAATACATGCAGATTCTGCTTCAAGAAATTTGGCTTATGAAGATTAAAATTAGTAGAATATAAAGAGAAGAGGATGTGAAAAGACCGTAGACTTTGGTGATTATTTGACTTTAATATGCAAGGTGAATGACTGTATAGAGGGTTAATTTGTTACAGAGGGGAGGATATGAAAGTAGTTCAAAGAGTGTTCCAACATTATTGTAATATCAAGAAAAAAGTGCCTGCTTCTAAACATCAATGTCTATTTTGTTCCTACACTGTTTGGTTGTAATTTTGCAAATTCTCATTGCTCTTTTTGTACTTCTGCACGATGAGACAATTTTATCTGTTCTATCAACAGGGAATGGAAGAAAAAGAGGAGAAAAACCATGTTTCTTCAAGACCGAGACTCACTCCAGCATGAGAATTCCAGCCAGTGCACGCAGACAGTAAGTGAACATTGTACATTGTACGATAATTTCTAGTTAAGAGAGAGAATGAAATGTGTAGAACCTCTCAGCTTGAAATGTTAATATATTGATTTGTTGGAATCTGTCATTATTGTTTTAGGATAAATTCTGATGTGATGTCTCATTTGAGGATACTTGTACAATGACTTCATCCTACCAAACAAGAAAATGTAAAGCATGGCATAGTAATGACTAAAGAAGACTTCGCGGCAGTTCATAAAAGATTATAAGCAAAAATGATGCATTGAAATTTACATAACACAGAGTTACCCATAATGAAAGGAATGTTTTGTACAGCAATGGCTTATATTATGTATTGATAAAGACTTTAGACATTCAAATCTCTTTATCAAGCCCCATGACAACTGAAAATGCTCTACATATCCTGACAGTAGCATTCAGGCCTTCATGATTCAGGTACATTGTATCATTTCGGCACATGAAGTTGCATGTAATATGCAGTTTTCAGTATAATACTGATTGTTTGAAATTTCCCTCATTTTCAAATTAAAATGTTGGCACCATCATACCTTTACACAAAACACCTTTTGGATGTGCACAAAATGACTTTGTGAGTGCAATGTTTCCCTTTTTATTTCCCATTTCTTATTTCTTCAATATTTCTTGTATCATGTATAGGTATAACTTCTGTGAATCAAGGGGAATGGCAGCTGAGGGCAGACAGACCAAACTTGATATCAGGAGACGGTATACACTTCAAAGGATGAGCAGCTCGCTGTCAACAATGAGGAAAAGTTCGAACACAACAAGGCAGTGATTTTTTAAACACATTTCATCAGGCTGAGGTCATCACTCTTAGAAAACAAGGGACACACGAAGCAAGCAGTGTTTCAGAGCTGCAACAAGTGCATGGGCAGTAATGATCTCGGCTGCATCACATGCATCCAAGTGTGCTAGCTACAATAATAGCACGTTGTGCTTTTCAAAGATATTGAAGAGTCCTCTGGATATTTCGCCCCTGTCACTTATTCTGTGTGAGTCATTTATCCTGCAGTACATGTATTAGCACTAATAATGGGGTAATCATCCTTTTACTGAACCAGTGTTCAAGAAGTTACATGTAACATCCAAAACCCTCTTGGCAGAAAACATATTGCAGAGCCCTGTTTTGTTCTTTTTCATGGGAAGAAATGTTCAGTCCATGATGTGAGTATGTGTATATGCAGGGAGGTGACTCACCTCCCTGGTATATGTATGTACACTGTAAAGCACCACAGTTTGAGTTTCTTGAGAGCTGGAGGACAATTATAACTTAAATATACAAGAGTAATCTGGCCATGAACATCATGTCTATGGACATGTTTTACTGTATTTTTTTCCTTACCCTGGTCCATTATACACTGTAAATACAGCTACTACTGTATTCATAATCTCCAAGGTAACAGTTCACCTGTCCTTGTTTTGTTATTCAAACCACAAAATATGGTTTGTTACTCTGAAGGCTTGTAAGTCTCAGCCATATTCCATTTCAGGCTATCAAACCTATAGAATAAGGAACATTTACTTTGTAAAATAACAAACAGTTGTAATAAAGGACATCATCGTACTCAAAACTGCCAAAGTATATTGTGAGACATTTCATGTTTCTTGGTGGTAAAAAAGTTCTTTAATAATTACTGGTTAAAATTATGATGATCTTGATCTTGTTTACAGTTGCGTAGCACCACCTGGGGGCAGATGAACCTGTGCTGTGGCAAGATGGCACTGAATTTGATTTCTCAGCAATTGAACCACTTATTTGTATTGCATTCATGGGTCTTGGGATGGTTCCCACTAGAAGGTTTGAGAAGGTAGTTACGAGATACTGTATGTAGTAAACCATATTTTCCAACAAATTGCATGGGCTTTTTCACACTAGCACAAAAGATCAGTAGATACTGCTGTGGGCCAATTTGCAGATTACATAACTAATCAGTTGTACAAAGTTACATGTATACAATGAACACAATGGTGAATCTTTTTTGGTTAATATGTTGTTTCCCAATTGATATTGTAGCATAATTGAACACATTTCTAGGGCATTTGCATACATTTTTGGGCGAAAAATTAACAGTTCTGCATGTCGGAACTATTTTTCGCTGTAACATTTGGTTACCATAAACTTGATAAAGACATGTTTGTATGAGTAGATCACAGCACAAGTATACAAATGCAGATAAGTTATGGAGCTAACTTTATGCACGGTTGTCTTGATATTCAGTACAAATGTACTGTATTAGTACCTCTATGACCATGCATGCTTAAAAGATATGCATGAGTGCATGACATTGGGGAACACACGCATGAGTATTCAGCCATAGATGTGGGTTAATTTTGAGCTCAGTTGATGGTATGATCTGGGATAGATGGGGCTTATGGAATGGGAAGAGAAACTTGGTGTATTTCAGATGTGAGTGCATGATGTTATCATGAAGATGTTCATGTCATACAATATGTATGTGTTCAGTCGTGCTGAACTGCAGAAAAGACAAAGTATAGAATACAGATTTTAATGTGGAGGCTTTGACACATTTAGCAATAGGCCTACATAGGTCCTTGGAAGAGAGCATGTGAAGAAATCCTATTTATGAGGATGGCTAGAGGTAGTTGACTGAAGGGTTTCTAGCAGACTGTCAACCAGTTTGCAATTAAGCATGTTACAGAGAATGTTCATTTAATTTATCAGTTTTAAGTATGAATGAATCTGATTATTGATTTTAAAAAAACATAAAAACATATAGAAAAATCACAAGCAGTAATGAATTATTGAACCTAGTAATTATTCCAGTACTTTAATGTTACATATATCATAATAATATATAACACTTTGATTTACTCACCCCTTCTCATTTTGTAGGTGTAACTATAGTGTTTCATATTATGAGGAGTGTATACTATTTAAGTACACATGTAATTGGCTCTTCTGTACTCAGCAAGGTGTGCATTCTCATTAACTGCCTTTTCATGCTTGTACAACTGTATACAGCTGTAGTATGCTTTTATTTTGCACATTTGTCTGTACCATCATTCATTCTATGAACATTTCTTTCAATATGAGAGCAACAAGAAAAGAGGTACAATGTAGGGGTCCTACATATCCGTGAAAGTGCACACTGTCTTGTTCAGAGAGACAGTGTGTCTTGTGTCTCCATCATGTCTTGTCATCAATTGCCCAGCATCATCTGATATGGGGCAAATGGGGGGGGGGGGGGGTGGTTGAGGAGCAAGCTTAATTTGTGATACTGTACACGCCATACATTTAGCAAGTATTTATCAAGACTGAGACAATTGTGCTAAGTAGTTAAATTCATGTTTGTGGGGAACAAAGTACTGAATGTAGAAATATATGTTTGCAGATGCACCCTAATGTCATTGTCAGAGTTGATATTTTTGTGTGTCTTCAAATTCATGGATACATGTAGCAGCTGTCTTGGGAAATTCATGAAGATATATACCTTGCAGAATATTGAGCATATATAGTAGGTTAATTTTGGTGTGGTATGGCATTTATCATGTAATTCATCATATTCAAACAAAATATATGATTTTAGTAATACTGTTGACACTTTGAGTACAGCTATAGTTGTGAATGATTTTCATTTAGAACGAGTTTCACATTTTAAATTCCTTGGAAATATGGTTGACGACAAACTTTCCTGGAAGTTACATATTGATTATATATCCAACACAATCTCACATAATATAGGTGTTATAAATAGAATGAAATTGTTTATCCCACAAAAGTCATTACTTATGTTATATTCGTCATTGATATTGCCTTATCTTAATTATGGTGTTTTAGTTTGGGGCAACACTCACCAGAACCTACTGGATAGAGTGTTCCTTCTACAAAAGAAAGCTCTCCGTGTCATCAGTTATCCTTTCATACCCTCCCACTCAAATATGTTATTTGCCGCTAATAAGCTGCAAAAAAATAAAGATTTGTATTTATTCAATTTGGGACAATCTATGTATACGTACAGCAACAACCCACTCCCCTCCATTTTCGATTCTATGTTTCAAAGAAATCAATCATTCCATGACTATCCCACTCGACGTTCCAATGAATTTCATTTACCTCTTTTACGAACAATTCTTGCTAAGAACACAGTTATTTATATTGGCCCAACTCATTGGAATTTTCTGAATAATGACATAAAAATGCACCCTCTATATTTTCATTTAAAAGGAGATTACAGTCTTTTTTATTGCAATTTTATGTTCCTACAGATTTGATCAGCCTGTTCGCTCATTTTAATTTCTTTTCGAAGAATTTTGATTACCAATGATATACTGTCACATATTTTCTCGTCCCTGTTGTCCTGAGACACTTACTGAGTAGATTCCATTCTACTTGTATCACTTCCGCATCTATTTCTCTCTATTTTTCCATATTTCTGTATCCTTTCCACGCATCCCATTATTCTTTCGATATAGCTCTGTCCAGGATCGCTGGATCTGTTTTGCATTTCTGTCCGTTGTATTGTCTTCCTATTATGTCAGTCTTGTCTCGTTCTGTCTTGTATTTTAGTCCCCCTTTATAAGTTTTGTCGTCCATGTCTTGTTTAATGTTCATTCGCCTGTGTATGTGTGTCTGTCTGTTACTCTGTCTTCCTATTGGACTTCCAGACTTTTTTATATGACTTTATTCCCAATCTTTTTTCCTCTTTTTGCATCAGTTCATTTTCTATTGACATTCTGTACCTGAGGGGCCCACATTCTACAAGCATTGCCTTTTATGGGTCCCTCCATTTTTCGATATTTTGTGTAATGTTCAGTATCACTTCAGTCAATTTTCTTTGTAACGCATTTGTTACCCCAAGGTTCCACAATTATGTTTTCTCAATTTACTTTGTTTTGATTATATGTAACCTTATTCTTTGTTACCAAAGGAAGTGAAATGTTTATGTTCTTTTCGAAAAATGAAATAAAGTTTGAATTGAATTGAATTCATACTTTACATCATTAGAAAATGTCATTCTAGTGCTTACAGTTGCTGAAATAAATACTTGAAGTGCACCTTTGAAGTACCATCCCGACATGCGTCACAATTTCTTCTGAATTCCTGAAAACTGCTGGTGAATTTAAATCTGCATTTTTAAACTTGATTTTAGGGTCAAAATGCACTGTTTCCATGACAACAGAATTTCAACTGTACTCGAGTCTATCACAAATTTGCACTGACCTTGCTATGTGTGTTTGTGTGTGTCTGTCTGTGTGTATACATATGTGTAGTACCTCGTGAGTACCTGGTGAATTTGACTGCTTCACAATTGTGGAAGTAGTTTACTCCACAAGAATTGAAGAAAATATGCAGTAACCATGGCAACACGTCACGTACAAACACAAAGAGTGTCTTGCAGAACTACACCTTTGGATCATTACAGGCCCTACATACTGAATTTGAAATAAATAAAGTAAGAGTTCGTTCCACAATGTTTTGGGTAGTTACTATGGCAACGCTTTCCCGGACAGACACACAAAAACATGTCTTGCATTTCTATACCTCAATGTCATTATGTACACCAAATTTGAGTTCATTTGCTTCAAAATAGTGCAAGAAGTTCAAATCTTAAGATTTTAAAGAAAATATGTTGTTACCATGGCAACACCTTGTCAGATACAAACACAATCAAGTGTGTCTTGCATAATGGCACCTATAGATCATTGTACATACCAAATTTGAAACGAATTGCTTAAATACTATGAAAGTAGTTCACTCCACAAGGTTTTCAGAAAATTTTGGTTACCATGGCAACGCTTTCTCTGACAAACACACACAAAAAAAAATGTCTTGCACGTCTACACCTCAATGTCATCATGAACACCCGATTTTAGTTCCACTGCCTTAAAACTCAAAATAGTTTCACCCCACATGATTTACAAAGAAAAAATTGCCGTTACCATGGCAACGCCCTGTCAGGTACAAACACACAAAGTGTGTCCTGCATAACTACACTTATAGATTATTATTTACATACCAAATTCGAAACAAATCGCTTAAGTACTGTGAAAGTAGTTCACTCCACAGTTTTTGGAAATTTGTGGTTACCATGGCAACGCTTTCCGCGACAAGCACAAAAAACATGTCTTGCACATCTACACCCCAATGTCATTATGTACATCAAATTTGAGTTCAATTGCCTCAAAATTGTGGAAGAAGTTCACTCCACACGATTTTCAAGAAAATATGCTGTTACCATGGCAACGCCTTGTCGGGTACAAACACAAAATGTTTCTTACATAACTACACCTAAAGATCATTGTACACATGAAATTTGAAATGGATTACTCAAATACTGTGGCAGTAGTCTACTCCACAAGGTTTTTGGAAAATTGTGGTTACCATGGCAACGCTTTGTCCGATAAAGACAAAAAAAAAGTCTTGCACATCTTCACTTCAATGTCATCATGTAACCCAAGTTTCATCAAAATTGCTTCAAAACTGTAGATGGAGTTCACGACGCAAGATTTGCAACGGACTGCCCGACCGACCACATGCTGATTCATCATACTAGTATACTGAGTAACCCCTTATACATTTTGTGTATGTAAAAAAAAAAGTATCTTACACAATCATACATGACATAAAAATGCCATTTATACGGAATATTTTCTTCTTTTTTCTTACAAGAAATGAACAAATTTGGAGATTTGTCCCCCAGCATCTATATAAGCAGCCGCAATTATGACATTTGCAATCGATTGCAAAATTTGCAACTACCCCTGAATCTATTGCAAAGTTGCAATTGATTAGCAATTGATCGCAGAGATGCAATTGATTTGCAATCAATTGCATCTTTCTTGCAACAGAATTGATTGCAACTTGCAATTGATTGCAAATTTGCAATGGATTTCAGGATTTGCAATAGATTTTGGGGATTTGCAATCAATTGCAACTTTCTTGCAACGCCCCCTAAATCTAACAAGGACTTAAACTTTCAGCCAATCAGATGACTTGTAAATGACGTCATGCGCTATCTTGAACCGCCTAAAACCGGAATTGGCGCTGGCCGTCACTTTGCTTCATGCGATGCTAGATAGCGTAGTCATACACACACATTGTGCATATGTACTATAGTACTTGTACGTACCTACCTACCACCATCGACCATTTGCAAACAAACGCTATTGACTCGAACAGTTGAGTTGGTCTTGAAGGCAGAAGTCATGAAGGCCGGAGTTTTTTGAGGGCATGATCTGACGGAAGCTTGACCAAGTTGCTTAAAGGTGAGCATATTACTGTATGAATGCTTAAGAATGTGTTTCATAACTCTGGGACTCAGTAACCATGGATAAAAGATGTTAAGATGTGCACTAACCGCCCTACATTTTTGGCGAGTTTGAGCCTTGCCGCTGTATACAGCGCTGTCCATCCCTGAAGCGCCAGTGCGTTAGCTGTTCATGGCTAATGTGTCTATCCAAACATTGTAACAAGTTACATGTAGGCTAACGTTAGTATTGTGGGGGCTCTATTTCGGTGAAACTGCAAGTACAAGTGTAATAATACAGGGACTCTTATAAAGCGCCCATTCTACCTAATGATTTACGATGTTGGTGTCTTGACTGAAAGGTAAAGCTATGGGCATAACACTAGGCTACTGTAGCGTAGGCCTAACGGTTAACTGTCGTCTAACACTGAGTAACAGTAACAAGTTAGTGTCAGTTCACCCCTTCCTACACTCTTGTAAGGTTTAATTTGTCAATTTCTACGTAGAAAGGCACAGTTCTAGGCCTTATCATGCCCCACTATGCTGTGATAAAATGTAGGGCATATGCTGTTAGATGGGTTTTATTTTTAACGTTGTGTTTAGGCAGGGAGGTGCTCCCTGGTTTAGGCCACCAATAGTACGTAGACCCTATGGGCGCTACAATAGAACTGCGACCAGCCCAAACACGAAGCCCCCTGTGTGATGAGCGCCCCAGGGTTTAGGGCGCCAATGTTGCAATGCCAGTGCAGTGGCGTCAAGCTCTGAACTGTAAAAACTTCTATCGCATGGGCCATATTGGCTGACATCACCAATTTCTATTGACTCCCATATTAAAATAGGGGGTCTACAATTAATAAACAGTTTCTGTTCCATTGCATGACTAGGTCTACTGAGTCTGATGTCACAATAAACAATTACCTTTGGCGTGTGCACTCAACACTCTTACTATCAAGCGTGCATCATGTCACTCATTTTACTGGAATAATCAACTTCAATGCTACTTGCACTCGGCTGCGTACATGTGTATGTAATGTGAATGTGCTACTGATTTGCATTCCATGAAAATACTTCTACTATTATTACTACCACTCAGTAGTAGGCCTGGACACCTAGGCCTTATGGTTGCCATTTCTGCACTGAATTCAAGACTCTTTCTTGAACTAGTAAGTCTGTTAGTGTTATTGTTGAAGGCGTTGTATGAAACAAATAATATATGGGATTAACTCGTGCAATGGAACAAGATTTCGCACCTGGATAAAGGTATTCTACTCCAGTCTTTCTCTTTGTAGCATAATCAATGTGGTGATCTGTGTTTGAGTAGAAGGATCTAGACTTAAAAATTCTACAGATCTACACTTCTGGCTGAGATGTATGCATTAAGCATCACATACACCAGTGAGAGAATGTAGTGAAGTTTTACAATATATGAGGCCTTTTTTTATTTTTTACTTTTAATATTTTTTAAGATAACGGGAATGCAAATTACCTGTTATTTGTATAATTTGTACTCCAAGGAGTACTCTGTCAGGACTATCCCTTCTTGGTGTTTAGATATGCAAGACATCCCTGGTATTTCTAAAAATTGATTTTAACGATAACATCTGAAACAAAAATCAGAGATGTCGGTCTCATTTTTTCCTCCAGCATGAAATACAACCCTCGAGACCAATAAGAAATAATTAATTACATAAAAATCTAGAAATGTGGCTATGGCGACCGTTTATACCCCCGAAGCATATTTGTTTTCTTCCTTTTTTTTTTTGTCAAGCGTTTCTGTTTTTCATTTTCCACTTCCTTATCACTGATATTTCACAGTTTTTGTGTTTATTTTCAGATCAATACGGACTTTGCCCAGTTGTACCGAGAAAAGTGCAGGAGATGGTGAACAGATGGGGGCCATTTTACGTCAATAGAATCTTGCACTTGCCAAGCGAAACCACCCTTAGTTGCAAGACATCGTAAGAAGATGTGAAGACATGGATGGAGACAGTAAGTCCTTCCGCCAATCCTCATAGATCTTGTGGCATTGATTATAATTACTGGAACAATTTCTGTCCAAAGTGTAAGAGTAAAACTTACTCATTTGTTTATGCTTCATTGCTATTACACCTTTCAGGAAAGTGAATGTGTACGAGTTTGCTCTTCATAGACTGATATTGATAATAAGTCGAAAACTGAATGTTAGGGATTGTCAGAGCTGATACAATACGTCATATCTAATATGTTAAAGAGAATGGGTGAAATACTTAAAGTTGAAAAGAAAATTGTGTTGTGTTCCATTCTATAGGAATTTTGTGGAATGTCACTACTTGCAGCGATGCTTCACAGACCCAACATCCCCATGTAGAAGAAAGGGAGAGGACCTCTCATGCTCCCGAGGGATGCCCAGCAGTACCTGGTGCAGAATGACTATGTGCCTGTAAGTACAGTATATGCTTAATGTTTATAGACTTGAAATCAGTTTATGATCAAATCATTGAGCTTCCAATTTTTAGAATTATCAATATGCATGTTTCATTGGGCTTTTAAGTACCAGCTCATGTTTAGAGAAGAATATTTGAGCTTCGTATCTTACAAAGCAAGACTCGTGTAGAATCTGCATGTACTCAGTAACAGGTGGAATTTAAAAATCTGAATTTCTCATGCTGTCGTGAGAAATGCAAAGTTTTCTTCTCTGATATATCAGTGTTTTTGAAGCGATTCTCAAACAAGCTTTAGAACATTCAGCAATGAGTATTGTGTAGAGGTATCTACCGTGTTTTGACAGTTTTCTTTTAAATTCATTAAATTACGGATTAAAAATGCATGCTGACTTCTATTGATTTGTAATAATATGTACATCAAATATCTTATGAGTCTGGAACATGTAAATATCAAGTAGGCCCCACCCCGATGATGGCAAAAAGTAATCTGATTTCTGGGAATTTTTTTCAAGGCTTTGAGGTTTACCAGATGAGACAAAATGTTTTAAAATAAGATGTTCCGAAATATATCAGAAATATTTACTTGTACATCACAAACTAAAAGTTATGTGATGAATATGTTATTAGTACATTGTATTTAAGATCAATATGTAAAATTATATTCTAATATTTTTTCCCTCCAGAGTGCCCTCTGAGAACTTAACTTCCCTCTATGTTAAGCAAAGTTTATTTGATAATAATTGTAGCCTTTGTCATTTGCTCAAACGATTCAAGTGAAATTTAGTTCGAAATATCAGTAGTGCTATACATGTTTAATCTCTTTTCAGGTAGGAACCAATGTTCATGGCATTGCTGATGCAGAGACTCCAACCCCAGCCCCAAGCATCTTCTGATCTGGAGATTCTCCCACCTGAAAGCCCTAGCAAACGGGAAACGCCAAGTTGATCTGCGCGAAACGTATACATCACGAGCGAGAAGCGCGAAGTTCAGTGATGCTAAAGATGCCACCTTCAGCCAGCCCTGCTTAGTCAGATAAGGGAGTGACTAGACGTACATCAAGTATTTTCTCATCCTGGACAGGACCATACTAAGTCCAGGCTGGAGATGACCGGAAGCAAGAATTTGACAGACTCTTTAAAGCCCACTGTGTCTTCATCGTCAAATATGCTTGGGTGCTTGAAGCATTCTTTGATTTTGTGGCGGCATATTCATGTCACTGCTACAATCCCAAGTGAGGGCTTCGTTCTGGGCATTAGCCACGAACTTCAAGAACACGTCAGTGTATGATGCTAGTAAGATTTTCCGACATTGTGCCACAAACCCATGCACACAAGAAGCATATCTGACTTGCCCTGGTTGTAGTAAAGTTTCCTTGTAATTTTTTTTTGTGTGTGCATTTTTAAATGAAAATAACACAATAAGGAAAGTTAATGCCGCAATGTTTCCTTTAAAGGTGCTATCATGTATGTGTGTGCCTCACTTTTGCATTTGCATTGCTACGTGAACATTTCAACAATATTTCTTAAAGTTTTCTTAATTTTCGGTGAATTCTTAAATCAAAGTAACACAGGTAAAATGCTGCAATGTTTCCTTTGAAGATACTATCATGCATAATGTTTGACTCATGGATATTGAGTTATGTTATGTGTGCCTCACTTTTCCATTTATATTGAGCTACAAATCCATGCACACAAGAAGCATGTCTGTCATGCCCTGGTTGTAGGAAAGTTTCCTTGTAATTTTTTTTTGTGTGCATTTTTAAATGAAAATAACACAATAAGGAAAGTTAATGCTGCAATGTTTCCTTTAGAGGTGCTATCATGTATGTGTGTGCCTCACTTTTGCATTTGCATTGCTACGTGAACATTTCAACAATATTTCAAGTTTTTATACATGTCCAGTTTCAATTTATTTATTGTTCATCTTTGGCTTGTTTTCTGTATATTATGTCTGGTTGATGATGAAAAAAAAAGTAATGCCAGATCCGCATTGATTTAAATTGAAAGAAGAAAGTTTAAGTTCCCCTGAACACTTTTGTAATTATTCAACGATTACCTAATTTTCATCACTCCCACAGTGTTGATGAGCCATTGTCCATCACATTTATTGAGCGCTGATTTGTTGCTATTTTCATTATGACGTTGTGGCTAAACACTTTAATATGAAACTCTCTATTTATAAAGAAATAAACTTTGGTTTTCCAGCCAAAGTATGTGCTTGAACCCACGAGGAAGGATAGATTCAGCGCAGATGGGCACCTTAAACAAATTTAGAGCATTTGACTTGAAATTTGGCACACATGACCACTATGGTATATAGATATGGAAACAATGTGGTGAGCAATGCGTTGCCATGGTAACAGCTTTTTTTAAACCAAAAAACATACAAAAATATTGTGGATTCAGCTAACTTCCTTTAGTCTTCGAGCATTTAGCTAGAAATTTGGCACAAAAGACCACTGTGGTATGTAGATGTGTAAACGTATTCTTTCGTAAGTGTCGATCAATGTGTTGCCATGATAACGGCATATTTTGAATGAAAATCATACAAAAAATATTGTGGATTCAGTTAACTCCCTCACTCTTTGAGTAATTGGCTTGACATTTGGCACATGCAACAACTTTAGCATATAGATGTGCAAACTTAATCTTTCATCAATGGTGAACAATGCATTGCCATGGTAACAGCATCTTTTCACTAAAATGCATACAAAGATATTGTGGATTCATGTAACAACCTCAGTCTTTGAGCATTTAGCTTGAAATTTGGCACACCTGACCACTATGGTACGTACATGTGCAAACTTAACCTCTCGTCATTGTTGATCATTGTGTTGCCATGGTAACAACATAGTTTGAATGAAAATCATACAAAAACATTTTGGATTCAGGTAACTCCCTCAGTCTTTGAGCATTTGGCTTGAAATTTGGCACATGCAACCATTGTAGTTCAGAAATATGCAAACTTCATATTTCATCATTGTTAAACAATGTGTTGCCATGGTAACGGTGCATTTTCAATGAAAATCATACCAACATTTCGATTCTCCTGTCTCTGTTTAGAGCGTTTTGGCTTCAAATTTGGCACATGTTACCTCTACATTACCTAGATGTGCAAAAAATCTTTTGTCAGTGTGGAAAATGTGTTGCCATGGTAACAGTATATTTTGCATGAAAATGATACACTAATGTGAATTCAACTAAACCCCTCACCCTTTTAGCATTTAGCTTGAAATTTGGCACATATGACGGCTATGATATAGGGCCTATAGTTGTGCAAACTTCATTTTTTCTTAATGTCCAACATTGTGTTGCCATGGTTACACAATTTTTAGTAAAAACCATAGAAATCGTCAGTTTATTTATCTTGCTCACTCAGTTTTTGAGCACTTGATTTGAGAGGTGGAACAGTGCATTGCCATGGTAATTTTTTTCTTTATTAAAAAGTAAGAAAAAATAATCCTGGTTGAGCTAATTCCCTCAATTGTGGGTGGGGGTATATTAATCACAATGAGTGATAATTCTAGTTAAAAATTCAGATTGCATCACTTCAACATAGTGCTTTGTTACGAGATATGACATCAAAGTAATTAAGAAACTAGTGGTCCATCTCACTTGAACAGTCTCTTGAGATGGTTCCCTGTCATCAGTTGAGATGGATTCTTAAATATCAATAGATTAAGCAGGAATTTGTATATTCTTTTGTCAAACATTTTGTCTACCAAAATGCAGTATGGAAATGTACTTATGTAAATCCATTTCAGACAGTCGATATTCAAGGAATTTTAGAAGTAATTTTAGAATTTAATTGTTATTTGAGCTTCTTAATGTTTTAAGGTGAATTTACTTCAGAGTTTACATAGATCTTGCTCCCTACTGTTGTATGTAATACAGTTTGGATTCAATTGTAAATTTTCCCTACGGAATAGTGGAAAAATTAGGGAAGTCTGGTAAGAAATAAGGAAATGTAACACGTTTTCAGAAAACATTTCTTGACTAGTCCGTATGAATATGCAAATACATGCAGGTGAAAAGTGTAAAAATATTTTGAAGGAATGACATCAATTCCCTCATTTGGACGTTCATAAAGACTGGACAAGATCTGTTTTCTGGAAATGTGTGAAATTGAAAACAGGCATATCTTCCTTATTTCGTAGCTGATTTTCATAGTCTTTACACCATTCTGTGTAGGGAAATTTCTTCTCTTTTCTAATTTGATTACACTAATTTTGGCCTTTACTTCCCTCTTAATTAAATTTATACTATGCATCATTCCAAAAAATCAAATAATTCTTTAAATTGCATGCATGGGACGTACAAAGCGTGTAAATCTAAACGTCAACTTAATGGAGGCTGTATTGTTTATTACACAGCATCATTTCTAAAATTTAAGTTATTAGAATTCATATATAATCTTATATTTGTTCATAGTTTCCATCTTAAGACTTAACGATGCTCACCAGGGAAAGAAATACATAAAATGAAAGTGAATCGAGTCGTATGGAGTCATCTTGCAAGATTTAAAAAAAAAAGTGAAAAAAAGTAATCTATTTGGCAATGAAGGTTCCAGTCGTCTAGTAACTTGTTTACAGAACACAGTGAAAGAAGCATCAGTAACATGAATGTGAAGATGTGACCATCTGAGACTATTGCAAAATATGCTCTGTTTTCATCATGTCGTATTTCATTTTTTCTGGAGCCTACATGTGTATGACAATCATCTGTATATTTTGTAACTTATCGATGTTTGTGAAAAATGCATCAGTTTGATTTTGTTAAAATAAATAGACCTTTACATGTGAAGAAAGTGCATCAATTGGCTGTCATTTTCAGTAGTCTGAGTTTAAATCCATGATGGATTTATTTGAAATAAATCCAAGGAAGGCTTGAAATAAGTCTTTCGTCGCTTAAAATAAGTCTTTCGTCGTTTAAATCCAAGCTGGATTTATTCTAAAAACAAGTCTAAGAAAGATTTAAATGTAATCTAATAAGACTTAAAAAATAAATCCTATAGACTTGAAATTTAAGTCGAACATAGACTTAAATTTTTAAATCCTAGCTAAGACTTACTTTTAAGTCCTAAGGTTTTGTCTGTATTTACAGTCCGCTAGGACTTAAAGAAATAAATCCTTAGGACTTAAAAATAAATCCTAGAAATTAAGAGAGCATTAAATTGTGTCAATTTGCGAAAACAACATTTCGCGAAGAAAAAATATGCGACCTCCTCATTCGTGAAAATATCTGTTCGCGAAAATAACAGCTTATACAGTAATCTGCTCCTTTATACAAGATTCCGACATTCCAACTTATTTGATCTAAAGCCTCGCCTGATCACCACAGATAATGTGAAAAACGTGACTGCAAATATATCAGCTAAATGCTGGAGAAGTTGAGCGAGGATGAGATCATGTGA
The DNA here is from genome assembly GCF_040938485.1 of Diadema antillarum. Classification (NCBI taxonomy): domain Eukaryota; kingdom Metazoa; phylum Echinodermata; class Echinoidea; order Diadematoida; family Diadematidae; genus Diadema; species Diadema antillarum. The sequence continues at coordinate 461,741 of NW_027271843.1, read as the reverse complement.
TGGAGAAAAGGTGAGAATAATTCGATAATCGTACACAATATAGGCAATGTTTTCGTGACTATAATCATTGCTGTTGCAAGTGTCATCTCGACATTATTATGAAAGTATTATTATTCTGGTTTTGAGTGGTTGTAATAGTAATAAACTAGTAGTAGTACAGCACCAGCAGCTGCAGCAGTAGTATTAGTTGTAGTAGTATATAGTAATAGTAGTAGTAGTAGTAGTAGTAGTAGTAGTAGTACAATGTAGTAATTAATCGTAGTAGTAGTAGCAGTATAGTAGTATAGTACAATAATTGTAATAGAATTGTATAAATATACAGTAGTATCTGGTGGTAGTGGTGGTGGAAGTAGTAGTATGGGAATAGCATGTTAGAATCATTGGTATCACCACCACCACCACCACCACCATCATCATTACAAATCATTAATTAGGCCTATGTGCTTACTCAAAATTATCAAACTATATTCTGGTTATGAGTGGTTGTAATAGTAATAAACTAGTAGTAGTACAGCAGCAGCAGCAGCAGCGGTAGTAGTATATGTAGTATTAGTGGTAGTAGTGTAGTAGTAGTAGTAGTAGTAGTAGTAATAGTAGTATACTGGTGGTGTTTGGTAATAGTAGGAATAGTATGGTAGAATCAGTGGTATCATCACCATCATCATCATCATCATCATTACTGTGCCTATGTACTTACTCAAAATTATCAAAGTATATTTCGGTTATGAGTGGTTGTAATACAGTAGTAAAGTAGTAGTACAGCAGTAGTATAGTAGCATAGCATAGTATGGTGGTGGTGGTGGTAGTATAGTAGTATTCGATAGGAATAGAGTGGTAGAATAAGTGGTATCATCACCATCATCATCACCATCATTACAAATCATTTATTATGTACTCACTCCATGGAAGCCCACAATAAAGCAAACTCTGATCTGGAACCAGCCAAATCCGAGGGAATCCACCGCTTCCTCGACGGTAAAAACTTCCTCATCGTCTGTAAGATCATTAAAAAAAAAGTATGGTTTCACAGAAAGGAGAAGACACACATACCTACACACACTCACGCACATACACACACACATTTTGAAAAATAATCTTTATTCTTCCGTATAGTTGCACATTCAAACATGAAAAATAACTATTCCGTTGACTTGAATTGTTTCTGACATGTTTCGGGTATTAACATACAACTGCAATTATGTCAGATTATCATAATAAATACACACACATTTATACAACATAAAATATGTAAGCTTACAAATAATGGAAACTGCAATTCGCCGCGAAATGCACAACGCTTGAAAAAATACCGAAATGCGCCTTGTTTATTTTAATTACAGTTTAACAAAGTTATCGTAATACACTGACCATGTCTTTTTACCACAGGTCAAAATTATCTAGCCAGTAAACAGGGGCGTCACCAGCTTTTTTTCAAGGGGGTGCGTTTTGACACTAAATGTTTCCGAGATTTTTTGGACAGACATTTGGAATATAGGAAGCTCTCAATCCCTAGACTTTAGCTGTTTTTTGAGGGAAACCAAGCGGGGAAAGGGCACCGCGTAGCTAGGATTTCATCTTGGGGGGGGGGGGGGGGGGTTAGAATGCGAGGGAGCGAGCAAGGGTGGGGGAGGGTGTGGAAGTGCCGGAGGGGGTTGTACCCCCTATAAATGGATTATGGAATGACGGTGTGAAACGACAAATTACTGGCGGCGATATCATGAGAATTGCATAACGAGTACATGCGAGCAAGGGGAGCGAGCGAGCTTGAAAATTTTGACATTAAATTTACCGTCCCAAAACTGCCGTTTATAGCCATATTTTTTTGCTTTGTAAATTAAGGGGGGGGGGAACGGTGGCGCAACTGCTGGCAATTACTGGCAGCAACATCAGGTGAATGGCATAACAATTAAATGCGAGCGAGCAAAGAGAGCGAGCTTGGAAATTTTGACATTTTTACAGTCCCAAAACTGCATTTGGAGCCATATTTTTTCGCTCTGGAAATAAAGGAGGGGTGGGGGCGCAACGGGCGCAACTGCCGGTAATTACTGGCAGCAACATCAGAGAATTGCATAACAATTAAATGCGAGCGAGCGAGCGAGCGAGCTTGAAAATTTTGACATTTTACAGTCCAAAAACTGCCATTTGTAGCCATATTTTTTTGCTTTGGAAATGAAGGGGGGGGGGGGGGGGGGGGGGGGGGCGCACCGGGCGCAACTGTCGGCAATTACTGGCAGCAACATCAGGAGAATTGCGTAACACTTAAATGCGAGCTAGCGAGCGAGCGAGCTTGAAAATTTTGACATTTTACAGTAAAAAACAAACGAACTGCCGTTTTAGAATTTAAGGGATCGCATCGGGCGCAACTGCTGGCAAATACTGGCAGCAATATCAGGAGAGCATAATGATTACATTTTACATTTACAGTCCAAAAACTGTCGTTCTTAGCCATATTTTTTCGCTTTGAAAATTAAGGGAGAGGGGTACCGGGCGGAACCGCTGGCAATTACTGGCAGCAACATCAGGTGAATTGCATAACAATTAAATGCGAGCGAGCGAAGAGAGCGAGCTTGAAAATTTTACATTTTACAGTCCAAAACTGCCGTTCTTAGCCACATTTTTTCACTTTGGAAATTAAGGGGGGGGGGGGGCGCACCGGGCGCAACTGCAGGCAATTACTGGCAGCAACATCAGAAGAATGGCGTAAAGATTTAAAAAATGCGAGCGAACGGAGCGAGCGAGCTTGAAAATTTTGACATTTTACAGTCCCCAAACTGCCGTTTGTAGCTATATTTTTTCGCTTTGGAAATTAAGGGGGGGGGGGGGGGGGCGCACCAGGCGCAACTGCCGGCAATTACTGGCAGCAACTTCAGGAGAGTGGCATTACGACTAAATGCGAGCGAGAGGAGCGAGCGAGCTTGAAAATTTTGACATTTTACTGTCCAAAAACTGCCGTTTGCAGTGCGCCCCTCCCCCTGGATCCGCCACTGGTAGTCAAGGGTGTGGGTTTATGTTCATGACTGGGGGAGGTATGACCAGCGAGGTGGCGTCGAAGTGACCAAGCGGGGGAAGGATGTCCAAAATCTGCACTTTAGAGCATCCCCTAAACTAATTGTGCGTGTTTGTTTGTGTGTGTGTATTATATACATGGAAAAGTTAGGAATTAGCCCAGGTCAAGTCTTTTTATTGGCAATGCAAGACATTTTTATATAGACTAGTATGTAAAGCAACACTGCAAAATCAATGATCTAGCTTTGTATATATAACGAAGCGTACATCAAATTGCGCAACATTGTAGCGACTCTTCGTTCGGATGTACTGAGTACACTGCGCACATCCTGCTTATATGCAGAATGCCAACCAGGAATCACAATCTTTTGTCGGGTCCGGGCTTTTTAAACAATGTTTCACACTATATACCTATTTAATTATGGTTAAAAGAAATCATAGAAAAATATCTTATTTCTGGATCACCCTTTCATTCAAAAGCAGTTTACTAACACTTGAACTACTATTTCGGTAAATCTTTTTTTTTTTTAACCAGCGGATTGGGAGGGGGCGCATCCCCCCCCCCCTCCGTAGTTATACGCCACTGCTTTTGGGTGTAATAATTGGACAGATTTCTTGAATTCTAACAAAAAAGCAAGAACATCTTTTCATCGCGGGAATTATGATTATGTGGGGTGGGGCAAATGGTGCGCTTGCCTTCCCAATATTTTTATGGGGGCAACATTTTTGTTTTCTTTCAAAAGCAAGAAAATCTTCTCATTTCGGGAATCATCAAGTATGGGGGGGGGGAGGGCAAAACTAAAATATGCTTGCCCCTCCATTTTATTTCTTTTTTTTTAATGAGGCTAAGGCTCGCTCTTGGGCTGGCAATATGGATTGGTCAGAAGTAACGTACATAGACCCTACATACTTGTAAGTAGCAAGCATGCAAACGTGTAGAAGTGCTCCGTATCGTACGGATGTATACAGTACGGTCGATAAATAGTAAACACTGTATACTAATAGATATGTATAAAATCAGTGCTGCCAGAACCAGGGGTGCGAATTGTTTTTGCCGACGATTTATTTATTTATTTATTTATTTTTTTGTGTGTGAAGACTGATTTTTTTTTTTAAAGGATCTGAAGGGGGGGGGGGGTGCGTTCGCACCCAACGCACCCCCCCCCCCCCCCCCCCCCCTGGTGACGCCCATGAGTAAACTGGAAAATTGAAAGGAAAGATAATGATTTATCACAATGCCGGCAAAATGGCTGAAGGAAATGCTGGTGTATTTGAATGCTAGCATGCGAGTCATGCTTTCCAAAATTTGTTCTTATTTGTGCATATAAAAGTTGATATACAATAACCTTCTTTGGACCTAGCAATATCTCTTTATGCTTTGGATGACATGATTATGCAGTTTTCAAAGCGCCATAAGTTTAAAATTATCCGTGAGGCATATCAGCTGCTCGCAAAAGTTTCCAAAGAATATATTGAACAAAAAAAGTAAAGAGAGAGAGGGGGAGTAGGGGCCGGGAGAATGGGTATCATATAAACATAAGGAGTGTAACATCTTCACAGATATTAACTTTTTTTTTGGGGGGGGGGGAGGGTCAGGTCTAGTGGTTAACAAGTGTATGGTAAAGGATTCCACACCGCACAATTTCAAGATCATGGTACTCAGCTGAGGACCATCCTACAACGAGGGGCTACTAGTATCATTCCAGCTCGTTGAACGCGAAACCATCCAGGTGGCGTCGCCCAGTTGTGGTAGGCAATACGTAATAGTGAATGGGGCATTCTAGTCACTATTGAATCTCGTACGTGCTTTCACCCCTTGAAGTGATTATCCCTCTACTATACGTATTAGGGTGTACTGAAGTACATAAGTGCATAGTGTCATTATCTTTGTATATAGGTGTGTGTTTGTGCGGGTGTATATGTATATGTGTGTGTATGTGTTTGTGCGTCTGTGAATGCGTGTGTGTGTGAATATCAAGACACACATATTATAAATATGTAGGTATTATGATGTGGGCCTATAATGTAATATAAATACATACGTGTGTGTATGTGTGTTTGTAATTATATACATATATGTATACATATATATGTATATATACATATATACACATACATACATACATATCATAATATGCAATTGTTTTCCTCGCCATTTATACCACCTCGCTCACTTGCATTTACGATGATTATAAAAGCAATTAGATTTGGAATATGACTCCAACAGACTCATAATGTGTACAAAATGTACTCAGTAACGTACACCGGTGTTAAAGCGGCGCGATGCTACGCGGTATATTACTATGAACTTGGTACGACGAACATGACGAAAGAGAGAGAGGGAGAGAAGGAGAGAGGGGGGGGGGGACAGAAAGGGGGAGAGACTGTATGGGGGTGCTTGGGGGAGATAGAAGCGTATGAAGAGAAAACTTACCGTTGTCGACAGGTTTGTGAAGTCGTGACCGTTCAGTCTCATTGTCGTCTGAGTCAGAATCGCCGTTGGAGAGAGATAGCGTAGCAGACGAGTATTGGAGATCACCGTCCATCTTTTTGATCGCTGCACCCGTGGCACCGTCATGCGGCTGCCAACTACAAACAAGGCCAAGGGCAGCAGACCGCGGCAGAGCGCACGCCATGAACCACGTCGCGATTTGTGCGATAACGCGAAAATATAAAAAAAAAAAACAAACTAGTGCGGTATATTCTTGATTCGTTGTTTGTTTCACCGTTGAAACAAACGATGCGATTAGCTATGACATTGACATAAAAAACTGATTGTATAGTAAGAGGTTCTTTTGAGATTTAGTCACTGTGGACTTCGTTTTGCGCTTACATAGCGTAACTGGTGATTTCAATAGATCCTCACGCTTCTGTGATTTTCAAAAGATCCGAGCTTTAAATATACATGTACATTAAGCACACATCATTCCTGTTCATTGGAAGCTGCTATGTGCGTGGTATTAAACAGGGGATAGAGTCTTAGGCGAGAACTCCTTCCAACACGGAAACCTTTATTTATTTACTTTTTTTGGAATATGATACGCCAATCAATTAGATCTATTTTACACTAATTACTGCTGTATATATATGCCTGAAAGGCTAAGAAAATTATCACAATGTGCTTTATTTAGTCAGACGATGACGATGATGGAACTCCATTTCTGTTCGTGTTCTTGGCCACTAATATAAGTTCAATGTCCGCACAATAAGTGTTGATCCCATGCAACAATAATTATTACTTATGCCTTCTTTAAGACCACTCTACCACTAAACATGTCATCTTATACCCATTCCATGTGAATGAATAAGTATAGTTTGCTGCTTTGCTCAGCAAACTCGATTAATTGTGAAGTACAATGTCTCCGCGTAAAGCTTGGGGAACAATATCATAACACGGGCTGGTGACTTATTTCATATGAACAGGGGGGTGTTTCATCAACGAGTTCGTCGGAGGTTTTCATCGACAAATTTGCTATCAGCCAATCAGACGCAAGGATTTCAGTAGCTTTTAACAGTTGTCAGTGCAAATCACCGACAAAAAGTTTCATGAAACGGTCCCCTGGATGAACAGGGACTGGTGGTGTATACAATGAACATTATAAAACGGAGGGAGTGGATACATTTTTCATTGACTCTAGATTTCCCCTCTCCCTTTATCGGCCTGTAGTCTCCATCGCCCCCCCCCCCAAAAAAAAAAACCCAAACAACAACAACAACAAATAATACCAACAACAGCAGCAGCAGCAGCAACAATTACCACCACCACCACCACCACCACAACAACAACACAACACAGCAACAACAACACAACAACAAGAAAGTCGTGCTGTTGATGTTGCCTCGACATCCTACAAATGGTTCTAGGGCAATTACCCCCTGGACAGTTACCCCACACCCTTCCCCTGACCCTAATCCTAATCCTAATCCTGAACCTAATCCTAACCCTAATCCAAACTCTAACCATAAACCCATTCCCTGACCCTAATCTTTACTCTAACCTTATCACTAACCAGTATTTTTATTTTTATTATTTATTTATTTATTTATTCATTCATTCATTCATTCATTCATTCATTCATTCATTCATTCATTCATTCATTCATTCATTCATTCATTCATTCATTCATTCATTCATTCATTCATTCATTCATTCATTCATTCATTCATTCATTCATTCATTCATTCATTCATTCATTTTTATTTATTTATTTATTTATTATCATTATTATTATTTTTTTTTTTTTTTTTTTTTTTTTTGGGGGGGGGGTAATTGCCCTGATATGCTACAACACTCTCTGACCTGACAGGTACAGTTTTGTTTGTATTTCATGAACAAAGAATTGCAGAGATGCCAAGGTCAGAGGAGGTAGGCGTCAGATCTTTTGAATTATGTTTTGCCACTGTTATAATACATTGGCACTCATTCTTTCTATGCATAAACACACACACCTACACACCTACACACACACACACACACACACACACACACAAAATGATACCTTAAAGGCATAGTTTACCATTTGCAGATGAAACAAAAACCCACATTTAATGCTTCAAACTACAGTGTACATGTAGTTCTGAAATGTGAGTTAGGGATAGAAACAATCAATGTAAAAGTTTGAATCAGTGTAATTAATGTTAAGTATTGTTAAATATACAAAATGTGAACAATAGTTAAAATAAACATGTTTCTAGATGAAACCATCTACAGTTATTGTTTATTGAGAAAAACAGTGATATCTCCTTATATTTCAGGCTTTATTGCAAAATTTTTAGAAGGTGGGATGTTTTGTGATACAACTAAGCTACACATATGCATCGAATGTGATAACTCAAACATTTTTTAAATCACTGCTCAAAATGGTAAACTGTACCTCTAACACCACCGAAACAATTACACAAGTACTGGCTGCACAAAGCTATAAGAATGTACACTATTTTCGACACATGTGATTACATGTATGAAAGCTCTTCTAGCACGACACCGGCTTCACATGTTGTTGTTGTTTTTTCCAGACTGCACTTCAAGGAAATCAGTCACACCAACTATCCAGTAACATTTTGTTTTGCCCAGTACAGTGTACCAGGTATTTATTTACAATTTTTTATGTACAAAATCATCTTTGTCAACAATATGGGCAAAGTCTTCTACACACACCGATGATCTTCGCCACAGATGAAAACTGCCATTTTCTGTCGCTAGTGTTAAAGGTAAAACATAGTTCTGGTATGCCAGAATTGTTGAATTTCGCTCCAAAATGTACACATATGCTTAACAAATGTGTGGAATAACATATTGGTTGGGTAACAATGAAAATGTGAAATATTAACCAAAAATGTGTGCCGGAGTTACAATCTCAGAACAGAGTCAGGCTAACTTGGACTTGGGGACAACTCGGCCTCTCTTTGATGGTGGGGCTGGGTTGTCCCTCTGGATTGTCCAGTGCTGTACTATGGGAGTGCTTTGCCTTCTGGCTGGTCGCAGTTATGGGCCGAGTTGATACAAAGAACCTCTTTGTGGCGCACATACAAAATGAATGTGTGCCTATATATAAAATATGGCGCTCACGAACTGTGTGTAAATTGTCTGAAATAGGGCCGAGTTGTCCCTGAGATTGAGTTAGCCTGGATCCTTCTGGAATAAAAGCTGGTATACCGACTTCTATTTTTGATCTCAAAATACTCCAAAACAACTAATCATTCTGGCAAATTGCATCAGCCAGGTAAGTTTCTTGGTAGACTCTTTCGATATGTATTGCAAGCAAATATGAAATGGTGTAAGACGGGTTCTCAAACCTTACCAGAACTATGTTTTCACTTTAAAATGCCTCCACTTCTGCTTTCTGTGTAATACACCATGTGATCAGTTTCTTATTGGGGTTAGCACTATTGTAAATTTAGTTACTGCTGACTCGTTTTCTCATGGCTGCAACCATAACAACTAACAGTCAACCTTGCTTAAGTTGACCTCACAGAAGTGTTTTCAAGACCTCTTCTCTTCATATTCTATTGATTTTAATCCCTCGTAAGTAGAATTTTCTCTAAGCCGATGGTATTTCTTCAGTCCAAATATATTCATCTTAAGCAAGGCTGACTGTAAAGCTACTGCTTCTTACAAATGGCAAAACTTTTATATCACATGGACGCACTATATGATGTACTTTGGGTGAACCCTGCTATAACGAACATGGATGCAAGATTTCCTTAGTACTTAACGTAATACATAGAAAAGGATTTTACTGGCATAAATGTCATAAGCTTTATATACTTTGTCAATTTTTAACCAAATTTCATCTATATAACAATGAATTCTTGTGGTCCCAACTATCGTTTCAAAACAGAGTGCCTTTGTACAAGTGTATCAACACTTCACATGAGGCAGTCCTAAGGGTACTGCAACGAACACACAAAAAGTGAACGAACATAGAGACTACAGAAGTACCCTGTTATTAAAAAAAACAAGGTTGCCAGGACGGCTAGTTTTACGTCATGGCAACTGTACACGTAGTTGGTACGTGTACCTCATTGCAAACTCGAGGAAAAAAGCATGCTAAATGCATGAAGGAAAAAGCGTAATCTGCAAATTCATCTTGCTGAAAGCTGTAGGTACATCCTTAAATGCTGTACATATAAACAACAGATGTCAGTCTGAAGTTGTAGTTTATGCTTAGGCTACATGGATGTCTCTTAAAAACCAAATCAAATGTAGGAAGCATGCGGGCTAGCTCCTTTTCTCTTTGGTCAATATGGATTACAAACATGCTATTTTTACTGAATCCCATGGGATAATGAATCTTTGCTTTACTCAAACGTCTGCCTTTCTGAACTAATGTCAACAGAAAAACTGTTTGGAGCATTTACATACATTCTACAGTTACCAGCAGGGGGGGGGGGGGGCATTTCATGAAGCATTCTGTCCGACAGTTGTCGGACAAATTTGCTCTCAACCAATCATATGCAAGGATTTCAGTAGCTTGTAACAGTTTGTCAGAAAAAAATATGACAAAACGCTTCATGAAATGCCTCCCAGAAAGATGACGACAAACAGACATGAATAATTCTACAAACATTCAATCCCTCTCAGTATGTTTCACAAAGAGATATTTCACCTCTTCACTAATCTTCTGCTGGTATGGCATATATAAGTACTTGCCCCCCCCCCCCCCCCCCCCCCCCCCAAAAAAAAAAAAAAATAAAAAATAAATAATAATAATAACAAGTATAATATTATGAAAGCAGAGGGATGACATAGTTTTGGTTGAGAATGGGCTTCAGGTTTCCAACTTTTTTGGTGGGATAATTTAGAAACCTCTTATGAAATATAAAAGAGCAGATAATTCTAAGAGGAATTCAAAGTTTGTTTGATGAAAACTGGTTTTGAAATGGCTGAGATATCCAAAACAAAGCAATCCTAATATTAGCGGTGGGGGCACAGACAAAGATTTAAGCTAGCAAGCTTTGTAAATTACTCAATAGCATGCATTCCATCATATATACTAACAGCGAATCCCAAAAGAGAACAGTGACATATCAAATTGAGACCAAAGACTAGATATATCGCTACGGCTACTGATATGCCTCCGCCATAATGCATGGTTCTCCTAATAGGTCTATAGTACAATGTCTTGACAATGTGTGATGACAGTTTCACACAATTGGCAAAATATTAAAATGACAGGTTTGACACAAATGTGCTGAATGTTCACTTTTTCTAGAACTAGGTTCAATTGGATGAATGATTAAAATGTCAGAGTGCAGGTATTTGGGGAACTGATGATTTTTACTTGACTTTTGACCTTTTTATAAGTCTATGCATTGAGTAATTTTCAAGGTATTGAGAAAAAGCATAATTTCAGTATCAAATGGGAAAATAGCATTATCTAAACCTGGCCTTTGACCTTTGATCTCACAGTTCCAAAGAGAATCACTGTTAGGTTGAACATGCATAAATATGTAAGTTTCATGACGATACCTTGAGTTACTTTCGAGATATGGAGGAAAAAGTGCAATTTAGCACTTTCACTTGACCTTTTACCTTTTGACCTTTGACCTTTTGGCAAGAAACTTCCCCAAAAATATATATTGGGTAATACATGCCATACATCAAGTTTGAAAAAAAAAAAACCCCTTCAGGCATATTGCATTTTAAGGAAAGTAGTGATATTTTGAGGAGTTGACCTTGACTTTTGACCCCCTGACCTTTGACCCATGACCCCAACTTCCCTAGATAATCACTGCCCATCGGTACAAGCATATATACTAAGTTCCATGAAGATACCTTGAACCATTTGCGAGATATGGAGAAAAACATGAAATTTCAATTTTTTTTTCACAAAATAACCTGTGACCTTTGACCTTTGACCCTGTGACCTTAAAATCCACACAAAGTATCATCCCCCAAGGATATACCCTCATACCAAGTTTGATGTAAAACCACCACACGGTTCTTGAGATATCGACAAAAACAAAACGGGACAGACGGACGTACGGACGGACGTACAGACGTACGGACGTACGGACGTACGGACGGACGGACGGATGACCCGAAAACATAATGCCTCCGGCCACTTCGTTGCGGAGGCATAAAAAAGATATCTGTCATCATTGCTGATTTGTTAGATTAGTTCCCTTTGTTTATGTTGACAAACCATTCGTTGTGCAAAGATCATGAAGATTCCCCCATACACATGCAGCAACAGCTATTGGCAAAACATTTGCCAAAACAACTTCACCATAGCAACTCACTTCGAAATAGGCAAAGCGACATAGAGGTCCACAGGTTGATGAGCTACTAGTATTGCATACATTACATCCCTGCGCATTTGTTCGAGTCCATAGACTGATTATGCACGATTCAGTCTCGCTCAGCTAAGAAGTGTTTTTCGATGTTGAAAGTGTTCCACATGAGATGACTTCACTTGTTGTGTTTTTTCCTTTGTCGGGCTACTCATTCTCCTCTCTTTTCCGCTTCATGCCTGCTTTCATCTCGGTCACGATGCTCACCGAGGGCTTGATATCAGGTTTGACATCTACGCTTGATGTGGAGCCTGTCGATCCACCTCCTGCAATGCAAAAATCAGTATGTGAGTCAGTTACGTGGATCATCATCATCATCATCATCATCATCATCATCATGTGTTCAACTACAAAGAAAAGAAAAACTATTTACTTATATGGATAACATCACAAAAGTCAATGACACTTGTTTTGCTGTCATATCGCATCAATGTCTGGGATGTTTCCCAAACTAAAACTACTCTTCAATGTAGACAAAGGTTGTGAATCTTTTTTTTTAAGTTCAAGATTTTTTTATGTAGCATATTTTCTTTTCAAGACTTTTTTTTTTCAATCAAAAAGAAGTCAGTATAGCTAAAAAGCATGGACTTTCTCTAGAAGATAAGGGAAATGTAGATGTAGTAAAGGGCAACGAAAGTAGCAACACTGCCATACCTATGTAGTACACCTTGTTAGTACGAGGCAAGGGAAAAACTAGCAGTGTTCTTCATTCAGAACAATTTGGTGTGGCTGGGGAACCATTTTGAAAACATTCATGGGGGTGTCTGCCAACTGAGGAATGGTTTGCGGGAAAAGCAGAGGCTAAGTCACCGTAACTACCAAGGAAACAATCATGTAACAATTCTAAAACATAATGCCTCGGGCACCCTATCAGAGGGGTCATAGACATTTAATCAACTACAAAACCTCCATCACCTGTTTGGACATACAGTTGCAGCCATTACATTGGATATAAACAAACTATTTAACACAGCAAACTAGTCATTTGCTCCTGCGACATTTGCTTGGTCTTATTTTCTCTGACGACTTACGGTTAGGGTTTTTATAGGGTTTGAAGGTATAGTTTGGCGTGAGGATTAGGATTATGGTTAGGGTATATTTGTGGGTAGAATTTATGTTTGTCTTAACAAGCAAATATTTCATGGGAGCAATTGCAGCAGGAGCAACTGTCATGGAACCAAAGAACACACTGGGTTGGTCTACCTACCTTTGGAATTGCTCCCGCCTCCAGATATGATGCTAATGGATGATTTGGGAGTGCTGGATGCCGCTGATGATGATGATGAGGATGATGAGACCATGGTATATGAGCTGCTCTTTAGACTGAAGGACTGACCACTCTTTGACACCAGTGAGAATGTTGGACTTGCCTTGGCTCCTAAACCTGCAGCATTTACAAGAATTTCAGTCAATTTCTAATTTCATTTTTGTCTTTTCTGTTAATCGTTAATACATGTACACATAATTCATTCACTTACATCTTAAATGAACACATAGTTCAAACAAGAAATGAAGCTTATTGAGCATAAAAAGTTGCAGAAAACTGATTATCCAATGGTGGTGAGCCAGTGGAGTAAAATGGAGTAAAATGGAGTAAAAAAAGGCCAGAGCTATGACGCCAGCGAAATTTTCATCAGAGGAAAAATGATCTTTTATCTCTGACAAAGATTCTGGAAGGATCGAATGCTCAGGCCCTTTCTGACTCCAAGAAATTAAACATGTACTGTTTTAAGAATTAAGTCCTCTAATACAGGCATAAAATGAATGAATGCTTAGACAAAAGGAGGGAAAAATGAGAACTGGCCACAATCAGCTTTACAGTCATTAATCTCATAACTCTCTGTCACAGATATGGAGTAAAGATGATGATATCCTACAAGAAACCAGTTCTGAAATCGAGCTGCTATATATATGCACTCATAACAATGCACAAAGTGGGATCCTTTCTTACCTGAGCTAAGTGATAACCTTGGATTGATTGTGAGAGTGGGCTGTGGAAATGAAATTGCAAAAGGCAGAAAAGAGCATTTCTGTGTGAAAACCGGTAGGTTTCATGACCATATGTAAATAAAATAAAGTATATCATCACCTCTGATCTGTGTATTGAGCCAATACATTATCATTCTCATTGCAGAGTAATGTGTAAAATGTCTGAGGAGTTTAACTGTTAATGCATTATTTGATTCTTATAATAATATCAACAGTTTTCTTTGAAAAATGCATGTTTCAACTAGAAATGTCGCTAAGGCGACTGCTATGCCTCCGCCATAATGCACGATTCTCCTAATAGGTCTATAGTACATGTGGACAATGCATAATTACATTTTCACAATATTGGCAAAATATTGAAATTACATGTTTGTCACAAATGTGTTGAATGTTCACCTTCCTTTACCTAGGTTTAATTAGATGAATAGGAGAGCATGTATTTGGGGATTCAAGGACTTTAACTTGACTTTGACCCATTCATAAGTGTATGAATACTGTAATTTTCAAGGTATGGAGAAAAAGTGTAATTTCTGTATTGAAAAGTACACTGTTACCATTTTCTTTTGGCCTTTGACCCTAAAATTCATAGGATAATCACTGTCAGGCAGAACATGCATAAATATGTAGTAAGTTTCAAGATAACTTGAGCCACTTCTGAGATATGGAGGAAAAAGTTAGTTCAGCACTTTCCCTTGATCTTTGACCTTTTGACCTTTGAGGCAAACCCCCCCCCCAAAAAAAAAAAAAAAAAGAGAAAAAGAAACTTTCCAGATAATCTAGGTTATACATGCATACACCAAGTGCAAAAAAAAAAAAAAAAAAAAATTCTGGCATTACATAAATATGAGGGAAATAGTAACAATTTGAAGTGTTGCACTTGACCTTTGACCCCTGACCTTTGACCCTATGAACCCTAGATTCTCTAGATAATAACTGCCAGTCAGTACATGTTTATATACTATGTGCCATGAAGATACCTTGAACAATTTCCAAGGTACGGAGAAAAAAAGCTAAGTTTTAATATTTTAACTTGACCTTTTGACCTTTGACCTTTGACCTCATGACCCAAAACTTTCACCAGAGAATCTTAATTGGGTAATACATGTATACACTAAGTTTCAAGAAAATATCTTCAGGCATTGCATAGATATGGAGGAAATAGTGAAATTTTACGTATTTGACCTTGACCTTTTGACCTTTGACCTTGACCATGTGCACCCAAAAGTTGATAGGCACAACTTCACCCCCTAATACACATACATGCCAAGTTTCATTAGGATACCTTAAAAGGTTTTAATAGTTACCCTGTCCACAAAATTTATTACGGACGGACGGAAGGACGGACGGACGGACGGACGGAAGGACGGACGGACGGACGGACAACCCGAAAACATAATGCCTCCGGCACCACTTCGTGGCGGAGGCATAACAAAAGAACAGGCTAGCAAACATTTTTTAAATTTGCACTCTGATAACCAAAATCTCAACAGTCTGCATTCAGAAAAAAAATCAATTTCTTTTAACGATGAAATATTTGTCATCAATTCCTTAGGACTTTTTGACTTCATGTTAATTATGTATTGGACATCCAATTTTTCACCTGCTTAACACACGAGGCACAAAAACACAAGCAAATAGTTTAAAGCTGATCTAAATACTGTTGTGTGTTTACATTACAATTTTGGTGAATAGGATTTGTGTATACATGATATGAATGATTTTTGGCCAAATCACCTCTGTTGAAAGAAAAGTGAAAATCAATGGAACCTAGAATCACTTGATTTCCACATAGATGCAATATCAAATTTCCACTTAATTAATCACAGTTCAGGTGATTCTGACAGTAAAATATTCAAAGGGTTCAAATTTCTAGGGCATTCATAAATGCCACATGAACATTTTCATTACAATTACGACAAATATCTACCTAGTGAACTTTTCAGAGGGATCATCATTTCACCATGCTTTTGAACGGTTTAGCTTTATTCATCACCTATTTGTCTGGTCATTTTTGAATAAAGGGGATAACTACAAAGAGGAACTTACCCTTTTCTGTGGTGGTTTGAGTCGATAATTGCAGGCAGAGAGGCAGTATCTGTCGGGTGGTAATCTGGGCCCGTTGTGAGGTTTGATGGCGGGCAAGGGGCTGCTGTTCTTTTGTTTGGCGACTTCCATCAAAAACTGGTGAAGATGAAATAAAATGAGTGAGGTTACCACACCTAAAACTTATGCACATATGTATCTGCATTATATAAGGGCTGAGACGAGTCTCTCCTTTTCAAATAGGTACAGATTGTACAAGAACCACATGATATTGCAGAAACAGAACCACTTTAATAGGTAGACAGTAGAGTCTTTAAGGTTTTGCTCAATCAATGACAATGTACATTGTAAATTCACAAATCAGGGATGAATATGGGATTAACAGATTCACAACTCTTAACACACTGCTACTCTCCTCTCTTTTTTTCTCTGTCTCTCTATCTCTCCTCTTTTTCTCTCTCTCAAGAAAAAAAAAAACAGACAGAATTGAGATAAAACGATGGGGTACAATTGATCATTTATCTCGCAAAAAAAAAAAAAAAAATCATAGGTGAGGTGAAAGACATTTCACCGGCTACTGGTGAGCAAAACGTCATACACCTCACCTACGATTTTCTTCGCGAGACAAAGGACTAAATCATAGGTGAGGTGTATGACCTTTCACTTGCTCCTGCTGAGCGAAATGTCGTACACCTCACCTACGATTTTCTTCGCGAGACAAACGACTAATTGTACCCCTATTGTCTTAGAATTCGCCGTGATGGTCAACATCTTCACAAAAATCAAGATAGCTTACCTCTCTCGGAGGAGGTGTTGTGAAGGAGTGATCCAGCCTGGTCTGAATGGCAAGCTTTATGTCATCAATGTCCACATCTTTGCGGCCAGCATGGGAGCTGTAGATCTGGGCATCGTCCAAGACATCTGTCACATACCCTGCAGAGCATGACAACAATGAAAATCACAGAAATTTAAACTTCCAATGCTGGATCTGGATCTGGATCTGGATGTAGAACCCTATACAATGTGATGCAGGGCCCTTCTTTAAATTCAATTCTGGGTGTAAACGCATTGGATAGAGAGAGGGTGCAAGGTGTTCTAAAACGATGTATCCATGGCCTTCTTGAGGGAGTTGGTAGAAGGCGAATTTACAACGCAGTCATTTATGTGGTTCTACTTCTAATCCATTATTGTAGATGGAAAATAAGAGTATCGGAACTGGTCAGTCTGTGCACGCAAAGCCGGACAGGGTTATGACACTTTTGACTTGTTTGTCACTTGGTGATCAATAAAATTGGATGTAGATCTACAATGTAGTCAAATTTTCAAATTTTTTAGCACGGATACATCATTTAGGTTTGATTGGTTGAGCCAAGGAGGAGGTACAATTTTGGATGGGAACTGTAATGTTAGAACCCCTGTTTAGAGTTAAACCACCAATTTTCGGACACTTAAGCTTTTCTGCAATATTTGTTATATAAACTGAAAAAAAAAACCACTCTACAAAGTTATATTTTAACAATGTATGTTAAATATATCAAACTACATTTTCCCAATATTGATTTTGTTACACCATAAAATTTCACAAAATCCCAAAGTATTATCACCTTGTCAATTCCCCATTTTTCGGACAGCCTCTCCAAAATTCGGACGTTCAATGTCAATACGCATACAATGCTGTTGAAAAATGAGTGCGCGCCATACCTTGTTGGCGCAAAGTTGCATCGGGGATGTTGCAGCGCCCGTTCATGTCCAAATTTTGCCGACTCGGCACTTGCATTCAGCCCCTGTACATTGATATTCACTCATTTCGGCACGTACGGAGATTTTGTTTTTCTTTTGTGTTTTTGAGGATACCATCACACTCTCTGAGCTTGCGACAAGCGAAAAATCTCGCAACAGAATGGCGTAATTTTTCAATTTTTAGCGCTTTTTGGGCGACCCTGATTCTTTACACAGGACCCAATTCGCATGCGCTTTGGAAAAGTTGCGGAGATTCTGCATTTTTGACAGCGGAATTTGGGATTTTACAGAGGCATTTCATTTCAGGTGACTCAGGCATTTTCCTGTGGAGAACGAGTGTGCCAGTATGTGATTGAAACGATGTGATATGTGTGTGTTGTGACAGTAGAATTTGCTGGCTTGTGTTGTGATAAGTGATAAGTCTCCAGATTTCGGAGGCCGGCCGAAAATTGGGGGTTTTACCCAAAATGTATAACTATATTTTAACTAGAGTAAAATATCCCGTTTGCGGCAGTTTAAGCATTGTTGAGGGTTTTTCCAACTTGTAAACAAATCAGGCAAATTATTTTCAAGCATTTCATATATCATAGACAAGATTATTCATTAACGCAATTGTTCTCATAAAAGAAATTTACCATTGACCAACGCAGTTTTCATGATTTACCAGGGCAAAACCCGGCACAATTTTCGCCAATAAGGGCGATATGCGACGTAGTATTTCTGCTTGCGGCACGATGTACAATCCCTATGCAATACGCGCGTGCTCCGCGATCTTCAGCTGAAAGCCTTCACATGCCTCGTGAACATTGCGTAAGCACCAATTCCCATTGCAAAAGCACGTGAAAATAGCTGGCGCACATGCATTGGCCGCAAACAAGATCGCAATTCTGGCGGTGTTGTTGATGTCTTTCTCGTGTTTTTCTCATTTTTTTTCGATGGTAACATCCACTTTCAGAAAAAATGGTGGCCCACATCGGCTCGCGAAAGTTCTATTTTACGTGAGGATATGTTTTCAAAATCCATGAACATCGAGAAAATGACCAAAAAATCCAGTTTTTTTAATCATTGTTTCTTAACTGTTATGTTAAGAAGTACCGAAAATTTCATTTTGGATGCGATATGTTGTCATTTAGGTGAGAAAATTTCACTTTCGTCAGAGATCGTGCCCATTTTATTGGTTGGTTTTTGTCGATTGCTTGTGTGTTAGTATATGTGTAGTGTGCATGTAACAGCGCAGTGCTGTGTTTAGCGGTATATTACCATGTATGTTGTACCTGCCGCGAACGGCTGCACGGCCGCATACTGCCGCAGTTACTCTAGTATAAAAGACGGAAGAGCTGGCTGGTTGTTGCCTCCTTCGTTCTCGAGTCTTGCAACCTAAATTCAAATTTCGTGCAGCACCTTTCATCCGGATAAGGCCAGGGACAGGATAGGATAGGACAGGTGCACCCACTGTTTCTTCGGTTCAGAACATGCACACGACTCAAGTAACGTTAGAGTTTCTAAACCCAACCACTCCTAAACAATATCGCCAGTATTGGTATTCAAGCCCTTGTTGTTTACCGCACTCGCTTTGAGTCGCTCCCTCATTTGCAATGAGCATACATGTTACAAATTTCATCGGCACCAAAATGGGTGTATCAACACATTGCACATTCAGATTCATTGACCATTATACCAAGCGTAAATTCTCATAAATCTCATATACCTTGGAACAAAAAAGCACAAAACTTACTATATGTGAATTCAAGCATTTGATTGATGACCCTTGACTCGAAATCTGTTACCCCCATGTCTTTTAAAATTGCTGTCATAATTTCAGCGTCCCTCGGTGTACTTTTACTGTCCGTTAGCGATCGACGGAGTGCCATCCTCTCATTGGTTCGTTAGGGACGTGCGGAAGCACGAAAACAGTGCGATCCCGTACGTAGAATCCCCGGCGAATTACCAATAATTGCAACCGTACAATTTTAAAGGATTCAAAACAGAATTCTAAGCAAATCAAGCCTGGTTTTGGATCAGATACCAAGTACAAATATATTAATACAACACTAAAAGTAGTGGTCCGAATGAGATATTATACCACAAGTTCACTGCCTCTGGCTCACGTTTACTGTTGTGGGGTCGGCATACGGCGGCAAGTACTAGTACGTGGTGTGCATGCTGCATATCAAACGCACAAGTACAGTACGTGCGAGCGCATCTACTCATTAGACTTTACACAACAGTCGTTTTATTAGTGTTCTGACATGGAGAGTTTCGATATGCTCCCAGTCTCTCACTCTCGGAGCAGACAGAGACATCTACCATTAATTGCAACCACAATTAGATCTTCATGTCAGATGAACTGTATAAATAGAATAAAACAAACAAACTTCCAAGTAAGGCAAACAGATTTTGAAAGATAATGTAAGAATTATTTGATTATAGGTCAACAGTCAATGCCAGTCATCAGGGCCTACTGGATATCATACGGCAACATGCTAGTCAGTCCTACTGAATATCAATTGTATGGCAACATGCACCAGTTATCACCCCTACTAAATATATTATTTCAACGTGGCGGTCAGTCCGACTGATATCATATGGCAACATGCCGGTAAGTTCTACTGAATATATCATATATATTATGGCAACATGCCAGTCGATCAGTTGTGATATGGCAACATGCCGGTCATTCCTGAATATATCATATGCAGCTGTATATGGCAACATGCCGATCAGTCCTACTGAATATATCATATGGCAACATGCCGGTCACTCCTACTGAATATATCAGATGGCAACATGCCGGTCAGTCCTACCGAATATATCATTATGGCAACATGCCGGTCACTCCTACTAATACATGTATCATATGGCAACATGCCGGTCAGTCCTACTGAATATCATATGGCAACATGCCGGTCACTCCTACTGAATATATCATATATGGCAACATGCCGGTCAGTCCTACTGAATATCATATGGCAACATGCCGGTCACTCCTACTGAATATATCATATATGGCAACATGCCGGTCAGTCCTACTGAATATCATATGGCAACATGCCGGTCACTCGTACTGAATATCATATGGCAACATGCCGGTCACTAGTTCCTACTGACTATATCATGTATGGCAACATGCCAGTCGATCAGTTGTGATATGGCAACATGCCGGTCACTCCTACTAATACATGTATCATATGGCAACATGCCGGTCAGTCCTACTGAATATCATATATGGCAACATGCCGGTCAGTCCTACTGAATATCATATGGCAACATGCCGGTCAGTCCTACTGAATATATCATATGGCAACATGCTGGTCAGTCCTACCGAATATCATATGGCAACATGCCGGTCAGTCCTACTGAATATCATATGGCAACATGCCGGTCACTCCTACTGAATATCATATGGCAACATGCCGGTCACTCCTACTGAATATATCATTTGGCAACATGCCAGTCACTAGCTCCTACTGAATATCATATGGCAACATGCCGGTCACTAGCTCCTACTGCATATCACATCACATTTTATGTACAAAATTTATATGTATATATATATATATATATATATATAGTTATATAGTTATAGTAAAGCAATTGGTAGAAGAAGAACGCCGTCAAAAAATAAATCATAGATCTTGAAGATCTTAAAAACGGAGCATAGCTCTCAAATACTGAAAGGCAAGGCCACACTCTTCATCAGTGCCCATGGTGTGACAAAAGATCTTAATCAAACCCGTTTCTGAAACAGACATGAAAACATATCTGATCATGGGCAGACGGATTTTGAAACTCACCTTTCAAAGAAGTCACCGCGCTAAACAGATAGAGGTAGCGCGCAGTGTCCATAGTGACGCATCTAATGACGCGTAGTCATGACTGCAAGATGACATGGCAAATCTCCGGCTCCAAAACAGTGAATCTGAAATAAAGGCATCACTAGTTTTATAAAGGAGGTAGTACTCTTGGATTTGGATTCAACAATTCTAGCATTACACAACAATACACACAATAGCATAATGCTGTGATGTAGCAGGATTCGCAGATTCATTTAGAAACTGACAGGGACCGCGACGAGAACGCTCCTGCTATGGCCCCCAAAAACTCATTGCATTTTAACAATTTGCAACAGCACTGCAACTGTCAAATCTCCTTTCCTATGTGAGGCTGATGATACCGATACACCTGGCTTCATATCAGCGGAAAGAAAAAGAGTTTTCTTGCCACATACCAGTGGAAAGAAATTGGCTTTTCTTGCCACATACCAGTGGAAAGAGAGAGTTTTCTTGCCACATATCAGTGGAAAGAAAGAATTTTTTCTTGCCACGTACCAGTGGAAAGAAAGGTTTTCTTGCCACATATCAGCAGAAAGAAAAAGAGTTTTCTTGCCGCATGTCAGCAGGGCAAGGATAAATAATGAATAAAAATGAATAATTAGCTGCATATCACAGTTGAAGGTTGGGGTTAACTTGCTCTCCCAGTCCCAAAAAGGGGAATAGGCCAAATGTTGTCACCACACCTGGCCTTGAAGGGGAGGGGAGGACTGGTTAAGACTTACAGTTCCCGCACCAACCTGGTCTCAGAAATGGCTGAATAATCAAGAAAGTAAGAAAACAAACAAAAGTTAGTGATGACAAAAGAATAATATCAAGAAACAATAAAAGTAAGAGCAGTATTTAAAAAACCTGCCTCTTACCCGGTTGGGGAACAACCAGCTCTACTCAGTCCCAAAATAGGGAAGAGGCTGCCAGCAATCACAACTCCTTGCCTCAAGAATAGGGGAGGGAGGACTTTTCAAGACTTACGGTGTCCCACACCAACCTATAAGTGTCAACATCGGTGAATAAAGGTCAAGTTCAGTAAAAGGCAGTGCAACAATGAGCTTTACAAACATGTGAATTTTTGCAAATAATTGATTGAAGAATTTTGTATGCCACAAGCACAATATTAAAAAAAAGCATGTGTTTTGTCAACATGCATAATATCAAGGCAATGAATATATAATTTAACTTGGCTGTAACTACATGTATATCATACTCAAATAGAAAGGTAGAAGCCAAGAATCAAAGTGTAACACCTTTGTGATATAAAATTTTGGAACAAGGGCCAAACAAAATATCAGACACAAAGTGATTATATATTGCTTAATGTAGCCACAAGCCCATAAGCTACTTATAAGAAAACACAAAAAGTATGCAAAGCAGCATGGTTTCATGTAAATTCATATAGCTTTATGTAGCCACAAGCCTACAAGCTACTCATTCTGAGTGACTCAGAAAATTGACTAAAATAGGTCACATAGGTCAAAAATATTAAGGGCAGCATGGCTTCATGTCATTGGGTATTTTTTGCACCTCCTATAGCTTAATGTAGCCGCAAGCCCACAAGCTACTCATTCGAGATATGAAATGTGACTACTAAAAAGCATGGAAATACAGCATTAAAATGAAATAAAGTCACACAAAATGTGCTGATTACAAAATCAAATAAACCACATGCTTGCATTTTGTAAAGCCATCAATGTGCACGCAAATGTTCATCAACTGTCCAAATTGGCTTTGCTACAGCATAAGGTGGGGTCGTCCTGGGGTACTCCTTGCTCCATCAAGTCAAAATGGGGAAGAGGCTGCTGTCTATCGCATCACCTTGCCTCGAAATATGGGAGGGTAGAAAGACTGATGGAGGCTTACAGTTTCCACCCTACCACCGAGCTGCTAAACTACTTTATTCTACTCTACAACTATTCTACAACTATTCTACAAATTCAACTCTAAAGCAAAACACA
This sequence comes from Diadema antillarum, assembly GCF_040938485.1. Taxonomy (NCBI): domain Eukaryota; kingdom Metazoa; phylum Echinodermata; class Echinoidea; order Diadematoida; family Diadematidae; genus Diadema; species Diadema antillarum. Next base: position 438,385 of record NW_027271843.1, on the reverse strand, counting down.
AAAAAGCAGCTTAAGGCTACTAAGTGGCCTAAATCGTGTCGATGTGAAAAAAGCAAAACCCCAATCAAAATATCATTAACTATGCCACACAGAAGTTGCAGGTCCATCCATTTCGAGGATTCCTCTTCAAATTACAACATTTCCAATGAAACCACTTTGTGCACTTCTCGCACTCTATCATATTAAGTGTAGTCCTAGTCGTCGTGCATAGATGACACTTCCATTCCCTGCGTTTGTTTGTTACAACATTAAGAATAAGTAGCCATGCATCATCATCAACATATTGCCTCAATTTCCTCAAATCATCTTCAGATATATCTACTACTTTGTCAGACACATTTCCAGGCAGTACCTCAACTTCAGTTTCCTTCACCTTGTCTTGGTTAGTCCTTACTCTTTCAACCACCTCACAAGTGACAAATAGCTCTAACTGTTTTGCACTTTTCCTTGACATTGTATCCCTATCAGCGCAATTAATGTCTGCTGGCCTAGAAATACTAGTATAATCATGGTCGTTTCCCTGGCTTACTACAACATCTGTTCCCTCTAACCTGCATGCAATACTTTCTCGCTCCTCTCTAGTCGGCTTCTCCAGCGGGACCCGTTTACTATTTCTAGGTTTCTTAGTGGACTTGAATGGTGCCCGCTGAGGAGTGACCCGCTGAGGTACATTTGACTCTCTAATACCAGAGTCCTGAAATGGCCTGTCGACAACTGGTCTCGAAACCCTAAGTAATTGCAACGCAGCATCCAAGTGCTTATACACAGAAGCTAAGTCTGCGTCCTCTGGTACATCCCCTAACTGTTCCCCAATCTCATGCAGCTTACACTCTACTTTGTCCTTACCAACCTTCGTCTGTGCCTGCCTAGTCTGCGCAGTCAAATCCCTGAGGAGGTCCTCCTCCGCTGGAGGCAATGTAACATAAGACTCATGGTCATTATTGCCTACATGGTCTAGTCTACCCTGACTCCTGACTACAAGATGAACATGTTTGCACAGTGTACCCCTAACTACCCCATCTAGGCAAGTACATGAAAACTCATGAACACAAACCCTACATTGCTTGCAATCCAGGTGGCATGACCCCTGACATGACTTCGGCTTCCTATCAACAGTGTACACACGCTTTCCATCCGTTGATCTAACTTCCCACCTATTGACCTCAACCTCTTTCACATCTTCACTACGTAGTCTAAGACTTAGCCTATGTCGACTGTCAATATCATTGACTCGTCGACTCTTCTTCCCCTTCTGAAGTTTCACTAGTCTATCGAAAGTCTTATCCTTGACAAATTCCATCAGGAGACTCACACACTTGTCCACTCTCCTATTGGCGAACCCCTTCATGTAGATGTACTTCAGCGAGTGGTGGAATGCCTCCACGTACATGTTCGTATTGATACCAGATCCCTTCCTGTAGCAGACTGCCCACTGTGACTTCCTATCCACATAACTCCTAAAATACTCTCCAAACCTACGCGTACCTTCATCCCCTAGCAGGTCAGTAGTGACCTGTCCTAGCATTGCTTCAAATTTCACAACATCAGGTTCATCTAGCAGGCAGCGCAGTGCTTTGTAGACAGAAGACTGTAACTCGACATTCCCACTGATGTGAGTACGTAGCGCCCCTCTCCATGCCCTATCTACATGCCACATGCACAGTAGTTTACTAGGCCTATGTGCAAAAACACTAATCCACGCATTGAAGTACTGTTCCGCATCATCAGTCATGACCCACTTTGGTGCTACCTCACCCACTATGTCCCTTATCCTACGCAAGAAAGCAGTCAGAACAACACGATCCTCCCTATTTGATATCAGCCATGCGACAGGAAAGCCCTCACCAAACTCATCAACAACTAGAACGGTAACAAGAGAGAAATCGTACCCATTTGTACCATGAGTTGCGTCCATACAGACTATGTTATTCCCACAAGCTTTCAACATATCCCTTTGTATTGGTGTCATTAGACCTAACACAAAATCATCCTGTGACAGATCATCTAAGCTATCTGGGCAAGGTGCCCCCTGTTCTTTGTATAACAGGACAGGATTGCTATCTCTATCCATCCCAACTTCCTCAACCCACATGCCAACACTAGTTGCATCATCGCTGTGCCTACTGATTCCATGTATTCCTAGTGAGCGCTCTATGTTCTTAATATCCTGTCTAGTCACTAGGTGACGCCTCTCTAGAGTGTCAGAAAGAGAACTCCTAATGTCATCAAGTATCCTATCAATGCTGATTCCCTGCGCAAGTTTCTGCGCAATAGACACACGCTCATTATCGCTCAGCTTGAGATGAGCAAGCTCAATATCATGCCCATAATGCGTTGCATTCAGAACTACACTCACAGTACCTTTAACCTTACAGGTTTTCGCCCAAATCCCTGCAGTACAATGCGCATCCATTTTGCAGGACCCTTGGGCTTTCAGCGCACGCTTACCTTCCCCCTTAGAGTTAAAAAATCCACTGCGATTGCAATAATACGATTGCATACTGACCTCATCATTGCCTGTTGCACCTTTAGATGCAACGAATGAACATTTATCCTGCCCTTCATATTGCCGCTTCCACTGGATGAACGCTAGATGAGGTAAAGAAACAACAGTAATAAATGAAATAAATATGCATATTTTCACATATGTACTTACACTGGCTATACGCAATGACTTTACCTTTTTTTACATTGTATATTACGACATAATTATGGTATGCTCCACATAGTATTTCAATAGAAAACCACATTGGAAAAGAAATCAGTGTGTTGACTTTGTGCACTTACTAACAATGCAATTACTTGAAACGTGAACTTGCTTCCAACTGCCAGCCCAGGTGACATCTATTCAACAAAGGAAATGGAGACACGAAATAGTAGTAGAGTTAATCCTATCAAACATAGACAAGAAGACAACAAAAAATCAAATCAATCTTGATTTAATAGATAACATGGTAACTGAGTAACATAACTGAGTAACATAACAGATGAATGGATAAAGAACAAATTGATGTACAAATTGTAATGTGGCTATTAAAAACAGCTTTTAACTATCCATAATGGATAAATTAAGCTACTTGCCAAATCTTAGTTACATCCATTTGTGAGTAAAGTCATGCCTTCTATACAATCATGTAGGTAATGGTTATTTGAAAGAAAATCAACGATAGTTGCATAGATTTGTAGTACAATATACATCAGAGAAAAGCTTGACATTTCCTCGAAATCTTTGCTCATTACATGCCCAGGATTACTTTGTCAGCATTACATCACTTATGGTTTTGCTCATCATGGCTCCAAAAATGAAAATATTTAATCTATTTACCTTCTCTGGATTCAAACGTGAGCTGAATCTCCTCCATGGATATCTGATGAGCCACGGTGAGGTGCTCGCGGAGACCTTTACGACTGTGGGTAGTGAACTGACACTCACTCTCCAGGCACCTCACTTGGCCACCCGCTGATGCAGACTGTGGATGTTTCTGCCGACGATGCTTGAAGAGACTGGCGCGGTGACTGTAGACTTGTGGACACTCTGGACACTGGAACTCTCCACTGGTCCTGCTTCATTTAAAGAAAAAAAGAGAAAGAGAAAAGAAATATGTAAAATCTACGGCAATACAGGCAACTTTGGGCTACATGTCTATGGCATTAATGCTGGAGTTAAAGGACAAGTCCACCTTCATATATAAGGATTGAGAGAATGCAGCAATATTAGTAGAACAGATCAGAGAAAGTTTGAGGAAAATCGGACAATCCGTTATGAATATTTCAAGTATTTGAGCATTCACTACAGGATGAGAAGACAACTAAAGTGTACGATGTAACCTGCGTACGATAGAACGAAAACAAAAAGAGATTTTCACAAAATTTAATTTTGAATAAAGTGATGGAAATATTGATTTTTTTTTTAAATCTCCATTTCAGCTCTTCATATATCAAAACATCTAAACATTTGGTGAGATGAACTATTCTAATCAGACTACCATTCAATGAAAGAATGAAATTTTCCCTTTAATAATCCACCCAATTACTTTGTTCAGTGCAACAGTCATCTTAAAATCAGATCGATCAGGGTGTAATAAATCATTTGCATTCAAGAATTCACTTACAATGTAGTTGTTGATGTTCGGCCCTTTCTATAATTTTACTCATGGTTGATAAGATTGAGATGGGGCGATAGTTATTTAACGAAGAAATATCTCCTGCTTTAAATAGTTATAGTACGGTAGTCACGTCATCCACCCATGACTGAGCAGAAACTTCAAAAATTTATAGCTTTTGAACAAACTATTCAACTTTCCTCAAAATCTCACCAATGTCTTGTATTAATATTGCTGCATTAACTTGACCCACATGTCTATGAAGAAGCAATTCTCTAGCTTCATTCTGTACACTCATCAAAATACCAAATTGAAAACATGTAGTTGCATGTGGTTGTCAAAACATTACTTGACCAGCAGTACTTTTAGACACTTGGTACATTGTAAGTCTGATAGCTGTGTATTGCTTCATCCCTATATATGAGACGACATTGAAACCTTTCTCCAAGAAAGAGAACCCTCCACATAACTATGAAAGGCTTTGTCTACCCGGTACATGTGGGACTGTATGGGACACCTAACTGAGCAAAGTTAAAGACACTAAGTACTGACAGCTGTGTATTGCCTCATCAACAACATTGAAACCTTCCTCCAAGAAAGAGAGCCAAACAAAAGATTCCACAGACAAAAGTTTTTATCCACTTAATCCCCACAATGTACAGAGCTGATTGCATTCAGGGCAGCCACTCAAGCCAAAACAATGCATTCCCCAGCCTGTGTGCTTGAAACCTTTCCTGGCCACTATACAAAGAAGCTGACATTATCCTATCAAACACCTAAGAGAGATAACTTTGACCAGATTTTGCTCCAAGCAGGCTGTCTATAAAAATTTATTTTAAAAAAAACATAAAAATAGTGAACGTATGTAACAGGTGGACAGACATTTGTCTACTAATGCATGACAGTCAAATTAAATACCATCTATGGTAAATGAGCTTTTCTTTACTAAAACAACTGATATGGATAAGAAGATACAATATCACCCCAAAAATTCAAATTAACTGTGCACTATAGTACACTTTTAGAAACAATGAACGTATGAAAGTGTGAAAAGGCATGGACGTTACAGTTTTGTCCGTCCATGTTACATACGTTCAGCCTAAACTCTAGAACTGTACCTTAATTTAGCACAGGTAATTTGATTTCTTTAGATGATGTTATCTCTTATCATCCATATCAGTTCATTTAGTAAAGAAAGGATCATTCTCCATGGAAGATACTTAATTTGACTGTCATACATAAGTACACCAATGTCTGTCCACCTGTCACATATGTTCACATGAAATTTTCATCTTCAATTTGCAGAAATAAAGGAATAGCTTATGTAAGTGACTCATTTAAAGAAAAAAATATCATTCAGGAATCACTTAAAGCCATTGTATTTCATTTAGAATGTAAAGCACTGCGGATATTTATAAGATGAAGGCTAAATACAAGTCAAGCTAAAGAGCAAGCGTATATTTTGGCTTAAAACATTTTTGTACTGATTGTACGAACAGTAGACAAGTTACTTCTGATAATTAGCAAATGTATGTAATATGCATAATAATAGTGAACAAAAGTAGTGATCCAGATAAAGTGTAATTGCTAGGCCCTCTATATATATTTTACTTGACTCTTGACACAAGTATTTGCAAAGATATTATCAAGTCTCTGCATGCCATGCCACCAAGTGATTGCACTGCGTAAGCCTTGTTGGCAGACTTTATATTTTATATAATTCCACAATAAAATCAATTGCAATCCAGAATTGGGGATAATATGGTAAATGTTGCACTTGTTTACTTCTATAGTCATGTTGAGCGTTCCATGATAGTAATTTCATAATTACGGCCAAAGTCATACCAAAAGTTGCGCCCACATGTCATATCAAGGTGATGATGGTAGGCCTATAACATAGGATCCACACTAGTTTTGTTTGGTTTGTGCCTTACATATCGCATTTTTATAAAACCACAATATGGGCACGTAATTTCTAAGTATGTGGCATTTCTAGTGTACATATGATCCTAGTTGTTCTGCAGCGGAAAAATACCAAGTCTCACTAATCACGCTCAGCCTCTGATGGAAAGGCTGTGAACCTATTACTAATTCATGGTACACATTGATGTGAACCTATTACTAATTAATGGTACACATTGATGCAATGGAAGTCACAAAACTCAAGTTTACCTGAGCTAAGTTAATGTCACGGCGCAAAAAGCTCTTATTACAAATTACAAGGCAGACATGAAATATTCAAATACGTTGAGATAGTTTACCTACGTATGGGACACTTTGTCCTGCATTAGTTTAGTGTGTAGAGAACCATGCTTATGGGAAATTTTGGGTACCCCGGTACCGTAAGTATAGAAGTAAATTTAAATATTGATCCAGAAAGTCAAGGACACAATATCCCTGAAAAATTTACCACCATATTCCTATCTCGCCATATTTATACATGCATGCTCTGGATTTTTATCAGGATAATTACTACCGGTACTACAACTTTGAATAATAAAGTGTTTGTACTTCCATTGCTGAAGGTCAGTTTGCCATTCAATGTCAATGAAACTTTAGAGAAAGACCTTTTTCGGACACAAAAATACTAATAGTAATAGTCTAGATGTGCAGTACCTGCTGTGTGGAACCCCAGTGGATATGATGCCTGTCTAGCAATCAGATCGCTGATTGAAGTCGTACCTCAGTAAGTATGCCCATGAGTTTTATCATGGCTGCTACACTGTAACACTGAATAAGAGCAATTTGTTAACCAATTCAATGAAACAAAAAAATTGATATCGATAATCAAAAATCGATATCATCTCCATTATCATCACATACTTGCATGCATGTGTAGACCTTTGAAATGCCTGTTGAGCTATAGAGTACCTGGTACTTGATGTAATTGAAAGTATAATAGTGTACTTTTGCTTAGGGAAAATATACCAAATATATTATGAGAATTTGGGGAATGCAGCATGGGTGTATGCAAGGGGGGGGTCGGGAGGGTCGTACGACCCCCCCCCAAATTTTCAAGAGGTCCACTTTTTGTAAAAGACATTTTTTTTTTAGGGCTTTTTACTCTATATAGGCCTACAACAGGAAAAAAAAAAGTGACCAGGTGGTGTTCCAGCAAATTGTCAAAAACCTCGTAAATTTCGTAACTTAGTTTTAGTATGCCATAATTTACCTTATTTCTAAGCTGCACTGCCATGCCGAAAAAGTCACTTTTGTATGCACCAAATTGCCCCATTTTAAGATATAGAATTCAAAAACTCCCTACCGTGGAAGGGGGGACACCCCCCTCCCACACCCTCCCCCAATTGTACCAATATCAATGCAGTCAATATAGATTAGAAGTGCATACAATTTTCTGAAGTACTACGTACCGGTACATACTGTTTGCCACCAGGAGTAGCCAGTGAATTAAAATTTAATAAAAATTACAAGGTTGCAATGGAGACAATGCGGGATGATGCATACAGTGTACAGCCCGACCAGACGCTGTTAGTGTTAGTACGCTGACTTACAGCGACTGGACGGTGTATAGTTATGATATAGTTATGATCTATATCATTTGCAAACGGTAAATAATGTGTTTAACTGAGCTCAAGAAAAGTTAAGCCTACTGCCGATGCCTATAGGCATTTACAGGTGAGTTTGACCGATACACAGTTAGGTGAGGCAATCCCGGCGATCGAGTTTCTTGGAAATGCCACTAACACTCTATGCCAGTGAGGAATATTAGAAGATTAGACAGACATCGTCATAGATAGACAGTAGTTAACACTCACCTTGTTCTTCCGCTGCGATTATCGCTGTTGCTGGTGACGACGTCGATTTCCTCCGGCTGCTGCATGGTGATGATGTCGATGATCCAAAATGTATTCGAGCTACTCAACTAGTCTATCAAATGGATAGTACAGTGTCTAGTGAACCTACTTGTACTGTATGCAGTGGGACGATGTAGTACGCGGTGCCTAGGAATAGCGGTTGTACGGTAAACAAACTAGCAAAATCTCGGTCCACGTGAACTGCAGTGATGATCCTCTCCTGGTCCTCTTCCGGGTCCTCTCTTGTTGTGGTCCTGGTCCTCCACTTAGCACTGGTCCTCTTCTGGTGGTGATCCTGGTCCTCTGCTGGTCCTCTCCTGGTGCTCCTGGCCTTCTGGATGATTCCAATGCGGGTATGAAAACGGTTCCGATAAGTGACTAGCCATTAAATTTGTCTAAGTATTTATACTTGTGGATCACTGGATGGACGGGGCGCCAGCAGTCGAGTTTGCCGCCCCGCCCCCCGGTATTCAGGGCACAACAGCTAATCCGACAGTCTGATTGGTTGAATCTCCGCCGCGCCTACGGCCCAGTCGCTGTGAATGGTCAATCACTCATTACGTAAAATCTTTTGTGCCGAGTTCATCGTCACGTATCCGTAAACATCCTTTTGTGCTTTCTTCATCAATTTACTAGTAATTAAAGAAAGTCGAGTATTCGTAAACACCCTTTGTCCTGTCTTCATCATCTAATTAAACAAAGTCACGTATCAGTAAACGTCTTTTGTGGTGTGTGTTCGTCTTGTCTTCTCTGAATAGTAATACATCATGTACTTGTGTCAAATCGCGACAGCTGTCTTCTCATGCCATATCACTTCCACTGCCACCAGGCAGATTGGTGATACCCACAGAGATAATATACTAGTACTAAAGAACACAGATATATACTATTCAAACATAAACATGCAGAAAAAAAAAAACGGCGTGGCTGTATCACTGCCATTCTGATCTCAAAGGGATCGTACATTTTCGGTTCACCAGTTGAGGCTTAAAAGGTTCCCAACGTTTTTTTTTTTTTTTTTCCTTTTTTTAAACATACATTTATAAACACTGATTTTGTAGATGAAGAGAAACAATATGAAGTACAGAAGAGCATAGCCAAGTAATTCTAAGAGGAATACAATTAAATGGTCAATAATGATAAAACTTTTTTCTAAATGGCTTAGGTCATGTATATGTCCAATCTAAAGCAATCCTAATAAAAAGTGGGACCGGCATGTTGCCATATGATATTCAGGAGTGACCGGCATGTTGCCATATGATATTCAGTAAGGACTGACCGGCATGTTGCCATATGATATTCGGTAGGACTGACCGGCATGTTGCCATATATGATATATTCAGTAGGACTGACCGGCATGTTGCCATATGATATTCGGTAGGACTGACCGGCATGTTGCCATACATGATTTATTCAGTAGAACTGACTGGCATGTTGCCATATGATATTCAGTAGAACTGACCGGCATGTTGCCATATGATATTCAGTAGGAGTGACCGGCATGTTGCCATATGATATTTGGTAGGACTGACCGGCATGTTGCCATGTATGATATATTCAGTAGGACTGACCGGCACGTTGCCATATGATATTTGGTAGGACTGACCGGCATGTTGCCATGTATGATATATTCAGTAGGAATGACCGGCATGTTGCCATATATGATATATTCAGTAGGACTGACCGGCATGTTGCCATATGATATTCGGTAGGACTGACCGGCATGTTGCCATGTATGATATATTCAGTAGGACTGACCGGCATGTTGCCATATGATATATTCAGTAGGACTGACCGGCATGATGCCATATGATATTAGTAGGAGTGACCGGCATGTTACCATATGATATTCAGTAGGACTGACCGGCATGTTGCCATATATGATATATTCAGTAGGAGTGACCGGCATTTTGCCATATGATATTCAGTAGGAGTGACCGGCATGTTGCCATATGATATTCAGTAGGACTGACCGGCATGTTGTCATATATGATATATTCAGTAGGACTGACCGGCATGTTGCCATATGATATTCAGTAGGAGTGACCGGCATGTTGCCATATGATATTCAGTAGGAGTGACCGGCATGTTGCCATACATGATTTATTCAGTAGAACTGACTGGCATGTTGCCATATGATATTCAGTAGAACTGACCGGCATGTTGCCATATGATATTCAGTAGGAGTGACCGGCATGTTGCCATATGATATTTGGTAGGACTGACCGGCATGTTGCCATGTATGATATATTCAGTAGGACTGACCGGCACGTTGCCATATGATATTTGGTAGGACTGACCGGCATGTTGCCATGTATGATATATTCAGTAGGAGTGACCGGCATGTTGCCATATGATATTCGGTAGGACTGACCGGCATGTTGCCATGTATGATATATTCAGTAGGACTGACCGGCATGTTGCCATATGATATATTCAGTAGGACTGACCGGCATGATGCCATATGATATTAGTAGGAGTGACCGGCATGTTACCATATGATATTCAGTAGGACTGACCGGCATGTTGCCATATATGATATATTCAGTAGGAGTGACCGGCATGTTGCCATATGATATTCAGTAGGAGTGACCGGCATGTTGCCATATGATATTCAGATAGGACTGACCGGCATGTTGTCATATATGATATATTCAGTAGGACTGACCGGCATGTTGCCATATGATATTCAGTAGGAGTGACCGGCATGTTGCCATATGATATTCAGTAGGAGTGACCGGCATGTTGCCATATGATATTCAGTAGGACTGACCGGCATGTTGCCATATGATATATTCAGTAGGACTGACCGGCATGATGCCATATGATATTAGTAGGAGTGACCGGCATGTTACCATATGATATTCAGTAGGACTGACCGGCATGTTGCCATATATGATATATTCAGTAGGAGTGACCGGCATGTTGCCATATGATATTCAGTAGGAGTGACCGGCATGTTGCCATATGATATTCAGATAGGACTGACCGGCATGTTGTCATATATGATATATTCAGTAGGACTGACCGGCATGTTGCCATATGATATTCAGTAGGAGTGACCGGCATGTTGCCATATGATATTCAGTAGGAGTGACCGGCATGTTGCCATATGATATTCAGTAGGACTGACCGGCATGTTGCCATATATGATATATTCAGTAGGACTGACCGGCATGTAGCCACATGATATATTCAGTAGGACTGACCGGCATGTTGCCATATGATATATTCAGTAGGACTGACCTGCATGTTGCCATATGATATTAGTAGGAGTGACAAGCATGTTGGCAGCATACATGATTTATTTAGTGGAACTGACCGGCATGTTGCCATACATGATATAGTCAGTAGGACTGACCGGCATGGACTGACTGGCTCCTTGAAATAATATATTTAGTAGGGGTGATAACTGGTGCATGTTGCCATACTATTGATATTCAGTAGGACTGACTGGCATGTTGCCGTATGATATCCAGTAGGCCCTGATGACCGGCATTGACTGTTGACCTATAATCAAATAATTCTTACATTATCTCTCAAAATCTGTTTGCCTTACTTGGAAGTTTGTTTGTTTTATTCTATTTATACAGTTCATCTGACATGAAGATCTAATTGTGGTTGCAATTAATGGTAGATGTCTCTGTCTGCTCCAAGAGTGAAAGACTTGGAGCATATCGAAACTCTCCATTTCAGTACACTAATGAAACGACTGTTGAGTAAAGTCTAATGAGTAGATCCGCTCGCACGTACTGTACTTGTGCGTTTAATATGCAGCATACCACGTACTTGCCGCCGTATGCCGATCCAACAGTGAACTTGTGGTATAATATCTCATTCGGACCACTACTTTTAGTGTTGTATTGATATATTTGTACTTGGTATCTAATCCAAAACCAGGCTTGATTTGCTTAGAATTCTGTTTTGAATCCTTTAAAATTGTACGGTTGCAATTATCGGTAATTCGCCGGGGATTCTACGTACGGGATCGCACTGTTTTCGTGCTTCCGCACCTCCTTAACGGACCAATGAGAGGATGGCACTCCGTCGATCGCTAACGGGCAGTGTACTTTTGTTGGCCGACATTTTGAAGGATCTCCGACACTATTCAATTTGAGGACAAGACCTAAACAAAGATGATCTTATCATTCAAAATAATATGGGACCCTAAAATAAATTTAAACTGCTATTTAAATCTATAAATATATCATAAGAAGTCTTAAATTATTATTATAATTAATTTTGATGCCAACTACATTCACAAACAGCAATATAAAATAAACAATCTCAGATTCCAAACCAACTTCACTGGAGCGCCTCACGATCACCACACCGGTCAAGCTAAGCTTGTTCGTCCATCGTGTGCGTGCAGCTAGCTAGCTGAGCAGTCCACGCACACTCGAGAAGGCCCGCCGCCTGGATTGTCGGCCTGGGATTTGTTGGGACCTCGGTGTCCGCCCGCCCGCGTCCGGCCCCTGTCGTACCCGTGTTTACATATAATACCCGCGTAAAGTTCATTCTTGTGCGTGCTGCATGCTGGTGAGTGGTGAGTGGTGGTCAAACCAAACTAAGGATACCTAGCTTGATGCTGATATAGATTAAGACGTTTCCCGTTTCTTATTCAGGTAGTATCGGTGAGAAGGCCCACACAAGTCTTTATTTATTCCCTTTTGTTATCGTGTTGACCAGTCGACAGTCGACCAGGTTCTATAGATTTTACGGAGAAGAAACACGAAAGTGATAACGTTTAAACTTTGTTGCAGTTCTCCTCATACTCACACTCAGTCACACGGTGAGTGTTAACCCCGTCGCGGGGCGCTGTAACACACGGTACGTATTTGTCCGTATGGGGTCGCTGCTGCGGTTAGGTGAGTGTATACTATTGCCAAAATTGGATAAATGATAGGTCAACCTTGTCAAAACGGTGTATATAAATCCACACTGCAAAATGGAACCATGCTCCCAGTTGGGTGAATAAGAATTGTAAGGATGAAATGAAATGTGAGAGACGACAGCGTGTTTTAGTAACTGAGTTAGCTGAACTGTGTCGTGGTGAGTGCTCAAGATAATAAAGGTCATACACATTAATAATAGTAGTAGTACAGTGACATGTTCGAAATCTATCTAGCTGTAACACTATTGAGTATAACAGTAAAATTAACAATGTTAACTTTGTGTGTAATCTTGTGCGCTTCTTTCCAAATCCTAAAAGGAGTGATTCATGCTTTTTCTACCATATCCAGGTAGATCTATAGGGTCTCACGTCTCGAGCCCTCACAAAACACATTTGCCAAAATGTGGCCGAGGCTACTAGACATGGACCTGGATCAGTGCAAGCTCTTGCTTCGACGGCTAGAGCTGGAGGCTTATTCCTCCATGGTCAGTGCTTTTCGGGCCCAGGGAGATCTCAGCGCTGAGAAAAAGCAACTCTTGAGAAATGTGGCTTCTACTCTTGGGTATGTCATTCAGTTTTTGTTGTAAAGGAAAGAAATTTCTGTAATCAGTAGTCATATGGAATGGAGTTTTTTTTTTAAGTTGCCTGTTTAATATATGCTGCCTTAAAAAGGGGAAAAGGGTTATTTTTATAAATGAAGAATGTGAGTCTGTCACATTTTGTACAATCCAACAGTCATGAAGAAAAGATGTACAGAATGTGTGTAATGGCAAGTCAAGGTCTGGAACTCAGTAAAATTAGAAACATGCCATGATGATGATGATGATACAATGTGTTTATGCTTTATGACTGGGTACTAGATACTTTGAATTTCTCAAATTTCTTTGTATTGACGTTTAAAAAAATGTTTGCTGATATGGAAATTTGACATGCTTGTTCTGTGAACTATGGTAAAAGTAATAACAAGCATTTTAGCATTCATAAAATTTGTGCAAAGAGACTCCCATCTGTGAGTATGCAGACAAACAGAATTCACTGAAATTGGCACAGTTGTCTGAAAAAGTGATCCACAAAAACTTCCACTTTTGCAGTACAAGTGTCAGACACGTCCTTTTCTTATATTTCTCAGGAGAAAATGTACTCGGTAATCCTCCCTCTGTGAAGAATGTGCCATGCCATGATGTATGGCACTTTGATGAAATAATACTGCATTGGTGTGATTTTATGTTCATTTTAAGCATCTTTTAAGCAGTAACATTTCAGTTTGATTCCAGATATTCAAAGATGTTTATGGTTTGGTTGCCGGAGAGATAAGTTTATAAAGGTAGTGATTTTTTTTGTCTTCTTGTAGAGGATGTTTTTATATGTTTCAACCCTTTGGCTTTTTAAAAACATCCTGATTCAAAGTTGTTTTTCATTTTATACATTGATTGATTTTGATGAACAGATGGTTATGTCATTATAATGAATTTGACTAGTATTTGACTATCAAGATCTTATAACAATCCAAGATGACAAGCAGATATGGGGCTAGAACATTAGACCAGATAGAAGACATTACAAAAGACTTACTTCACATTTCTGCTTGTTCTTGATTCTCCTTTCCACAGCATATCAACAGAGAGACACAAAGCTGAAGTTCGTAGGGCTGTCAACGATGAGAAACTCACAACGGTAGCGGAGAGGTACGTGCTAGATGGTGCCAAGCTGGAATCATAGATCTTTCATTTAAAGGCATTCTCGTATTTGCAGATGAAACAAAAACTCAGCTTTAGTGCTTCAGAATAGTTCGAAAATATGAGTTACGGATAAAAACAACCAATGCAGAAATTTGAATCAGTATAGTCAATGTTAAGTATTATTATACGAAATTAGAACAATAGTTATAATAAAAATGTTTCTAAACTAAACCGTCTACAATTAACCATCTACAGTTACAGTGTATGGTTTATTAAGAAAAATAGTGAAATCTTGTCATATTTTAGGCTTGATTGCAAAATTTTTATATGGTAGGAAGTTTTGTGATACAACTGACCTACTCATACACATCAAATGTGATATCTCGAATATTTATTCAATCACTGCTCCCAATGGTAAACAAGACCTTTAATTGACACTTTGTATTGATGTTTTGTGGTTGATAATTCAGGAAATACAATCACCCCCCCCCCCCCCCAAAAAAAAAAAGAAGTCATATTAAGTTTTACTGCAGTTACAACAAAGACATGATGTCAAGGATACAATCTCTTCTTTCTGATTTCTTGCCCCCCCCCCCCCCCCCAAAAAAAAAAAAAAAAAAGATTTGAGTGTCGGTTTGTAGATTTTTTTTAAGCCATGGCATCATTGCCTCACCTAATTTGCATAGATGTGCTCCCCACTTTTTCATAAAAAACACATGAGAATTTGAAATACCATCACTTTTGAAACTTAGGCCCAAAGAAAAGATCAGTTATTGATTCATTATTTCATTGAAGGCTCTTAGAGAATTGCAGGAGGAACGGGTTAAGAAAGATGCAGGTGTCAGTCAGTAGATTTTTGAAGCCATAGCATCATTGCTTCATCTAATTTGCATATGATGTGGTTGCTATTTTTTCAGGAAAACATGAATATTTGAAATACCAAAACTTTCTAAACTTAGGCCCAAAGAAAAGATGAGTTATTGATTCATTATTTTCTGTTGCTGCTTACTTTAGGATCGGCGGCGACAACAGCTCAATAGAATGGTCAATAGAGGGCAGGCGACTGGTTCCCCTCATGCCTCGTCACATTCCACAGACAGTGTTCACTGTGACAGCCAATCAGGTGGCCAACATGGCACACGCCCACAATGCAACGCTACCAGACCCTGAACAGACGGCGCGGAAAGAAGGTAAGATAGACTTTTGTCACTACCCTTCCCTAGACAAGTAGCTTGTGCGCACCCTTTACTTGAACAAGGTGGGGGGGGGGGGGGGGGGGAGCAGATCATGAGGCGTATAGAGCAGCGTTCTGTTTTCTAGATCAATTATTACACAAAGATGATAATAGATTCATGCAAGGTGTTATTGAGATTTACACTGAAACATTTGATGTGATGCTTCTACTTTTGGTAGGATTTGTTTGCGTAATTGTAATTTCTTCTCGTACAAGATTTCCAGTCTGAGCCTGAAGAGACAGTGACATTACACGAAGTAATGTGTTGGAACACACCTCTGGAATACCCAGAGTAGGTTTTTCTCTCTTACCAGTCTGTACTTGTAGGAACACTCTTGCATCCAAAGTAGACACAGACATTACAACACAAAACTCAGCCAGGGGGGTCTGTTGTATGAAGTACATTAACATGAAACATGAGTCAGTGGTACGGCAGCAGGTGGAATTTAAAAAAAAAAAAAAATCAGCTGTGAACATTCTAGTCAAGTTGTTAAGTCAAATTGTCCAAATTCATATTGTGAATTGAGTCTGAGATGATCATTGTCCATTCTGATGGTGTGGCAGTTCCAAGTGAAAAAGTGTTAAGATAATTGCAAACTTTTTGGTGACAGGGGCCTCAGTAGGGAAGGCACCATACCAACAGGCTCACTGCTTCTCTTTTGACTGAAAGAAAACAAACAAATAACAACTCTAATCAAATGTGATGACATCAAGTCACTTGAAAGGTCGCATGGATTGTTCTTTTAAAAGACAGTGCTTATATTATGAGTGTGAATTGGGTCTGAGACAATCATTGTCCATTCTGATTTAACTTTGATTACCTTCTACAGGTTACTCATCTTTGGGCGATGGATCCAGACCCGCTACCTCTGGCCCCAATCACATTGTCCTGCCCCCAGGAACCGTACTCCCGAAAAGTAAGTTTTGTCCATGGGGAACTTCAGACAGAACCCCTTGTTAGCAAATCATCATATGGTGGAAAGACGTATTTTCAGGCTGAAATTTGTGACTCATCTGACTACAGGATTTTTATAACACAAAGAATGAGTAGATGAATATTAAAAGGAACTAGATACCACTACTGGTAAATGTATTTTCATGAATTTTAATGTAGGAATCGACATATCCTGTGTTTGTATCAGCAAGATAGATTCATGAGTTACAAAGCATCTGTTAAGATTTGTATGGATGTAATATCCCTAATATGTATTTCATGGGGTTACAAAACAAGTAAAGAAAGATAAAGATGTTATATCAAGGCAGGTCACATATGTAAAGTTTTATTTTAAAATCAAGTCAAATACAAAGCAGTCTTCCTTACTTGAGAATAAAGCAACTTTACCAAACTGTCATGGTCATTATCTTTTTATCATTATAGAGTAAAATATGTCATTGCTGTAAAGTAACATTGAGATAGTAATATTTCTCCTGTTCTTTGTTCAGTTATGCTCAAACCTCTATTTCATGCTTTATTCACCATCACTGTATTCCTTAGAAATAATTCTGTTCATTTTGTGATATATCCTTCCCCCTTTCTTTCAAAACCACCCAACCCAATCACAGCCACCCCAGATCTCCAAAGTCTGGAGGAGCAAGCAAAGTCCCGCAGTGCAGCTGCTGCCTCTTCCGCCTCACCCTTCACAAGCAATCCAGCCTCTTTCCTGAGCGCTCTCACCAGTAGTGTCAGGCACACATCATCCCATTCTGCAGCAGGCTCGGGGTCAGGGTTGGGGTCAAAGGTCACTGTGAGGTCATCCAGCAGCACCGGAAGCACCGGCAGCACCGGCAGCGCCATCACTGGCAGTGCCTCCTCTTCCGCCATGAAGATCACCTTCAGCAAGATGTCCACTGGGACCACACTGACCACCACACAGGCAGGACAGAAGGTGCATCTGCAGATCCATTACCTCCATGATGAACTCATACCACATCTGTCTGAATCTACAGCACGCTTAATGGGATGATGTAGTTTTGGTTGAGATGGGACTACACATTTCCAACATTTCTTGTGAGATAATATGAAACCTCTTATGAAATATGTAAAGGGCGTTCACTTCTGAGATTTCTAAATTTTATTTGATGAAAATTGATTTTGAAATGGGTGAGATATCCAAAAGCAATCAGGTCCTCATAAAAGGTGGGACCTGCCTTTTATTAGGACCACTTTGTTTTTGAATATCTCAGCCATTTTAAAAAAGATGTTCATCAGAAATCCTCTTAGAATTGTATGCCTTTTAATATTTCAAAAGAAGTTTCTAATCACCTTGCAAAAAGTTAAAATCTGGACCCCCATCTCGATCAAAACTATACCATCCCTTTAAGATATTAAATGTGCACATGTGTATATCGTCTGTTGAGAATGAGAAGGGCTTTAAGTCTTCTCGAACACTATGGGTTTTGTGGTCACGTAATGCCCTTATCACTCTCAACCGACGATATACTCATACATTCAAACAGGCATGTTCCCACACACACATCATCATTTTGCCTGTCGAGGTGGACTGAAATTCCATACAAGGCACAATACAGGGCACTATAAATCCACTTGCCTGCTTGCCCTGTGTAACTCAAACTCACCATTGGGCAAGTAACATGATAAGGCTCTTGTCTATCAATTGTGTAGGAACCATGCCCAAGGCAAGTGAAGGAAATATTTTTTGAAAAACCCTGCAATACATGCAAACATCATATCAGGTGGGAAAATTTAGTCTGAGATTATCAGCAATAAATCCCTCATTGATAGATCTCGGCATATTGTACTCCTTCATCTTTTTAAACGTCATCCAAGTGATGCATCCATTAACCTGTTGGCGTAAGCATACAGTACATTAGAACTGTCGACTGATGAGAACTTTAATAGGATTAAAGGAAAGGGTTTGTGTCATTTATGTTGTAAGAGTTTACCCTTACAAGAATGTCTCATACAGCATTTCCTTTAAAGTCTTCAAAATAGTACTGAACAAAATGATACGATTCACATGTTCAATTTAGCGAAAGCCAAAAGGTCAGTATTCGTACACCTCAGAATGCGTGGGCATAATTGAACATACCATGTTTTCACATTTTTCTACATCCTTGTATGTAATCTTGTTCCATATAATTTTTTTCAGTATTCTCCATGTTCACTCCCCCTGTTTCATCAGGTAATCATAGTTTCCAGTGCCAACTCCACCAGCCAATCACAGACCCTGTCCTCAGATGCCATTCTCCACCGGTCTCACAGCTTGCCACCCTCCAGTAAGGTCTCCATGGCAACTGCATCCGAGAGTCAAGCAACATCCTCGAGCCATCCCTTGAGCCTTGAAGGTATGAGTAGTTTGAGGGGATGCAGATGGGGGGTAGCATCTGAGAGATTTTCAAAACTTTAATGGTGTGGCAGTTGGAATTCTCTCTATTATTATTCCAACTTGCAATGCAAAATATTAACTCTGCTCTAGTTAAAGTCCCCAATTCCTACAACTGTTTTGCGATATAATGCCCGGCTGGAATTTGTTCAATGAAGAGTTAATCTACAATGTTTTGGTCTCTTCTGAAAAGCTCATTAAAATAGAATTTGATGTGCACCTTTCTCTACTTTAGGTTGAATTAGATTTCGTCACAAATAAGATGCAGTGGGTTTAATCAGGCATATATCTCCCATTTATCGCACAAATATCCGAAGCTATCAAAGACAGAGGTGTTTAATATGTAAAAACTGATTCCCAATGCTAAAACATACAATTTTCACCCTTTGACAATGCTTCCATAAACTACTCTTTGACAGAAGCTATGCCTGCGATCAGCACGTCAGGTCAGCCGGCCATGAAGCACCACCGATCAAAAAGTGGCTCCAAGCAAAAAGCGCCAAAGCCCACCACGGTCGTGCAGAGGACCGAAGGTCCAGCTTTAAGCACCAGCACATCCGTCACCGGTGCCGGCGGTAGTGGTGTTGTTCCGGCCGTGATTGGGGCTAGTGGGAAGAGGGCCTCTCAAACCTCTCAGCGACCAGAACCTGGTAGGAATCGCCTATTCCCTGACTTATCTCTAGCGTTGGAAGATCATGATTTATGCTTTCCTCATCTCACGAATTCAAAGAATTTGAAGTAGGGCAGGTGTCGAAAAAGAAACAAGTAACTTGTGTTATAAGCACAGTGAGGAGAGTCAGATAGGAGGAATGTACATCCTTGTGGGTTAGATATTTCCACTGTCAAAATCATACTATTAAAGCAAAAAATAGGAGGGAATTAGAATTTGAATGATGAAAAGGATGCGAAGATTGCAGCAGAGCTGCGTTAGATCCCTTGTTTCTCCATGAAAACCAATGGCTACCAAGAAATTTAGATTTTGATTACAATAAAAGCTGGAATTTTTGTGCAAGTAGTTTTTCATGCTCTGCTGGGTAAAATGACATTTGCATTTTTTTTTTTATTTGGCAGATGGTCACGACAATTGACCAAGCATTTCAAACAGCTCATTGCTGCCGTAGTGTTGAGGGGCTTTGGCAGCATATATGATGGTAAAAGGGAACTGGTCTGCGCTATGACAGCAAATTCACTCGTGCTATTATACAGAACTAGCGAACATGAAGAAAACTACAATTAACATAGCAGTAATGCTCCTTCTATATGCCTACTTTGAAGTCAAAGATATAAAAAGAAAACCTAGAACAGCCCCCACCCCCCCAAATAAAAACAACAACAACAAAACCCAGCCAAACAAAGAAACAAAGAAATGAAGGAAACCCCCCCCCCCCCCAAAAAAAAAAAAAAAAAAAAAAAAAAAATGCACTCTTTCATTTTATTCCCATTTTGTGTTGGGCAAAATTTGCAAAAAAATTCACTCTGCAAAAATTTCCATTCTTACAATATCCATTAAAGGGAGGAAGTATGTGCCTATTGCACCGGAACAGCTTGGCTGTACATTTGCCTGGTGCAATTTGCTATTTGTGTGTAGTTAATACTGCTTTGGCTCATGTATATACGAGTGCCATGTTTTTAGCAGTCTAGCAGACACTGTTGACAGGAAGTGAAATTTGAGAAGCACTAAACTTGCAGGCAGTGTTGTGAAAAACAGTACTATGGATCAAAAGTGCATTTGTTGAGTACAAGGCTAAAAGTATAGTGGGGTTGTGGCTTTTTATTGCTTTTGATAGGATCGTGTGATACTCCATGGATAACAAGTTGATTTAGTGAAAACTTGCTTTTGATGAATAGCTGCTATTGGTAAGCTGTGAAAGTTCAATATGTTGTATATTGTTTGTATTTCCCACTCTAATCTCATATAGAAAACATTGTGTAATACTAGTAATTAGGGGAACAAATTCTTAAAAGAGTATGAAGAATGAACTGTGTGGTATGCTGAATTTTGTTTCTGTTTGTTATAATGCCAACTTTATTTTCAAAAAGTCAAGTCCAGTATGATTGAGATCCTTAAAAGAAAGTTAAAAAGAGACAAAGTTAGTGAACAAGTGAAGATCAGAGAAATAAACATGAAGAAGAAAAATTGGAAGGAAACAAAGGATTCTGAAATATTAAAGGATGGTATAGTTTTGGTTGAGATGGGACTTCAAGTATCCAACTGTTCTTTGTGAGGCTGTAAGGAACCTCTTACGAAATATGAAAGAGCATATAAATTCAAAGTTTATTTGATGAAAATTGGTTTTGAAATTGCCAAGATATCCAAAAATTGCCAAGATATCCTAATAAAAGGTGGGACCACCTTTTATTAGGATGGTTTTGTTTTGAAATTTTTATTGGAAATCTCGGCCATTTGAAAACCAATTTTCCTCAAATCATGAATTCCTGTGAGAAAGGTATGCTCTTTAGCATTTCATTAAGTGGTTTCTGAGTATCTCACAAAAAGTTAAAAGCTGAATCCTCATCTCAACCAATTCTATACAATCCCTTTAAAACTGACCGTCTCCATTGTCAGGGATGAAGCTAATCACACAAACGGTGGCCAGCAGTGGCGGCCGGATGCCTTCAAAAGCATACCAGGTGTCCTCCACCACAACATCATCCCCGACTGTCAGAACCACCACCATAGCTCTTCCGGCATCAAAGACCTCGGTGTCAGCAGGTGAGTGCATGAAGATGCACTGAATCATGGTGACTGCATGGTTGCAAGGCCTTGAGTAGTGTTGTGTGTAGTGGAGTGTAGAATCTGGATGGAGTGTATTGCCAGGTTCGGTGTAGAGCCCAAGGGCAGTGTAGTACACAGTGCATTGCAGGGTGTGGTGCTTTGGATCATGTAGTGTAGTGTAGTGTAGTATAGTGTAGTGTAGTGTAGTGAAGTGTAGTGTAGTGTAGTGTAGTGTAGTGTAGTGTAGTGTAGTGTAGTATAGTGTAGTGTAGTGTAGTGTAGTGTATTATATTGTGGTGTGGTATGGTATAGTGTAGTGTAGTGTAGTGTAGTGTAGTGTAGTGTGGTGTAGTGTAGTGTAATGCAATGTAGTGTAATGCAGTGTAGTGTAGTATAATGTGGTGCAGTTAACGTCACAGTGTAAGACCTGTTTCTATGTAGTTTGTGGCGTACAGTAGTGTAATCACTGGTGCAGTATATTGCGAGGTGCAATATAATGCTCAAGGTATTGCAATACATTGCACAGTGATGTGCAAAGTGCCAGGAAATGTGGTATAGTGTAGTGTAGGGTAAGTATCATAGCTGATCATGCAGTATCTTGTGTAGAAATGTGTAACTTTTCATGTGGTGTCTTATGTAAATATCTCCTGTTTGTGAGAGGTGTGTTATCCACACATGCGTATACAGCTATTGATGTTGCCATTTTTGTCACAGGGTCGTCATCTCCGATAATGGGGGTGAGGAACCTGGTCTCCACAACAGGTCCAAGGATAGTGACAGTGCCCAGTCCTATCACCGGCCGGTCCCCACCAACCATGAGCAACGTCATTACCTTATCTCCCATGGCGCTGCAGAAATCCGGAGCCAAGTCCACCACAACTACAGGTACCCTGGTTTTCCCAGAGACTCTAACCTCGAGCATCTCTTAAACTGAAGATTCTCTTGCCTATTCCCTCTAGTAAAGTTGAGACGCTGATTGTGTGGACATGCACAAATATCATATGCACACAGCACACTTCACAATCCAGAATATGAGGTCCCTTGCTGCTTGGGCCCAGCTGTAGAGTCATAGATGCTCTCTGGTGATATCTTTGCTTTATTCTCTAACATATATGACTTAACAAAATGATTTTTTGATCCACTGATCCACTGATAAAGAGCATGAATGTTTTTTATTTTGTGTGATTTTTTTAAATAAATATTTTGAGGAGGTATTTGGGGAGGAGAAAGCTGAATTATATTAAAGTGGAAGAAAATACGTCTTAAACTGAAAACATACAGCTAGAGCAGAAAAAATTCAAACTCAAGCAGGAGAGCGGAAGATTTGGGGAAAAATGGCCTCGAAATGGGAGCTCTCTTGCCAAAAGAGCGAGAGTTGGAGTCTCTGTTTACCATCAAACAGCCAAAGGATTCTAACATTCACAGTATTTGATAAATCTTCCCATTTGTTGCTCATTTACAACAATTTAAATCCATCACAACAAGCCTGCCATAATTTTCTTTTCACTTGTAATATTAAAGGACAAGTCCACCTTTATATACATAATGATTGAGGGAATGCAGCAATATTAGTAGAACACACCAGTGAAAGTTTGAGGAAAATTGGAAAATCCGTTCAAAAGTTACGAATATTTTAAGTATCTGCGCAGTCACTGCTGGAAGAGAAGACTACTACAGGGTATGATGTCACATGCGTAAAACTGTATAAGGAAAATAAAAAGAGAATTTCACAAAACTTTACTTTTTGAATAAAGTGCACGTTTCTTCGACTTGCTACTGACGTATGTTAAGGGTAATATTATTCCCCCTGCCTTCTGAAAGAGAGAAGTCGAGTGTTCTTTTGTTATGCGAGTAAAATGGAAATATGTTGAATTTTCTTTATTCTTTCTTTATATCGTTGTACTCATGTGACATCACAAGCTATAGTAGTCTTTTCATCCAGCCGTGACTGTGCAGAAACTTCAAAAATTCATAACTTTTTAACGGATTGTCCGATTTTGCTCAAACTCTCACTGATGTGTTCTACTAATATTGCTGCATTCACTCAACCTACATGTCTATGAAGGTGAACTTGTCCTTTAAGTGTGTAACACTGTGTTGCCTTAATAAGTTTGTGTTTCCATTTTCAAAGTCACTGAATGGCGATGGCAGTGTGCCAAAAGGTGAAACTTCTGCACTCAATCCAGTACAAAAGAAAAATCAACAGACCTCACATCATTTTCTTCTCAAAGTAAAGCATGCTGTCTGCAATCGGTTCAGTGAGTGCAGGATGTGGGGAAGGGAGTGTGTATAGCACTAAGATGTTCCTGATTCCTGCTCACATTAGCACCAAAGATGGTAGCAAACGAGCTTTCATGCAATCCTCACTGTTATGTCAATATCTTTGTTAAAAGTATTGAATTTCAAGAGAGATGACAGTTCAATAAAAACAAAACAAAACAAGCTAAAACTGGACAAATGTCACGTCTGTTTGTTGTTTGCAGTTGTCGTCACCAAGCCTGGGACGGTGCCGGGGAAGACGAACGTTATCGTCGTCCAGAAATCGCAGGTCAAATCCAAGACCATCAGCTCATCCAGGTCAACAGCTCCCGGAATCATGGTGAGATACAGTAAAACCAGACATTTTTGTGTGCATTTTGATTTACCAAATTTTGCAAACGCAGAGATTCGCGGAATCATAATGCAAGCAAAAGTTGTCGTCTACACTCTGTGCATTGAATGCCAGTGACAATACGTGAAACTTTTATGCTGTGAAAAAAGGCTGTCGGCTTCAGTTCGAGAAAATTTCATGTCACAAATATTTCATGCTTTACAGTAAGATGTAGTAGTACTAGGTGCAAACCAAAGATATGTTTTGAAGTCGATGTTGACAAGTGTTTAAAGAAAGATGTGACCTTGGCTATTACAGCAAAATCTTTGTTAGGGTCAAAACCTCTGTCTAGTGACCACCTCTCTATAACAGACACATTTTTGTCTCCCTTGGGTAGCCACTTTAGCTAGCTTTGACCGTTATCATGATTTGTTAAAAACATATTAATCATATGTCTAGACATATCAGTAGCATAACTTGCTGATCTTTGGTCACAAGAATGATGCAGTGGTAAACAAAAATCCTCTTTGTCTCCATTCCAGACAATCACAACTTCCATCTTGACCCGCCCCAAGATCGCCATGACGATGACCAGCGGTAACCCAGGCGTGGTGCCACTACCGTCCACGTCCCTCGGTAGTCCCTCGCCGTCCATACGCTTCCCGTCCCCCTCTGTCTCCGCCCAGA
Source organism: Diadema antillarum (assembly GCF_040938485.1). Lineage (NCBI taxonomy): Eukaryota > Metazoa > Echinodermata > Echinoidea > Diadematoida > Diadematidae > Diadema > Diadema antillarum. The sequence continues at coordinate 413,323 of NW_027271843.1, read as the reverse complement.
AGACAGTGCGAGGCCCCTCCCCCGTGGGTGCCGGAACTCCAGTGGGTGGGACCTTGAGTCGTGGGCGGAGCCCCACCAGTCCACTGAGTGTCGGACAAGTGATCGGATCCAAAGGGCAGGTGAGGCAATGTAGATCATATAAACATAGTAATGCTTCATATTTTACTGTATGCAAACACAAAATTATGGCTTAACCCTAAAAAGACTGGGCTATTTTGGTAGCTCGAAAGACTGGGGGGGGGGGGCCTAAAGGGCCCCCCCTTAAGATCTCGGCCGTGGATCGCACGATCGCCGCGAAAATTTGCACAGGGGTAGTGTGAGATGTAATCTACAAGATCGTATATTTAAATTTTCCAAAAGAGTCTTCTTTTATTTTATTTTGATTAATTATGCTAATTTATGCGAGAAATTAGACTCTTTGATCTAAATCAGTAAATAAAGCTCCAAAAGTGCTCATTTTTGGTCTAATTATTCTTTATGGCATTCTTAGCAAATGCACTTGAAAAAAAATTCGGTATCAAAATTAATTTCTTATTTATTTTATTGTTTCATGAATTTCTTATGTATTTCCTTGTTTTTTCGACCTCTTGTTTTCGTTGTTTTTTTGAACAAAATTTGTGGCAGACACTTTCTGAAGCATAATACTCCTAAAACAAATTCATTTTAGCCATTGAGAGTAAAAATAAGCATATTTATATGAACCATGTGAAAAAAACTCAATTTGCATTGACTTTGTACACAAAATCACATTTTTGAGCCATTTTCGGCCTCACATGCGTGTACAAAATGTTATGTAACTTCAGAACCGTACCCCCGGGCGTCACAAATTTGGTGTCAAAATGTGCGGGAAACTTGAAAGAAAAAAGTCATAGAGCATCGCGGCGAGGGCATTGCGTGTTGCAGAGTAATCGCGCGAAATGTCGAGGGGGGAGCCTTTTAGGCCCCCCCCAGTCTTTTTAGGGTTAAACTGCTTGAGCTGAATTTCAGAGAATTTATGACTATCTATAAATTCATACCTCATTCTTTTCATTCAGTTCTTTAAAGGGATCATACAGTTTTGGTTGAGACCTAATTTCAGGTTTCCAACATTTTTTGGGTGAGATAATGAGAAACCTCTTATGAAGTATGAAAGAGCATGTAATTCCATGAGGAATTCAACGTTTATTTGATGAAAATTGGCTTTGAAATGGCTGAGATATCCAAAACAGAGCGATCCTAATAAGTGTGGGACCCAAACTTTATTACGATTGCTTTGTTTTACTTTGTTTTTGGATGTTTCAGTCATTCCAAACCCGATTTTCATCAAATAAACTTTGAATTCCTCGTAAAATGGTGTGTGCTGTACTATTTCATAAGTGTTTTCTTGGTATCTCGCAAAAAGTTAAAAGCCCAGTATTCTCATCTGCACTATCCCTTTAAGCTCATTTTTTAGCATGATCTGCAAAAAATGAGAAAATATGGTATTGAAATGAAAAATGTTTCTTTACAAATTTGATTTGATATGATAGATAGCTGCAAAATTCCAATTTTCTGAACAAAATATCTTTATTTCTATTTGGCTTCAGAGTATGTTGTGTATAATTGGTGTTTGTTTGGTGTTTGGTGTTGTGTTTTGTCTCCAGAGTTTGGCATTCTATATAATCATTCTCATTGAAAATCATGCAGGGAGAAACTTTCAGAGCTGACAGGAACTTAGAGCTTCTGACAATTATGAATTATCCAGGAAATAAGTATACCACAGCTTTCCAGTATAGGTTGGAATGAGAATTTGCATAATTGGAAAAGTACCTGACGAGGCATTCGATAATACTATTAAGGACAACGCCATAATGACTGCTCACACACTACATGTCTGATTAGGGACATGTGTAATACGACATTTGCAATCACGGTAAGGCCAAAAAAAAAAAATTGTTGCATTGGCGTAACATGAGATTTTCAAATAGGGTCGGTCGGGCGGATTTTTTTTTTTTTTTTTTTTTTTTTTTGCTACCTGCATTTTACGTGTAAAACTCGTGCTCAGCTCAGTAAACAGTTACAACTGCTGCACCGAATGTGCTGTGTTCATCTATTCTACAAATCATTTATGAGGCCGATATTACTGGAATTATACCCCTTCACAGAATTTAAAGATGTTTAAATCCCTATCCTGAATGTTTTCACTTCATATTTTACTATTTTGACTTAGATAAGATAGATGCAAATTGACCCATATGTACGATCTTTTCATCGCACACGGCGATCTCTATTACAGTCCCACATATACAGATTCGTGTAAGTTCTCCACACAAGAAACCTATGGCAAAACTGTGCACAATACATCGCAGTCTGAATGCTACGTATACACTGAATAAATCTTGTTAGAGTACGTGTCCGTGTTGGAAACAGATGACGTACTGATCAAGGAAGGCTTATGCGAGGCGCTAGATCTCTCCCTCGTACATCCGATATCCCCAGAGCCGTTTCCACTTCCGGGTTTGTGCGATCGCGATCGCAATCAACAAGATATTTGATATCGATAGCAAAAAAAAATAATAAAAAAACATGGGGTCGGCGGAATTTTTAGGGTCGGGCGGGTTATGCCAATGCAACAATTTTTTTTTTTTGGCCTAAGTTGCTGTAATTGCAGTCAATACAGCACAAACTTGAATGCTCATAGGTAAAGCATGTCTGCAGACCTGCCATTACAGTAACTTGTGAATATTTCGTCGTACTGTTGTTCCTGACCTTATATCGCAATGTGCTCCTGGCGTATCCGGGCAATTACCCCCAGAGGGCAATTACCCCCCGGCTAAATACGGGTTAGTGGCAAGGTTAGAGTAAAGATTAAGTTTAGGGTTGGGAGTATTGGTTAGGGTAAGGATTAGGGTCAGGATTATGATTATGATTAGGGCCAGGGGAAGGGTCTGGGGTAATTGCCCAGAGGGTAATTGCCCTAGACCCACTCCTGGACATTAGTGAAGACCTTGAAGTAAAGACCAATGCTGTAACCAATGTACTACAACTCCTCTTCCCTTTGCAGGTGATGATGCGACCGAAGTCGCCCATCGCCCAGACCATCGCCACCCTGTCAGCCCCCCGCAGCCCTCTCCCCACGAATCCGGAGATGCAGGCAAAGATCAAAGGTCACAGGCGGTCATCCTCCAAATCGCCACCGGGTCAGAGTTCGCAGAAGCTCGTGGAGAGCCTCGCTGGTGGAGTGGTGCGAAGTGCGATCGGTGGACCAGGTGTGTCACATTGAACATCCTGCCGTGAGGCATCTCCATGAATATAGTAGCATTAATTGCTATTTTTCCCCAAGTCCTCCTCAGTTCCCCTGCAGTTTCTCCCATAGTTTCATCCATTTGTACCAAGTTGCGTCCACCGAGCACATGTGTCAAAATACACAGATTACGGCACAACGAATAGCCCAATTGGTTTATATCTTGGGTGAATGAGATAACTAATTCCTCATAACTAATAAGATTATCTATCAATGCCTTTAATTAATCCATTCTAGAGTTGTGATGATAAGTCTTGAATTGCTCTTTAAATGATGTAGATTGATTAAACACTAGAAGGAAGACAGACTTGTTATTGACTGCTGAGTATCAATTGATGATTTCACTTCCGTGATCTGCAGAAGCTGCCAAGATGGCTGGCCGAGAGTCGTCGCTCATCTTTCAGACTGGAAACAAGCCTAACACGGAGTGGATTGAGTATGATGGGTCGCCTCCAGCCAGCCAATCAGCATCGTCCGCCATCAAGGCTCTGCTGGAGTTCAAAAGTCAACCACCTCCTGCTCCAGCGTCAGGTGACTCCATGTTTGTCTGTTTTTGTTTTTTGTTTTTTTTCTGAATTTGTAAAGAATCATTTCAGCCTTAATTTGTTCTGCGTTTTAATGTGTATTTGCCATTTCATGTTTAGCCCGTTGAGAACCGGCTGATATTGCTACTACACACATTTCCCATAGACACCTGCCCGAGTATGCTTGAACTTGTCTTAGCGGGTTAAGGTAACCTTAATATGTGTAATAAAATCAAACAGCAATCAGAATTAAAGTTATGACAAATCTAAGGTTTCAAATGTTTTCACAAAACAGTGATCAAATCTGGGACCACTGATGTAAATCACATATGATAATGGTGTCCCAAACTCATAACTGCTCACATGATTTGATTTTAAGTTATGAATTATTATGAGGTATTCATGCGTGAAATGAATGCACACCCTTGCTTGAAAGAAGATGTATCGGTCAAATCTGGAATCAGTAATGATAAGATAGGGCTTGAAATGATCCATAGAAAAATTCACGTACTGTTTTGGAAATTCTGTTGCAGTCAAACAAGTTTCAATCCCTGGAGTCATACCGGGCATGATGCCCTCAGCTGCCCGGCACCTCTCAACTGTTGCCACGACAACCACAACCAGCACTGCAGCAGGAGGACAGCCAAAGGAACCAACCAAGAACCCTTCCATAGTCACCGTGGAGGTGCAGGGGGGATCGGCGGAGCGCCTGGAATTCTCCACCGAGCAGCTCTCCAGCGTCGTGGACCAGTTCGAGCAGTTCTTGGAGAGCGAGGAAAAGGAGGAGAAGAAGGAGGGAAAGGATTCAGACAGTGAGCTGAGACGGAGGCTGATGGCCCCAAGCCTTGCCTCAACGTCCAAAGAGAAGGCTGTGACGGTATCAAAGGTCAGCCCTCCTCCATTCAAGCTGGAGGGAGCCAAAGAGGTTAAGGGGGGCGTGCCTGACCCCAAGGAGGAGCACACCGGGGTGGATCCATTTGAGTTTGTGGAGGAGGGAGTGTCAACAAAGGAGCCCACGCCTGTAAGGAAAGCCACCCACAAGCAGGAACCACATAGGTCGGCTGCAACTGAGGCCAAAGAACCATCAGAACGGGTCTCAACAGAGGGTGCTAAAGCTGAGGTGCAACAGGTAAGACCCCTTCATAACATTCTATTAGTATTCTATAAAGTACGGTGTACTTGGCAGGTATTTTTACCAGTGTGATGGAATATGCAAATGGCACCATGCCCCCAACTCTCAAATCTACCCCCCCCCCCCCCCCCCCCCCCCCCGCCACAAGTTTCCAATGTTCTCAGGTAAGAGTCTGCAAGAATGCATGGAAGGTGAACTTGCAATACTCAGGTGAGCGCGAGACCCCGGGGTCTCTTGTTTCGGATCCAGAGTTGGTCAGTTATGTCACAGAAAGTCGTATAGTGTGTGGTGGCCTTAAATAAGAGAAACAGTGTTGTGTCCATGGCATGGTCAATCAAATGCTGTACATCCGCCATATATTTAGCAAGTCTAAATTTTCACGAATCAGGACTTTTGGAAGATTTCGTGAGTAGTTTAATTTGTGATCAGGGAGTACAGTACAAGGAATGTATGCATGCATGTCACATTTATGTTGGGATCAGAGTCAATATTTTTCACAGTTTTTGGACTTTGCAAATAGCATCCGACTTGCAAAATTTGTGAAAATAAGAACCTTGCGAAATATCCGGCATATAAAGTAGTTTGCGTATAAATGAATGTTTACTATTCATATGCATGGACCTTGATTTTGCCTCTCAGTTTAGATCTTTTATTTTTGTATACAACTTAGATATGTTACACCCTTGTAAAGGGAAAACCTGTTGCCAAAAAAAGATGTCTTGAACAGGCTTTGTGCGTGACTTTCTTGACACAGGCACCAGCTGTATCTCTTGTAACCCAGGGTCCCAGGGCGGGGCCCCTGGCCAGCGTTGTCATGGAGTCCTCCTCCAGCTTTGACATCACCCAGATGAATTTGGAGGACCTGTCTTGTCAGAGGATGCAGGAGGAGGAGGAGGAAGAGGAGGAGGAGGAAGGGGAAGCGGAGGAGGAGGAAGGGGAGGAGAAGAGGGAAGATGACCCCAGCAGCTCCGGCGAGATGCTGTCCTTCCAGGGTGAGTCCGTTCAGTGGATGAATGAATTGAGCGGATGAACCCCATGACAAAACTTGCAGTGATGGATCCAGGAAGGAGTGCACCGGGCGCTCACCCCCCCCCCCCTTGCCTTTATTTTTGCTTGAAACAAAAGATTAAAAAGAAAAAAATGGGGAGGGGTGCGTGCGCCCCCTTTAAGTTTGTAAAGGCGCCCCGTCTTAATAGAATTCCTGGATCCTCCCCTGACTTGTGTGTGTATGTGTGTGTCTGTCTGTCTGTAAGCAGGGTTTGACATAGATGGGGGCCCACTGGCCCGGGGCCACTAAAAATTGATGTGGGGCCACCAACTGTCAAAAAGCGTATGTTTTGGTGGCCCAATTTGGCAACCCAAGATTCAAAATAGATTGCCATATTCCTTTTATTTAGCACCACTGTACCTTTTTTTTTTTTTTCCATGAGCCACCAATATTTCAAATTCAGTGATTTTAGTGCCCTGGACAGGGCACCAAAGAAAAAATGTGGAGCCCCGCTGTAAGTGTCATTAAATGGTGACCTTTCCAGGAATGATATGCCCATTCTCATAGCAAAATTTGGCAACAATAAACATTGCTTTGTTTAGGCTTACCATGCTGTAGTAATAAACAACAGTATTAGATTATATTCAAAAGTTGTTGTTGTTTTTTTTTAATCACCTAATGCACGCACACCGTTGTCAGAGCAATCTGTTGCACACAGCTATAGCTGCAAAGCAACAATAGCCTTGGTGGCTAGCTGTTTGTTTTGTGTGTCGCCATGGGGAGGAATGCAAACATGGAGTGAAGATCACATGACATGAACCGCAATATTTCCCTTGTACGTTTTCTCTTTGCATGCTGTCACTGCAAACTTCACAGGAAGTTTTAACAACATAATAAATTGCTCCGGTCTGTGATTTTTCTGGTGTTCTGTTGGATGGCTTCTGGCACAGTTGCCCTGCAACTTCCCCCAAAATGTCAGTATTTATCTTCTGTTGTCAATTGTAGCAGTTTGAACGGCCCTCTTTTCTAATTGACTGTAGATGTGTCCGCAAAATGGACGTCCTCTGTTTCTTAAATAGGTTGCGCTATTTCTCGGATTCCACAAAAGTCATTTTGCGGTGGGTTGTGGGGTATAAAAGGGGAATATAGATATCGGTCTTTTGTGGGAATGCATAACTTTGGGGGTATAATATCTGATGTCCCCCAGCTTTTTCAGGCAACCACTCTTTCAGCAGCAGACACACAACAGTGGTTAAATTCGCAATCGTGAAGTACAGTAATGAATGTTTATAGAACTGTACGCATGCACATCACATTCGTGTCAGAATGAGAGTCAATATTTTCACACGTCTGTAAATTCGCAAATAGCACCTGACTCGTGGAATTCATGACAATAAAAACCTCGCAAGATATTCAGCATATACAGTAATTCTTGTAGGCAAGGAAGGTAATTGACGCTTATATAAATGAATACACGGTTGTACGTCTTTGCCACATTTTTGACAGCATTTGTGAGCAAAAATTCATACTCCTGAGCCCGCAGGACCAAGGCAAAATGATGGACTGAGTATTGAGATGTATTCTTTTGAGTTTGGTGTTATTCTTTCCCGGCTGAATGCATTGCATTCAATACATTTAAACCACATGTATGTAGCAGTACTAGCATTTTCATGATTACTCGTGTGGGGGCGCTGTGGCATAGTGAACAAGACTCCCAACTCCCAGTCGAAGGACCCAAGTTCGATTCCCCCCCAGTACTTGTCTTTGGACAAGATGTTTTAGCCGCAGTGTCCCTCTCAACCCACGTGTGTAAATGGGTACCTAGCAACGCTAGTGTAATAATAATGGCAGGGCCCTCTGGTAGAGCAGTGGCAACACTTAACCCTATTTTAACTGGGGGGGTCAAATTGACCCCCCCTCGACGTTTCGCACCACAATTCCGCAACGTGCAAAGTTTTTGCCGCGTCGTTTCATGAATTTTTTCATTGAAGTCTCCTGCATATTTTGAGACCAAATTTGCAACATCCGGGTACACCATTCTGAAGTTACGTAACGTTTTGCATATGCAAGTCAACCCGAAAACGGCTCAAATTCATGATATCGTGTGCAAATCCAATGCAAATTGTGTTTTTTTTGTTAAATTGATATAAAATAGATTATTTCAACTTTTAATCACAGAAATTAATCATTTCTAATGTAGAAGCTTGAAAAAGTCCCTGCAACAAATTATTGCCAAGAAACAATAGAAAACAAAAGGTCGAAAAAACAATAAAATACATAAGAAATTAATAAAACAATAAAAAACAAAAGAAATTGATTTTGATTGTGCTATTTTTTTTACAAGAAAATTGTTTGATGTGTCTTGAGGACTTCTGACACAAAACTTTAACAATCTTTCAGCCTTTTTAATGGAGTTACAGGTGGAACTATGATTTCATGCATAAATTTGCATAATCAATTTACTAAAAATAGAAAGTCAATATTTTTCTATTGTATGACCATGTAATCTTGTAAATGACATCCGGCTCTATGTTCAGGCAAAATTTCGGGGCGAACATGTAATCGGTGGCCAAGACCTAGTAAAATCTTGGTCCCAAATAGCCCAGTTAAAATAGGGTTAAGAGGCTATTAGAAGACCTCCTTCTTCTTCTTCTTCTTCTTCTTCTTCTTTTTCTTTTTCTTTTTATTTTTCTTCTTCTTCTTTTTCTTCTTCTTATTGTTATTATTGTTATTATTATTATTATTATTATTATTGTATCATTATTACAGTCAAACTCGGATACCTCGACGTCGGATAAGCCGAATATCACTTACCTCGGGGGCAAAATGAAAGTCCCGATTGTTCCTATGGAGTTTCCGTGTATTAAAATTTGCGTAGCTCGAAAAAGATAACTCGAAGTTCGGTTACCTCGAAGGGAAATCTAATGTCCCAACCTTAATTAACTTATTGTTTTCCCAGCATGTTGCTCGAATCGAAATTGCAAACTTCACTCAGCATCTCCGATTAAGCGCGCGTGGACAGCGAAGACATGTCACTAATGTTTTCACACTCGATTGTAAATATTCTGAGACCAGAACAATCGCGCGCCCAAGAAGAAATACCCGATACACAGCTGACAAGGAAAATCCCCAACACCTACCAACACACGTACATGGTATGCACATAGCACCCGTGCCAATGGAGTGCTTTACGATAGCACTACGCGCTGCCCCATCATTTGCTTTTCTTTAACCGCTGTGTTTTGATTTTTGATCGAGACAGTCATACCGTGCGCGTAGATTTCTCAACTGTTGGGGCGCACCTGCTTACGTTGACCGTTATATCTTTGCCATTAATCACGCTCCACTGTCAAAACATCAATCTCCCTCGTAGTGCCTTTTTTTAAACAATTTTTTTTTTTTTTGCCTTTCACGAAGTTTCCTTCCCCGACAACGCAAGCACTGAAACTTTTTTTCTCCAGCAATGCGATTATGAAAATCTGGAAGTATAGGCCGATCACAATGAAGAATAGAATACACAGGGCTCCGCACCAAGTTTTATCGGGCCTCCAATATCATTGATTTTTGTTTTCTGGTGGTCGAAAGTAAAATCTGGTGACAAAAAAAAAATCAGGAAAAACATTAGAAAAACTAAATCGGTCCTACTAAACATAGACAAATTAATATTAAGCATTATTGAAGTGATACAGATGCCCATGTCTAAAACAAATGAATAGAAAATTCAATCATCTTACTCTGCATGTGTTTAAAGATTTGACAAATAGGCGTAGAGATTATTATAAAAGTTGATGCCCATATATTGAGGAGGTCAAAACTTACCTTTGAAATGAGAAAATAGGAGCATTTGCTGACATTTGTTAGCATCCGACATTTGTTTTAGCATTGTAAAAAGCCGAAAGTTACCGTTATTCATTTTTAAATGTAAAAGCAAACAACCGACATTCATTTTAGAATCTTACGGAGCTGAATACTATCCTAATCCGTTTCCAAACGTGAAAGCAAACATCCGCTATTTGTTTTAGCATCTAACTGAGCGGATTAATACCATTAATCATTTCCAAATGTTAAAGCAACAATCTGTTATTTATTTTTGCATCGTACGGAGCAGAATATTACCGTTATTCATTTCAAACATCCGACGTTTATTTCATTATCGAACGGAGCCGAATGTTACTGCTGTCCACTTCCGAAAGTGAAATGAATCATCTGACAATTATTTTATCATCGCACGGAGCCGAATGTTACTGTTTTTCATTTTTGAACGTCAAGGCAGACATCAGACATTTTGGACCATGAAACGTATAGCTGAATGTTACTGATATTTATTTCGAAATGTACCGTAGCAAATATCCAATATTTTCTATCACCGTATGGGGCAGAATGTTACTGCTGTTCACTTCCAAACATGCCAAACGTAAAAGCAATCATTCGACATGTATTTTAGCATCTTCCGGAGCTGAATGCTATTGACATTTACTTTCGAACGTAAAAGCACACATCCGGCATTTATTTTATCAGCGTACGGAGTTGAATATTATTGTTATTCACTTCAGAACATCAAAGCAAACATTCGACATTTATTTCAGCATCTTCCGGAGCTAAATGTTATTGCAATTTACTTTCGAACGTAAAAGCAAACATCCAGCATTTAGTTCATCATTGTCAGGAGTTGAATATTATTGTTACTCTTTTCCGAATGTCAAAGCAAACATCAATCATTAATTTTACCATTAAACGCAGCTGAATGTTACTGTTATTCATTCGAAATTTAATAGCAAACATCAGACAGTTATTTCAGCATCATATGGACATGATGGAGCAGAATATTACTATTTTCTTCCGAACATAAAAACGATCATCTGACATCTATTTTAGCATCATCCGGAGCCGAATGCTATTGCTATTTACTTTCGAAAGTATAAGGAAACATCCGACATTTATTTAATCATCGTACGGAGTTGAATGTTATTGTTTTTCATTTCCGAACGTCATAGCAAAAATTCGACATTTATTTCAGCGTCTTCCGGAGCCGAATGTTATCCTTATTCATTTCCGAACGCAAAATCAAATATCTAACATTAGTTTTAGCACCATACGGAGCTGAGTCTTATCGTTATTCATTTCCAAAAGTATGAGCAAACATCCGACATTTATTTTAGTATCATACCGAGTCGAATATTACCGTCATTCATTTCCACAATTAAATGCAAAACTCTGACATTTATTTAGCATCTTACGTAGCCGATTGTTACCGCTGTTCATTTTCAAAAGTAAAGGCAAACATCCGCCTTTTTTTTTTTTTTTTTTTTGTGGCGCGATCGGGCCACCAAAATCTTTGTTTCTGAATTTTGATTTCATTTCCGATTTTCACTCAATTCATTCATATAAAAGTTGATTCAATTCAAATTGACAAGCATGCAAATAAGCAGTAGGCACTATAACAGACACCATGTTGAACATCGATAAACGTCGAACATCGATAAACATCGGATAAGTCGAAGAAAATTTGACGTACTCGTACCTCGAAATTCGCGTACGTTGAACCATTTTCTTCAGTCCCGACGAATTCGAGGTATCAGAGTTTGACTGTATATGCCATTGTTATGTGTATGTGTGTGTCTTTTTTCAATCCAATAAAGCCATTTTTTAAGGTCTGTGATGGGTTTTGATTTTGAAATGAAATGATATCATTGAATGGGTTGTCTAGACACCCACTGAAATGCTGGAGGGCATAGATAGACATCAAAGACCTCAGTGCGATTGTGTCTGTCTGTCTGTGCATTGTGTGTGTCTGTCCGCCTGTGCATTGTGCATTGTGTGTCTGTGTGTTTGGGTCATACGTTGTGGTTTGCCTGTATACGTTTGTGTTGATGTTGAGATATTACGAAGTGCTAGCCAAGATAAGAAAAAAAAAAAATTGAAGCCAAGACAAGGAAAAAAAAAATTGAAGTCAGTCTGACAAAGGGATGATGTATTACACAGAGAGGGGTTTCCCCCCCCAATTGTCCCAACAGTCTCCAGTTGGCAATATTTACCCAGATCCTAATGTGAATGTAACACACGCGTGTACACTTCTCCGTTCCAGTACAAGACTACACGATCGCAAATTTAACCGCTCGCAAAATTGTCGGGAGTTCCCGATTCGCGAAATTTTAGACTCGCGAAATATATGGCGTATACAGTAGTCTACACTTACGCTATAGTAAGTCAGTGCTGTACATACATTGTATTTGTCTGTCTACTTGTACTATTTTCCACAAATTTTGTGGTGTGGGTACTGGTTCTCTTTGACCAGCTGTGAGCTCAGGAGTGGGGGATCATGATGGGAGTTATAAAGTGGAGGTTTGGGAGTAGGGATAGGGGATAACAATTCAAATGGAGGGTGGGGATAAGTCTGCAAGTACAAACCCTTATCGGCCATAAAGTAACCTATAATCTAGGTGGAGTATGCGGCTATGGTCTTTTCTGTCCGTCACGCTAAACGTCTAATGCGGCGAGACTATTGTCTTTGCTAAGCGATACGTCTGATGCAGCAAGACTACGAAGAGTGGAAGCATCCGCCGCCTTTATTTTACTCGTCTTGCTTTAGTCGTTCGTAGTCTCACCGCATCAGATGTATTGCCTGGCAAAGACAATAATTTCGTGGCATCAGACATTTAGCGTAACAGTAAAGACCATAGCTACAGTACATACTCCGCCTAAATTATAGGCTAAATTTATGACCGATAAGGGTTAGTGCCAGCAAGACAACAGTCTCGCAGCATCAGACATTTAGCGTAACAGCAAAGAAAATAGCTGTGTCCTCCACCTAGATTATAGGCTTGTTGTAAGTAGGAGTCTGCGCCAATAAGACTACATCCACCGCCGGCACTGTCCCATAGGCAGTGTACTGTTGTTGGTCCCAACAGGATCAAGAGCAGCTACAGTGGAGGGATAGATTATACTGTAAAACTAGGTATGTTCACGTGCATTTTAATTTCGCGAGAGCCGAGATTCGCGAAATTAAAATGCTCGTGACAGCTCTTGACTACACTATGCATTGAATGCCAGAGGCACTTCGCGAAAATGTCATGCCCAGAATAATGCCGTCTGCTCCAATTCGAGAAAATTTCATGCCGATGAAATATGTTTTACAGTACATGCAAACACTCTGAAAGAGATACCTTGCCATAGACTCCTTTATGACTGACAAGGGTGTGTGCTTGCAAACTACATGGCCAGGGATAGGGAATGGAGGGGGAGAGGGACACTGTGGATAAAAGATGGAGGATGGGGGTAGGGTGGGGAGAGGTTTGGGGGCTGGAGAGGGGGATGGGACGGGGAAATGAGGTATATGAAGGTTGAGGGAACCCTAAATAAAGGAACTCTCCTATCATATCTATAGGACAGCTTCATTGAAATGTATACCTAGCATTGCAACATGTACATGTATGCAAGTCATGGCACCTTTAGTGTGCAAAATATGATGTCACAATGATTTAGTGTTATATGAGTAACCACAGTTCTATATTTAGATGGATATGAAAATGATATCAAAGAATACTTTCATTTCTGACCATATAAAATTCAGACTTAGAATATGGTGCAAGCTACTGCATGACTTGCAAAAAAAAATGATAATAAAGGAGTTGTGATCCTTTAATGGTAACAGGAAGAGATCTGTATAGGACATAGCACAGTGAGAGGCGATTTATCAAGGACAAAAGATAACTGATATGGTGGAGGGGGGGGGGGGGGATGAACGGGGAAAAGAAACAAAACAAAACCAGAGCATGAAATGAAAGCAAAAGCACTTCTAGGAAACATATCAAGTATCTCGACTGGAATCACTTCAGCTTTGCTACTTCCGCTGCTGGCTAATTGATATTTCTAGGGGACAGTGGCAAGGCCATGCTTAACCCTGTCGACAGTCACCTGTGTATTGCAGTACTCACTTGAAATTGAGGAATATTTACAAACCTTATGTGATATGCTAAGTTAGTGCTATAAGTTTGAATTGGTGACTGTAGTTTCAAATTTGTTCATGGCAGTTCAGGGAATGGGCGTGGGGCAAATTTGGGCCCCATTTGCACATATTCATCTTCTCTTGTAAATGCACCATAGGTAGACAGATTTTCACCAAACTTGGCAGGCATTATCACTCAGGTGACAGAATATTCAATTTGTATATCTATGGAAATTGGCACCATGCCTCCACCCAACCTGGGGACCCCCAAGGGACCCCAGAACCCCCAAATTAGAGAATCTTCAGAGTCAGAATATTAGTAAATATTGTGTAGTAAATGTACTTTCAAGGCTAACTGTGGTAGATCAGCTGGGACTGAGACTAGATTAAGTGGCAGTTTTGACATTATGATTTTTTTTAATTTTTTTTTTAATCTTTGGTCAAATTTTCTTTTCTACATGTATACTTTGCCTGTATTTTTGCCAGTATGATAGAATGTACAAATTAGTGCCATGCCCCACCCCCAAAGAAGCCCTCAAAACTGCTCATTCCCCAAGTTTCCTATGTTCTTAGGTAGCACTCTGCAAAAATGCATGGGAGATGAACTTGTGATACTCAGGTGAGCACAAGCCCCCCAGTTCTCTTGAGGGTTTTTTCGCCCCGAATTTCTTGCTAATTTGTATTACGACTAACTACATTCCCCCACCTCCCCCCCCCCCATTTCGAAGAATCATCGTGTCAGTGATAACGGACGAGCAAGAGGTACATTGTGGAGGTTCCATCTTATGTTTCATTTTATTTAGCTAGGCACCTGTGGGGGTAGAAATGACATTGTGGGAGTATTTGTGTACACATTGGAGGAGACAGTGGGGTACTCCTACAATGCACCTATTGCTAGTTTGTGTGTCTTGTTACTAATACTACAATGGTAAAACTTGTAAACCATTGAACATAGTGATACAATATGCTTGGCATGTTCTGTTCTGCCGTTCCCAGAAGCAAGTAGCGGTGGCTCGGGCTCGGAGGGAGTGGTCGGTGCCGACGGAACCGTCAGGGTGAGTCGGCGCAAGAGGAAAGCACCGACACCGATTGACGAGGAAACTGGTCCATCCAGTATGCCTAGCTGGGCTCGTGCTGCTTGGAAGTGAGAAAACCCCTTTTCCCTTATATCCACTTTTGCACAGAGACCTGTGGGGTGTTTCCACAAAGAATCAAAGTGGATCATAACCCGTTGAGGACGAGTTCCGACTTTATTCGGGCAGATGTCTATTGGAAATGCGTGTTATAGCAAAACCAGCCCATCCTCAATGGGTTAAAAGTTAGGACCTACTTAGAAATATATAATGCTGTGTGCGTCTTCAACGGTATTCTAACTTCCTTACGAAAATACCAATTTGATCTTAACATTTCAAATTGGTAAAATGCCATCATTGTTAATATATTTGCATTTTATTTAAATGAACCCTTTGTTCAATACCGGGTAAATGCATTTTATAAAGCTTTGAGCTCTGTTGACTCATAGAATTATTGTGTCTTAATAACCTCAAAAGCAAATACTGAATAAGCAATACTAGGTTGACCAATGTTTAAAGCACGACACTTATTTATTACCCCGCTGCTGTGATTTCTTTTAGCATATACAGTTATATGCCAATTGCTATGAATTTTCATTGCAGTATTGTCGTGCGAACATGTACAGGCTAATTTTTATTGCTTACCTGTTCTCTTTGATACTTTATGGTGGGTTTTTTTTTTGGTTTTTTTTTGTTTAAAATTACAGGAATAGATTCAATCCATCTTTAGAAGATAAATGCAAACAGAAGGAAACTGACCAGAAATGAATGTAATTCAGAAGTGGAAAAATGAACAAAGAAAAGTGGATTCCATCGGGTTAGGGCTTTAGAAGATATGAGAAGATAAATGAGAGTAGTCATGGTAGTCGTTAATGGATAAATGAGGCATAAAGTGCTTGAAAATCAAGTTTGTGACATCATGTGAATGTTCTTTGTTTGATTCCCTAATATGTATCCCCCCCCCCCCCCCTGAGCAAAAAACTAACATTACACATGGTCATGACTTGTCCCATATCATCAAGCTAGGAGGGGTGCCACTGATTTACCCTAAAACAAAATGTACCAATGTAGAGCCAACCATCCAGAAGATGTTCAAAAATATCTGCACATATTTAGGGTGAAATGCTGTACCTAAGGATGTTAATGCCTTGTTGCCTAAAGCTACAACTGCCAACACGGTGAACATGATTGATTCATGGACTATGCCCCAAGGCCACATGGTCTCTTCAGATATGATTTCTCAATAACTCAATGTCATACTAGATATCAATAGATCAATGTCATGCTAGAGATCAATAGATCAATTTCATACTATGCATCAATGTAGAGGTGGCTCTATGGCACAATGGATAAGACGCCCGACTCCCGATCAGAGGACCTGAGTTCGAATCCCGCCCAGTGCTTAAGTCCTTGGACAGCATGTTTTTACCCACTATGTCTCTCTCGACCCAGGTGTATAAATGGGTACCTGGCAAGGCTAGGGTAATAACAATGGCAGGACCCTCTGGTAGAGCAGTGGCAACGCTGAAGAGGTTTCCTTGGATAAATAAGACATTATTATTATTATACTTTGGAGTAGGAGGGAAGAGAAAAATGCAGAAATGAAACAGAGAAATGTGTCATAAAAAGATGAAAAGATGTTGTTGTACAGTGTGGAGCAAACTTAAACCTGTAGAGCTGATGGTAGAATATGCTTCTTCATTTTCTCTGCCAGCTTGTTGCAGCGAGTGATGCGATTCCGGGGTGCAAACCGACCCAAAGGGGGGATCAATGCTGCCTCGTGGTTCACCAGACCAGGTAGGATGATACCACTGGATATTTTCTTTGGATGTCTTTACATCATTGTAAAAGGACAAGTTCACCTTCATAAACATTAGGATTAAGAGGATGCAGCAATATTAGTAGAACACATCAGTGAAAGTTTGAGGAAAATTGGACAATCAGTGCAAAAGTTATGAATTTTTAAAATTTTTATGTAGGAACCGCTGGATGAGGAGACTACTACAGCTTGTGAGTCATATGCGTACAACAGTATAAAGAAAATGTAAAGAAAATTCAACATATTTTCACTTTTTTTCCACATAATAAAACAGCACTTGACTTGCCTCTTTCTAAAGGCGGGGGAATGATATTTCCCATAACATATGTCGGTAACGAGTCAAGGGAATGTGTACTTTTTTCAAAGGATGAAATTTTGTAAAATTCTCTTTATATTTTCCTTATATTGTTGTACGCATGTGACATCATACACTGCAGTAGTCTTCTCATCCAGCGGTTACTGCACAAAAACTTCAAAAATTCATAACTTTTGAACGGATTGTCAGATTTTTCTCAAACTTTCAATGATGTGTTCTACTAATATTGCTACATTCTCTCAATCCTTATGTTTATGAAGGTGAACTTGTCCTTTAATTGCCAACCAGAGGAATGTACATTAAATGACGTAAAATTTTGGTAAATGTAAGTTGCTTTGAAGATATCTGTTTTTTGTTTATGGCAGTGCCTTTCTTGTTCACTTATAGCTCCTCACTTGTAAATAAATTAATACCTGGACCAGCCCATTTGGCATAACAAATTCACAATCCAGATATGTACAGTGAGTGTAGTGTGTTATCCCTGCTGGTGATACAAAGCAGTCTTATAGCATTTTTTTTTTATTTAAACAGTTGATTATATAAGTTGCTACTAGTAATTGATGTTTTATTTGAATTGTAGAGACAATGCAGAGTGCCTTGCTGCTTACTTTTTAATGTTATATAAAGTTGTGCTTTTCTCATAAGTGATTGGTATTGCTAAACATACTTGTGTATGGTTGAATATATTAGATGAGTTGTTTCAAATCTGAATTGTTTCGAATTTATTCCACTTGCATTTATTGTTTAAATATTTTCCAGGCAACATCTGTGAAAACCTTTTGCCCAACCACTTGCAATTACAAATATAAAAATGAAGTCATGTAATTCATAAAAATATGTGGTCATCTGATTTGAATTGATTGCAAGTTATGGGAGAATTAGGCATCAAAAAGGGTATAATGCTACATGTATGCAAACAGAAATCAGAGAGGGAAAACCTGAAGTTGTATTGTCAAATTGAAACTTTTCTTCACCACACCACGGTACATTTACAATATAGCTTGGCAGTTGATAGGAAAAAGGAAACCACATTTTTACCCCTCCACCCGCAAGGAAGTGGCATCGATCGTGGTTTCAGGGCGTCTCTCGTTTTGCTCGTCGGTTTGGTTGTTAACGTCATTTCCTCGACATTGGTTGGAATAAACTGATGTGTCACTTGAAGGTGCCAGTGGTGTCATGCAATAAAATGAAGTGTACAAGCATTACTGATGAGAACAATGACCCTAGATGGACAGGTGTTTTTCATATCAAGACTATATGGCACCACTTGACGGATATCATTGCAATTAGATATGAATTTCATTGACTTAAAGGGATGGTGTAGTTTTGGTTGCGATGGGGATTCAGGTTTTAACGTTTTACGATAAATACTTAAAAAAATATTTTATGAAAATATGAAAGAGCAGGCAATTTAAAGATAAATTTAAAGTATATTTGATGAAAATCAGTTTTGAAATGGCTGAGATAGCTAAAAACAAGACGTTGTAGAAAGGTGGGACCCACCTTTTATTAGGACCACTTTGTTTTGCTTTGTTTTTGGATAAATCAGCCATTTCAAAACCAATTTTTATCAAATAAACTTTTAATTCCTCTTAGAAATGTATGCTCTTTAACATTTCATAGAGTGGTTTCTAAATATCCCGCAAAAAGTTTTCAGTTGAATCCTCATCTCAACCAATACAATACCATCCCTTCCAAAAAAAAAAGAATAATGAAAGATGACCGAGTTTGTTTATCTACTGACAAGTTGACGGCGGACCATGGCACAAACTGGTTGATTTTGTGGCAGCCAGGAAAATACATTTCAGAAGAAATTGGGCAACTCTTCGTCACAATAGTTGAATTTCCTGTGACCAGAAAAGTATGTTTTTAGTCATGTCAGAGGTTTGTGATACAGTGATTCTCTTATAAATCTTGGGGTCAAAGGCCAGATGAAAATGATAACAATTTACTGTTCAATACAGAAATTGCACTTTTTTCTCCATGCCTTGAAAATTACTCAATGCATAAACTTATGAAAGGGTCAAAGTCAAGTTAAAGTTCTTAAATCCCAAAATACATGCTCTCCTATTCATCCAATTAAACATAGACCACATGCAACACATTTGTGACAAACATGTCATTTTAGATATTTTGCCAATTTTGTGAAAATGTAATCACACATTGTCCTCATGAACTATAGACCTATTAGGAGAATCATGCATTATGGCGGAGGCATACCGGTCGCCATAGTGACATTTCTAGTCTTCAATCTAAATCAGAAGTGCCAAGGCACAGTATTGGAGTGTAGATGGTGTTTTTATGCAGTTCGTGTTGACCCATTTTTTTATTTATTTATTTTTTTGTTGTTGTGGTGTTTGGTCTTCTTAACTTTAACTCATGAGTGCAGTGTCAATAAAAGAACCCCCCCCCCCCGAAAAAAAAAAACCAAAAACACAAAAAGAAAACAAGCGAACAGGAAAGCCATAATTTTTCTGCCATTTGTAAGAGATTTAGTTTTGCACTTTGTTCTGTCTTTTTAAAAGAGGTTTTGTTTTGCACTTTGCACTGTATCTCTGATTCACACCCCCCCCCAAAAAAAAAAAAAAAAATGAGGGAAAGAAGAACTGTAATTCTTCACTGTCACTGGTAAGGGCATTTTGAACTGAACTTAACATTGATACCGTTATGAAAAAAGATGATAGGAATCAAAGAGTGTTCTCACAGAAGGGCTACTGCCCACTATCTAAGGCCACTGCCCGCCAACTAAGACGGCTGCCCGCTAACTAAGACCGCTGCCCACTGACTTGGACTACTTCCCATTTTCAAGGGCTGTTGTCTAGACGATTGAATGAAAATTGCTCTCTCTCTCTCTCTCTGTCAATGATTCTGTGGAAAGTTGACCCGCTGGAGGCTCCGGGCTACCACAAGCTCATCAAGAAACCCATGGACTTTGGTACCATCAAACGAAACCTGGAAGTGAGTTTAGCCGTCTTGTCCCTGCAGTACACTTCTGAATATTGTACACTCTCTTTTTCTCAGGTTGCCTCTCTCTCTCTCTGTCTCTCCAGTCTTGCTTATTCTCTCCCTTTCTTTCTTTGTCTCATCAAGTTTAAACTGTAATCCTTTTCTCTATTTGTCCGTCTGTCTGTATGATGTTTGTCTCTATGAACCCCAGTCACACTGCGCTTTACGGCTTAATCACGGCCAAAACCCGTCAAAAAGTGGTCTCCCGTGAAGCAGACGATGTTGTTCGCGTTGATGCTGAGTTTAAGACGAGCTACGGTCGATTCATAGACGTGGCAGGACGCGGGGAAAAATCGGAACGGCGTCAGACGCGGTAAAAAGTTTTGAACTGCTCACAATTTTATTCCGCGGACAACCACGGCGGCACATGTGAAGACGTGCAACACACGTGAAACACATGTGATAATCTGTGTTCCGGCAGTGATTAAAACTTGGGGAGACGCGGTAAGACGCAAAAGTTTAGCGGTCTGTCATGGACAGAGCACGGTCATCTGACACGTGTTAGGCTTTGGTATCACGGGAAATAGCGTGTGTTTAGTGGCTTATCACTGACAAATGGATTTTTCCGCGTACATACACATGACTGGACGTGGTTAGCCGTGCTTAGGCAGTGCTTCAGCAGTGGAACAGCCGCCAACGGCCATATCCCATACAAAGCACGGCCAAACCAAAATTGACCAAAAAATTACCACTAACGACCACGTCCACCAGATTTTCATAACTTTTTGTACGTGATTAAGACGTGGAGTGCTGTGTGACCGGGGCTGTAGTGATCAAATTAGCATTATTTGTAACAGGTCTGACGGTGTACATGTACAGTGCACTCATATTAATTAACACGGTTTCAATGAAATTCTGGCTACGATGAAGTAAAAATTCAGGCTGCAACATTATCTACTCTATGTTTTTCGTCATTTATTTATATGCTTAAATGATGAAATTTTGATATAACCAAAAAAAAAACACAAAACAAAACAAAACCACGAGTCCCAAGGACTTTCTTATAACAGGAGCCAAAATTGATATCCTGTTTTTTGCATCAACTCTCTGGATATTATGCTCTCTCTATCTCCGTCCTTTTTTCATTCCCTCTCCTTCTTGTTTTATCTTTTTGTGTGTTTGAATTTGTATGTCTTTGGTTTTTCATTCATGATACTGTAAAAAGCTGTTATTTTCACTTAAATATATATATATATTTTTTGCAAATGAGGAAGTCACTCATGTTTGTGTATAGACATCATGAATATGATTATATGCACCATAATCTATTCTGTTTTTCAGTGAAACAGTGCTGAATGTACATGTTTGTTTGTTTGTATGTTTGTTTGTTTGTATGTTTGTTTGTTTTTAATGTACAACAAGGCCCCCTTTGAAGATCAGCAGTAACTATGGCTGAAAGGGTGATCCTTCCCATAGAAACAAACAAGCAAACAAATAGACTGACTGACCATTTCCCTGAGATGTTGTTTTCGCGATGTGACACCAGTGCACTTATGGCTGTCTGTTTACGCCGCCGCTTCACTGTACCTGTCCTTAGTACATGTTGTATACGACCGAGCGCATAAAGATGCTAGACTAGGGTATCTACCCTTGCGGTCACAAGTAGACCAGGAAGAATACAAATGAGTCCCATAACATGCCTGTATTAGGCCAACCATGACCATGGTGTCATCCAAGCCCGGGAGGAGCAAAATGCCACAAAATATAAAGCACATTTATATTTTTCACTCCGCACATCTAATGCAATCAAGATAAAGTGGTAATATTTTTCTATGTTGTTGAATTTGTGATCCAGCAGTGATTCGCAAAATTTGCGAAAAAAACCTTTACAATAGAAATCTGTCAGGAGATAACTGTTATTCTTTGAGAGATTCTGTATCACGTTTCTTGTTGCCCTCTCCTCCTCTTCCCCCCCCCCCCTTCCCCCTTCACATTCTCTCTCTCTCGCTTTCTGACAGGCGGGGACGTACCTGGACTTCGGCGAGTTCCACCAGGACATGATGCTGGTTAGGAGTAACTGCCTCCAGTACAACCCAGCGGGCCATGCTGCCAGACGGGACTGTGAGGAGGTGTTCCAGTTCTACTCCTCAGAGTACTCCAAGACACTGGACCGGTGGCAGAAGGTACGCTAATGGTCCCCTCCCTCCTCCGTTAACCCCCCCCCCCCCCCCAAAAAAAAAAAAAAAATAAAAATGAATAAATAAAATAATAATAACAATAATGATAATGAATAAATGAAATGAAATAAAATAAAATAAAATAAATATTAAGTAAATAAAAATTTGATAATGATATATAGTAAAAAAAAAAATGAACAGATAAACCATACACACAAATGACCAAAGCAAAACAAGCAATGTATAATGCACAAATCAAATCAAATCTGTTATACCCAGAGTTTCTTAATTTGTCTTTTGAACGACAGATACACAGGATCCTATGTTTGCATAAATATATATGCATAAAATAATACCTGCTTGTTTTCATTTTGCATTGTGTTAGAAAAAATATTGGATATTTGAATCAATCATTTATCCGTTTTAACTGTCAGATTAAAATTATACTGTGCTCAATTAGTTTGTTCAATTGACTTTGTATGTCATTTATGTATGGAAAAGAAATTCAGAAATGAGATAAAATCAATCAAATGCAAGAACAAGCACAAAAACAAAACAAAACAAAACAAAGAAGCAAACAAAATTAAATGATTATGCGCTGCAGTAATGCTATTAAACTTGAAGGTCATGTCGGAAAACACAAACAGTGACACAAGTACCAGAATTTGACATTGAGATAATTTTCCTCAGATCCCAACTGGAAGCCAGAACAAGATGATATTGAAGCTGATTTTAGCTTGAAAATCAAATGCTGGTAGCCATATGTATCATTCTGATTCACTGATAGGAAGATAGAGAAATGTACCGCAATAAAAATTTTCTGCTAAAACCCCTTAAAAATTGTCTATGTTGTCCTGGCCACATTATATTTTAACCTGTTGCTTGTAAGACATGGCAATTCCCAATTGAGTTAATACATTATGGACCTCAGTCCCATGTGTGATGGATTGAGCGTGGACAATATCAAAGAAGGTCTAGATTAGACTAATTTTGCCACAAATGTTTCTGTGACTTTTTACCGCTAATTGCAGCAAATGCTTGTCGTGCCAAAGTCACCAAAGAGACTGAGAACAGAACCACCACCGCAGCCCTAGACGCCATCAACGTTTGTTCGTGCACCCTTCTGTGGAGAGATGGTGGTGATGTCAGGGAAGAAGATCGCGATGAAGAGGAGGAGGAGGAGGAGAAATCGAGCCATGGATGATAATGATGATTATGCCAGTGGCATGATGGAGAGGAGGAGGAGGAGGAGGAGGAGAAGGAGAAATCGGACCATGATGATAATGATGATTATGCCAATGGCATGATGGTGATAAGTGGATTTGGATGATGACCACAATGATAATGATGATGATGGTAGTAACAATAAATGTATTGTTGCTTGTCATAACACTGCTGATGATGATGGAATGGTAGTGATGAATTGGATAGCAGTAACCATGGCGATGATAATTGTGATGATGGTGGAATGGTAGTGATGAATTTGATAATGGTAAACACTGTGATGATAAATGTTATCATTGACGATGATAATGATTAGGATGGATAGGCTGTGGTAACATGGAGACGGGAAAGTAAAGTTGGCTAAGATGACTGGAAGATGGTGATGACATAATGCTAGGCAGGTGCAGCTGAAGTGAAAGAACAGGATTGTACTGGGTATATTTGCGCTTGTTATGACAGGAGTTGCCTATACCATGATACATGTATTTCACTCTTTCATGGTTAGTAATGTCTCCTTTTTTGAATGTGCTAAACTCTCTCCATTCAATCTCAGACTTGTGACATAATGGCATATCTCCGCCAGTTACCCTGAGCATATGCTTTGATATTTTTGGCTGAATACGCATGGGGAACTACATGCTCCATACCAGGCTGTAATCATCATCATGTATGTGAAAAAGGGCAACATGAGTAAATTTGTTATGAGTGTCCAAAATCCATGTTTGTCCCCCATCTTTATGGCAGATTGGATGTTGAGAGGTGACAGCCGGGGAAAGATTCCAGGGTTTCTGTTAGTTCATTGGATCCTGCATATTTATGTCTCTGCTGTGAATCTTATTTCAGCACCCTTTGTTGTTGTTGTTGTTGTTTTTTAACTTGAAAGCAAAGTAATAGTAGGGGCCTACCCCCTGAGTATCTGACTAGGGAGTAATTTAAATGTTGATCATATCGCAGATGTTTTGTCATCTGTGATTCCCTGAATCCATTCAAGAGATTCATATAAATGAAATGGTTGTCAGTCATTAGGTTTTCTTTGCAATCATGGGATGTCAAGATGCATGCAAAGGGAGGAATTTTTCAGATTAGAAAAAGACATGTGATCACTCATCAGACCAGAATTAAAGGGAATTGTATTCATTATTTGTTTTATTACAGAGTGAATGAAAGTTTGCATGTATAATTATGACTTTTGTCCACACCAGGGAGGATACAGAAACATGTAAAAAGCTGAAAGGGAAAACAAATACAGACACAGCACCAACTTGCTTATAAATACAAACAAGAACATGGTCTCTAGCTGTTTTCCATAAGGTGAACAAACTGCCCTTTTTTGTTTGTTTGTGGTTAACATGACTCTATGAGGTCACTCCTTTCCTCATAAATCATTGTTCACATGTGACTTTTTTATGTCAATCCTGTCCTCTGTTATACACACACGAGAGCTAAAACCGGCAACATTTGTGTTTGAAAGTAAAAATGAAACCAGAAAATTATTTCTTGACTTTCTCCCCTCCCCCCCCCCCAAAAAAAAAAAATCTACAGGGCCTTCAGTTCGACTACATATGTTTGCGATAAAATGCCCTTGAACTTTGACACCCACACAGTCACGATCACTTCCCCTTGATATAAAAACGGGAAATGACCGTAAATGGCGGTTTTTTTATTGTCTTGTTTACTGTTTTGCTTCATATGTTGTGCTTCAGTAATTGCCATCCCTTGCTTTCAAATCATGACTCGACAGTTTTTCCATTCTGAAATCCGATATTATTTGATGATGAAGAATTGTGATACTGGGATGTCTCTTGATAGAAATACATATTCTGCCCGCTCTGTCTTTTGTATACAACAATAATTGTGTGTCATACATTGATTATAATGCTGAAAATATCAATAAGTTTTCCACTCTCAGGTGATGTGAAGGTGAGAAAGACAGAGAAAAAAAGCAACAACAACAACAAATGCTTTACTTGTTCCAGTCCTCACTGTGTGAATTCTTTTGCCGCATTTCAGTGAATTAACAATTTTAGTGAATTTAACACTTTGGTGAATTAACATAGTCAAACCTGTCTATAGCGACCACCGTCTATAGCAACCATCTGCCGCATGCGACCACTGAACACAGTTTTCCCCGGAAGAGAAAAGTCATGTTAATGACCCTGTCTATAGCGTCCACCTGTCTACAGCGGCCGCTTCTTCCGTCTCCCTCTGGTGGCCGCTATAGACAGGTTTGGCTGTATTTGTGCGTGATTGTTTAAGTGTTCATTAACTTCAACCGGAGGTGGTCCCGCTGCAGTTAGCTGGTATTATGAACTGCAGTGTTTGACAAACGTGTCATCGAATATTCTTCGTGTAAACTCAGTTCAATGTGTCGGGTCTTTCAGCGATCAAAAAATCTGTAGAAAACCACAAGACCCTTTATAGCAAGATTTCTCAAAACATGTCTGCAAGTTAGAATTGGACAAGAAAACTGCTTCTTTTCCATCATTTTGTTAAACAGCAGATCTATTATTTGTGTGTGTGTGTGTGTGTATGTGTACCTTGACAAACAAAGAAATATTTATCACACTTGGCGTGATTCCATCCATTTTCTCCTACCATATTTCATATCTTTTTTCCTTCTTACCATGTACCTTTTTTTAACTGTTTGGTCCTTTGCAAACTACATTTTAACGGGATGATTTCAACAGCTCTTTTGTACAATTGCCGCATGTTTTTAATTGGATTTTCCCCGCTTTTAAGAATACGATGATGAGAGTGTGCGCATTCATCCACGTAAATTCGAAACACCGAGTTTCTCTCGAATTGATTTCCTATTTTGCTGGGTCTTTGATAAGACAACCGGAAGCAGGGACTGAAAGGCCAGTCCCCACCGGATGCTGAGAGTGGTAGTAAAACGTTCATTCGTTCGTCCAATGGCTTGATTGTTTTCGTGTTTCTTTGCCATGCAATTCACCAGGTCGCGAAAATGAGTCATTATACTCCACAATGTTATATCTTTGGTATTCAGACACTATAGCAATCATATGATGGTGTGGGCGATTTGCATTGAGCGTACTAAGTTTGATTTGGCATGGAGCAGGTTGTAGGAGCGTTATACCTCAATCTTTATCCTTCGTTTTTCAGTGATCGGAATATTTTATTTGTCGTCGGTATAGATAGGTATGTTGATTTTTTAGTACATGTATAGTGCCTGATTGCTCTCATGTTCCAAGAAAAAGTTGTGAAGTTTCACTTTTGGATCTCCCATCGTTTCCCCCGCCCACCTCCAAACTTCTACCTGAATTGATAGAAAGAGGGGAACTGAAAAGCACTCGCCCGTTGGCTCACTTTTCCAATCTGGGAAATACAATATACTTTTATCTTGCCGCGTTTGCGAGGACAGGAAGCAAATAAAGTTGTTTATACAGGTGCGCATGCAGCCAGTGTTCATGTCTATGGTATCACGCGTCCTCATTCATTAGGGGGGGGGGGGGGGGGAGGAGGGCTTTAGATTCCCCGCTGTTTGTGGACTTTCGCCAAAAATCTTGAAGACACTATTACACTGTCTAACTGTGGTGGCTGAAAGGGGAATTCCGGACCAGTTAAAGTTAGTCTGAGAAGAAAAGGTAACACTTTTTCTAGCACTTATTTGACAGTGGAAAATTTGATCAAAATCTGAAAAGTTGTTATGAAACTGTGAATAACTATTTTTTTTGACAAAACAGTTCTTTTACAGTCAAATATTTTATTATGGGTTGATGATGTCATCACCTCACAACTTACCACAAAGTCAAACACAATTAGAGTTTTGTATCCAGTGTAAGATCCCAAGATATATGACTGATCGTGATTTTGAAGTTGCATGGCCAGGAACATTATGTTCTACACTTTTATAGCAGGAAAATTGAATTTTCACTTAATTTTCATACAATTAACGGAAATTTGTGAGGTGATGACATCATTGGCACTCTCATTTGCATTTTCATATCGAATATTTTGAATCATAATTCATGTTCGAATATTTAAGATTGCATAACCCTCTTACATTCAGTCCGATTTCGATCAATTAACTGTGTGTAAAATACTATTGTTTTTTGGTGATTAACTTTCAACTGGTACGGAATTTAAACAAAATTGTTGAACGTTGCTGACTGAGATAATACAATGTACATGAAGTATTGTGTAATGTGCGAACACAAATTCTAAATTATGCTGCCTTCATAAGATATCTATGAATAATAATTATCATTACCATACTAAAGCAGTTTCCAAACGTCATGTTGATTGGTCCAGTTATTGGCATAATTTGTATTGTCTGTAAATGTTATGTATGTGTGAATAATTCTTTTGTCATACACTTCGCGATTAGTGTATGCAATGTATATTGTTGTACAGATGTACAAATAAATGCCTTGATGAGAAACACGTGATAATTTCTCTTTATTTCAGTTGGTGTGTTACCGCGTATATCTTTAAAGAAAAATGTGCCAACATCTGGGATGAATTTATTAGGCCATGTCATTTCATTTTGTATATGCTACTAACATCATTCTTTATAAAATTCCATAACTTTCATTATTCGTTTGGATGAATCCGTTACCATTCTGCTTGTCTGATTTTGCTCTGTCTGTTGAGGCAAACTTGAAAATGATGCGGAATCGTCCTTTAACGTGAGTTAATTTTACACACAACCGTGTTCTCGGAGTCTCTATTTCAGATTTTTTTCCTTCCGTCTTTTTTTTCCCCTCTCTCCGGGTATATATATATATATATATATATATATATATATATAGGTTTATTTTCATATGTCTTGTCTTTTATTTCCACCGGACCTGATCGGAGACTTACGTCCTTCCTGCTAAACAAGTCAAGGTTCTCTATATTTAACTGGCTGCCCAACGTAATTTTGGAATTCTTTTTTTTTTGTCTTTGCTGACTTTTACGTCACGATAGGTTGTAATAATGGTGGTGTTCCTCTGCCTATAGAACTACAATGTATAGAGTTCGAGGAAACTATTCCAGAAATATTGTGCATTCAGTTCATCGTGTTTTTGAATGACGTCATAAAAAGAGCTGCAGTGTTTATAAAAGCTTCCGCATTTGCGCGCGAACCTGGGGGGTGTTTCATAAAGCTGCTCGTAAAGTTACGAGTGACGTGCTATACTTATCAGAATTTCCATAATTCAGCACAAGAACTGATCACCAGTCGCTCGTAAGTTGTTCGTAACTTTACGAACAGCTTTATGAAACAGGGCCCTTGTTCACTGATGGATTTTGGTATGTAATGACCTGTCTAATATCAGCATAGTGAACTACTTAGCCATATAAAGGAAAGCCATTAGACCTTTATTATTTGTTTATTTCCGTAAATATCATTTAATTATAGGCCCTAAAGCTGCGGCTGAAAGTACACCACTTCATGATCAAGGTGATTGAAACTAGATTAGATTGAAGCAAATAGAATGGTTAAAGTTTTGACAAAATCTGACATGAAACAAAGTCATATATACTGTTATCAAGTGTCATTTTTTTCGAAAACACACACACACACACACAAAAAAAACTCCCTAGTATCAGTGACAATCGTCATGATATCATGTATGCAAATTAGACGAAACGATGATGTCACCGTCCCACAGTCTTCCCATTGGTTGGTGTTATAAATAGGCCTATGTTTAATATTGATGGTTGAGGAACGATAGCCCCCTCCCCACCCCACCTCCACACACACATACCGTAGGTGTAATTCTGACAACTCGAAAGCAACTTGATGCCGAAGATGTCATTCATGCTTTCATATTCCACTTCAAACATGGAAATCTGCATGGTAAAAATATAGTAATCAGACATGTGAGCGGAAGGCGCGAGATGGGGAGCCCGCCGCTTTAATAGCGGCGCTCTATCATCTTTGGAGATCAGTCACTTACGCTCATCTTGCATATCCGATTGTGATCGATGTCACTCTTGTGAAAACATCGATCATAAACGTCCATGATATCCATTGGTGTGTCATTCCTTATGGAATTTCAACCATTCTTTTTGTTTGTTTGTTTGTTTTTGTTTCATTTTTGTTTTGTTATAAAAGTCAACTTAAAACACGTTGGATAGTACATTTTGATTTAATATAGTATATACAGAGCCTGTTACCCGGCAGCTAGGCGTTTATTTGCATGGTACGCGTTTTGGTTGAGACCTGACTTCACGTTTTTTTTTTTTTTTTTTTAAGATGATAAGAAACCTATGAAATATGTAAGAGCATGTAATTCCAAGAGGAATTCGACGTTTATTTGATGAAAATTGGTTTTGAAATGGCTGAGGTATATAATATCCTAAACAAAGCAATACCAAAAAAATATTACCAATAAAAGGTAGGACTATCACCTTTTATTAGGAGCAATTTGTTTTACTTTTTTATATCTTAGCCATTTAAAACCGATTTTCATCAAATAACCTTTCATTTCCTCTTAGAATAGTATATGCGCTGTAACATTAAGTGGTTTCTTACTCATGTTAGTTACGTATCTCGCAAAAAGTTAAAACCTTAATCTTCATTATTGGTAGCATACTTACTGCTGTTGGCCACTCGGTATAAAAGGTGACGTGTGCATATGGTATAAAATTCAGTATACACGTATTATGATATAGCGTGCCTGCATTCCTATAGACCGTGTGAGACCACCTTGCGCACAATAGGCCAACATCGAGGGTTCGTTCCAGGCCATGTGAGACCAGCTTAGCGTGTATAGGTCTATCACGCTATGTGCATCATACCGGAATCATCGTGCAACCAATGAAGTCATCAACCACTTATATCCTTACCCAGGCAGAAAACAATAATTGTTATATTGAGTCGATTGTGTATGCAGGGTGTATGCCAGACACTCCCATGATTCACTCCCGATTGTGATCGTGCAAAAGAAGTACTGTGCATCACAATAGGCATCACAGAAAACAGTTCCAGTCCTGCAATTATTAATACATGTACTTCAAAGAAGAAGGAAAAAAGAATTCAAAACCCAGAAAAGCACTTGGGTAAGCGCAGACCTCCGTCAAGCAGCTTATTTCCAAAAATACACACTGAAAATTGTCCAATTTCCAAGTACTAGTATAGACGCCTTCGTTAACACATCAGCTTCCAGATGCGCGCAGCTATGCGGAGTCTCAAGTTCGATCATGGACCTTGAGGGTGGTCCACGAGGGGTTTCAGCATGTCGCTGCAACATGCTCAAATCTTGTGCAGCAGGCATCCTCAAAAGTTAGCAACATGTTGTGCAACATCCTCAAGAATTTGCAACAAGCTCAAAATAAAATGTATTCAAACATGATTGTGTAAAACATGTGCAAAACAAATGGAACGTCAAATTACCTTGTGCATATGTACTTAAATATTTGTGTGCAAAACATGAGAGAGAACACTGAATGTAAACGGCACAAAGAGAGATAAATTGCGAAATATTGCTTAGGTTGATCGTGATGTACGCTCCACACACACACGTCTCAGCTTGCAACATGCTCAAATTTCACGTTTTGGACCACCCTGGTATATGCAAAAAGATGACCAAGTCGTTCAAAAATCCACAAAAGTTCCTGGATCACTACCAAAATTCAATCATCTGTTCCTTTGGTCATTATCAAATCTTCCTGCACGTTTCATGCAAATCTGTAGTATACTTCTTGAGTTAATTTACACACAAACAAACAAGCAAAGATTTTTTTTTTTTCAAATCTGATATTCTATTCAAATCTATGATTAAAGAACTGAATGTATAAAATGCAATCATGATTCAGGACTGTGAAATATTTTTTTTTTACTCCCGTCGTAAAAGCACAATATGCACGTCACGCTTCAAGCTGTAAGTATGACGGCGGAACTACCTACGTAAAATGAATACAAACCATCAATCAACCCAAAATATCCAATATGCTTGAATATGTGTTATATCAGGCCCCGGCCGTTTAATGAAAAGATGTTATTATAGAGTGCGTGCCAACTCTTCCCGGAATGGCAACTTCCCATTGCGACAGCCAATCAGGAAGCTAGATTCTTGTCGTTACTATGACATTTGCCATTCCAGCAAGAGTTGCTATCATATCAACTTTTTTAATGAAATTGGCGGGGCCCAGGACTTCACCCTAACTTTTTATTTCGTCTGCCCGAGAGTAAGAATGAAAAAAAAAAAGATTATAAATAATAATTGCACATTAATTCAAACAGCTAAAAAGCTTAGTTCTACAAATTCTACATGGTCATGATTGTCTAGCTTTACGGGATAATGTCTCTGTCTCTATTTTCCCCTCATTATTCACGATCTACATTTCACTTGCCAGGACAAGCGGGCGAGTGCCAGTGTATCGATAAATAATTCCTTCATTCCACAGAGATATTTTGTGATCGGTCACTCGTCGGAAGCAGAGTCATTTGCTTCCGACCACCAACCGAAGTGTATCGGATCGCAGTCTGAATTTGCTGCCCGACAGTCACGTCAGTGTCAGACATGTCGGGCGTTCGCGATCCGATGAGGCAAGATCGTTCGATGAGGATCAGATGCAACATAATATCTGAAACACTGACCTGATAGTGGACATACTCAAGTCGCATCATCAGACTGCGATCAGAAACACTTTGGTTGGTGGCCAGAAAACAAATAGCTTTACTTCCGACGAGTTACTGATCAGAAAATATACTTGTGGAATGGGGATATACATAATCGGTAAAGTTCTGAATCTGGGCTTAAGTATAACAGGCAAAATTCGGATCTTTAAATGTGCGGTGCGCTCACCGTCTTTCTCTTTTGTGTTTGTGTGCGTTGTGGCTGTGGTTTGGTTTTTGTTTGTACTTTTTTGTCTCCATTTTCTTTTCCTTTTTGAATAAAACACATACCCACTCATTCGTGAACAACGATCGGAACTTTGATGCCATTTTCGGCAATTCATGATTATCATTTACGTCATTGTGTTGCCATTTCGAACTCTCATGTCGCGTCTTGATAAGAAATGTAATCAGTTGTTGGACCAAAATGGGGTGGATAGTGGGGTAGTTGCTGTTCTCAATTGCATGGTAAGGAATTTCCACTTTTGTTGCTGAGCTATATAGTGGCCTATACCGAAGATTATGTAGAAAATTATGCCCCATGAACATCAGATTAGAAACATCCGTATTAAGCGCCCTATAAATATACTGTATTATTATTATTATTATTATTATTATTATTATTATTATTATTATTATTATTATTATTATTATTATTATTGATTGCATTTCTTTTGTTCTTTTACTGATCAACAGGGAGGTGCAATACATTTATTCACTACGCAGGCATGCAATATCAAATGGGTTGACCAGATTTTGCCTTCAACCATCATGCACTGGGGTTTTATCTGCCTCAACCATGATAAACGGACTGCTTCCCGCGAGAAAATTAATTTGCAAAGTACTTGTATATATTTATATATATAAGTTAAATATTAATGATATCTTACGATAAAAGCGCAAATATTCAAAATATCAGTGACACCCCTCGTAACCACAACAGCAAAGTGATCTGTTTGACACACATGCAGGATATAACGGGTGAATGACATTCAACGGCAATCACCCGCGTGCTTGCGGACAACCAAAGAGTAGAATTGTCAGCGATCCGTCAACCTTGTAAATAATATCAGTGCAATCTCCATATCTCCTTATACAACGTGCATGAACGTAACCCATTCACGATGACATGAATTTAGGCATAGTTGTTATCATGAGATTTATGGTGATTAATGACATTATAGTTAAGATAATCATAATTGTTATCGTTTTTATCATCGTTATCGTCATTATTATTACTGTTATCATCGTTGCTATTATTACATTACTACAATAGTATTCGATCGTAACATTTTGGATTCACTTGAGGTTCATCTTGCTAAGTTTCACTTTAATTACGTTTAATATCGCACAGCGAGATGAATAGATGAACTTCCATCTCCCTGTTGGTGGGTAAAATAACAAAAGAAATGTAATGTGATGTTCAAGAGGCAAAATTTCCTTTGAACTCCAGTAACGGCCTCTCACTAATAAAAGTGGAGGTTCCTTACCAATTGAGAACAGCATAATACTGCACTACCCCTCCCCCTAATTGGGACAACTTATTACATTCCTTACCCCTGGGACGCGACATCTTAGAGTTCAAAATAGCAACGCAATGACGTAAATAATGATCATTGTTATGAATTACCAAGAACGGCATCAAAGCGCCGATGGGCGTTCATGAATGGGTGGGTGTGTGTTGTGTCGCTAAAAATAGTGTTAAAAGGCGACAAAAAATATCTAAAAATGGAGACAAAAACTATTTAAAAATGGAGACAAAAGAATTCGACGCATAAACATAACCACAGCCAGAACGCACATTAACACAAAAGAGAAACACGCAGGAATGACGCGCGCACCGGCGATCCAGTAATGTTTCTGGCACTAAATGACGTTCGTCTGTCTTTACAAAATGCAGACTCTATTGACTACATCATGGATCGAGCTAAATTGAGTAGCTCCATGACTACATAAATACTTCCTTGTGTGTGTAGTATGGGCATAAACGTGGAGATCTGTTCCCTAGTTGATCACTTATAATGTGCCGTCGGCGGCCATGAGTAGGGGGTCGTGCACCGGTTGTTAAGTTCCGGAGTACTCAAGTATGGAAGTCCTGGTAGAACGTACTACTGAGTATATAACACGACAGCTACTCCACTTTGTAACTCCCCCTGACGCGCTCTTCAGCAAATAGTTGTGAACCAATCCCCAACTCTCTTTCTTCTACGAAGTAATTTGAGAATCAAGAACTTGAGGAGGTTGTTGGCCATTCCCCGGATTCGCTGCTTTGTTGATGGGACAGAGGCCCGGTCTTGAGACGAAGGACATGCTTCAATTCACCTACGAGCCGCTGAAGAAGACACAAACTGTGGCATAATTTTTAGATACACGTGTCAGGTATGTATAAGTACTTTTGGTGTCACGACATTTGCTCCTGCGACAATATTGCTCCGGTCTCAATTTCTCCAATTAGGACTTGGGGTTAGGGTAAGGGTTGTGATATAACAGAGTTTTAGGTTAAGTTTGATGTGAGAATTAGGATTAGGGCTATGGGTTTATGTGTTTTGGGTAGGATTTATAATCGGGTCATAGCGTGCAGATATTTCATGGTGTATGGGAGCATTGTCGCAGGAGCAAATCTAATGTCATGGAACCGTGCTTTTATGCTTTCCACACACCTTTCTTGTTTTTTGTCTGATTACAAAGGAAGTACTGTGTTCCTATATTCTCTTTATGTACAGAAATTTACAAATTAATTTCTATGATGGAGTGAATTTGCATTTTTAGCTCAGTTCAAAGGACCATATCAGCAATAATAAATATGACGAATAAAAATGCGTTTCATATGAAACCGTGTGCATAACCACATGCCTAAAACGGGTTCATTTCATGACAGTGCCGATGATATTGAAAGAACATTTCTTTCCTTTGATATGTGAGCTTGGCTTTACTCGATTAAAGAAAAAAGATTATACTATATTGTCTGCTTTGCACGGTCACTCTGCTATCACTGTAAGAGAGGGATCGAAAGAAAAAAAAAAGCAACTAAAATCTCATTCTTACGGGTATGCCTACAGTTACCCCTCCATGATAGTGATCTTGCTAACCCAATGAGTCAAATACTAGTACGCACAAATTTCAAACATATTCATTATGTACAGAGCATTAATATGGCACGTAGAGGGTTGAATACGGGACAAGGGAGGGATCAGGAGGGGGTAAAAACATTCATAAATGTAAAACGTTTGTCCCCCCCCCCCCCCAATCCCGGAACTACGTATCGCTTCAAATAATATGGTTTCGCCGTGATGGACTTGTTCAGTCGCATATATCAAAATTTGTTCAGCTACTGACATGCCATTCTGTTCGTTGTCACCTTGAACTCTTCGTGGTACATTGTAGTGCAATAATTTGTAGAGGAGTGAGCACAGTAAATTGAACGACTTATGGCATCAATACTTGATTCTTTTCTCGCACTTATTCAGGTTCGCATGCTAAGAACCTACAGCAATAGCTTCCTTCAGTCATTGATCTATACGTTTGTCATCACTGCAAATATGCTTTCTGTCTAAATCGAAAATTTAGATATATTTTCTTTTCAGTTTTCCCAATCGGCAGAGCCATACCTCTTGTTCATTCTTTTCTTTTCAGTTTTCCCACTCGGCAGAGCCATACCTCTTGTTCATTCTTTTCTCCCAGTAGCAGTCAGCTGAAACCGACGTTTGTTATTACACGATCAATACTAAAACGCAGAGGTGAATAAGGTCACAGTTCAGTTCCATTCCTCCTAGCTGTACGTAGAAAGAATATACGAAGCTTGTAAAGGAAACCAAAAACCGAAGAGAAATGTGGATTGAGTGAAAGCAGCAACATTAGTAGAACACATCAGAGAAAGATAATATAAAGAAAATATAAAGGGAATTCCACGAAAATTCATTTTTCATGAAGATTACACGTTCCATCAGTTTGATACTGACATAATATTATTATGTTAAGAGTAGAAATCATTCCTCCTGCTTTCTGAAAGCGGTTAGTCAAGTGCTCTTTCATTATGCTAGAAAAGTGGATTTTTGTGGAATTCCCTTTATATTTTCTTTTTATTGTTGTCCACACATGACATCATAACTTCTAGTAGTCTCCTCATCCAGCGGTTCCAACACCAAAACTTTTAAAAATTCATAACTGTTGCATCGATTGTGCGATTTTCCTCAAACTTTTATTGATGCGTTCTACTAATGTTACTGCTTCCACTCAATCCACATTTCTCTTCGGGTTTTGGTTCCTTTAAAGATAGGATCACTTGTTTAGAACTATAAGCTCTGAAATTCTATCCCGTACCACCTCTTGACCCTTTTCCTTTGAAATGGTGAACACTCCCCTGCTGTTATAACGACATCACTCACTGCACTTTATTTTTTATATCGTGAAAAGTGTGTAAAGTCGTAAAAAAACAAGCAAAAATACCACATAGCTATATTGTGACGGCATATACCGCTGTACAGTGGGGTGGTATAAAGCAAACTGATGTTTTACGGTCTTGAGTTTTTGTGGGCGGGGCTTGGCAATGATCTGAGCAGACCGATTCTAAGAACCCATGTGAATTCAAGATATTCAACATGCTGATCAAATATTTGAGAATATAATTCTTTAGGATGCAAAGATCAAACGACACAAACACTCCATGCACTTGAAAATACAGTGGGTATCAATACTCAAGACGAAGTAAATTCAGTTAAACTGTTTTCCTTATTTTATTTCTTAATTTGTTACCTCCTATAACTTCCCTTTTTATGATTTGTGATTTTGTTATTTTAATCTCGCAAGTCATTTGTAAATATTATGATTCTTTTTGAATCTTCGAATAAAACAGAAAATGATAAACAAGTTAGTATGTTTTCAGTTTGAATGCACGGAAAATAGCCAAACCTCGTCATGGTCAATATCATAATTACTTCACAAGGAAAGGGTAAATAACACTTTGAAAAATACATTGTTGACATACAAAATGGGTGTATACATTACTGCGATGTGGTGTCTGTCTATTCATGGGGCAACCAACTCCATGGTCTATCATAGCCACGATACTATAATGCATACAGTATAGGAGTAACTGCGGTAAGATATTCATCTCCCTAAATAATGGCAGTGGAAGAAATAGGTGCCTACATCGGCTGTATGTGCTTCGATATCATGTACCTGTTGGTAAAACCAGAGCGATAATTGTGCGCGTTTCCGTATCGATGTGAAAATCAGAGGGACGAACTACAATCATGCAATTCATGATTTGTGTTAGATCTGATGATGCAGTTTGTATACTTCTTTTTTTTTATTTTGGGAGGTGGTCGGGGTTGGGTGGGGAATGGATTCACAATGCAAAGGCCGTATAGAATTTCGGACTTGTTAAAAATGTCGCATTTTCTCCTCGCGTTGTCACTTAATTTGTTTCTCCAGAACAAAACGGCTAGTAATATTTGAAATTTATAGGATTAACCTTATAAGAAGACTCGATTAAATGATAACAGGTTTTCGTGGAGGCATGCAGCGAGATCTAGCTAGATTTATTTTTTATTTTTTGCATTTTATTGATTGCTTAAAAAACACGAATTCTGAGAACCAAAAGTGCATTGCAGAGTAGAAATGCATGCATTTCGCAAATCAAGAATAGAAGTGACTGAGTTGAAAACGGTTTGGTGTGACACTATAACAAAGAGGCCTTTTATCTTGATGACACCCTTCAGAGAAGATCAAATTTAACTAAAATGCACAGGTATTTCCTCTATCTAAAGAATTTAGGTTACAGTCTTTAATGGCATTGTTCATTTATTTCATGGTATTTTCCCTATTTGAATGCCGAATCTGTGCCTTGGGGTGCGACAATGGTGCTGTAAAATGTCAAGAAATACCTGTCCACAATGGAACACGAACTTTGACCTTCTATGGGTCAGGTGACGGGGTTAACGATCTACGATGGAGGAAACCATCCCCTGTCCCTATTTCTGTCATCCTGAAAAAAGAAAATGAAAGAAAAGAGAGTACCAACTCGTGAAAATAGAATAAACACAAATGCAATTGACATTATCGGGCGGTACAGTCGAAGACGTCACTCAGGAGTACACAGCGGTGTATAAAGTGGGTACAATGTACGACAGCGTGTCATAAACTGTAAACGTAATTCCCAGAAAAACAAGCTGAAGAGCGCGCAGACCTCCACCAAACAACTCATTTTCACCCATATTAAGAGTTCCATTCTATATTATATTCCTATAAATGCCCATTGCGTCTTAGAAATTTATATGTATTATAATATGTTATACAAGATATGTTATCAATTGACATTTGTATCACCTATGTATATTGATTTGAAATGGAAAAAAAAACATGAATGAATGAAAGAATGAAGTTGATCAGCGGTCATCAGTTAGTAGGCATAAAAAAAAAAAATGTGATGTTCCCTTATTTTTTCACACTTTTCGTATCATCTTTAGACATTTAACTCCTGTAGCCGGCAGTGATATATTATTTTCAGGATAATAATTTCCCACCCATTTTTCATACATCGTATCCATGTTGTTGAACTTATATATTGCTCGTGTGGCGTGATACTGCATTGTATTTTTGTCACTTGGCGAGCTGCTGTATAACTCCTGCGCCATCGCAGACGTTTGTGTGGCTCAATGAATCCATATTAATTCTTTCTTCTGTCAATGAATCAAACGTGCACAAATTTCACACATAAACTTGTGGACAGGAGATTATTGTGGCCCAGAGAGACTTAAAGAAGGTGCCTCTGTGTATTTCGTGCAATATATTCTCTTCTTTGTTAAATTCACTTTTATCTTCACAAAGGGCAAATTTACCTTCATATACACACGTGGATTGGGTGAATGGAGCAATATTAGTAGAACACATCAGTGAAAGTTTGGGGGAAATGGGGCAATCCATTCAAAAGTTATGAATTTTTTAAGTATCTGCGCAGTCACTGCTAGATAAGAAGACTGTTACAATGTATAATGTCATGTGCGTAGAACGATGTGAAGAAAATATAAAGACAATTTCACAAATTCAATTTTTTGAAAAAAAGTGCACATTTCCTCAACTTATCAACAACATATGTCAAAGGGTAATATCATTCACCCTACCTTCTGAAGAAGAGAAGTCATGCGTTATTTTATTTCTTTTTCGAGAAAAGTGAAAATATGTTGAAATTTCTTTATATTTTCTTTATATCGTTGTACTTATATTATAACATCACAAACTACAAAAGTTCGTAACTTTTGAGCAGATTGTCTGATTTTCCTCAAACGTTCACTGTGTTCTACCAATATTGCTGCATTCATTCAATCCACATGTCTATGAAGGTGAACCTGTCCTTTAAAGGTTCGTATGATAATCATAAAAGGTTCTTCGATTACTGCATTTCCAGTGCACCGGATGCTGCTTTCTGTCGTCCGAACTGACTGGCTGACGGACGCCGATTTGGACAATCACTGACAATGGGAAGTCACTGCATGACCAAGACTCTTTGTTTTATCTCCCTGTTTACGTCATTCGTCGTTTGGGGTGCAGCCAGCACAGAAACAGACTGCCTGCAATCCAAGAAGCAAAATGGTAAGCCTTTAAATGCTTTCCTTGTTGTTTTCTCGCCCCCCATTCCACTAGAAAGCAGGATTTTTCTGTCAAAAGTATAGCTTATTAGGGATGGACTGATCATTAATCACACGTACAGACACACGCACAGACAGACAGACAGACACGCACACACACACACACACACACACACACATGAAAAAAAAATCCAGGGTAATGAGAAAGAGAGGGAGGAGCAGTGAAGAATGAGGTGGGTGAGAAGGGGTCAGCGGATCTTTTCCAAAGGCCCGAATTCACGAAGATGGTACAATTTTTGTCACACGGGCAAATAATTCCCAATAGAGACGTGTGTTCAAAATTAATGTCAAAATTCAAAAAATTCTGTAAATAGCTGGGAGAAATGAGGTGTTTCATCTTCAATAACCTGGATAAGTGAGATACATTGTATACCCTTTCATCCATCAAATTTCCAAGGCAGGTTCTTCAGCTCAAACTCTGTCCAAGGGTCCGCAAAGCCAGACTCTGAGTTCTTTTCACTCAAAAAAAACCCCAACAAAATCACCCATTTTCTATACATGCACCCAACGAAATATAGCCCCTTCAAATTCATGAGAAAAGCTTTCATCTTCCAACCACAATGCAGTTTGTAGAGGAATTCATACTTGATATCTGCAGCTAATCAATTTTCTGCCAAACTACATTTCTGATTTTTGAATTTTTTTTTCACTTAGTTTGGTATCTTTGATACTATTTTGAAAAGGGATCATGGACATTCCATTTTATTTACAGGTGTGAGCCCTTAAACTATATACAAGAACCGTAGTTTTGTATGGGGCGCCAAGTGTTGCATGGCCTATTTCGTAACGGAATCAGTCATTTCGTTGACAAAATGACCATCTCGTAAACAAAATGATCATCTCGTCGATGAAATGTTAACATTCAAAAGTCTCATTCATTACCTTGTTTTTAATGTTTTTTTTTTTCTTCTTCTTCTTCATCATCATCTTCTTCTTCTTTTTTTCCCCAGAAACGTCGGGCATTTTCCCTCTATCATTCCTCTACTATGAATATCCAGATATTGTCTATGCAGACCTCGGTAAAGCCCGCGAGCTGAAATGCCTAGTAAGCGGCAAATTCTGCACCATTCACTGGCACTTTGAGGGCAAACCACTCGAGTTGGAGCCCTCCAGCGCCGGCCCCGCTGCAAGCGCGTACGTGCTGCAGAGACGTAACCAGTCCCTGACCATCACATCGGTTGGCTGCAGCGACGAAGGGAGGTACACCTGTGTGGCGTCCAACGGGGAGTTGACCATCTCACGCAGCATGACTTTGACGGTATCAGGTACAGCCAGATGTTCCATGATATTCTTGTGACATAGCTCTCATGAAATGTCTGGCACGCTAAACCAAACATAATTATTCCACAAATGTTACCCCAGTCCTAATCCTATAATGACCACATCGAACTAAACCTAAAACTCTAACATAGCCCTTATCCTAAACCTATAAGTCCTTGGAGAAATTGAGACCGGAGCGCGTATCGTGTTACTACAGTGAGAACGATGCAAAATAAAGTGTTTGCTCGCAAAACAGTTTAAGTGCCTTTGAAAACGTAAGAAAGTCCATCACCAGATGGAGTAAAATATATTTTCCCAATAATACCTCACTTGTTTCCAACAATGAATATTCTTGATTTTTTCAGTAAAAAAGTATCCTTTACTTTCTTCTTAATTTCCAAAGTTTTTTTTCTTTTAAAGCAGGTTTAATCGTTAGTATCTCAAATAAACAGCAGTGGAATTAATCGGTTTACGTTGAAACTCGTCAAATTGAGACACGTAATTAAGAAGTAATTAACTTAAACATTTGTCAGCACAGTCTTTGTGTACTGATGGTTGCAGAAGTGTAGGCCTATTTGATATCATTTTTGTTCTTATTTCTTGCAGTGTGGTGTGGTAAATATGCACGAATAAAGTTTTTCCATATGGTGTGGAAATTATTTTCTTCTCTTTGGTACTATTACGGAGACGGTGATAAAAGAATCACGCAGTTTTGAATTATCTTGTAAAGGAACAACAAGTCGTATGCTTGAACTAAATGTAGTTGTTACTATGGGGAAAATGATGTTCTAAGGTACTATAGGAGGCCCACGTGTGAGCGGTTGTTTTAAGTACAAGATTTACTATAGATTGCGACGTTTTTGTCACACATTGTTTATCTGTGGATCGTCATTATTGCAGACCCTATTTCCCCCGTAAGTCCGATCGCCATCCACGAGGAGGACTCGTCGCGCTGCAATAACCTCGCCGTTGCTCCGGGCGGGGACGCCGTGTTCTCATGCACGTTTTACGTGAAGAACCCGTCTTGGGTCATCTCACACGACTGGTACAAGTACAACGCCACCCTGGACACCTTCTTTTCCGTCGACTTCATCCAATGGCATAACTCGGGCTACGAACAGAGTGACGTCAGCAAGACAGAAATGAATCCCGAGACTCCCTGCGCGCATGCGTAAGATTGCGTTATGACTTAAATGTTTTTATATGAATTCATAATTATATACAATATTATTAACATATTTATTTACTTATTCATATGTGTGTATGCGGTTTTTTTTTAAAGTTTTGAGATTATGTTCATTCTTCTTTTCATTCGCTAGTTATTATCTTTTTCCCCTTTAATTTGGCTACAAAGAAATTTATTTCGCTGAAATATTTTTTGCGTATGATTATTTCGTTCGCATATAGTTGCGTGTGTTTTTTTCTCTTTGTTGCTTTAGAAAAGTTAAATACCAGGTACGAAAGCAGACTATGTATGCATGCTGTATTAGTGTACTGTGTGTCGTAACACCATTCTACAAAGAAGATATGCTGAGATTGCATTATACACACGACTATATACTCGAATTATTCCTCCCCTCCCCCCATACAGGACTTCATACATCACACTGACGTTGAATATAAGTCACGTGACAGACGAAGCACTGGGCGTGTACATGGTGCGATGTTGGATCTCATCTTTCTTCATGGCTGTGAATCTGACGCTGTCCTATCGTGAGTGTCATTGCAGAAAACAACAATCTATTTCCGGGTTCCACTTTGCGCATGAGCAGAGAAAAGGGTCATACGTACCAACAGGGCATTTTGGTGTTTGAATTCACCGAGAAAAGCACAGTACAAGAGACAGTTGTCGTTAATGCTATTTTTGTTGTCTTTAGGGCGAACTGCTCTATGGGGCGCCAAGTGTCGCATGGTCTATTTCGTGAAATAGACCGTGCGACCTTGGCGACCCATACTGCACTGCTATCTCGGTCGTAGACAGGGCTCGAGGATTACATAATTTACACTTGACCTTTTAACATCGATTTAAACATGGGTGGGATGTATGTGTGTAAATTTTATCATTAGATATGTTGGTGTCCGACGGATCAAATCGAATTCCTCGACACATCATTGATTATCAAGGACATTTTAAACACTAGAGTCAATTTCGTTTGTGATCCATGCTTGCGAAAACTAGGCCCTACTAATAGTATTTCTATCTACAAAAACTTGCACATGGCCTTTTCATTTTCTTTGCATTTAAGCAGGTATTACTCGCTTGCAGTTCAGATTCTCGATTTACTCTACACCAAAGTACAAAATATGCACAAAAAAAAAGCACACGCAAATGTCAGCAGACTTTTGTTTTCTTGCAAGTTGTTACATTTTCACTGTCCAGTAACCATACAAAGCGATTATATTTCAGTACGCAAAAGTGTAACTTAATTGTGGTTACTATACTGTGGGTTGCAGCTATAAGCGAAGCTTAGTCTTTCTAGTCGTGATGACGCCTGGTCTTGTAATCAGGAGGTCGTTGGTTTGGGGTCATCCCGCTAGACCCACACCCACGAGTCATACACCCCACGAGTTCGACATTGAAAACAGGTACACGAGTCATACAGCTCCCCAGTCATACAGTCTATGAGTCCGACACTAGGCAAATAAAGCCCATGAGTCCGACACCAGGTAAAAACAGCCCACGAGTTCGACAAATATACAACACGGTCTCGTGGGCCATGTTAGCTTAATGTAGAACTCATGCGCTGTATGGACTCGCGAGCGGTATGACTCTTGGGCAGTATGACTCGAGGGTGTCGGTCTCGTGACGTGCACCATTGCTTTGAGTCCAAATTGAGTACGTATGCTCATCATTGCTATTGCTTAAACACTGTATATCAGTGTTTATTTACGTCATAGCAATTAAATGCGTTTAATTAATCAGTTGCTCTAAAGCTAAGTCTTTCCTTCTTTTCCTTTAATCATTGGTCTTGTAGAAAAGCCTGAGGATACCATCACAGATACAAAAACTATTTGGCTGGTTGCGTGCATTCTCACCGCCTTTTTCCTCACATGCGTGTTGATATGGAAACGCCACGGAGTGGACATCAAGTTGTTGCATCACAGTTATCTCGCCGACCCAGAGAGTGATAGTGAGTTTTCAATTTTGTTTTTCATTCCAAATACGTATACTGCATGGAGCAAATACCATTTAGCGTAGAGAGCAGGCTGTATCACGACTGCAGTGGAATGGTTGTAATCTATGACCAGTCAAATGTGTTAGGGTAAGAGCTTGAAACAGTAGGAGACGTTTTATACTGCTTCGTTTGCTTTTGAACATCCTATAGCAGAAGAAGCTCGTTGTTAGCATTTAAAAAAAAAAATGTGAAAATTAAGCGGACCCATACACGGAAATGTAACCATCGAGCAACACCCCCTTCCCTTTTTTTGATACTTAAGTTGTGAAATCAGTTGCGAAAACCTCGAAGAGCCAAAGTTTTATTTGCATCTCTCTTTATTGACTGGATTAACATTGATTTGTTTGGATCGATCGTAAATTATTGAACTGGGCTGAATATACTTTTTACAACTTAATTTACAACCTCCCCCTTTTTCCCGCCATGTCGCAGGTCCTTTTGCTGACGGCAACGGTAGCAGCAGTTCAGCGGAAAAACTATATGACGCTTACATCGTATCCAGCTGTGTGGGAGAGGACAGGGCCTTCGTGTATAACATTCTATGCCCGAGTCTCCAGGGTGACTATCGGCTGTACCTGCGGGACAGGGACGCTTTGCCCGGGTCGGGTAGGTTCACTTTGTGTTTTCATGTTCTTTTTTCACAGTAATTCAG
Organism: Diadema antillarum; assembly: GCF_040938485.1. NCBI lineage: Eukaryota > Metazoa > Echinodermata > Echinoidea > Diadematoida > Diadematidae > Diadema > Diadema antillarum. Next base: position 368,614 of record NW_027271843.1, on the reverse strand, counting down.
AAAAGGCCGGGCTGGGCATTCTTCAATTGACTTATATTTAAATCTAGACAATCGCAGTTCCTGCGGATTGCTGGGTCCCAATGTCCGCTATGACTCTAGTAGAACGCCGGGTTTCCAGAATGCAGATTTCAATGTGCAAGTTTTATGAAGGTTTCAATTTTGAGTAAGTCATTACTATTCCAGTTTGTGCTGGGCTGTGCTGTGAGGCCCAGATCATGTAGATTATTGTGAAGAAAAACATACTAATCAAAATGCAGACCAATTGTATAGCAGTAACGGTGTAAACCCAGACCAGACGATCCATACTTTGATGGGATACGGACACATCGTCATTTGTCTGTTAATCTGTTTGTTGTTGTTGTTTTGTTGGTTGGTCGGTTTGTGGGGGTGGGGTGCGATATTTGAAAGAATGTCGTATGCGAGCATGTACGACTTTAATCACAACCTCAGAAACAATTCTTCACTAGGATACACTGTACCAACAAGCAAAGAATACCGAGCTGATTTTACTTAGTGGTAACATTCTCCAAGAAAGATATAACTCTTATGATCTGTTTGAGAGAGAAAAAAAACCACTTTATGTTTAATTGTCTCCGAGGATTAAAAAAGCATGTAATATCTTTCGACTAGAGGTCAGTTTGAGGTCATGGAGGTCATTTACGTTTTCTCTATCGTTGTGCTTGCCTCCATAGTGACGTGTGAGGACATTGTTGAGGCGATGGAGAAGAGCCACAGGTGCATTGTCGTACTCTCGTCCGATCTGTGTCGATCGTTATCGCTGTCTCCGTCATCGACGTCCCATTCATCGTATTCCCTGTCGGCGTCAGCTTCGGAGCCGGACGTCGGATCAATGTGGGCCACGAAGGAGCTCGAGTATGCCTTCGATCGCATGTGCACGCACCAGCACCAAATCATACCTCTCGTCTACCGTGATTTCGAATTCGATCGTCGTGTTGTCGATCGGAACGATCGCACTCTGAACATGATCGAATACATCGTGCAGAATCTGACCTGTCTAAGATGGCGGCAGAGAAGCCAGGTCGGGCTAGACGCATGGGCCTTGAAACGAATTCGCCTTCGACTTCCACCGCCTAAGAGAAGAAGAGTGGGATCCAGCGAGACGAGAAGAAACAGTTCGAGGCTGCCATCATCGTCAACGTATCTACCGGATCGGTTATCCACTCAGGCATCACCGGATTTATCCACACCACCTTCAAACACTGCATTTACATCGATACCACTGTCCGTGTCAGAGCACAGTGCGCCCAACTTACCATTAACCGTCATTCCCACGATAAGCGGGCCCACGCACACCTGTTCGCCTGTGTCTAACGGGCCATCGTCCACCTCATGGTCCCCATTATCCCATCCCTCGCTATCTCCGTGCCCACAAAGTTTATCATCGAAAGAACTTACGTCGTTGTCGCTCTCGAGTCGCGACTCGGGAATATCCGGAGACGATCAAGAAGAGACACCCGACGCGACACACAAGCCAACTTCACCGGTTTTCGTTTTCCCTGTCGCAAGGTTTCTGACGTTGCCGAGGATCAAACGGAACAACGATTTTCTTCTCATTGATAACGAGACGCTCCCAGGTGGCTTCGGGTCCATCGACTAACGCAGCTTGAATGAATCATGTTTGGGTCAGATTCGACATGGAAATGTCCTTTTGCCAAGGCTCGCCATTTGCCTAAAATTGCTTCGACGAACCTGCGTCGTATAGAACGGATAGTGCATTCTCATCAAGCTGTGTGTGATGAAAATCATCAGAATTTATCTACGCAAGCTCATCATTACATCCTGCCGTTGTGTGAGTGCTTCGGACGGCTGCGAGAACTATGTGACTAAATTCCGAGAATCTTTTTTTTTTTAAAATTCTTGAGATAACCTCAATAACTTGATTGAATGCCACTGTCGAAATATCGCATAGAGTTCTTTCACAGGTGATTCATTAATGTATCACACTGATGTACAATACTTTTTCAGACTGTCACAAAGCGATCGTGTTCAGTGGTGAGTTAGCTCAGTCGATAGCGCGTCTTCCTCACTATCCAAAGGACCCCGGTTCGATTCCCAGGTCTCACTGAGCAATGTTGTGTGTAATCACACCGTCCCCTCTAAAAGTAAGAGGCAAAACACCCTGTTCCTCGGATAAGACATACCACCCTTAATGGAGGTTCCGTGTGTGATAGAGTCACAACTCATGCTCGCAGAAGATCCCGCTTCATTCATTCATCGCCAAGAGCAGGGTGTTTAACCCAGTAAAGTGGTCCCGCCTTACGTCCAACAGCTGGCCACCATGGAAAATTAGCTATTGCAACTGAATATACACTATCCAGTCATCTCCTCAAATGGAAATGAAACAAACAAACGAACAAACAAAAACAAACATCGACATCGTAAAGAATGACAAAAGCGGTGAAATTAGAGACATTTTCACGGATATGCATACCTTCATAAACTGTCATGTAACAGATGATTTTGCTGATGCAAACTTGAAAGTTTAGTAACAAGGAAAAGATGAATTGAATAGCTCGTAATCAGGTCCTGCAGGATACAACGTCTATGAAGTTGAGTTCTTGAGGAAACTGGCCTGTATGGAGAACAATAAATACCAATATCCTTATCTATTTGTTAATTTTTGAACAATATTTTTATATGTACAAGTGTATAAGGAAAAATTTCTTTGTCTTGTTGTGTCCGCCTTCTGGTTTATTTAAATCGACTATGAGGGGACTTTTATTTTTTGTCCTGCAAAATAACTGACGCATCATGTTGTTCATTGAATCTTATTCACACGTCGCGTGCTATAGGCCTTCGTGGATTTTGTCTGCAATTGTAGCATTTCATTGCAATATGCCTTCTTCCTTTACGATTTGCGATGCCTATTGCGAAACGTATAATACGTAGTCACTGAAATAATCAATCCCGTACCGTGCTAAAAAGCCTATAATGGCTTACAATTACTACGTTGTATATACATAGGCCTACTATTTTTGTAATCACGCTACTTGTACTTGGCTGCATGAAATTCGTCTTCCGATTCCAATACTTGTAAACTTGTAACGAGACAGTGTCCCTTTGGTTTGATGACTTTTCATTATTAATTCCAACGGCAATTAACAAACACGTCCTCATCCATTGGATCATTTCCATCACCAAATGACACACTGCGCGACTTTCTAACCTGGAGAAAAAATACAGTGTGCATAGCTGTGGTGAAGAATATGTTTTGGCTGGAACAGTTAGCTGGAGCAAAGGAAAGTTGTATTTCTCCTCCGGGTTCTACATATCCCTCTATCTTCCCGTCAGCAGCTCAAGCTCTTTTTACCTTCTGCCTTCTGCTGTACATACCAGCATATTTTGGCCAGTATGCGTTTCTTATCCAGAACAAAAGGTGGCGCTAGTCATAACATATCTGCAGTAACTCTGTATGAATCCAGTTGAGGGGCAAAATCTGAAGAATGAAATGTGGTTTTATATGTATAGTTACTTCCCTATTATAGGCGTCTATATCTATATCTGCTGCAGATGCAATGTATTGACCTACAATGTGTATATAGGGCCTACTATTGAATTATTCCCTTTTGTTCATTAACCATTACCTTTCGTTATCTTCTCTGTTTTCTACACGAATTCAAAGTATTCCAAAGTGCTCGCTAAAATGAGAATTTGGAACAATAAACAACAACGACAACTACAACAACAACAACAACTAAGGAAGATTATTTTAGAAGACTTGACATCCGGCTAATCTTGTTTGTGCTTTCCCATGTGTTCCATTTTGTGATTCTTGAGTAAATTGTTCTTTAATAAATGTCGATAAATGGAAATGCGCAATGTATGGTGTTCAGTTCCATGTTGTATTATGTGTGATGCTACACAGCAGTTTTTAAGCTACTGTTATGATGCGACTATGCCAATGTTCGGCAACATAAACTACCATAGCAACAGTAATCGGCTGTAGGAATTCTACGAGCTGTCACTGAAACTGCATTTCAGAATGCATATGTATTAAAGGGGAATAATATATTTCCTGAAAGTTAGCTTATGCAAATCAAATCAAAATAATGAGAGAAACCAAGAAAGTTTCAGCAATCTTTCGTTTTTATAAATAAAGAAAGTTAATGATTTGTGAACTTACATTATAATTGCCCTGAGCATGAATTTCATAAAATCTCTTGTGTTATCAGTGACGGAATTACATGAATATATAGGTCTTAACATGGATAAACCTAACGGGATTCAGTGATTGTAAAAACAAACAAACAAACAAACAAACAAACAATCAAACAAAAAGCAAAACAAAAACAAAACAAAAACAAAACAGAACAGTGAGCACATTGAGGGCACATTTACTATTGGAAATCTATTCGATGGGGAAATGAACATTTCTGATTATAACACAACAGAGCAAATTTTTAATGGGGATTGAGCCGGCGGCAAGTGATATCACACAATTCGAATTTGTCTTGATTGATCACAACTTCAGAAACTCATAGCCTTCTCAGTTTCATCAGAATTGTAACAAATTTTCCTGTTTTGTTCCTGCAATTCTTCTGCTTCTTTTTACCCAAACCGATTTTCATGGTGTATTTAAAAAACAACAACAACAACCACAACAAAGGAATCCTACCAAAAGATGGGTCCTATCTTTATTATGACATCTTTGTTTTTGGATAATAAATCTCGGTCATTTCAAAACAAAATTTCATCAAATAAAAACTTAAATTCCTCTTAGAATTGTATGCTCTTTAATATTTCAAACAAATGGCTTCTCATTCTCTGAATCCCCATCTCAATTAAAATTATACCATCCCTTATGTTGATCGCCCGTTATTCATTCATACGCCATAGAAAGGCGTAGGTGGCATCCTATAGTCTGTCTTTATAGTATACGGCGTTGTCAGCGTCCAGTGCCGTAGAAAATAAAAAACGCGAGTTGTCCTCGAGTCCGAGTGTCCTGAAAATGGAAATGGTCCAGAGAAGAGCTGCGCGATTCACTTTAAATCGCTACCATAACACCTCGAGTGTCACCAAAATGCTACAAGAACTTAATTGGACCACTCTGGAACAGCGCAGAGAAAATGACAGGCTAATTATGATGTACAAAATACACAATAATCTCACTCCTATTTCAGCACAGGACTATATCATCAAACAGGCTACTCAGTTAACGAGAGCCTCGCAACCACACTCCTGGTACCATATTCGAGAACTGAATCGCATCGCCATTCGTTCTTCCCAAGAACTGTAAGGAACTGGAATTCCCTGTCGTCAGAAATTGTTTCAGCGCCATCTGTGGGATCATTTCGAAACCGTCTAACGGTTGATCACAGTGGCTAGTATTTTCGTCAAATTTTCTATGTGCTTGTAAATATCTGTAAATAAATTGTATTATAATGTAAATAGCACCAGTCTGCAAGAATCTTCAGTCTATTGAAGGAGGCAGACTTAATCAGAAGAAGAAGAAGAAATTACATCAAAAGGAAGACACGTTCACTCAGGCATATTACATTATAACAATTTAAAAATGCTCCAATAAAATCAAAGCCTCACCTTGATCGGGTAAATTCTTAGATGGCGTATTGCGATTCCGGCAAACCTTTTGGTTAATATTTCGCATTTTCGTCGTTACCCAACGAATATATTGTTATTACAGCGTTATTCTTCACATTTCTTAGGCATCACGTTTGGAGTGAAATTTGACAATCTTTACACGCGTATCATATCAGAACTGTGTAAAGTAGGTTATGGGTCAAATCTTGTTTTGTTTACATCACGTGATAGAGAAAAGTTTGGTTAATTGTGACGTTTGAGCGCTCTTAGTTGTTGCGAAACGTCCGTTGCTATATGACGAAAGGTGCGCGCATCTCATTGCGCGTATTTTGGTTATTTCATGGACGACGACCACATACGTTTTATGGGGGAGACCTTTACGACACGTACACATAAACGTGTTGCTATGCTAGCGCTAGCTAGCATAACAGTGCAGTATCAATGTTGTTGTTGCTTGGGTATCCGATTCATTCATTACTAACTATGTGGGTATGGGTGTCTACACAATGCTTTGGCGATGACAGACCAACTTTCAAAGTTCAAATTGATTCGCATTCGTGGTTTTCTTCTGCATGTCACTTGTATGGAGGTGTAACAGCAGAATATGTAATAAGTATGCCACGCAGAACAAGACGGAATTGCTCATGGTTCTACTATCACTAATCAGGTCTCCGTCACTGTGAGCAGTGTAGCGAAAGGGAACAAGAGAGCAGTTTCTGACGGTTCAACAGTAACACTCGAGTGACTCACGACAATGCTGCATTTGCTGTTGCCACACAACACCACATTCGTCGATTTCCGAAAAGAATGACGACCTCTGATTCTGAAGAAGGTAGGCCTTTAAGAACGTTTGGTTAGTGTGTCGGGTATCTCGTAGGATCTAACGGTATGCCTATCCACAGCGGGTTTAATTTTTATCATTAAGAGTATTTAAACGTTAGGATTCAGATGTTACATGTTTTTGCGCGCTTTGTCGACTTGAAACAGTCTCACTTGTTTAAGGTAGTAGCAGTGTTAGATCTCGGTCAGTAATATATTTTAATGTCGATTATTTTAAAACAATTTGGCTATAAAATGGTATCATGTGAATTAACTTCTTGTATTAACGTTAATTCTTACACTTGATCATGACCGCGACTGAACCCGAGCGAGCGGAGAGAGAGCAAGGGGGGGGGGGGGTGGGGGGTGGGAGGGGAGGGTGTGGGAGGGGGAGTGGTTGTGGTCTATGTATCCCATAAAACTTCTTCCATGGTGACAAGTTTTTGCATTTTGATGTTGTAAATGTTGCAATTTGACGTAAGTCGGAGGGGGGTGTCCCCCCTCCCACGTGAGAACTTTTTGCATTTTGATGTTGTAAATGGTGCAATTGCCAATATTATGCACGTTTGGGTCTTTTATTGTTTTGAAACAGTCCAATTGTTTAAGGTAGCAGAATAATTTGATGTAGATTACAATGAACAATTTTGCCTATAAAATGGTATTATTTGAATAAACTCATTGTATTAATTTTTACGATGAATAATTATCATGAACGCTGTCTGTTAAGCAATTCAAACAGGAAAAACAAGCACACGAAGGTGTAGATAAGGGGAATTTCTCCTCCCTCACGAAGGAGATTTTGCATTTTCAGACCTGAAATTCAGCGATCTGGTGCAAACTTTTACTGCAATACTTGGAATTTTTTCCAGCGCCCCCCCCCCAAAAAAAAACAATTGAAGAAATAAATAGGGCTTTTTCAGGATAGTGTTAAAATCATGGAATTTACCTCTTATTCCGAGTGTGCACCATCTTTGTGTTATATGTAAAAAGTCTAATGAGGTAGAACTTGGGGGGGAGGGTGTGGGAGGAGGAACACAAGACGGAGCTTTTGCGTTATATAGAATTGAAATAGAGCGATCTGAAGCACACTTTTTTGTGGGAAGTTCGGAAATTGTCATTCCCCAAAGTATACTAAGTCTATGGAGGGGACCAAGCAATGGGAGGGTGGCAAGATACGTCTCCCATATTCAATTCAACAATCTGGTGCACACTTTTGTTGGAATATCTGGAAAATTGTCAATCAGAGAAGATTGGAAGGGAGAAGCCCTATTCTCTATTCCCCCTTCCTACACGAGGGAGATTCTGTATTTTCTGATCATGCTGATTGCATTTAAACGTTTTGGTACATACATTTTGTGGCATATTTGGAAAACTGTTCATGTTCGAAGTGTAACCACAGTCTACTTTTATGCATAGGGGCGGGGGGAGGGGAGGGGACGTACGAGCAGGGAGAAGGCGTGGGCGAGTGCTAACACCACCCTTCCAGTTTTCTATCAAAAAACGCGGCAAGAAAATTTTCCTCATTTCGGGAATCATCGGGGATTATAATGATATGTTTGCCCCTCCCTTCTTCCCCCGTCCGCGCTCCCTGTCCTCCAGGATCGACGCCCCTGCATACGAGGGTGCTTTTGCATTTTTAGAATTCAGATGAAAATATCTCGTAAACACATTAATGATGTAATCTGGGAAAATTTCAATCCCAGAAATGTATACTATTTTTTTAGGGGAGGGGGAACCCTCCGTTAATTGAAAGTATCTAGATATCTCCTCACACCAACGGAACATTTGCATCTTTTTAAACTGTGGGTAACAGACCTGGTGCAAACTTTAGATGAAACGTTTTAAAATCTGTCAATCTAAAGCGTATTAAGTAGAAAGGACTGAAAGGGGAGGATATGGAAGGGGTTAGGCCTATCCCCCTCTTACGCGAGGGAGGTTTTGTATTTTCAGAATTGAAATTCAGCCATCTTTGGGTGATTAAATTTAGAAAGTTTTCTATCAAAAACGTAAAAATATCTCCACATCTCGGGAGTTACGAGGAGGAGTAAAATGACATGTTTGTCCCCAATACAAGTTTATGGGCCACCATCCCCCACCCTCTCAATCGACGCCTCTGCATTAAATGAGGGAACATTAATGTAAGTGAAAGATTTGCTGCACACTCTTTGATAAAGGAAATATGTCGATCTCAAAAGTGTACAAAGTCTATCGAAAGGGACCCAGTAGCGGAGCTTTTGTATATTTTTGATTGAAATTCAACGATCCGGTGCATAGTTCTGGCGATTGTTGGACAATTTTCCATAAAGAGAGTTGTCCTCATCTCGGGAATTGCTAGGGGAACAAATGATTTGTCTGCCCCCCAACATTTCCGTATAGGGGTGGGGCACATGCCCCTTCCCCCAACTCCCCCCGAGATAGATTCGACGACCCTGATCATCCCTTGGTATGCCCATAGATACAGTATCAGAGTCATCATCGTTTCAGGAATGGTTCAGGAAATGGAGGGGGTTTAATTATGGCGGTATAGTTTTTGTCATTGTTTGTTTGTTTGTTTTCGTACATAATTTGCAGATAGTCCCGAGTTGCTAGCGTCATAGCATGTTTACATGTAAGCCTATATGCTATTTGACGTTGTCAACGTCTGGACCATACCTTATGTCGATATTACTTTTTTTGCGAGCGAGCGAAGCGAGCGCTTGAGAAAATTATACATTATCCTACAAGATAGAATACTGTTCAGCTCTGTTACCTGTCTGAAGGAGGGCGTACGAACGTCATGCAATATGCCAAAATTGATACAATCACATTTCTGTTTCCTCCATTTTTCTCAAATTTCAGGGGGGGGGGGGGATGATTGTACAGGCCATCCCCCCTCCTCCATTTCGGGGGGGGGGGGGGATATATCCCCCATCCCCCCCCCCCCGATTTACGCCCATGATTTATATTGTAATGGGGTAATATACCCCCAATGCAACGGAAATATCCCTGAAAAGTACAGTTTTACTGTGGAAATGTGCGATCTGCAATGTACATTTGTATACATGGACGATTAAAGATTGGCAAAGAATGTTTTGACTTTTGTTGAAAATGTAGGCCTACACTATTCATTGTTTGGCGACGATCTAGACCTAGATCTAGACCAGTCTATTTAGTAACCAGTTTGACGAGGTTTTTTTTTTTTTTTTTTTTTTTTTTTTTTTAGTATTCAGTCTCGTCTAAAAGTAAAACTGTTCTTTGTTCTACCATCACTAGTCCAGGCCTTTAATAGTCAAGTTCTCCTAGAAGTTATTGTAGAACACATTTAGGTCCTACATCTGCTACGGTGTTCTACTACTACTGTTCTAACGTTAGGCCTAGGTCTAGATTAAAAAAAAAAAATAGTTCTAGATCTAGCTAAACCTAGCTCTATGTGCTAAAAGTAATCTCCACCTCCTTAGGCCTATCTAATGTCTAGACTAGAGTACTGTATATACAGTAGACTATACCAGGGCCGGCGGAGCGTATTCAAAAGTGTTGGGGCCCACTTCCGACGTTTCATGAGCTATCAAGCAAAAAAAAAAAAAAAAAAAAAATGTCATCAGCTCATCTCTCCCCTTCCACTTCCGGGTTTCTTCAGCGACAAGCAAATATTTCTTTTTAGTGCCACTAATGTACTTTCGGGTTGAAAAAAAAAAGGGGGGGGGGCAAAAGTGATGACACCTTAACCCTTATGTATTCCTTTGTATGGTGCATAAAACGTGTGGGGCCCCGAGCCCCCCCCCCCCCCCCCCGTTCCGCCGGTCATGCACACAATTACGAATACTAGTACATTGTACTATACTGTGGTCACTACATAGCATTGCGCATTATAAAATGACCTTTATCAACTGTTTGTCACTCTGATTGTCTGCATAGTGCTAAAGACTATGGCTGTGGCTGGAGACGAAGAGAGACACCCAGTTCTGGCCACCGTCCTCATGGGCATACTTCGGGCCATCGAAGAGGACTCGTCAGGCCCATCTTCAGCAGAGGACGTATTTCCGGCCCCCTGCCGCAATCGTCGAACTTGTGCCGACAGCACTGAGCATTCGTGTGACAAATCGTCTTCACTGCCGATGCGAGAAACTGGTCTTTACGAGACACCGGTAGGCTTGAGTCGATTGACTAGTTCCACAACTAAATGCAATTAACACTGATAAACTCACAGAGAATTGCCTTTTATGTCGCCACTGTCTTCGCTTGTAATTTAGCTGAGTATTAGATGATCCGAGTATCCTCTCGGATCACCTTCTGTATTTATTATTATTATTATTATATATATTTTTTCGTTATGGAAGCTTATTGAGCCCAAAGAGATTTTCTCCTCAACTGGGGAAAATCTCTTTGATTGAGCCAAAGATTCAGTGTTAGTGATTATTTTGGCCATAATTTTTTTTTTGGTACTAATTGACAGAATAGCAATTGACAGATAGCGTCAAACACACTCTCACAAATATTGACAAGTGCACTCACAGTACAAGACACACTACATCTTTCTACTCAACATGAGCAATGTGCTGTTTTACGAAGATAATTACAGTGTTCGAATGATATTATGGAGCTTTAAAAGTGATAACCCTTTTTATTCGAACATCCTGTACTAATTTAATGCATTAGATGCAACACTGGTAATCACATTTAGCAAACGTTTGAAATCCGACGGGGCACTTAGAAGGTATTCTGTCTAAAGTAATTATATCTTGGATCTGCCTGTATTTATGCAATTATTCTAGGTCTCTTCCCTCAGATTGATTCGTGTGTCAGGTAAAACATTGTAACATTTTGTTGACGTTTTCTACTAAGGTAAGAGGTCAAGTATGAATTTCAGTAAGCCCTCTTATGCAGCAACTGTACAGAGCAGTAGTGGAAATTAATAGTCAAACTTGGTAGAGCAATCAAGGTTGACATAAATTAGTGATTAGCCTGCCAACAAGTCATGCAGTACATTAGACAACAGTTGTTAGATGTTTCTCATACAATATACGAAATTATTCAAGTACTTTGTAGACCCTACTCAATATTTAAACAGATTTACAACGGGAAAGGACACATTGGTTGTTAAGTTTCTTTTCACAATGGACCAAAGAAAAGATATTATCATACATATATTGCACCTTACAAATTGAATAGGATAGCTGTAGGGTTGAATTCTTTCTTATTTCTGTAAAGTAATGTCTGCTGGAATTTGTCAGCCGAAGCAATATTTCCCTACTAAAGGTTAATGAAATATTTCACAAGTGTGCCGCTAACTAACGAAGTTCATTAATGTACAAGGGGGGGGGGTGCAATCACAAAGGCAAGGGTCAGACAGCATGAGCAAAAAACAAAAACAAAAGCAAACACGTAGGCTGTGCTGTCGTCTTTCTGCACAAAGGTGAAAGAAAAGCGAGAGGAATGCAGAGTATCTAACGAGGAGCTGGCGATGAGCCTGTGGGAGCAAAACGACGCACAACCAATCCGCCTCCCTCCCCCAAGAAACCTTCACACCATCGAGGAGACCGAGGAGGAAGATGACGCGCTTGACGCTGAGTACCATGGTTACACCCGGGGAGCTGAAATCGGAAGGGACGAGGGGAGTAGACCCGTAGTCTCGTCAACCAGCAGTCCACTCGTCACAAGCGATGACAGCGATATTGGTGGTCTTCTAGCTGCGGTAAATTGCTAGAAAATTAAATTGCCTTGAAGTACTCTCTCTTTCTCTTTCTAAAAAGGCCAAAGGTATTACGCGCTATATAAAAATGATGATGATAATAATAATGATAATGATAATGATAATGATAATAATAATAAAAAGGGGCGGTGAAAGGGTTGAGGCAGGGTCTTTTACCTCGAATGAGCAAGGTCTTCTCGTATAAGGCAGGCGGTAATCAATCAACCTACATCAGTCCACACTAGTGTTGCTTAATAATGAAATGCATGGTTCCTGAAAGGGTGATATTTGAAATAGAACTATTCATGTTGTATATTCACACAGTTCGCCACGTTCACCATTTTCGCAAAATTCGCAATGTCAGTTCAAACTAGAAAATATCTATTTAACGAAATGCGTGGACAATACTTGACAATTCCACGCTATTGCGGGGAAGAGGTTTGATAACGATTGCAAAGGTATTTTCTTATATCGTTGCTGGGGTAACAAGACCTCGTATCTACAAAATGTCAAATGTTCAGGATAGTATAAAAAATGGCAGCCAAAACACTATATCAAATGGGATAGCCTTTCCTTTAATATGCAGTGGTAGCTTCATTTTGGGGATAAGACTGCTAGGATTTGGTCAGGATATCACTTAACTGATTATCTGACCCTTAAACAACAACAAAAAAAGTCATTTTCACCAAAATTTCAGGTCCAAGATCTTGTCACCCCAGCGACGATATGTAAGATTGATATTCCAAACTTGCATTTCCTACAATATATCTTAGTGCCTTCTGAAATATGAAAAATGACGAGTTGTCCTCTGCAAACTCCACACTATTGGGGTAACAAAGATGTTGTCGAACATAATTCTTGTCATAATCAAAGGGAAATAGACGTTTTTCCTGAATTTCCAAATTGAGGAACTAAACGAGACGTCAAACCTTGAATATCTCAAAGCTTTATCACGCAGAAACATGCATGATTCATATGCTTATATCACACAGGAAAAAGAAAATCATTTCGATATTGGTGGACTTGTTGAGGAGTGGTGAGACACAAGTGTGTTATGCATGATGAGTGAATTGCTATCTCTGTGTGTATAATGATTTTGTTATCTTTATTTCTTAACTAATCCCCCTTCCAGTATGATGTCATTATCAAACGGAGAATCAATCGAGATGAAGACGTTAACGGTACACTCCGCCCTGATGCGTCTGCTCCGAAATCACGTGAGTTTGTTCCTTCGTTTGTCAAACTAACGAAGACCATTTAGTTGTAATGATTAGCTTCGGTACGTACAAAAACGACTGATTAAGCGTAGCTCTACACGAAATTTCACACATAGCTATGTGGATGACGGCTTTAGAAAACGTACACTTGAAGGATTACAGGTGTTCATTTCCCTGATCTGCCTACATTTTGTGAAAGAAAACGTACAATTTCGGTTGAAGTGGGGTTCAGGTTTCCAAGATTTTAGTGACAATTTTTTTTTTTCAGATGATGAGAAATATGAAAACCTATAATTCCAAGAGGAATTCAGAGTTAATTTGAGAAAGATTGGTGTTGAGATGGCAGAGATATCTAAACAAAACAATCCTAATTTCTGAAAGGTTGGACCCACCTTTTATTAGGCTACTTTTGTTTTAACCTGGTTTTGTATATCCTCTAAGAATTGTGTGCTCTTCAACATTTAATGAAGCGGTTTCTAAATATCTTGCAAAAAATAATAATAAAAGCTGAATCCTCACCTCAACCACTGCTATAACATTCCCTGAAGTGAGAATTACGTGCAATGTAATAGTCACTCCTGCATAGAAGTTTAATAGCTCCTCGTGATCTTATAAAATAGTAGACTGCCCACGAAACTGCTTGCAGTAAAAGTGTTAATTTTGTGCATGCTACGATGTGCATTTTATCCTATTCATCGGCCATGTTTCTTTGCTGCTTAATCTGCTATTACGACAGGCACCACTGCCATTGCCTACTGTATACTGTATCTATTAATGCATTTTAATATATAATATGTCGTGATGAAGTGATACAACGTTCATACAAAAGTGGGTGTGAAAAGTAAACAGTTTTTCAGTACATGTGACTCATATCAAGTTAGTGTAATCTTCAAGATATATGTACTTCTTCGAAATTAAATTCATCAGCCTCTAATGCACTGTACGTTTAATTTTGATTTTGCCACAGAAGCTGATGAAGTTTCAGCGAAGGTAATTCTTCACAACAACCTCGTAGATCGTCACTTTGAATATGATACACGTAACTCTGTACGTGACGAGAGTGAACAAAAATCCACGGTGCCAATGCAAGGTGTGCAACATTCTCCCGTAAGCCTTAAACGAAAGTTTGAACAGCCAAACGGAGAACCCAGCACTATGACCGACAGGCTCGCGTCTATACCAGCTTCCGTAAGCCATGATTCGCCTAACTACGAGGCAGCTACAGCGGAAGACTTCCATCGGAGGCTCAAGCACAATGAGCGAGGAGCTACTACGCCAACACTAGCCAATTCTGGTCAAGATAAGCAAACCACGGTGGTTGAGACCGAAAAACAGGAGTCTTTTGAGGATTCGAGTGCAAGCATCTCACCTGATGACTGGGGATGTGACTACACCGATACTGATTCAAGGAGAACCTCAAATCAAACGGAGCCGGAAGATGTCAAGAGATCGAAGAGTTTGGTAAAACGAAGAAAGAAACAAAGGAAGAACTCACGGTCGGTCCCTGTTGACTCGTCAGACTTTGAAGTTGCTTCGGAAATGTCTTCAGAGGGCCAAAGCAGTGCGACTAAAAGCGTCAGAGTTCCGCTCAATTCGTCCTCAGTGTACAACCATGAAACTGATAGTGACAAGCAAGACCAGGATGAAATTCGGAATGACTCTCCACATGAAAAAGGATCGCAATTTTCCTTCAACGGCACCATACCTGAAAGACATCTCTCTGACACGATGTCCGAAGGAACCAAAGAAATTTTGCCTGAAGACGACAGCAAAAATACATCTGTCCACAGGAGTAAAGACGGGATTTCCGATTATGTCACATCGGGTAACATCAGCCATTCAACTGATAATTCTTCGCCGATGAAGGACTATTCCAATACACCGTCCGAAGATACGCGCAAGGCAATTTCCCACTCGACGTCAACAGAAGAAAGGCAGAATATGCGCGGAGATGAATGCTGCATAGATGGGTCTGGTGCATCATCTCAGGTTGATGGCCAAAGTTCATTTCATGTGACAACTTCGGCCTCGAAAAATCTTTCTGCAGGATCTGACGAGTCTGGTAGAAGCAGGCTAGCAAATCAAGAGATGCCATACAATGGGAACATACTACCTTCTACCTCTACCACGGAAAATTCTGAGCAAGCACAAGTTTCAAGAGTAGGACCTGTGCAACCATTCAAACAAAACGAGCGAGGAAAATCTCTTTTATTTCGTCAAATATTTAACGAAACAGACGGCGTTTCTGAACCAGACTCTGGAAGTTCGTTGATGTCTACTGGCAAGAACGACTCAGAATCATCATTTCTAATATCTAGATCAGCCGTGAATGACGATGTGGAAATGGTTTCTAATGTACAAAAAAAGATCAACGGGGTACATGACGCTGCTTCCCCAGAACGTAAATCATCCCGCTCAATGAATACAGGATCATCATTGTCCAGTTCGTCTGCACGAAGGTCAGCAAAATTGACTTCTGATGAAGATGTTTCGACAACAGTTTTCTCGCATGAAGATGAGGAAAACGTTTCCGTCCAAGGAATATCCTCTGTCTCGATTTCTCGTTCACTATTTAAGGAAAACAGAGATCCTGCCTCAAAATACAGTCCAAGCGATCTAAGTCCGAGTGAAAACGGCAAGCAAGATCTTGAAACTTCTTCAGCATCTGTTGACCTGGCAGAGAGCGCTGACAGTGATACCAGACGAAAGTTGAACTTGGTGCAGAGCGGAACATTGTTTTTTAAGAAGACCTCAAAGTCATCATCTTTAATCACTTCATCAGATGTGAATGACGACGTCGATAGTTTACCGTCAACGTCTTTTGAGCTGGCAGAGAGCGCTGACAGTGACACAAAACCAAAGTTGAACTTGGTGCAGAGCGGAACATTGTCCTATAAGAAGAACTCAGAGTCATCATCTTTAATCACTACATCAGATGTGAATGAGGACGTCGATAGTTTACCTTATGCTCAAAGAAAGATCACCAGGGAATATGACACCGTTACCTCAGAAGGTGAATCTTCCTGGTCAAGGAATACAGAATCATCATTATTTAGCTCTCGTGCAGAAAGGTCAGCGGAATTGATTTCAGATGAAGATGTTTCGTCAACAGTGTTCTCACCTGAAGGTGAAGAAAACACTTCATACCAAGGAACATCGTCTGTTTCAACTTCTAATTCTCTGATTACGGAAAAGAGAGTTTCCGCCTCCGACTTCAGCCCGACCGAACCAAGTTCGAATGAAAATCGAGTAGATTACCCTCAAGAGCAAGCACCATCAAATTCAAGCCAGCTACAGTCAAGTGACGGTACAAACAGTACGTACGAGAGCAGTTCGAGTAGTAAAGGGAACTTTACAAGCAGGATGTCAATAGCGAACGTCATACGAAATTCTCTCTTTTCAATGGCCAGCATTGCAGCCAACACTTCCTCCAACGCGTCAACTCATATGCGCGCAAGCGCAGATACAGATGGTTCATCACACATACAGCAGAGCTTCCTTCCGTCTTCTGACGTAGAGAGCAGTCGGTTCACGTCCTCCGTCGAAACCAGCTCATCGATGGTCTCTGATGCAAATTCTTACTCAACGTCCACAAATCTCCTTGAGGTCGAGACTGACTCTACTGAGGAGTCTGGGAGCACAGGTACATTTGAAGCTGACCAAAGTTGTACAGATACCAATCAAAAAGATTTCGGTCTTTCCGACGAAACTTCCAAAGAGACTTTGAGCAGAGTTGATATTGCTCAGGAGTATTTGAGAGAAGAGATGAGAGCCTTTGAATATGGTGAGGTAGTAAGCCACGAACACGACGATGACGGAGCACGTGACTCATTTATAACTAGTGAAATCTCGGACGCATACTCTTCAACTTTTGTCAAAATAGGCGAAGAAAATACGGGCGTAGATGAAGGACAGGACGTGGGCACAATGCCGTCTGAAATTGACCAGACGTCTTCACCTCAGCCAACCTCATCCAATGAGCAGGAATTCTTCAACGAGGAAAGTGCGCAGTTTTTGAATACCAAGGATGCATCGGATTCTCTGGTTTTTGTAGATCTGGAAGCCAGCAATGATGTGCTAACCGCTAGCTTCGGACCGCTGATGAACAATGAACACAACAGCGAAGACGAAGCTGTATCAAAGCCCATTCTGTCCGAGTTGAATCAAACACCCAATACCAACCCTGCCTCCGAAGCAAAATCTGAACAAGTTGGAGACACTTCTGACATCAGTGCGAAGGTTGAAGATTTCGTGTTGGGCGTGCTAACAAGGGCAGTTAGTATTATGTACATAAGCATTGTCATTAATCTCGCCTTGGAGACTGTGAGCTTCGATGAGATGAACCTATCCGTAGAGTTAGAGAGGGCCTTATTTCCAAGTTTGAGTGAAGAATCACTTCAGTATCACGGCTGGACAAACACAAAATTTATCGAATCAGTTAATCTGGTGCTAGGCATATTCACGTTGCCTTGGGAGACCCTTTGCGGTTTTAATGAAGAAAAATCCGCCCTTGGAGATGGACTGTCACATCGAATGGAAGACGCAATGTTTCCAGACCATGATGAAAAACATAATGAAGAATTTGTAACTCGATGGCTTTCTCGACTTCGGCAGACACAAACTCATATCCTTTCATCTAGAACTGCTTGTGACTTCTATTCCAGCATGCAAATTGCAGGGATTTCAGTCTTATCGCGCTGTCTTGAATCTTTGAAGTATATGAGGAGTATCTGTGCGGGCTTATTTTACTGTAACACACTGCTGGAGTTTCTTTCGAGAACTATGTATGCTGTGTTCCCGACTCGTCCGTCACCCCCAACAGCGAACATTGGTGTACAATCACAACTGACAGCTTTCGGTCCTTCTGAAGGAGGCGTTTACGCAAGTCGTCGAGTTGATGTACCTGATGGGCGGCATGTCAGTGAAGAAGTGGACTCTGATATCAGTCACCATATTGTTGCCTCGCGAATTGTCGCTCGCGCAGTTACAGAAGGCATGTGGCAAAATGCAGTTTCATTCATGAAAATTCAGTATCACGGAAACTATGCGCTCTCTGAATCTGTAGTTGATATCGCGTGTAATAAGGAGGAACCATGCGAGCAAAGCTTCAAAGATGTTGCTGCTAGCGTTGTCCATGACGCCGTATCAAAGGCGCTCGATGTCCATTCTGCTATGACATCTACAACTTCGTCACTTTTCACCAGACACAGTTCTGGAGTACAAAGAGTGGCAAACTCTCTGTGTGACATGAACACTGTGCCTGATTTTAGCATGTCCCCAGAGGAGGATACTTCTGACATGGACCTTAGGGATTCTGACAACACAGAGTCGAAATGGAGTGATGTGAACAGCGCGTCTTGCAAGGAAGATGAAGATAGTTCTTCAGTAACGTTAAGCCTTAGTGATATACCACTCTCAAGCATCAGCTTCATGCGAAGAAATCTTACCGATCTCCGAGACATTGTCAAAACATTGGGAGAAAATCCGTCAGAGAGAAAAGACAGTGACCTTCCAAGACCTACCTCTTCTGCCCTTCATGTAAAAGACGTGGTAAACGATGAGGAAAGTACAGATGCAAGAAGTCCAAACGACGCTCATGTTTCATCAAGCGAATGCACGGAATTCCTAACAGTTAATGGAGTGGAGAGTCCTACAGACAAGGACACTGATAACATGGACACAAATACCGAATTGTTAAGTAGAGTCAGTTACTCTGACATCGATGTGACGAGTGAGAGTGATAATCTATCAAAAGAGTACGGAAAAGAAAAGCGTATTGCAGAAGATATCGCTCTTGAAAATGTCGACGCAGTGGAAGACAGTATAAGAGCGAAACCAGATTCTGAAGTGAATTCACGTGACGGAGGTAGCAATGATTTGCATTCACACCGATTTTCCGCCACTGATGACATTGCAGTCACTGCAAATAGAAAACTTGACGCGATTTCAACTGAGCACAAGAAAACGCTTAGCCTAACAGACAGCATAGCTGATGGAAGTGACAACGATGACCAAGAGTGCCATTCCGATTCAACAAGTACGTCTGGGCTGAGCTTGTCTGACATTCCCATGTCTGGTATTAGTTATATTCGAGAGCAACTGGCCAGCATCAAAAACCTGGCAGACTCCATTGTTAGTGATTGTACATCTTTTGCAGAAGAAAGGTCAGCAGTGTCTAGAAGGAGTAGTCAACTGCTGCTTGATGCAGCGTCCAATGGTAACGTGTCGTCCCCGTCTCAAGAGACTCTTCGAGAGTCCGCCTCCAACGCAGGTAATATCGATAATAGAGGTGGAATCTCGCCATTTTCCCAAATCGAATATGCTGCTGTCCTCCGCGAACAGAATTTCGCCGACCATTGCGGACATGAAGTGATGCACACAGCTTTAGTGCATAGATCAGAAAATGAAACAGACGGCAGTTCTGTCTTACACCAGGACATACAACCAGCTAGTCATGAAAACACTAATCGTAACGCGAGAACGAGTTCCGATACCCTGACAAATTTCCCCCGAGTAAATGACGAAACCACAAAACCACAGAGCGAAGACGACACTGGTCCTCTTACTCATGCTAATCATACACCTGTCAAATTCTCTTCAGGAACGGGGTTTGTGTCTTGTGCACTTCCGAAACCAACAGGGAATTCAAATTCATTTCAAGGGAGTGTGCCCTTAAGCACAAATGATGTCCCAAAGGAAAATACTTCTGGTGGTGGGGTAATCACACGGGAGATGACAGCTTTGTACTGTCAGGAAGAAATGGTAATGGATCGCGTCAATTCTCCCTTTTCACGTCTGTCCCCTGGAAGAAGGCAAGTGATCACAAAGAGAAAACTGCCTACCATGGCACACAATTCCACATCTAATGAATCCGATATTTCCTACTCTTCATCGATTCCGGAGACGAGTGGCGCATCCTTTGAGGCCATCGACGATTCAACAAGTAGGCAGGTGAGGATAAAAGCTGAACAAGGAAGAGCAGATGTTACGTGTCATTTATCAGGGGAGACGATAACGGTCAATTCAACTTTCAGTTCCCTGAAGGATAGTGCTACTGCCCACAGCCCAGCAGCAGTGATCAACGGAAGCAAGGAAACAGTTAATCAGATTTGCGTGGAAGTCAAAATTTCACCGAGAAGAAGAAGAAAGCGGATTTTTTACAAACAGAGAGAAACATCTCCTAAGCTACCTCAAATTGGATTCAAGAGAGGTGGCCCGATGTTTGATAACCAGCCTGTATCAGATGTTAAATCTCCTAATTTCGTACCCACAACATCTTCAAGTGAAACCAGCGCAAAGATCCAGAAATTGAGTGTGAATGCACAGAACTCGGGTGACTTCACCGATGAAGCGGAACTGACGGACGAACATGGGAGCCGGACCCTTGCTTGTCAGCAGAAGTGCGGGAAAGATTTGAAAAAGAATGAGGATCATCCTAAACCTAATGATCCCCCTATGAGCATTTCAACCAAGAGCAAAAGATCAGTATCAAAACTGATAAAGAAGCTAACACCAAAGAAAAGTGCGGAGACTGTGAGAGCAGAGACAGGGGATAAAGTAAGTAGATCACTGTCCGGTACTGAATGTAAAGCTGACAAACAGTGTGCATCGGACGAAGCGAGAGCTGTATTGAGTATGCTGGAAGACATTACAGAGGGCTTTTCTATTTCCGCAGCTTCATACAGTGACGTTTCTCGTATGAAGCATCTCATACATAGAGCAAAATCACTTCGATCATTTTTTGCATCAACGAATCGTAAGTCAAGTCGAGGTTCTGTCAGCGATGTAGAGCATGATAGTCTAAAACGCGTGGGGAAACGGAAGTCAGATTCATCAGTAGCACGGTACAGCACCGGAAGTGAATCTGCCGAAAGCGATAGATCAGGGGCCCGGACACCAAAGTCATCTTCGTCTACATCGCTGTTAAGCAGTATTGCTCGAAGTCTCAGCCCGCGGAAGAGGAAGAAGAAACGCGCGGAATCTGGAAGGGAAGTCGTCAATTCTCGGTCGAACCAAGGAAGAAATAGCAGTGTTGATGCGCTGGCTGAAATGTACGGTGATATGAACGAAGAGTGGTTCACCGACGATGCTTTCCCAGAACCAGTAGGCCTATCCTCTGACCAGTCAAACGAGGATCTGACTAGTCTTAACGAGATGCTCAACGACTTTGTGGAGGAGTGGTCTTTCGACGGAGCTGAGCAGATGCCTCCTGCTGACTCGGTCAATGACCAAATTCGTGCCAAGTTTCGAATACTTCTTGACGATTTGATTTCCAAAAAGAATCGACTCTCTGGTATCTTTGAGAACAGCATGAGATGAATGTAGACATATTTCAGTTGTTTAGTATAATACCTATTGGACGTAATAATTAAGTGGTTTGCATCTATTTGACAGATTTTTGTCGTTTAGCATAATACCTGGTGAAGGAATTGGTTAAGTGCTTCCTATCTATACCTTTTTCCAAAAAGTGCATTTTATGATACGTGTACCGGTGTCGTTTTTATGACTTTTACACATATGCAGAATCTGTGGACGCCACATATATTGAAATCCACTATATTGGAATGCACAAGAAGGTCTTTCTATAATTTGTCATGAATTGCTCTGTAGAGTATCTACTTATGTTTAAAAAAAAAGCAATCTATAGCGATATTTCTCTGCAGAAGTAAACATATGTGTCATTTCTGGCTAATGAATTATGGCGTCCCTCCATGCTATAATTCTACTTTGCATTGAATTGATATACAGTACAGTGTGTCTCATACGATATCAATGGGCAAAGCTCCAAGTGGGTAAGTGTTGTGAACAAACAAAAACAGAGGCAATGTGCGAAAAAAAAACTGTCTGCGACTTGATTGAGACGTAAGCCCACATTTGTAAGGTATTGGAGTGGATCGAATAGCAGTTGCTCCCTGTAAAAAAATAAATAAATAAATAAAAGATGTACTTAAATATTATCTTAAAATAAGATGCACTTATAGCAAATGCATATCATTTACGATAGTGTGGTGGTATTAAAAAAAGAGTTGTGCATTTGCCATCACTAAACTGACACGTGGTTTCCTTTATGTTTAACGTCGAGGCATGAATGCCGAATGCAACTTGTCAGCTACTATTTCGAGCTTGGGAAAAATTCACAAGGGCCTGCACAAGCATGATTCAGTCCTCTTTTGATTTTGACCGTATATACCTTGCTAGCCAACCACAATGCCGAATACACGGTGTGTATGCAAGGAGAACTTTTTGGATGCCCATGCAATTACACAGGGAATTTTCAGTTTGACATGATATCAAGTCTTGCAAGTTTCATTTTAGTAAGGACTTTCGAAGATGTGTTCTTAGCATGTTGTATGTAATGTACAAATGAAAAAAAAAAATCGTTGTAAATGTTATAAGAAATATTGAAACAAAGTACTGTATATGGATAAAGTAGAATAACCAGCATGTGTACATATTTTTGCTTTGATGTCATCTTTTTTTCTGTCTTTCTCATTAAGTTCAAAATGTCTTCATGTTTCACTTATCTTTCAAAAATTATTGTTGATGGTTAATTGAACACAGCTAATTTTATATTCCTGCTATATGCACCATAATGACTGATTAGTCTCTGTTTTCAGCTAAACATACTCTCTCTGCTAAGCTTGATGGGTTCTGTATGATTACAATGGATGCAATACTCTGAACGTATATATCCCCCATTTTGTATAATTGCCATTGATACTCGTATTCATACTTCAAGATGTTGAACACTGACAGAAGAGATAACATGTATTGCTATGGCAAACGCTTCATATCGTAAGCGTATTCTTTTTTCTAATTAGTTGCTTGCAAGCAGCACTCTTTATGATTTAGTTTGTGATGATGATGCGTCTGAACATATATACACTTTCTGTATTTTTCGCACTTGTAAATAAGTAGTCATCTGCAGTATGGTGAACTTCCATTTTTCGTGGTATAGTCTTGGCTACTGTATTGGCAGAGCAGCACTGTGTTATATTACATGCTCATGTTGTCAAAATAAGAAACTACTCTCTGAATTAAACGCTCTCTAAATCAATGTAAAATACGGCTCTGATACTTGTACTCTGATTTGTAGCTCTGGTGGTGTTAAGATTGGATGAATCATGTAACTGTCATCATCTACGGTGGTGTCACTCAAGAATTTTTGAACACCACTACAGCACGTACCATAAGTGTGAAAGGACTTTTATTACGTACTTTACAACGAATTGCAGCAAAGAGAAATATTAGCAAATTTCCTATGTTTTTGAAGGAGGAGAGGTAATGACCACAATGAAATACACGACACAATTTGTCTTTAATTTGGCTTTACATATTGAGCCAAGAATAAGAGTGACACTACGCATGCGCATGACAGTCTATGACTCCAGATTGAAGCTTGTACATCTTCGAATGTGTAAATGAGATCACATTAGATTTTATTATGCTTGGTTTTTTTTAATCAGTTTGAGTTCCTGTGGCTGTAACTTTACTCTCATGAGCGACAAACTATCAACTTTAAGAACTCACGCACACACACACGCACACACACACATCCACACGTACACGTATAAAAGCTTACATATGGTAGCATACACTCTTAGGCCAGACATGGAAATGAGGAGCATTACAAGAGTGGATCAGTGCCCAATTCTTTACTGATAAATTCATGCAATATATAATGCATACATTTTCCACGATCACGTGACACAATAACGTGGTATGTTGCTGCACACCCGATGCAGCAGTCAAAGGTTTGCAGACAATACAATTTACAATACTTACAGTTTTCCACAGTAACATCTGAACAAATTGTATATGTCTGATGGCTGATGGTTTTTAAAACTGTAATCATTGAAAGTCGAAGTTCTTCTAAACCGCGTAATGAAACAGGACCCTAGATTTGTGCAAGGTGGTTAACACACTTGCATAAAATGATGATTAACGAATAAACGCAAAAACGTATTCCTTAGCATACAGCAAGAGAGCTCAATTTGATTTGTGCACAATATTGATTTGATGAAACATTATAGAGGTTTTCAAGCAAGACTAATATTTTTAACCAGTATATTTAGTGCCCAAGAAGTTCTGAGCTGTCTCCAACAGGATCTGCCGGTATTATGAATTGATGATCATCGACATCATATTAATCTATTTATATACGCTGTAGTTGCAAGCCATCTCTGTATATTCACCTCAAACCATCGCACAAAATAATCGATCAATTTGGAGTTTTATTGAAAAAAAAAGTGTGAGGAACAGCGACATTGCACATCATTTCATCAGTGTAGCTTTCGTGCAAACTACCTCAAGGCCACATTACAATATCCTTTCATCTGTTATTATACATTTAACCCGTTAAGAGATAATATACTTTGCACCTACATACAAAGATAAGTTGTGGCTATACACAGGTATTGTTAGGATCATACACACATAATATACAGCACACTTTACATAATTTGTAAGGGCATAATGCAGCGATGGATCGAAAACTATATTTATTCGGACGTGAAATGATTTCTTTAAATATTACCAAATGGACATACTCTCTCAGTCCCTGCAACTGCAGTTAGTTTTATAGGGAAATAACGAAGTAGAGTCCACGATGCATCAGTTAAGCATGATGTAATAAACAGGTTGAGAACATAAGACATTTTCCATACATCAAACACCAATCAATCGGAATATTCAGAAAGAACTTCGTAACAGTATACTGATGTTTCAGAGGAAATGCATTTACAATCAAACAAAATATAACTTATTCAAATCAATGAAATTCTTACGTGCAGTGGGTTTTATTGCAACTGATTGACGAATTGACCAACATTGACCTTGGTGTAGGACAATTTGTTAATTAGTTGCAATAACACATAGAATAAGCCACTATAAAGCCTAGATGATTTAAAGTGTGTTTTCTCTCTGTTTGAGAATCGGAATGTATATCCTAAAAGCCAGAAGTAACGCTCCCTTTCCATCCTATCTGGATATAGTCATTTTATCACAGCCAGGAAAAAGAAAAGTGTTTGGGCACTATAAGCTACGTATCACATTTATGTTATTCATCTTGTTTCAAGGCGTTTGTTAGTTGTAATGCATTCAATAAAAGGACGGATGTAATAAATTGCTTATGAGGGCACTTTTCGCCATTTTACAATTTAATAACAAGTGCTTGAAAGTCTTCAAAGGGTCAGAACTTCGGCCTTCTCGGTCTTTTCATACTCCTAGATTTCCTGTACAAGGTTATCATTTGCTAAAAAGATATACACAAGGCATTAGCAGTGCCTATCTCTTTTGTATTCGTTTTGTTTTGTTTGTTTTGTAAAGGGAGGGGAGGGGGTAGTGAGAAAAGTTAGGATATCTTGGTGAAGTGGTTAAAAATACTAAGTGAAGTTTAGTCATCACCGGATCCCCTTCATACAGTCTTCACATTTTTGTACTTTTGTAGTGCCGCGTCTCATGGTCGATGGTTGAACAGGTGGTAATCGACGACTGCTGCGTCTTCAACTTGTTCTTTCCAAAGTATTCCACGAAAGTGTAGAGGTAAGGATTCAAAGAGGCGTTGATTGGGAGGATAAAGACGGCGCACCAGGCGTAGAGGGAGACAGGCAACTCGACGAGGCTAGTCTGGCTTAGGATCCCCATGATGATGACCGGCATCCAGCAACAGAAGTCCGTCCCGACGATCACGGCCATCTTTGCCGCCAGTTTGATCTCCTGATCCCGCGCGGAACTCGTGTGACGCGAGGTGCCCATGGCCTTGGTAGATCTACGGACGTTGACGAATATGATGATGTAACACACCAGGATGAAGAGGAACAGGATAAGGTTGATCCCAAGGAATAAAACGATGGAGTAGATCCACGCTGGTTGCATGCTCCCTCCCTCAGACGGTACGTAGATGGTGAGGCCTTGCTCACGTGACCACTCCAAGGTCCCTTCCCGAGATTCGTCGGTACTGAGTGGCAGTCCGATGCAGACATCCGACAAGCCGTAGAAGTTTGGGAGAAAGACCCCTACAATGATTGGCACTGTGCTGAGAATCAGGGTGATTATCCACGTGACGGTGACGCACACACGAGCAGACGAACTGTGGAATCTAAGTCTTCCGAAGGGAAAGACGACACTAACGAACCGGTCGAAGGTGATTATTGCGAGCAGGAACACCGAACTCTCGCTCGACAGGACTGCCAAAAAGCTGGCGAATGCACATAGGCCGGACTCTCGCCATGCCGTAGCCCTGAGGTAATAGTAGTGTCCGTAGTACAAGTCAGCTGAAGCTACAATGATCATGAAGACACCCATCATCCAGTCGGCTATGGCAAGGTTTGTGATGAAGAATGGCTGCTCGTGCTGCCGTTTATCTCTTCTGTTGTTGCATCTGATGAATAGCACCATCGAGTTACCAATGAGTGCACTGAAACCCAGTATCCACATAGCAATCCGTAAGACAGTGTTGGGCATGAGCCTGTGACAGGAATCCAGGGCCGAACGGCTCCCGGCAGAGCACTTGGTGGTGTTACTGAATAGGCAGCAAAGACGGTAGTCGTCTGTCGACCTGTGTTGTATGAAGCAGAGAGGGCGCTTCGTTTGTTGCTCTGGTTCGGCGATTGTGACAAAGCATGCAATTCCCTTCAACTTTATTTGGGAAAAGAACAAATAAATTGCCACTGACTCTGTAAAAGCAAGTCCTGAGCAGTGCTGAGTGTGGACTTTCGACAGCAGGAACTGGATATTTGTCATCACTGAATCTTGCAAAAAATTAAGACTAATATGTAAAGTTTTGAGATGTAACTCGAATATTTTCGGTTCAGATTTTTCCAACTCCAATGATTGTAATAGACTGTCAAATAGGAGCAATATTACATTTATCATCCATTTTTATAGTAGACTCAAGAATTGATAACAAGTTGCTTATATCTGAAATGTCTCGCACATTATTCAAACAAAGAGAGGGGGAGGGGGAGGGATACTGAAAGACAGACAGATAAACGTAAAGAAAGAAAGGGGAAAGCTAATCATTAGAATGAATGAAGTGACCCGAATACATAAAACTCGAATAGCTCGTTGCTCATAACTATTTTGATTTATGAGTGACAAGGTAGACAACACTGTCTTCTTCTTTTGAACATAGGTCATTAATACTCGCCCGATTTGTATATTCCTTCACTGGCATCTTCTTTTGTCCTTCTCCTCACACTCAATGTGTCATTTTACCTTTATTTTAGTGCTTTGGAGATTATTAACTGCAAGCACCTCACACTCTCATTTTGGTACGTCGTACATCCTCTGATCGGCTTTGAACTACTGAGGCAAAGGAAAAAGAAGAAAAGATTGTGCTCACAGCGTTTTGAGTTTTGTTATTCCTCTGAACATGTCGGGTTCCAGGTGGTCCAACTCCGTCTCGATCAGACTCCTGGAGTGAGGAATAACAAGAGAGTCACGTGATGTATGGTATGTTCCAAAAATACAATGGGATTTTCGCATTAATAACTCCCAATATGACTTAAACTGTCTAAATGCTACTTCACCGTCTTCAAATATAACATCTTAGCTCTATTTTGCAGAAAACGTCATTCATTTTGGTTAAGAGGTCACAGAGAAATGTGGATTGTTGTAAAGCATGTCATGAATCTGATTCTTCCAAGTTTAGCACTTGGATGCTCTTGGAACTGTATGTTAATGTGTGAACACAACAGCCGGAATTTCGAGGGAAGAGATTCCTGACACGCTCTACAAATACAATTGTACTTCATTTCTCTTCGACCACTGAAGCAAATCGGATGGGGTTTTCTGTATGATGTGGGCAATGAGTTATAGTTTCACACACTAAAATCATACTTGGATTGATTCACTTCTTTTAAAGTTATCATCGTGGAGGGTTCCGTTGTAATTTTTTTTTTTTTGGACATACGGTATAGTCACACATTGATTATCGTGGTTCACGACAACAGGGACTTAACCCATTCGTAACTGAACCGCCCGAAACCGTCAATCAGATTAATCCCTCAACCGCCCGAAACCGCTTGTCCGCTTTTTTTTTTATAGTTTTACGCATTTGCATTTTCATTGTTTTCATATAAGATATAATTACATGATTTTAAAGAGGTCAAAGATCATCAAAAATAGATCAGAATTATTTGTGTGAAACACAATTCTCTTGGTAAAGTCTTAAAAGGCTTTCAAGTAAACAGCACTTATAATAGACAAAAGTAAAACGCAGTGATCTATTTTGCATAATTTAGAAAGATGACGAAATGAGAGTAATTATATTGCTGAACCTTCCGGGGAACAAAAGGCCGTTATGTTTACAATCTTCAGTTGCAAACGGGTTAATGTCATTCCCTGCATGCTTTAGAGGCCAAACGCGAGTGAACAGTCATGTTAGAGAATCATATTCAGCCACAACAAATGAATTACAAATGTTCTACGTCTTCTGATGATTTCTAAAGAACCCGAAGCAAATAATGCTGTAGGTTCAGATTTCACTGTGTTATTTGTAAAAACAAAAAATCTGCTAACAATGTATTATGTTGTCGTTGAGAAAGATTAGTGGAACTTAGCGTAGACTTGATAGGCCAATTGATATCAATAATATTGCACAAACAATGATGTCTAGATATGTGGGTTAGAAAAGTATTAGAAGCTTCAATAACATATCCAACATCCATCATGTACTTACGTACAAAAGTTCTTATTGTTAATACAATTGATATACCCATTTCCACGCTGCCTTTCAGGGGGAAAAAACTGTTTCTTACGTAATTGCTTTTCTGAGAATTTCACTGCTAATTAAAAAAATAAAAGACTTGTTTTGTTAGCTTCTTAAACCTGATGCGTTCTAAAACTATCGATGATCTTCAAACACAAGTTAGTTTTTTGTCTTCAATAGCATAGTGCCTTAATCGGTACTAGCTAGCTGTTGTTGTTGTTGTTTGTTTGTTTTTATATTACCTGATCAAATAAGATTCTACAGACACATTCCCTTAAATGAATTCACAAAGTTGTTCAGTCATGTGCTCCGACAGAACTTACAGATGTGTTATTTCCGGTGTATTATCGAAGGTCCCCGGCTCGATGTAGGAGAGTGGATTCCGCTGGAATGAACTGTTGAGCAGAGAAGAGAAAATGTTTCATTGACTTGCATTAAACTGACACTGGACCCATTTCACCATGTGTATTTCTCTCTTCCGTTTTACAGTGGCAGTGTCGCATTCCGTGTTTCTCATTATTATTTTAACCATCGATCAACATTCAAGTATATCAAACTTTCTCTTTTTTTTTCTTTGAATTCAGCATACCAAGCATACTGACTGTAGCGTATAACCACCATGTTGTTAACATACAATACACAAGCATGCATGACAAAAACAACACAATGAGTGGTTTATCGCACTCCCTTCCGCTCTATCCACTGACACAAGCTCTCATAAGATAAAGCGTATATTATACAAATATCGACTGCTGCAGAGGGAGATGGTAAAACTATTTGCACCGAGGTGATTTCTCAACAGTGCTATGTCCCGAGACGAAGTCGAGGGACATGGCACTGTTGAGAAATCACCGAGGTCAAATAGTTTTACCATGGCCCGAAAGAAAGCAGTCGATATTTGTTTTATATCCCTCTCGAGCATTACATAGTGATGATGGTTCCCTTTTGGAAAAATGTGCAGGTTTCCTGACGTTAAATCTAACGTTTGGCCGTAGCAGTACAGCAGCAGCAGTGCGTGCAGCGCGTAGCGAACGACACCGTTGGTTCCACACACGAGCTACACTACAGCGTGCAAAACTCCGAAAGATCGAGGAGGTCCAGGACTACGTTAGAAGTAGGTCTAAAGCGGCTTGGTTACCCACATCAGCTTCAAAATTGCTTTTAGTTTATTCCTAATTCGTACCTGATCTGATATGATGTCCTTCTGCTGCAATCATTCCTCCGTTACTTGAAGCGCAGTCACTTTGTCAATAATGAGCTGAACTGCATTGATCACACTAACGAATACACACACACACACACGCCATCGCACCACAGATTTCTGTAATAAGCGCTGCTAGCGCTAGCTACCAAGCCACGCACAGGACTGTCGCTCAAAAGTATCGCTACTACGCGCACTGCGTATACATTCTTAAGTGAGAAATGTAGATATCGATCACACGATCACGATTGGGTGCAGATCGTGGATTCCCAAAAGTACTATATCCCGCTGGCTAGTAACCAATTGCACCGCATCCAGCTGCTCGTAGCTAGCTAGTAAAACTACACCATGTTCGTGCTCTGTACAATCCTATGGCAAGAAGCTTTACATGAGGGATATAATATGTAATATGTAAGTATATCTATAATCATATATATACAATATGATATATAACCTACTAGTATGTCTATATACACAAATATACATAATTATTATTATGAACGCAAAAAATGAACAAAAGAGATAACCCCATTTTCAAAGTTTTGAAGAAAGGTCGCCAAATATACTGAAAATTACATCTTTTCGATGATATACTTCACTCGCTTTATAACAGAAATAATTTGAATTATCAAAGATTATCACATATATTCTAATCACGTGTATTTCTTTAGCGATTTCAATCTCAAATATCCCAAGTTGATAAAGATATGTCAGTTTTTAAAACTTCACTCTGAACAGATAACTATATGCACATAATTATGTAAATATGCATATATATATATATATATATATATATATGTATGTGTGTGTGTGTGTGTTTGTGTGTTTGTCATGATGATGATGATCCACAGCATTTGCATAGCGCCATAAAATTTGTTGTAGAAACCTTCAATGGCGCAGACTCCTCAAGAGAGTATAGCAATCGAATGACTAGTGACAAAAAGTGCTTGTGTGTGTATATATAAACATTCATTTCATATTCGTTTAGAATCAAATTATACATTATTGTAACAAGCACACACAGAGACGCCCACACACACATACACACACTTAATTCATACGTTGTGCTTACATCCAGGCAACTGCCGACAGTCCGTCGAGCATGCCTCTACGGAGTTCAGTGATCGCATTCCCGGTGAAAGAACTGCAGGAAAAATAATGTTTACAATCATGGCTAATGACATCCATCTGAAATATTGTTTTCTGTCTACGAATCATTAATGTAGACATTAGCGGCGATGGGGGGGGGGGGGGGATGGTGAGAGGGGGCGTTACAGGGATGTGTCCCCAATCCCACGAATCTACTCAACAAATGTGGTTGATCTTTTTTTTTTTGTTAATTGAAAAATGTCCATGTAGTACACCGAAGGTGTGCACCAGGTCGTTGAATTTCAGGTCTAGAATATACAGAAAAACAGAAGAACATCATCCCCTCCCCCCCCCCCCCCCCGCCCGCAAAACAACAGATGACAGATACCACGATTTAACCATTCAAATCGTCCCTGAGTATTTTTTTCTTTACTTTTCGACTGGAAAATTTCCATATGATGCTCCACATCATCCCCCTCTGCTCGACAAACCACAAGCTACTAGTACACAGAGAAGATGCACACGCAGACCAAAAGGTAACGGATTTAACGGTTTAGCCATTAACACTGTTTTTTTTTCTTCTTTTATTTTCAAGTGGGCACTGAGATCTTATTCAAAAGATAATGTGGAAGCTTCCTCGTGCGGCTTAGAGATACCCCCTCACTCTACCCTCGCTCGGTCATTGCACTCTCTCGCTTGTGTCTCCCCCACCCGCTGACACGGAAAAATAAATATGACTATGTATACGACCATAAATGCAAACATGTGAAGCTTCGGGCGCTATTTTCACCCGCGAGGGTATAATCGTTTCGCCTATTATACGGTATTACCGTCCCCCTACCCCTGTCTTCGTTAAATAAAATTGCCTCCACTGCGACGCATACACATCTTTTCACATGACTCGCGAAAATATTCCGAAGATATTAAAGCTCAAGATCGTTACCCTATATATTGTTACAGTGAAAACCACCTTCATTAAACATTTTGAATTGTAACGATTATTGCCGGTTCACGTACCCTTTTGGGCCATAAGTGCACGCTGTGAGTTTATAACTGGCTGCAAGTCAATTAGATATATAGTTAAAAGGACATAGCGTCGGAATGATTTAATGGTTTGGGTTTTATTATTCACTCCATTCGGTGGTACAATAATGAAAACTCACGTCTGTTGGCATACTCAGGCTTACCAGTAGTATGCGACTTTCGAACATCGTGTGTCATCCCCATATAAAATTTCACCTTAAAGAGCGGACACGGATATATTTGTATTTGCAGGAAAAATGTATCTCAACATTTTCGAGGAAACATACTTGCTCACCATGTGTAACAAGTCGCGTCTACTCGCAAGCTCTAAAAAGTTAAGTACAGACACACGATGTATTTCACAAAGATTCGACGTGCATTACCTATCAAGTTAAAATTTTTGAACTGATGCATATAAAGTCATACCAAGGAAGCGTCACACAGGTGTGTGATATCTCTTTGAGCGTATAGACAGGTCATGTTTACAGGCAAAACGTTTAAAGAAAATTTCTGTGATGACAGGTCCAGTGACGTTGAAGGTCAAATGAGTATTCAACTTCGATATATGCCTTGCATAAACTACTGCTACTTATTGCAATTCACGTAAGTACCCATGAAACAGAGTATGAAAAAATGATGATGATGATGACGATGATGATGATGATAGAACAGCATATACATGGCGCCATTTATCTATACAAAAAAAGAAAAATAAAAGGCGCCCGGCTTTAACAATGTGTCACACATCATTTACAAAGTTGTTTGGAAAAAAAAATGTCTTCAGTTCAGATTTGAAGGTATTGAGGCTGTTGCAATTCCGAAACGGAACTGGCAGAGAGTTCCACAGACGTGGCGCAACAGAAGAGAAGGCTCTATCCCCATACATTTTTAGGCGGGTATTGGGAACATGGAGAGTCAGTCCATGTACAACGTAGTCCTGGTCATCGCTGTCGTACACTGGTAAGTGCAGACACGTAGCCAGGAGACAAGTTATGGAGAGCCTTATAAGTAATCAGGAAGATTTTACACCGCACTCTGCGTTGCACAGGCAGCCAATGAAGCTCAAGGAGTGTTTGTCACATATAGTTAAACTTCTTGGTGACTGTGAGAATAAAATATGTGATGTAAAATATCAAAGGGAAAAAAGATACCACAGAGCATTAATACTTACACCCCTATTATCTTGTCTAGCCCTCGCATTGCTCCAGCCTCGATGTGACTAATGCGGTTCCTTCGAAGGATTCTATATGGAAAAAATAAGAGGTAGAATTGTGTTTCATTCCAAAGTGCTGCAGAAATGTCAAACTGTGACCCATCATCATCCTGGAGAAGTTATTAGAAAATGCAGAATTTATTTGTCACCATGACATGGCACCTCTGATTTCAATGCAGTGGCGGATCCAGAAGGGAGTGCACCGGGCGCGCGCCAACTCTTTATTTGTTGTTAAAACAAAAGAAACAAAAAGAAAATGTGATGAAACCCGGAAGCACCACCAGAATATTGTCTGCGCCTCTCCCCCCCCCTTCCTTTACGGAATTCCTAGATCCGCCCCTGCAATGTACTGCCTATGAATATTATTGGAGAGAGATAACAAGAAACCTTAGTACCCATGTACAAATGGAGAGTTTAAAAAAAAAGCATCACGCTTTGAGATACAAACAAAAACATCGACCTTCTTTAACGTGTTGCCAATTTCAGATCAGTTAGTGATTTCAACGTAAACAAAAGAAAACTGACCAGAAATGAATACAATTTATTAGTGGAAAATTGCAAAAATGTCCAGTTGATGTTTTAACGCTTTTGAGGCTTTTAGAAATTCTGCAACCAAAGCGAAAACGATTCGTATGAACGTAAAAGGGCCCAAATGAATGATATTGTTTATTCTACGTTATTTGTTATTGAACATTATAACACAGAAAAGAATAAAGATATTAAAAAAAAATGTAACACCTATCCCGGAACTACATTTTCTGGAACTAGGCTCTACTTTCACTGGTAATATCTAATTTGTCTCGGGCGATACTAATTACTTATACCACGATACAACTGATGATTGTTATCTATTCTACCATCAGTATCACAAACACCAACATCATCAATGTTTTGTTGCCGCGAAATGATACAGGCCTATACCCATCATCAATTTACTGTTATAATATATTCAAGTTTCTGTATACAATAATACCTGCTGCTTTCTTTTGCACTCACATAACAGACATTGCGTTCAACTTACAGTAACTATAATAGTACTTGCGACAAATAATGTGTGCTATGCTATCTGCCCTGCTGGAAAGAACACAGTGTCTCACAGTGTGTTCACATAGTCGACTGTGTGAAAACGCTCGAATTTAACAGTGTGAAGATGAATTCTAACTGTGGTGTGGTTTTCACAGAGTGTTCACATAATAAAACTTTGTTTCACACTGTTTAAACGCTTGAATTTAACAGTGTGAAGAGATTTCACAGAGTGTTCACACTGTATTCTCACACTGTGTTCTTTCCAGCAGGATGTACAGTCATATTCTCTTGCTTCAAGTTGTTGTTGTCTTTTCAAGAAGAATTACATGATCTCACATTTTTAACTGTCCTTATTGTTTTGTGTTGTGTATATATATCTTCACACTGTTGAGCGTTTTAACAGTGAACACAATGTGAGTCATCAATTCACAGTGTGAAACAAAGCATTACTATGTGAACACTGTGAAAACCACACCACAGTATGAAATCATCTTCACACTGTTAAATTCGAGCGTTTTTACGTAGTCGACTATATGAACACACTGTGATCACACTGTTAACACACTGTGGGGCACTGTGTTTTTTTTTTTCAGCAGGGGGGGGGGGGCTTACGTATACATACAATACTTGAAATTGTAAATTTGGAGTATGCTTTCACTGCCATTGATTCAAATGAAGTTAACTGTTTCTTTGTTGTTGTTGTTGTTGTTGCTGTTGTTTTTTGTTGTGATGGTTGTTGTTGTTAGTAATATGTTTAGCAAACATTCTAAATGGGTGACACTTTTGACGTCACGTTACATGTGAATAGCAGAAAGATCTTGTCACGTGTTTTGGAACCGAAAGATATCCCTCAATCATTAACTTATCGTCAGTATAATATTTCCTCTCTTTCCATTTACTTACAGATCAGTTAGGCTTATCAGGTCTTGAAAGGTTCCATTCCGAAGGATCTCAATGTTGTTGGAATCAAGGCCCCTGTTAGAAAGCGCATGAAATAAAAACAAAAAACAAACAAAAGAATAACTAAATGGGAGGGAATAGCTCTACACCAGCTGTGCACTGGCGCTCCTTTTCTGGGGAGCATTCCGCCCATGTGAAGTCCCCACAATTAAACAAAGTACGCTGTCTTTATTCAAATGCCTATATAAAATGGTGCTCTTGTACACATCTGGGCCCTATCGCAGAAATGTTGAGATCAAACATAAGTAAAAAAAAAATCAAACATAAGTCTTTGAATGCTCAATTCTGATTGGTCGATACCTGCCTTATGTCTGATTACATCTCTTCATAAGATAAGGACCGGTTGGGCACGTTGAAGTGATATGGCGCTGAAGTGTTGCTCAAGAACGAAAAAAAAGAGTCTATACTTGTCCTTGTAGAGCTATAGAATCCTATACCTCTATCGAAGGTGGAAAACGTTAAGCTCCTATCGACAGCAGAGGTATAGCAAATTAAAGTATAAACATGCCTTCGATGTACTAATTATAGGATATATAAATATGAATATATATATATATATATATATGAATATATATATGAATATGTATATATATATATATATATATATATATATAATATCACACACATCAACAGAGCAGGAAATTTCCTATGTTATACATCAACCATTGTATAGAACCCACTTTAAAATTTATTCTATACATTTATTTCCCCACTCGGAATCAATCATCGCATGGATTTTGCTTTCCATATGCATCACAAAACAATTATGAACTCAAATTCGTCATAGCAAAGAGTGAAATTTGTGATTATAGATAATAAAAACTACTCTGAATATCTAACTAAAACGAGAGTAATTTTATCAACAAGTCACTAATTACCATGGGAAAAAATAATATTGCTGACGATTATAACTTTAACGGCTATGATGACACCTAACATGCATGCTAAGCAACATCTAAACGTCTTATCATGTCTATAAGCAATGGTCCATTATGGAAGGGGTAAAACATGCAGTATGAAGTCTTCATGCATTCTATATTTGCTATATATACAAAATGGCATAATGACCTAGAGAAAAGACTAAAACAACAAAAAGTAAAAGTAGCAATTAACTCCAGCAGTCAACGTCTCTCTACAAATTTGTTTTTTAAGGTGTGTACAAATGGGAGCCATATGAGAGCGATCGATGCAAACGCGCCATTTCAAGTTAAATTAGGTCGGCAGCAGCTTAAAATGGTGGTCAATATCTGATTATATGATCACTGGAAAGTGATTCTCATTTCAGCATAAGCCTCCGACTAGTGGTGATTTAAACGTATATTGTCTTGCTGAGCTGCGGCTGATGGAATATTGCCTGGCAGGGTTTTGTCAAATAACCGACCACTTAGAATGAAAAGCATTCAAAATTAGTAAAGTATATATGGATGATCAACAGTCATCTATGTGAGATTGCGTTTGTTTAAGTGCTTGTGGGTGTGTGTGTGTGTGTGTGTGTGTGTGTGTGTGTGTGTGGTGTTAACTATGGGTTATTCTTTCACGATGTTTAATATCAGACATGAGTCACATGACTAATGTTCATGAATGAGCCGAGACCTCGCTATATGCCAGCATGCTAATTTGACAGCCGAACGTAATTACCAATACCAGCGCTAGGCAATGACCGGCGTATGACATAGAGAGAGTGCAATACGGTGTCACCGTGGTCACCATGTCTATAGCGTGATGTCATAATGAACGCTCAAAAGTAAATGTCCAAACTTACAGCCACACGAGATTGGGCAAATCGGAGAACATAGGTCTGTTCACATCTTCGATGATATTAAAGTCCAAATATCTAAAAAATAGGAATAGGAAGTGATACGAGAGGACATTCTAATCAGAGAAATAGATAAACCCCGAATGAAATTTTAAAGGAAGAAAAATGGATGCAGTAAAGTTATAGGAATGGATATGCAGGCCACTAATGACATGATTTTTTTTTCCATCGTCTCAAAACCAGAAAAAATAAACAAAAACATAAATCAATATGCAGCATAAGTGTTCACCCTCTGGAGGAAAGATAGTTGTTTTCATTTATATTTTTTTAATCTTAATTTTGTATATATGGCAAGATGTGAAGGCAATATATGAAAGAGATAGAGATGAATACAAATGATGAATGATATATTTCGTACATCGTAAAGACAAGAATGTTGTATGGTAAAACAAACAAAAGTGTTCTACCAAATACCTGAGCTATCTAACGTTAAGATGTCAGTAGATATTTGTTACACAAATTGGTAGACTATCTAGAGAAGTTGTACAAAACAAGGAAAGCACAAATGTCAAACAGGCGGTACATTTTGATAGCAAAATGTAGATCGAATCTAATCACTGCACGGCAACGGTTTCTCATGAGAACCTAAGATATTATCAGTCTTCTCTATCAAACTTTCATTCAGTAGCATGAAATCTACGCGAAATATTTGAACAGCATCACAAAGATATATATTTCACTTATCTAATGTAACTTTACCTGCGACATGCATTTGATGGATTTTGATATACCGACCATTTAACTTTACTTACAGTTCTGCTAGTTCGTGCAATCCGTTCAGGGCACCCGGCTCTATGGCAGCGATGTAGTTGCGTTTAAGGGTCCTGATAAGAAACAATCAATGCCTACTTTAGGGCAAATGTGAATCAATGCTTGTTGTGTTTTGTTGTTTGTTTGTGTCTCACGTGTATAGCATGTATAGGGTGGTACATCAATGCCGGGGATTGTTCATTGCTGTGGTATAACGTGTCAGCTTACTATTCGAAGCTATTACCCAATAGCAGCAAATCATTCAGCTAGCATTCAGTGTAAATAGAAGTATACATATACTATGTAGTAGAGATATAGATACAGTACTCTCCGCATAATCGGGTAGGCTCGGGCAGAGCGTTTCTTACCCGATTAAGCGGAGTACCCGATTAACAGAAGAACACGTCTCATTAACCTTGGACAAACAAAACGTGTATGTACATGCATTGTACACTGCACCAAACACTGTATGCTTAACACGCGTGCTTGTATACGGCACATTCGGAGCGCAAGTGTGTTCAACTGCTGTCTGTCTATGCAATTGTGAGTGCCAGCTACATTTGTAATATTCGTTTACATGTGGCAAGTTGGTACTGGTACATGTACATGTGATGTGTTTCCATTTTTAATCACTCCCCAAATGATCGTCTTCTTTGCTTAAGCAGAGAATGCCATTAGCCGTGGAAAATTTAACATTCATGATTTCTTAAAGTGTCATATCTGCGATAAAATGTGGGTAGAAATTAGATTAGACGAAGATTATTTACCCATTTATGCGGAGAGGCAACCCGATTATCAGGTAAATTTAATGTGCATTGGAACTGATTTTGACATTACTACCCAATTAAACGGAGTACCCGTTTAAGCGATACCCGATTACGCGGAGAGAACTGTACTAAGGAACATGAAGCATGGAACATACTGTACGTACAGTGATTCACACCTCAAACAGTTAATGGGAAAATTGTAAAATCAAAGTTTAATGTATAGAAAAGTTACAATCTCTCTGGTAAAATTTCTCACCTGATGGAAGTAAAATTGCAATGTAATTTTTATATCAAAAACAACGCTAACATGTACCATAATATTTCTAACAAGTTACTCTGTCTTGATAGAGGGCGTCTGTGCATATAATATGAAAGGCTTACAAAATTTGTAATCTTGGCAGAGCGGTGTACACATGGGCCTGAACTGCTGTTAGGTGATTATTGTTCAAATCTCTGCAAAGAAAGAGATAGAATAACATAACAAACATAGATAACGTTAAACAGCGCTTTGTTTTGCTCTTAAGAGTTTGGCATTCAAGCGGTCCAACTGTACGGTAACAAGTAGTAAACCTCTTGTATGATACGTTTATAGTAATATAATCATAAGTATGATACAAAATGTGGCTTATGGGGTACTATACCAAATATACTCTATCCCTAAAGTCTCAAACAAACCGCCATCCACACCTGTTTTTAAATCTCAGGGAAATGGATAAACTGTTAAACTTTTGTTCTTGGTGCCAAGCAATTAGCTTGTTGACTGAATAGTTTCACATCCTAAGACTCTTCGTCATTGTTAACCACGTCGGTCTCAGCCAAAGAAAGAATTATTGTATATATGAATATATAAATGCATATGTATTTAAAGTAAATAAATTTAATTCTTCCTCTTAAGATAGGGCTCCAAGGTTTCCAGGTAGGCCTACATTATGTAGTTAGGGTTGTTTACATTGTGTTAACAAAAAATAAATAGAAGTAAGGAATCTATTCCATACCAGAAATTTACTGCCTCCATGATATCATGATGCATACATTTAAGCATCAATTAGTTGGTATTTATCACGTTATTGACCATTTGATTACTTGACTATTTCGCCAGGACTAGTTGTGACGCGGTAATGTTTGTGTTACGTAAAAACAAACCATTATTTACTAAATTGTATTTATTCCGTCTAAACATTAAAAAAGTAATCATTATAAGGTAACCTTTCGTGCTCAAATTCGCACCGCATTACAGAAATACTCAACATTACATTGCATATAAATAAATACAAGCAGTACATTTTGTGCAATCACGAATTCATGAAAGAAGAAATGTATGAGACCCCTTTCATATTCATTAGTATGCTTTTACAAATTATATTTATACAAACTTTACAAATATTACTTGTATATATATATATATATACTCTATACATGTATATAGTGTATTATATATATATATATATATATATATATATATATATAATTAGTATCATATATATATGTATATTTAGTATCATATATATTATATACACATATATATATTATTATAATTATAAACACTTTTTTCTGAACTTACAAGTTCTGGAGCGAAGTCAAATGCAAAAATACTTTCTCTGGAAGCGTGTATATATCGTTATACGATAGTGCCCTGGAAATAGAAAAGGGAAGCAAAACTCTCGAACTATTCAGACCTTCACAAGAGAAATCTTCTTCAACAATATCTCGTTATCTGCATTTGATATTATTGCCGTGAATTCATTATATCAAGTTTAATAATGTACATATTCTTTTGAGTACAAAAATAACGTAGATTCTTTAGTATTCACATATTTTGAGCACCAGAAGAGAAATAGAGCAAAAGTGGAATAAAAATCCCCCTCCTCCAATCAACCAATGATAATGTTAAATGAGAGCGCAAATATCAAGCGTAAAAATGAATTGAAATCCAAAGTCTTTCCCAGGAAGAAATATCTGAATACATTTTATGGCGAAAGCACCATTGTTGTCTGTTCATATGCTCTTCTCTAGTAATACCTAAAAACTAAATCAGAAGGTTTCATAATATATCAAAAAACGATATAGATATATAACTTCATATATGTTATTCAAACTGACATACTCAAACTTTCCATCGATGAATGCATAGCTATACTAGAAGTAGGATTTGTGAGAACTGTCAAAAAAAAAATCAGTGGAATCTGAAACACTGAAAAGAGTCATTAGATCACATATACCGACCTCTACAATCAATGCAGAAAAGGGTTTTTGAGGCAGAAAATGCGTTGGAGGAAAAACCTCTTAAGTGATTCTTCACTTGTCCGAGGATAATTGACGATGATGATTTCACGTCATTAAGTCTTCGTGTAAAAAGTAATTCATATATCTAAAAAAAAATCTATATCAGTCTCGGGAAATGGAGAATTGTAGATATTATGACAGTTCTATTCATGATTCTAATTGAAATTAAGTCTAAAGAGGAAGACTTTAAAATGTGAAGGAAACTTTGTCGAACAATGTCGAGTGCCTAATGGACAACCTCCATTGAATATAAATTCTACTCAGTCCTATCGTGCATATAGTGGGGAAAAAAATCCCGCCAGAAGCAAATACAAAAAGAATCAACCTAAAGACGTTATAATTCTATTCATTTGAAAAGTTAATGGGGCTCCTGGACAGTATTTTATTGTGTTTAAATATTTCAAAAAGCAATCTTGAACTGATGTCAAGCAACTTCGCTTCTTTTTCACTCACAATCTGAGCAGGTTTCCAAGCCCAGCAAAGCTGTCACTTTCGATTCGATTGATGCGATTGTAGGACAAATCCCTGTGAAAGAAATAAAGTATGGAAAAATGATAATGTCTTTAGCAACATATGAACAATACGCACAAAACGCTAGGGCAGGAATCTGTACGTTTGTGTGTACAAACGAAGCTGTAGTATTAATTTGACCGGGGACTCGGCCAATTAAGAAGGTACTGTAAATTTGCGCAAGATTTACACGAAGATGTGCGCGTATACACACAAACCACGCGATTTTGTTCTCATTTCGTGGCGGCATGCAGTTACTTTCTTGATAATATCTATTCTACTACTTCTTCAAATTCATAGAATCCTGAGTTGATCACAGAGAATTGTGTTTTCTTTTCCTTATATTAATCATCATTAAAGATTTTACGTTTCTGATATTTTCCTGGTTTATCTCAAGCCTTCATCTCATTCGCTTCTCCTCATACTATCTGAAAGATATTTTGTCAATCTTTTAAGTGGTTTTCTATTCTGGCGCTATTGGTCAGATTTCTATCGCTCCCTCCAATGCAGTCGTAAGTAAAGGTCTCTATACGTCGTTACCATCATACTCAACGTACTTTCTAAAAGAAATACTTAAAAGCGCAGTATACTTTCTCTACTTATATAACTTTCATTGATCATAATAATGTCTATAACCATCCCAAACAACAGTGACTGACTCCAAGTGATATATACAAAATGAAATGTATAAGATCTTATCTCCCACGTGGAGCGTACCTGGGACAAATCGGATATCAGTAAGTTCAAAACTCGTTCACAAAATTTTGTTTCCGAGTATTAAAGTGGGGACATTTGGCTGGCTTGACAAACGGGCATTTCAAGGTTATGCGATTGCTCAAGTCGTGATCGAGCTATTCTTATCATTCATGACACTATGAAATGCATTTCATTTTTTTTTTTTTTTTTTTTTGGGGGGGGGGGGGTCCTTTCATTCACCGACTTTGAGACTGCTACATTCTCATACATGAAGATAAGCTTATTAAACCATCTAGCCCCAGGAAATGATTCCAGCGGTTTGGTGCTTCAATTCTCAGAATTATTTACTACTTCTTGGTTATGTTTAGAAGGAAGAATTTCTGTTAACATATGGGTTTTCTCTCTCTCTCTCTCTCTCTTTCTCTTTCTTCGATTTCTTAAGCCTCTAAATTGCAACATTTTCACCTCATTCTTAAATTGGCAACACATTGTAGAGGATAAAAGTTCCTAACTCTTTCTCACGTTCTTTCTGAAACCTTGCAGACGGAATGAAGCTAACGAGTTCCACCTTTCTCCAGCGCGAGACATGTGCATACAGTGAAATCCAGAGATATGAATCTTCTGATGAAAGGACGACATTTCTTAAACCAAAATTCCTACAGGAGGTGGCGATTTAAGGAGGGGTGTGATATTAGATATCAATCGGATATGTTGCGTGCAATTTCATCAAATTACAAATACTTGTACACTCATATGTACATAGCATTGGTATATAGCATTTTTTTTTTGTACTTGCTTATATGGCACAAATGATCTTCCTTGTGGAGCAAAATTACAGAACAACAGTAGCAAAAGCAACTACAATATGTCCGTGCAAGTTGAAGTATTTACATTCATAAGTATGAAAAACACATCGATAACAAAGTATTGAGCTTACAGAGTTCGTAGGGAAGTCAAATTGATGAAGGTGAATAATCCCACGTCAGAAATGTTATTAGATGACAGCAGTCTGTAAAGATATTATACACGGGGAAAGACATAGAATCAAACAAATGAAACAAAATCAAAATGTGATATAAAACGAACTCGCGATATTATAGAACTTTATAAGTAAAACGATGTCACGCCAACGAATGCAATGGAAAACGACTGCACATGATAGGTCTTTGTCGTAAGGAGTTGATGAAAATGGATTTGCCTTTGGCAACCGGAAACACTTTAAGAAAATAAAAAGATATTATCACCACTTTTGTTTAGAAGGCAATTAGGGAGCTGAAGGTCGCAGCTTATGGTGTGAATATTCAAACTTGATCAACCAACGCAATTAGGACAATTTGCTCGTCCAGCAATTGTGGTGGTTTCGTGACATTCTCACTTCCATCCCCATCAGCACTTGTTGAGCAAAGAGCGGGACGCAGGACTCTTTCCCTTGATAAATATTTGCATTTCCACCGAGGGCGCACACACACACGCACGCACACACACACAAACACACACACACACACACACACACACATACACACAATAAATGGGCAAAAACTGCTTAAAGTCAAAATGTAAATCATGGTACACACTAAGAAAAAAAGGTTCAATAAGGGAGCTAGAAGGGTTCGAAGTCGCGGAAATGGGTGCAAATTACACGATTTGCGAAAATGGTGGAACTTTGCTTCTTATTTGGTTCATTTGGGGTTCGATCTTGCCATGGTCATTGACGGTGCAATATTGCGCCCCAAACTAGTCTCAAAACAAAGACCTCCTATGGTGTTGCTCGACACTAAAATGCAATATTACATATCCTTGTGCTGATATTATGAACATATATTTTTTGATATCAGCAAACTTAATTTTCTTTCATATTCTATAATCATTCATCGAGAGTATATTTTCAAATTAAGTTGAGTCCATGATGAAAGGGGTCTACTAAAAAAAAAAAAAAAAAAAACTAACGTAGAATACCTGATTGCTTGTTTGGTATTGACCAATCACATTGTACACATAACCTAGGAGGTTTAACAGATGAAGTTCCAACTGGCTGTAATTATTCAAATAGTCGTCAGATTTCTATTGCTGTACAAAACAATTCCACAGGTGCATTTGTGCCTTCGCTGATCGGTATTCGATGCCGCCGTCTCGCTGAGCAATCTGAAGATTCATTTTGGACGTTAACATAATT
Source organism: Diadema antillarum (assembly GCF_040938485.1). Taxonomy (NCBI): domain Eukaryota; kingdom Metazoa; phylum Echinodermata; class Echinoidea; order Diadematoida; family Diadematidae; genus Diadema; species Diadema antillarum. The sequence goes on along the minus strand of NW_027271843.1, from coordinate 324,132 downwards.
TTGGCTATATTTTGCTTGTTTATCTATTAAATGAAATGAAATCCTATACTTTAAGATAAAAACATATAAAGCAAAAGTCAATTCTGAACAGAAATATTATTGTGCAAAAGTTAATCTTAATCAGAGCTGTTTCATGTGAAAGTGTTTAAACTGCACCTGGATAGCCGGTTTATTTTATCACTTTTCCTCATGATTCTGACAAAGCAAACTGCTATGAATCTTCAAATAGAATTCTTTATCAATAGATACATCAGATTACTGCCCAGGCATGCCTATTAGAATAATGTTCGTTTTATTTCATTTTTTTTGCGCAATTTCTATTCGTGTATCCCCGTGTCTTTAACATTCACCTAACCTATCTCTTATTGGTTGGGATGTCGAAACGTAATTACCATTACAAAAACATATCTTCCTGTTTGTGGTTCATTCTAGCTAAGGTGCAATATTGAGCCCATAACTAGTCTCAAAGAAAGACCTATATGGTGTTGATCGACACTTGAATACAATATTGCATACCGTCGTGGTGCTACTATGTACATGTTCTTTTTTTAAAGACATCATAAAACTTGATGTTTTCCCATAATTTCATAATCAATCATCGGAGCATTTTTAAATGAAGTTGAGTCTTTGATGAAAGGGTCTGCGAACAAGCTAACGAAGAGTACCTGACTGCTCGTCTGGTATTGACCAATCAAAATGGAATATGTCACAGCACATGGGCGTCACCAGGGGGGGTGCGTTGGGTGCGAACGCACCCCCCTTCAGATCCTCAAAAAAAAAAAAAAAAAAAAAAATCAGTCTGCGAGCGACCTCAACGCCGGACGCAAAATAATTATTCTTTTCTATTTTTTTTTTTAGATATTTGACACCAGGGACACACACACACACACACACACACACACACACACACACACACACACACACAAATCGTCGGCAAAAACAATTCGCACCCCTGGTTCTGGCAGCACTGATTTTATACATATCTATCAGTATTCTACAGTGTTTACTATCTATCGACCGTATCGTACATCCGTGCGATACGGAGCACTTACACACGTTTGCATGTACGTGTGCTACTTACAAGTATGTAGGGACTATGTACGTTACTTCTGACCAATCCATATTGCCAGCCCAAGAGCGAGCCTTAGCCTCATAAAAAAAAAAAAAATGAAAAAAAAATGGAGGGGCAAGCATATCATTTTGCCCACCCCCCCCCCCCTCTCCATAATTCCAGAGACGAGAAGATTTTCTTTTTTTTTTGACAGAAAAACAAAATGTTACCCCCATAAAAATATTGGAGGGGCAAGCATATTTGAATTTTGCCCCCCCCCCCCATAATTAATAATTCCCGTAATGAGAAGATTTTCTAGCTTTTGAAAGAAAACAAAAATGTTGCCCCCATAAAAATATTGGAAGGCAAGCGCACCATTTGCCCCATCCCACATAATCATAATTCCCGCGATGAAAAGATTTTCTTGCTTTTTTGTTAGAATTTAAGAAATCTGTCCAATTATTTCACCCAAAAGCAGTGGCGTAACTACGGAGGGGGGGGGGGGTGCGCCCCCTCCCAATCCGCTGGTTAACAAAAACAAACAAAACCTACCGACATAGTAGTTCAAGTGTTAGTAAACTGCTTTTTGAATGAAAGGGTGATCAAGAAATAAGATATTTTTTCTATGATTTCTTTAAACCATAATTAAATAGGTATATAGTGTGAAACATTGTTCAAAAAACCCGAACGCGACAAAAGATTGTGATTTAGCGTGATTCCTGGTTGGCATTCTGCATATTATAAGCAGGATGTGCGCGTGTACTCAGTACATCCGAACGAAGAGTCGCTACAATGTTGCGCAATGTGATGTAGAATGTACACCTTTGTACCTCACGCTTCGTTATATCAAAGCGAGATCATTGATTTTGCAGTGTTGCTTTACATACTAAATGTCTTGCATTGCCAATAAAAAGACTTGACCTGGGCTAATTCCTAACTTTTCCATGTATATAATACGCACACACAAACAAACACAATTAGTTTAGGGAATGCTCTAAAGTGCAGATTTTGGACATCCTTTCCACGACGCCACCTCGCTGGTCATAGCTCCCCCAGTCATGAACATAAACCCACACCCTTGACTACAGTGGCGGATCCGGGGGGAGGGGCGCACCGGTCCCCCCCCCCCCTTTAATTTCCAAAGAGAAAAAAAAAATAATATAGCTTCAAACGACAGTTTTTGGACAGTAAAATGTCAAAATTTTCAAGCTCGCTCGCTCCTCTCGCTCGCATTTAGTCGTAATGCCATTCTCCTGAAGTTGCTGCCAGTAATTGCCGGCAGTTGCGCCTGGTGCGCCCCCCCCCCCCTTTGATTTCCAAAGCGAAAAAATATAGCTACAAACGGCAGTTTGGGGACTGTAAAATGTCAAAGTTTTCAAGCTCGCTCGCCCGTTCGCTCGCATTTAATGTTTATGCCATTCTTCTGATGTTGCTGCCAGTAATTGCCTGCAGTTGCGCGCGGTGCCCCCCCCCCCCTTAATTTCCAAAGCGAAAAAATATGGCTTAGAACGGCGGTTTTTGGACTGTAAAATGTAAAATTTTCAAGCTCGCTCTCTCCGCTCCCTCGCATTTAATCGTTATGTAATTCACCTGATGTTGCTGCCATTAATTGCCAGCAGTTCCGCCCGGTGCCCCTCCCCCTTAATTTCCAAGACGAAAAAATATGGCTAAGAACGGCAGTTTTTGGACTGTGAAATGTAAAATTTTCAAGCTCGCTCGTTCCGCTCGCTCGAATGTAATCATTATGCTCTCCTGATAATGCTGCCATTATTTGCCAGCAGTTGCGCCCGATGCGCCCTCTTAAATTCTAAAGCGAAGAAATATAGCTACAAACGGCAGTTTGTTTTTTACTGTAAATGTCAAAATTTTCAAGCTCGCTCGCTCGCTCGCATTTAATTGTTACGCAATTCTCCTGATGTTACTACCAGTAATTACAAGCATTTAGGCCCGGTGCGCCCCCCCCCCTCCTTTATTTCCAAAGCGAAAAAATATGGCTACAAATGGCAGTTTTAGGACTGTAAAATGTCAATATTTTCAAGCTCGCTCTCTTCGCTCGCTCGCATTTAATTGTTATGCCATTCACCTGATGTTGCTGCCAGTAATTGCCAGCAGTTGCGCCCGGTGCGCTCCCCCTTAATTTCCAAAGCAAAAAAATATGGCTACAAACGGCATTTTTTGGACTTTAAAATGTCAAAATTTTCAAGCTCGCTCTCTCGCTCGCTCGCATTTAATTGTTATGCAATTCTCCTGATGTTGCTGCCAGTAATTACCGGCAGTTGCGCCCGTTGCGCCCCCACCTCTCCTTTATTTCCAAAGCGAAAAAATATGGCTCCAAATGGCAGTTTGGGGACTGTAAAATGTCAAAGTTTTCAAGCTCGCTCTCTTCGCCCGCTCGCATTTAATTGTTATGCCATTCACCTGATGTTGCTGCCAGTAATTGCCAGCAGTTGCGCCCGGTGCCCCCCCCCCCCTTAATTTCCAAAGCAAAAAAATATGGCTATACAATCGGCAGTTTTTGGACTTTAAAATGTCAAAATTTTCAAGCTTGCTCGCTCGCTCGCTCGCATTTAATTGTTATGCAATTCTCCTGATATTGCTGCCAGTAATTACCGGCAGTTGCGCCCGTTGCGCCCCCACCCCTCCTTTATTTCCAAAGCGAAAAAATATGGCTCCAAATGGCAGTTTTGGGACTGTAAAATGTCAAAATTTTCAAGCTCGCTCTCTTCGCCCGCTCGCATTTAATTGTTATGCCATTCACCTGATGTTGCTGCCAGTAATTGCCAGCAGTTGCGCCCGGTGCGCCCCCCTTAATTTCTAAAGCAAAAAAATATGGCTATACAAACGGCAGTTTTTGGACTGTAAAATGTCAAAATTTTCAAGCTCGCATTTAATTGTTATGCAGTTCTCCTGATGTTGCTGCCAGTAATTACCCGCAGTTGCGCCCGTTACGCCCCCACCCCTCCTTTATTTCCAAAGCGAAAAAATATGGCTCCAAATGGCAGTTTTTGGACTGTAAAATGTCAAAATTTCCAAGCTCGCTCTCTTTGCTCGCTCGCATTTAATCATTATGCCATTCTCCTGATGTTGCTGCCAGTAATTACCAGCAGTTGCGCCCGGTGCGCCCCCCTTAATTTCCAAAGCAAAAAAAATATGGCTACAAACGGCAGTTTTTGGACTTTAAAATGTCAAAATTTTCAAGCTCGCTCGCTCGCTCGCTCGCATTTAATTGTTATGCAATTCTCCTGATGTTGCTGCCAGTAATTACCGGCAGTTGCGCCCGTTGCGCCCCCACCTCTCCTTTATTTCCAAAGCGAAAAAATATGGCTCCAAATGGCAGTTTTTGGACTGTAAAATGTCAAAGTTTTCAAGCTCGCTCTCTTCGCCCGCTCGCATTTAATTGTTATGCCATTCACCTGATGTTGCTGCCAGTAATTGCCAGCAGTTGCGCCCGTTGCGCCCCCTCTTAATTTCCAAAGCAAAAAAAAAATATGGCTATACAATCGGCAGTTTTTGGACTTTAAAATGTCAAAATTTTCAAGCTCGCTCGCTCGCATTTAATTGTTATGCAATTCTCCTGATGTTGCTGCCAGTAATTACCGGCAGTTGCGCCCGTTGCGCCCCCACCCCTCCTTTATTTCCAAAGCGAAAAAATATGGCTCCAAATGGCAGTTTTGGGACTGTAAAATGTCAAAATTTTCAAGCTCGCTCTCTTCGCCCGCTCGCATTTAATTGTTATGCCATTCACCTGATGTTGCTGCCAGTAATTGCCAGCAGTTGCGCCCGGTGCGCCCCCCCTTAATTTCCAAAGCAAAAAAATATGGCTATACAAACGGCAGTTTTTGGACTGTAAAATGTCAAAATTTTCAAGCTCGCATTTAATTGTTATGCAGTTCTCCTGATGTTGCTGTCAGTAATTACCCGCAGTTGCGCCCGTTACGCCCCCCACCCCTCCTTTATTTCCAAAGCGAAAAAATATGGCTCCAAATGGCAGTTTTTGGACTGTAAAATGTCAAAATTTCCAAGCTCGCTCTCTTTGCTCGCTCGCATTTAATTATTATGCCATTCTCCTGATGTTGCTACCAGTAATTATCAGCAGTTGCGCCCGGTACGCGCCCCCCCCCTTAATTTACAAAGCACAAAAATATGGCTACAAACGGCAGTTCTTGGTCTGTAAAATGTCAAAATTTTCAAGCTCGCTCGCTCCCCTCGCTCGCATGTAGTCGTTATGCCATTCTCCTGATATCGTTGCCAGTAATTTGTCGTTTCACACCGTCATTCCATAATCCATTTATAGGGGGTACACCCCCTCCGGCACTTCTACACCCTCCCCCACCCTTGCTCGCTCCCTCGCATACTAACCCCCCTCCCCCCACCCCCCCCCCCCCAAGATGAAATCCTAGTTACGCCGGTGCCCTTTCCCCGCTTGGTTTCCCTAAAAAAAAAACAGTAAAAGTCTAGGGATTGAGAGCTTCCTATATTCCAAATGTCTGTCCAAAAAAATCTCGTAAACATTTTAGTGTCAAAACGCACCCCCCTTGAATAAATGCTGGTGACGCCCCTGCAGCATTCCCTGCATGCTTACTGTGCGATGATGGAGTCAAACCCTACTACACGGTAAAGATTTTCGTTCCGACTCGATTTCGGAACAGCCAAAAAAAAAAAAAAAAGTAAATATTTTTTCAAGGCCCTCAAATCTGGAATTCCATCCACTCTGATGTGAAATGTAAGAAAACGGTACAAAGTTTTAAGAAAGCTTTCAAACGTATTTTACTTGAAAGGTTTTCTGGAAGTTACCAATATCATTTTACGAATTTATAAGAGACTAGCAAGATAGGGTGTGTTTGTTAAAATGACATCTTGCGTATTGTTAATGTGCGCTGGTCCATGTTTTTGTCTGTATGCATGTGTGTGTATGTGTGAGTGTGAGTGTGTGTGTGCCAATGTTTTTCTCTGTATATACAATGTATTTACTTTTCCGGGATTAGTTTTAAATAAGGCCAATTACCTTCTCACTCACCCCTTCACTTGATATCTTTTGCTGTTTGCTTTGTTTGTTTGTTTGTCACATTGTCATTTTATACTTGTCATACCATTGTCACATTTTATGTATGCATATTTTATTAAGTGAAAATAAATGAAATGATAAAATAAAATCATTTAGAGAGCAAAATCGCGGATATATAAGGGTGCAAACTACATGATTTATTTTTAAGGGTTGATTTTTTTCCCCCTTTTTCATGGATTCATGCACGGTAAAGCCTAAGGGCAAAATGCATGCACATGAAAAATGTAAGCGCATGTTTTCATGTGCATGCAAACACCACATTTTAGAATGAATAAAGACTAGCTGTGATAGTGGAATTTCTCATGAATAAATGATAAAGCATTCAAAACCTGGCCATTGTTCAACAACATTGTCAGGGTGTTAACCACATACTCCCATACACACCCATTGACCCCTGTGCAAAGTGAAAATTTTGTACAGAGGGTTGGAAATAGAGCAAAATCTGTAACCTAACTGTGAAATTGATCATGGATTTCATGAAACTGATTTATGTTCTAAACCACCTCCAACAAAATTGTACATTATACAACTATCACCCATATCAATGACAGTGTTATCTGATATATAGTTACAGAATTATTAAGAATCAAAAGTGGAAAATGTTTTTTTTTAAACGCCTATTAATCCATAGAATACATTCGATGCAAAATAATGATATGGATGTTTCCTTAAGTGTCAATTCGCGGACCCAGTCGTTTGGTCACCTGGTGTGAGTATGTTCATTCTTTTCTTGAACATGATTTATGAATTCAATGAATTGTTGAGTCGTGCGAACTTATGTGCACATAAGTTGACTCCCAGATGGCTCATTGTACAGCTCGTGCATGCGTGTTTGAGCTGAGCATCTAGCGCAAATTCCATTTCCACGGCAGATCAACTCTTCTGAGGCTTTTCGTAGCGGCTTACTGCAACTCTGACTTCAACATTATTTTGTCCACTTCATAATATCAAGACCCCGCAGATTCTTACTACGTGGAAAATGGTGAGTTAAAACATCATCGTAAAGCATGATTTGAAATATCCACAATGTTTTGACCAAGGCCTTACTCTCGATATTACCCTTCATCAAATTCCTTGTAGGCTATCTGTTATGTTTTTTCGTTGTATAGCCATGTCTTATAATGTAGGCTTGTAGGCAGTGATATTGAAATGTTCATTTTAGAGTTCTGTTAAAATTGGCTAGTTTTATGCGTGCTGTTTTCTGTTTTATTTTGTTTTGTTTCGTAACCATTCTGTGGAATTAGATCAGCTTTAACGATTAAATGTCTTGCTAAAGACGTCATGGCATTCCGATTTCCGATTTCCGATTTCCGATTCATTTATTGTTCATTTAGAAAATTCTTTTTGTTGGTATATGGGCGTGCACATAGGAATATCTACATACATGCATAAACTATGTTAGTTTATGTAATATAATATATCATATTAATGTACATGTACACATTATAAATGATACAATTTTCACTACATACACACTTACACAAGCATAATTTATACTCACAACACAGTGAACACATACATCATCACAAATTTCAAATAATTCTTTATATTTACCGATCAACAACAAAACAAAATATTTAAGAAAACGTGGAATCGGATATTCAGTATATAGGAAGTGTATCCTTTACATAACCCTTACGCCCCCCCCCCCCCCACCACACACACACACACACATCCCCAAGGATAATACGTCGCGTCGTGCCATACCACATTTGATTAATAACGAATAAAAGGAACGGAAGTTGATGAATAATTGTTGATAAACTTATGGATAAATAGACCAGTGTACTAACTAAACTGATAATGGCAAACATTGCACGCTTATTTTTATGCTGGGATAATTCTCTGTAATCAGGTAGTGTTAGTGGTGGACTTAAGTACACCCTGTATGCAGCAAGGCAGTGCATAAGAATTGAACTATACATTAAGCTGCCATGGAGAGAGTTATGTAGTCACATTTACATAAGTCAGCTCTTCTACAAAATTATTACACACGCATGAGCAGTGGCCTTGAACTCATGACACTTGATTTTCCTTTTCAGGTATTCAAGAAAGATACGATATGATGAAGTTGCGCGCATTCTCCTGATCACGTAAACTTATATGGAATTCTGAAGGACAGAGTGATTCCTCAACAGAATATGTAAGTTTCATTAATGGATTAATCCGTAATATATGTATTTTAAGGTTATTGATTCATCTAGATTTTCAGCATGTGATATCCGTGAAGTATATTATATTAAAGCTTATTATTACACATGAACGCAGTTTTATCAGTTACTAATACGTAGCCACCGTTTAGTGGGTTGCGGAAAATTTGATAAGACTATAGTGCAATTTTTGATACCATCTATAATCGAGAGATATGTTACTCAAGTGGACCATTGTGATCATTCATTCTTGCCTTTTGCGTTCTACGTCTTCTCAGTTTTTTTGGATTTTTTCCTGAAAACTCCATGATGGATTGTCACTCATAAACAGGCAGCATCTCTACCCCGCAAGAATCTTCAAATGCCCTGAATAGCCATTTTTTTTTATTTTTTTTTGGGAGGGGGTAATCTTCTTTTCTGTAACCAGTACTATTAAAGTAAATCAAATCAATGTTATAAATAAGTAGAGGGGGCTATATTTTCACTTTTTGTGTGTGTGGTAACAGGATTAGAGGTGTCAACCATAACGGGCATCATTACACCCATTGCCATGGCCAACATCCGGACCATCATCTGTGGCAAGCTCAGCAACGGCTGAATGGCTGAGGTCTATAAATCTTACTCCTTTCCTAACTGTGCAAAATATACAGCAAACTCATGTTAAATTGGCATGTAATATGATGTTGTCTTACTTTGTTATTCTATGTTATGAAGACTTTGAGTTGGTTAGGAAAAATGTGGGAATATTTGAATATGCCCTATATATGCAAGCCTACATAAAAGGTGTGTATTTTCATCTCAGTCCGAATTCGCCACATTTCTTTTTTTCAACATGACTTTACTCAGGCTATTCCACATCTATTCTTTTTTTTTTCAGCTCTAACTAAGTGATGTCTGCATGCTGTCTCCTAATTCCCCGTCTGCTTGGAGAGGACATGCTGTATGTCTGTGACAAAGTAAGCGCTGCATTTTTTTTTTTTTATGGGAGACGGGAATTCCATTTGCTTTGTGACTAGAAATATAAGAGGAATATTTCTTTGCAACATTATTATGTTTTACTTATATGACAAAGAGCTGAACTAAATCTATCCGACCGGATTTGTTTAGAAACCAATATCAGAGCTTAAAGGGATGGTATAGTATTGGTGGAGGTGAGGATTTGGGCTTTTTTGTGATATACCAAGAACCTACTTATGAAATAATAGAGAGTATGCCATTCTAAGAGGAATTCTAAAGATTATTTGATGAAAATTGGTTTTGAAACGGATGAGGCATCCAAAACAAAGTAAAACGCAGCGATCGTGATAAAAAGTGGGTCCTACATTATATTATTATTGCTCTGTTATGGATATCGCAGCTATTTCAAAACCATTTCTCATTATCTCAGCAAAAGATGTTAGAAACCTGAAGTAGATCTCAACAAAAACTATACAGTCAATTTAATTTTCCATTTTCTGGTCAATGGTCATAGTTGCAACCTGTTAGTTTTAATATGTAAGCAACAAAATTGAGTAGTGTAAACGACCTATTTCCTTCGAAATTTTATTCAGTCATTATTTATTCATGCCAAAATCTCTTTCAGAACCTGGCAGGACTAAATCCCACAATCTTCACTGTGAATGCTGCGCACTAGTAAAATCTCTTTCAGAAACTGGCAGGACTAAATCCCACAATCTTCACTGTGAATGCTGCGCACTAGTGACATCACTCTTTGGCTGGATGGTTGTGAAAACTGCCCTAATTACCCACGCCGATGAAAATCGGCAGGGGGTTATGTAAAGGGTTCCGTACGTTTGTTTGTTTGTTTGTTTGTTTGTTTGTTTGTTTTTTTTTGTTTGTTTGTTTGTTTGTTTGTATGTTTGTTTGTTTGTTTGTTTGTGTACAAGATAACAAGAGAACGGGTATACGGATTTGCACGAAATGTTCAGGGAATGTTTGGATAATGACAGGAAAGAATCGATTAGATTTTGGTGATAATCGGTTGACCCTTGCAAATTCTGTGTGACCTTGAAGTTTTGACCCCATGGTATAGTGACCATTCCGAAAATTTCCCGTTTCTCACTTTGCGATTTTCCGCTACCATACGAACACATAAACTCCCCAACGATCCGACTTCGCTGCTCAAATGTTCGTAAGAATTCCGAAATTTACGTTTAGGCCTGTTTGAGGGACTATGTCCTTCTAGATTTATGAAAGTTCGTTCTCCGTCATCACAAACTGGCCCGTATTTTGATGATTTTTCAAATTAACATTGATTGTTTTTTTCGTTGGAGGAGCATTTTGCTCGGTCGCAGTCACACTGCACGATATGCGTGCTCAATGTCAATGCGTGTGCAAGGCCGCTGAAAATGCATCGCGCTCTACACTGTTGGTGCAAAATTGCACCGGGGACGTTGCGGCGCTCGTTGGTGGCCGAATACTGGTGCAGTAGACATTTGCATTCAACCCTTGCATTGAATAATTCCCGTAGACACTAATCATAGGGGTAATTGCCTAGGGGGTACGTAAATTTTGTTTTTCTTTTTTGCTTTTGTGGATACCATCAAAGATCGTACACTCATACGACCTTTGATATTTGATGATTTTTCAAATTAACATTGATTGTTTTTTTTTCGTTGGAGGAGCATTTTGCTCGGTCGCAGTCACACTGCACGATATGCGTGCTCAATGTCAATGCGTGTGCAAGGCCGCTGAAAATGCATCGCGCTCTACACTGTTGGTGCAAAATTGCACCGGGGACGTTGCGGCGCTCGTTGGTGGCCGAATACTGGTGCAGTAGACATTTGCATTCAACCCTTGCATTGAATAATTCCCGTAGACACTAATCATAGGGGTAATTGCCTAGTGGGTACGTAAATTTTGTTTTTCTTTTTTGCTTTTGTGGATACCATCAAAGATCGTACACTCATACGACCTTTGATATCATCACACTCTCGGCTTGCTATAATCAAAATATCCCGCAAGAAAACGGCGTATTTCTCGATTTTTAGCGCTTTTTTCCGCGACCCGTCGCGTAGTCAATACTCTTAAAACTGGACTTAATTCGCGCGCGCTTGGAAAAGTTCCGATTCTGCACTTTTGACGGTGGAATTTGGGATTTTCGATGGATTTTTGGAGGAGACTTAAGGACTTTCCTGTACGTGAATGAGTGTTAATACCGTATGTGTAATGATGTGATTTGCGTGTGATGTGACAGGGGCGTCACCAGCATTTATTCAAGGGGGGTGCGTTTTGACACTAAAATGTTTACGAGATTTTTTTGGACAGACATTTGGAATATAGGAAGCTCTCAATCCCTAGACTTTTACTGTTTTTTTTTTAGGGAAACCAAGCGGGGAAAGGGCACCGGCGTAACTAGGATTTCATCTTGGGGGGGGGGGGGTGGGGGGAGGGGGGTTAGTATGCGAGGGAGCGAGCAAGGGTGGGGGAGGGTGTAGAAGTGCCGGAGGGGGTGTACCCCCTATAAATGGATTATGGAATGACGGTGTGAAACGACAAATTACTGGCAACGATATCAGGAGAATGGCATAACGACTACATGCGAGCGAGGGGAGCGAGCGAGCTTGAAAATTTTGACATTTTACAGACCAAGAACTGCCGTTTGTAGCCATATTTTTGTGCTTTGTAAATTAAGGGGGGGGGGGGCGCGTACCGGGCGCAACTGCTGATAATTACTGGTAGCAACATCAGGAGAATGGCATAATAATTAAATGCGAGCGAGCAAAGAGAGCGAGCTTGGAAATTTTGACATTTTACAGTCCAAAAACTGCCATTTGGAGCCATATTTTTTCGCTTTGGAAATAAAGGAGGGGTGGGGGGCGTAACGGGCGCAACTGCGGGTAATTACTGACAGCAACATCAGGAGAACTGCATAACAATTAAATGCGAGCTTGAAAATTTTGACATTTTACAGTCCAAAAACTGCCGTTTGTATAGCCATATTTTTTTGCTTTGGAAATTAAGGGGGGGCGCACCGGGCGCAACTGCTGGCAATTACTGGCAGCAACATCAGGTGAATGGCATAACAATTAAATGCGAGCGGGCGAAGAGAGCGAGCTTGAAAATTTTGACATTTTACAGTCCCAAAACTGCCATTTGGAGCCATATTTTTTCGCTTTGGAAATAAAGGAGGGGTGGGGGCGCAACGGGCGCAACTGCCGGTAATTACTGGCAGCAACATCAGGAGAATTGCATAACAATTAAATGCGAGCGAGCGAGCTTGAAAATTTTGACATTTTAAAGTCCAAAAACTGCCGATTGTATAGCCATATTTTTTTTTTGCTTTGGAAATTAAGAGGGGGCGCAACGGGCGCAACTGCTGGCAATTACTGGCAGCAACATCAGGTGAATGGCATAACAATTAAATGCGAGCGGGCGAAGAGAGCGAGCTTGAAAACTTTGACATTTTACAGTCCAAAAACTGCCATTTGGAGCCATATTTTTTCGCTTTGGAAATAAAGGAGAGGTGGGGGCGCAACGGGCGCAACTGCCGGTAATTACTGGCAGCAACATCAGGAGAATTGCATAACAATTAAATGCGAGCGAGCGAGCGAGCGAGCTTGAAAATTTTGACATTTTAATGTCCAAAAACTGCCGTTTGTAGCCATATTTTTTTTGCTTTGGAAATTAAGGGGGGCGCACCGGGCGCAACTGCTGGTAATTACTGGCAGCAACATCAGGAGAATGGCATAATGATTAAATGCGAGCGAGCAAAGAGAGCGAGCTTGGAAATTTTGACATTTTACAGTCCAAAAACTGCCATTTGGAGCCATATTTTTTCGCTTTGGAAATAAAGGAGGGGTGGGGGCGTAACGGGCGCAACTGCGGGTAATTACTGGCAGCAACATCAGGAGAACTGCATAACAATTAAATGCGAGCTTGAAAATTTTGACATTTTACAGTCCAAAAACTGCCGTTTGTATAGCCATATTTTTTTGCTTTAGAAATTAAGGGGGGCGCACCGGGCGCAACTGCTGGCAATTACTGGCAGCAACATCAGGTGAATGGCATAACAATTAAATGCGAGCGGGCGAAGAGAGCGAGCTTGAAAATTTTGACATTTTACAGTCCCAAAACTGCCATTTGGAGCCATATTTTTTCGCTTTGGAAATAAAGGAGGGGTGGGGGCGCAACGGGCGCAACTGCCGGTAATTACTGGCAGCAATATCAGGAGAATTGCATAACAATTAAATGCGAGCGAGCGAGCGAGCAAGCTTGAAAATTTTGACATTTTAAAGTCCAAAAACTGCCGATTGTATAGCCATATTTTTTTGCTTTGGAAATTAAGGGGGGGGGGCACCGGGCGCAACTGCTGGCAATTACTGGCAGCAACATCAGGTGAATGGCATAACAATTAAATGCGAGCGGGCGAAGAGAGCGAGCTTGAAAACTTTGACATTTTACAGTCCCCAAACTGCCATTTGGAGCCATATTTTTTCGCTTTGGAAATAAAGGAGAGGTGGGGGCGCAACGGGCGCAACTGCCGGTAATTACTGGCAGCAACATCAGGAGAATTGCATAACAATTAAATGCGAGCGAGCGAGAGAGCGAGCTTGAAAATTTTGACATTTTAAAGTCCAAAAAATGCCGTTTGTAGCCATATTTTTTTGCTTTGGAAATTAAGGGGGAGCGCACCGGGCGCAACTGCTGGCAATTACTGGCAGCAACATCAGGTGAATGGCATAACAATTAAATGCGAGCGAGCGAAGAGAGCGAGCTTGAAAATATTGACATTTTACAGTCCTAAAACTGCCATTTGTAGCCATATTTTTTCGCTTTGGAAATAAAGGAGGGGGGGGGGGGCGCACCGGGCCTAAATGCTTGTAATTACTGGTAGTAACATCAGGAGAATTGCGTAACAATTAAATGCGAGCGAGCGAGCGAGCTTGAAAATTTTGACATTTACAGTAAAAAACAAACTGCCGTTTGTAGCTATATTTCTTCGCTTTAGAATTTAAGAGGGCGCATCGGGCGCAACTGCTGGCAAATAATGGCAGCATTATCAGGAGAGCATAATGATTACATTCGAGCGAGCGGAACGAGCGAGCTTGAAAATTTTACATTTCACAGTCCAAAAACTGCCGTTCTTAGCCATATTTTTTCGTCTTGGAAATTAAGGGGGAGGGGCACCGGGCGGAACTGCTGGCAATTAATGGCAGCAACATCAGGTGAATTACATAACGATTAAATGCGAGGGAGCGGAGAGAGCGAGCTTGAAAATTTTACATTTTACAGTCCAAAAACCGCTGTTCTAAGCCATATTTTTTCGCTTTGGAAATTAAGGGGGGGGGGCACCGCGCGCAACTGCAGGCAATTACTGGCAGCAACATCAGAAGAATGGCATAAACATTAAATGCGAGCGAACGGGCGAGCGAGCTTGAAAACTTTGACATTTTACAGTCCCCAAACTGCCGTTTGTAGCTATATTTTTTCGCTTTGGAAATCAAAGGGGGGGGGGGCGCACCAGGCGCAACTGCCGGCAATTACTGGCAGCAACTTCAGGAGAATGGCATTACGACTAAATGCGAGCGAGAGGAGCGAGCGAGCTTGAAAATTTTGACATTTTACTGTCCAAAAACTGTCGTTTGAAGCTATATTATTTTTTTTTTCTCTTTGGAAATTAAAGGGGGGGGGGGACCGGTGCGCCCCTCCCCCCGGATCCGCCACTGTAGTCAAGGGTGTGGGTTTATGTTCATGACTGGGGGAGCTATGACCAGCGAGGTGGCGTCGTGGAAAGGATGTCCAAAATCTGCACTTTAGAGCATTCCCTAAACTAATTGTGTTTGTTTGTGTGTGCGTATTATATACATGGAAAAGTTAGGAATTAGCCCAGGTCAAGTCTTTTTATTGGCAATGCAAGACATTTAGTATGTAAAGCAACACTGCAAAATCAATGATCTCGCTTTGATATAACGAAGCGTGAGGTACAAAGGTGTACATTCTACATCACATTGCGCAACATTGTAGCGACTCTTCGTTCGGATGTACTGAGTACACGCGCACATCCTGCTTATAATATGCAGAATGCCAACCAGGAATCACGCTAAATCACAATCTTTTGTCGCGTTCGGGTTTTTTGAACAATGTTTCACACTATATACCTATTTAATTATGGTTTAAAGAAATCATAGAAAAAATATCTTATTTCTTGATCACCCTTTCATTCAAAAAGCAGTTTACTAACACTTGAACTACTATGTCGGTAGGTTTTGTTTGTTTTTGTTAACCAGCGGATTGGGAGGGGGCGCACCCCCCCCCCCCCCTCCGTAGTTACGCCACTGCTTTTGGGTGAAATAATTGGACAGATTTCTTAAATTCTAACAAAAAAGCAAGAAAATCTTTTCATCGCGGGAATTATGATTATGTGGGATGGGGCAAATGGTGCGCTTGCCTTCCAATATTTTTATGGGGGCAACATTTTTGTTTTCTTTCAAAAGCTAGAAAATCTTCTCATTACGGGAATTATTAATTATGGGGGGGGGGGGGCAAAATTCAAATATGCTTGCCCCTCCAATATTTTTATGGGGGTAACATTTTGTTTTTCTGTCAAAAAAAAAAGAAAATCTTCTCGTCTCTGGAATTATGGAGAGGGGGGGGGGGGTGGGCAAAATGATATGCTTGCCCCTCCATTTTTTTTTCATTTTTTTTTTTTTTATGAGGCTAAGGCTCGCTCTTGGGCTGGCAATATGGATTGGTCAGAAGTAACGTACATAGTCCCTACATACTTGTAAGTAGCACACGTACATGCAAACGTGTGTAAGTGCTCCGTATCGCACGGATGTACGATACGGTCGATAGATAGTAAACACTGTAGAATACTGATAGATATGTATAAAATCAGTGCTGCCAGAACCAGGGGTGCGAATTGTTTTTGCCGACGATTTGTGTGTGTGTGTGTGTGTGTGTGTGTGTGTGTGTGTGTGTGTGTGTCCCTGGTGTCAAATATCTAAAAAAAAAAATAGAAAAGAATAATTATTTTGCGTCCGGCGTTGAGGTCGCTCGCAGACTGATTTTTTTTTTTTTTTTTTTTTTGAGGATCTGAAGGGGGGTGCGTTCGCACCCAACGCACCCCCCTGGTGACGCCCATGTGTGACTGTAGAACCAAAGATCGTACACTTCAGTGTACGATCTTTGGTAGAACTCACTGGCTGGTGATAAAGCACACTGGCAATTAAGTGGCCGAATTCTGGTAGATGACCGAATGCACATTATGTTTACCCCGACTTTGTACTTAGGCGTGGGTCTGCCGCCTTTGACGGCCCCTCTCTAGTTCCTGTATACAATCGTGTCTTCCTTCGCTACAATGTTTGCGGCCTTCTGTGCTCTGTGGCTTTGAGTATCCCAAACAAGGCAGAAACACTCGATGCATTCTTCAGCAGTACATTGCAAGCCTTGATGTGAACAGGCAACTATCACGAAAAAAAAAAACCTACGGCATTTCATTAACAATATTGTTCAATAATTGTCTTGATATAGTTTACCAGCCTAAAGTTGTCATGGTGTATATACTTTTACAAGGAATTGTCACCAGAGAAATGATGTTGTTCAGGTTGTCCTTCCGTTCGTACATCTGCCTGTAATCGATTATGGCAACGTTGTATCACGAAGGGAAATGAAACGAAGAGTACAAGTGGACAAGTTAATGCAGGGAGATTACTTTAGCAGTTGAACACATCGTGACTAATTGAGGAATATCCGAAAATCCGTTGAAGAGCTATGTATACATATATCTAGAGTTTCAGTGCCGCCATTACGAGATGAGAAAGCTACATCTTTGACGTCAACCATGGAAAATTATATAAAGAAATATAAAGAAAATAGGCATAGTTTCACGTTTCTAGCATTACAAAAGGAGCACTTGATTTACTTCTTCCAGAAAGGGGGGGGGGGGGGGGGGGTAATATTTCCCTTAACATTATGGCAACGCCAAATAAGTGGAGGCAATTTGTACTTTTCATTTAGAATCAGATTTTATGGAATTCCCTTGGTATTTTCTTCATATACGTTTCCATACATGAAAGTGACAATGAAACTTAAAAAAATGCATAACTTCCACTGGATCATACGAGTTTCCATGTTCACTTATGTGTTCTTATGATATTGCTCCAATCCACGGGTGCATTTGGGTTTCATTCCCCTTTTATACTGTTTGAGGTATCCAAATGAAACCTTGCATATGTATGTACGATTGGACGAAGTTACTTCTACCACCTTGTGGGTGCCAGCGTTCAAGGTCAAATATTGTAGGTCATTGTCAAATTCTACAATGTCATTTCGTGCTCTTTCTTTGTATCTCACCTGGTAAGCACTGTCGACATAGTATTGTGGTGTTCTTTTAATAACTTTCCACACTTTTGAGCTATATGACCACCAAATTCACTCCTCAGATCATCTAAAGATGGCTGTCAAGTGTTGATATTGGGGAAGTCCGACTCCGTCAACAGTCAAAAAGTGATGAGCTTACATTATTTTGAAAACCAGTGTTATCACAAATTCGAGATGGTGAATATTTGTGAAGCTTCCGTTTCTAATTCATACATCATCAGCATACCTCATGATTAGAGACTTTGGCAACAGCGTGTAAAATTCGCAAATTTTTATTTTGTGCCTTATTTGCTGAACAAACGTGGTAGGAGTACTACAACCTGTTAGGCAATGTAGCGGAACAATAACTCTATTATTAGCGTTATAGAATAAATGACAATGATGTAGTTCTGAAGCATACTTTTCATTAGATACTTTTGCAATGACTCCATGTATATTTTTAATCGAACTAGGTATATAATGACCAATGACTTGTACTTGAATAACGACAGAATGATTCGGTGAGGAAAGTTTTCTGTCACGTCATTAGGGAGAAGGGAACGTGTCAATATTATGCTATTTGTTCCATAGTTATTTCTGAAGTGGTTAAATGTATTTTCCTAAAACGTTTTTCATTTTATATATACCTACGTTGCATCCAGATGCCTATTCGTTGAAAAATTTGGGCAATGTATTCAAATGTCAAAGATCATACGTTAATGGGCCTAGGGTATACAACATTTCACTAGTTGTTGTTGTTGTTGTTGTTGTTGTTATTGTTGTTGTTGTTGGTGTTGTTGTGTTTGTTTGTTTTTTGTTTTTTTTTTTTTTTTTTGGGGGGGTACACGGTTCAAAGTGTCCTGAAACCTTGTATAACACATGTATTTAGTTATGTATGATGCCAAACTGTTCCCGCTCATACAAATGCAGCCGTTTCAAGGAAATAACATAAGATTATTCTTATACGCCATGATTTGGTAATGCTTAAGTGGTTCATAAGAGTCCAGTGAAACTGTGTATAGAACAAAAAGTGGATTTGACAATGGTATACGATATCCGCAATTTACTCTTTGACGGGGTCTATCATCCGATTAATATGTATAAGCACGGTAGTCCCCTATTCGGAAACTACAAGTTAGATAAGCTGCATTTATTTTGCACGCGACCATGGCGTTATAGCCAAAGGTGATCTGCAAATCCCTGTATGCCTACAGAGGATTGGAAAACGTAACAACTTTCTGTGTATAGAACAACGAAACAGAAACTGGTGCATGTATTATTTTCAGTCACTTTGTTAGTCATTATGATGATTTGCTCATTGCAGTTCCGGAATCTCAGCTCGAGGGACTCGAATTGATCCCAAATCAGTCGGAATGCGTGTATCACCCAAAACAAAATCTGAATACATAACTGCGATTCTGCCTAGTCTCCATTGGTAGCCCATAAGGGCTGGTATCAAGTTCGATTTTCATGTTATAATTATACCTTGTATTTAGACGTTTTCATCGAAATGCCCGTATACCTGTATACGGTATATGCGTATGTCAATTAAGTATCTAAACCATAATAAATTGTAGTCGTAATCTAAGTGCCAAGAATCTCATGATTTGAATAAGTGTGAACCCCAAGACATGTCGTGATAAGGACTTTAAAGGTAGGGGATACCTTTTACAGACCTCCCAAAATGCAGCAAAACATTAAACATGAACCTCAGGGGACTTGTTTAGGCCACTGCTGAGAAATTTGGAAGTCAACAGTTATCTACAATTTGAATAATGCACAAAACTCAACTACTCAGTAGTTCTGTGTGTCAGCCACACTTAAGCCTTTTTGTTGCAGTCTTCTGTATTTTTTATCTATAAACATAAATCTAAAAGTATAAGAGCTGATGTAATAACATATAGAGTGTGTGGCAAGAATGCATATAGAAATGTTTGTAAGTTTTGATGAACTTTCTTCACAAAATATACATGATGGACACACATGCAGTGCATGGGTCTGCAAAGCTAGCCTAGTAATGTACTGGAATTTACGGTGAGCCCCGAAAAAATTCAATTCAAAATCTAACGGTCAATAAAAATGTACTAAATGTTACCTTCCACTTTCAATACTTTATGGGAGTTTCTAAAATGATACTCTCTTCAACATACCACTGTATTTATACAACTCTTCATTTAAGGCATGCAAATGGGATTCCCTACCTTTAAGACAATTGGCATCGTCATTATAAAACAAACTCCTAATTGTAAGACATGTTTTAGATTTTAGATAAATTCATGTCTATGCTGGAAACATATCTTTTTGATGATTCATGATGACGTCACTGTTACATGAATATTGTATGCATGGAAATATGTAGGCCTATTCGTTTAAATGCATACAAACAACTTGTTAAATCCTCTTACATCTTTTTTTTTATAGATATGGTGCATACTTTAGAAATGTAAGTAGCATGCTCTTGTTTTTTGAGGCTTTGTGTACTGGTAAGAAGCATATCTTATTCTTATAGATTATGTGAATAAGTACGTATTCAAGTACGTTTTGAATAAAACGTATCCAGACAAATGTATATCATATTTTTACCTCTTCCTTCATGCAGATGTATACTCTTGCCTATAGAGGGTTTGTTAGATAGATAGTGATAGTGCTCACCTTATTGGAAAGGTAACTGAGTAAATATTTGGTTTTAGTATGTCATTCAAACACAACTATAAGTTAACTTCTACATTAACATTTCAAAACTCAAAAATTCCACGCACACATTTCATGATTCACATGATCCAAATTACACCAATCCTATTTACTTTGCAGCGTGCAACAACAGCATAAGTTTGATATACTGAGCAAACAGGCTTGCATTAGTTCGCACTATTCAAGGTTTAAAGTAGTTAAGTAACCAAATTGTACCCGGTTATGTGATGCTAAGTATATACCTTATAGGTATAATGTTGCAAATATGTGGTGCTTATTTCATCCACAACTGCTGCAAAATTGCTTCTTTAAAGGAGCCAATCAGTGTCACTGCCTGTTCCTCTAGAGACGCAATATTGCCCAGTAATCTCAAGCTTCACTTGAGGTTACTGGGCAACATTGCGCCTCTAGAGGCGTAGACAGTGACACTGACTGGCTCCTTTAAAGAAGCAATTTTGCAGCAGTCATGGATCAAATAAGCACCATGTACATAGGTGCAACATTATACCTATATATATGGCACAATATCGCGCCCTCAAGAGAGGCTACAATCTTGGAACTTTGGGTGCTTCTTTGCACCCTCACGAAAGGTGTAAAGTTGCACCAAAAGTAGAGGCAAGAAAGGGTGCAAAGTTGCGCCGAAAATTAAAGGGAGAAAGATCACACCCCCAAGAAAGGTGCAACTCAGCACCAATTAGTGTGGGTGGAGAGATGCACCCTCAAGAAAAGGGTGAAACTTAGCACCACTTAGTGTTGGTGGAAATATGCACCCTAGGGAAGAACTTCGCACCCTCAATAAAGGGTGCAATGTTGCATCCTCTATGGAGGTGCAAAGGTGCGCCCACAGGGTGCAAAATTATACCATTGCACCATGGTGCAACTTTCGCACCAATTTCTTGAGGGTGCAAGATAACACCCATAGGGAGCCACCAGTGTGACATCACTTTGCACCCTTAAAAGGTGCAAGAGTGAACCATTTTTTCTTAGTGTGTAGTGCAATATTATAAAAGCTTTCAAATGCGAGAATTTTCCTTTGGAATTACCACTGAAACAAATTATAAGCATTGTTCTCAGTCCGCTTTTGCTTTTTCTTTTCTTTCTTTTTATCACACACATCGCGACAAAATGGCCTCTCAGAAATGTGTTCTCTATTGAGACAACGATCGAAATATCAAAATTTAATACCGAATATCAGCTAATTTATTTCTTTTTCTGAGGCTGCCAGACATTGTTAGAGCTGCGATGGATGGCACGGATTATTATTAAGTTGGATGTGACTATCCGCCAATGTTACCGATTAGGCATGACGCGGAGGCTTGTTATTTAAAATGAAACTCCACCAAGTTTATGACTTTGTTCCAAGGTTTGTAATGAAAAGTCAATCTCGCTGAAACATGTAAAAAACACAAAATACAAAATACAAACTGTTCCAATCATATTCATGGAAAGTGCATTTTGGTTTTAATACCCACATAATGAAACCGACAATAAACTGTTGATATACTATACTATATACTCTGCCTAATGCTTCTATAAAAACCAATATTGAAGTTGGGCGGATGTGAGTGAACAACGATTTCACATGTTATTATTGCGATTTGATTAACTTAAGAAGAGATTCTGATTACAGCCTACATGCGGACATTTATGACACAACAGCAGATGATCCCAAAAGTTCATTCGATTATTCAGATGGAAAGACAGAACAAAAAAAAAAGGGGGGGGGACTGTGACGAGCATGGGCGTTCGCGTCCACCTTTTCTACAGAGGCTACTGTGTAAGGCGGTAACTTTGTAGTCTCGGTAATTTCAATCCGGTTTAACCCTCCGCGATATTGCAAATTATGTATACATGAAATGCCATTTGATGTTGCTTAGAGTGCAGAAAACTACAGAAAAAGCTCAGCTGAAACTAGACAGATTTGACAGATTACTTTTTCTTGATTGAAAAGAGAATGGTACATAATGCAGCATAATTCCAAGTTGGCACATTTAATTGAACAAATTAACGAATAAAAACACATATGTTTCAATGCCTTAAAGGGTGGCAGAGTATTGGCTGAGGTGAGGATTCAGCCTTTTTTTTGCGAAACGTTAAAAAGCGTACAATTCTAAGGGAACTTAAGTTTATTTGATAAAAATCAGTTTTGAAATGGCTGAGATATTTTTAGACAGAGTAAAACAAAGCGATCCTATAATAAAAGGTGGGTCACACCTTCTATATTAGGATCACTTTGTTTGGGATATCTTAGCCATTTCAAAACCACATTTCCTCAAATAAACTTTTAATTCCTCTAGGAATTATATGCTTTTCAATATTTCATAAAAGGTCTCTCATTATCTAAAGAAAAAAAATATCATCAAAAAACGTTGGTAACTTGAAACCCCATTGCAACTAAAAACTGTTCTATCCCTTTGGTCTGATCTGTACTCTTGGGTTGGCCTCTTCGTGACTTGCAGTCAACGTAATTTTTTTTTTAATTATTCTTTCTCCTTCTTTTTGCAGCCTAAAACAAACACTAATTCATGGCACTATTGTTCGTTCTAACAAGCTATGTTTGTTTGTATGGGCGCTTTGGTATAGTGCTGGATAAGACTCTCGACTCCCGATCGGAGGACCCGAGTTCAAATCCCGCCCAGTGTTTATACGTCCTTTAGACGAGATGTTTTTAACCCACCATGTCCCTCTCTACCCAGGTGTACTAATGAGTACCTGGCAATGATAATGGCATTCCCTCTGGTAGAGCGGTGTCAACACAGAAAAGGCCATACCCTAGGTATTATTAAGCCCTTATTATTATTATTATCATTATCATTATTATTCTGTCAAATCTCGAAATGGTAATGCTATCACTCTCAATTTATTTTCACGTTGATTACTATTCAAAATGCCAGTTCACCCATAAATACACACCTATATGTTTCAAATGTACATGTATTAACACAAGCCATGAGCAATCAACATAACAGAACAAAAATCAAAATCATAACGGCAATACGCATGGTTTCGTTTTAGTACACAACACATTTGGAGGACTGACACTATGAATTATTCGAGTTCAATTTGTACGATGAATTTGATGTTTAATGAAGCGCTGGGCGCCAGACGCGTGACCGGTGAGTTTACATTTGTGTTAAGTTCCCCCCCCTCCTCCACACACACAAACACACACACACACACACACACACACACACACACACACAAACGAACACACACACACAAACACACACACACAAACACACGTTCGCAGAACACGTGATCAGTGTATAACATGCTGCTGCCTTTCACGTGACATCTGCCATGAGCTGATAAAGGATTTGCGATTCTAAATTTTAGATGTCTTTTATTATATTTGGATACTTTGTATCCTGTTTATAAATGGACTTGGAATGCGAGAGGAACACACCTAATCCCACCCCAACAAAAAAGAGGGAAAAGGTAAATGAAAATATACTCACAGCCTAGACAGGAACTGATACGCGTGCGAAGAAGCTGGCATGCCTGCAGAAAGGTTTTTTGCGTTAAACAGCTTCCTGGAGTATGAAATATAAGCAAAAGAAATATCACTATCGTAGGACAACTGTAGAAATCCCATGTGAGGGAAGGTACACGCTTATTTTGGTTTTACACACACCCTTATATTCAATGTTTCATTGTAGTATACACAAAGTGGTGCAAGCGGGTGTAAAGTCCCATTACAATTACTACTTCCACATCTTATGTAGATGTTGTGTTTTAAACAACACAAGACACGTTTATAATATGTACATGTACAAACACACACACACATATACAAATATATATATTTGTATATATATATTTTCATATATTTATATATATACATATATATATATATATATATATATATGTGTGTGTGTGTGTGTGTGTGTGTGTGTGTGTGTGTATGTAACTTTAGCTGAATATATAGATACATGTCATGTGTGTTTATTATACGCAACTCATTTGGACGTAAAAAATTATGTATAGCGACTGGTATATCATAAAATGCCGACTAACCGTTCACTCTACAGATAAGTGATAACTTCTACTTAGCGAGCTCTAGAGATAGCACACGTAATCTTCAAAATGCAAATACTCGCCCTGACTAGTGCTCGGAGAAGTATTACGATTGAATACCAGATAACATTAAGCGATGGCTATGATTTAATCTTTCTGCTTGTCTTGATCGACCCATTAGCGCGAAATCAATCAAATTCGACAGGACCTTTTCATGAGAAATGTAAAAAAAGACTGTGAGGCTTCTTATAGTTGAAATATTTAAGGCTATACATAGTAAGAAAATGAACTAATGAGTTCCCGGGATCGATAATTTATTTTGCAAAGTGGTTAGGTGTTTACCTCAAATATCTTCAACTTGATAGCGTTTGTTCGGAGCCCTTTACCTCTATCAGACTTGGGCGTTCAAGTCACACACCGTCATTAATCCATCATCGGGGATCAATCATACACACGCATTTAAAAATATTCTCACCAGACATGTGACATAAACGATAAGAATTGTGAGATTACGAGATGGAATATGTGTCACTATTGGGTTTGGATTCTTTAGAGTTATGAATAAACAAAGAAGAATACGTACAAAAATCGCACGGTTGATGGTAGCTGCAGTACCCTCGAGTTGTCCCGCGTCCCGATATCACACACGGCGCCACTCGCCCAGCAAGGAGTGCAGGAATCGTCGCATTTTCCCGGTTCTTTCACAAAGAGAGAGCAAAATAATAGTAATATAGATAATCATAACAATAATAATGATGATAATGATAATGATAATAGTAACAATATATTAATCGAACTCTCACTCAAGCTTTGCTTGCACAGAGTAACGGCTTTGATGAGGTACAATTAAATGTACTTAAGTAAGATTTTAGAGCGTTTGACTTGAGGAACATTCTTTTTATTCATGGGATTTCTTCAACTGGACATCACGCTGCCCTACGTTTGTTGCTATTAATTATTTGATTGATTTTTCGTTTGTTTTGTGTTTTGCTTGCTCTGCTGCATAGATACAGAAATATACAGCAGTGTCAAAACCACTGATGGGGCTGACCATGGATATTGATAATCTATAAGGATGAATAGATGAATAAGTTTGCAAATATATATTATATATATATATATATATATATATATATACATATCTATATATATCAATGGGTTTACAATAGATCTTGATACCATATAGAATGAATACAATTATGAATATGTTTGCAAACACATATGTAATGCTGTTGAATTCACTTCAGTTCCAGTTTTTTTCCTGCAATCCGTTTTCAAGACAATATATAACAAAAATTTGACAATGATATGTAATGAATTATAATGATTATAAAGGGAAAAAAGAAAAAAATCATACGATGTCAAACTGAAGGCACACTGTACGATGGAGGGAACACTGATTCTGCATGCTCACCACAAAATCGCTGGTCTGTTGAGTCGGCACATTCGGCAGTCCCATCACAGAGTGAAGAAAGAGGAAAACATGTCCCCGTTGTGTTCATACAACGACCATTGTCTGGTGTTTTACAGGTCCCTTTATCATCTGGGGAAAGCGAATAAGAAGAAGGAAAAAACAGTTGTGAATACAAATATGTAACTACAGATTCATTAGGACTGACATTATTTTGTTTGCATTTATGCCGATGGAATTTGTCCTAATATGCAATTCCACACAAGTTCCCATTACGTTTAGTCACTTATAGAATTGAATTAGCTTTAAAAATGATGGAAGATTTGTCAAAGTAGAATATTAAACTAGAAAGTTATGGAATTATAAAAACTTACGTTTCTATGCAAACTAGCGATATTGTTCGAAACCACATGATATGGGAATATTAGCTGAAGTGATGATGTTATGAAATTTCAATTCTTCCATTTTTTTAAGATAAAACTCAGAACAGAAATGTATTTGATAAAAAGATTTACAACCCGTTTCCCCAAAATGTCAGTGTTGCTTGGGATATTGCAAACAACACACATTTTTTTTTTACGTTGCACACTTACGTTTTGATGTTTAATAACACCTACACTATCTCCTTTATAATGTCATATACGAATAGCGCTTCTTCACTTCAAATCCTAAGCGGCTGATGGTAAAGATGATATTTTCAGATTACTTAATCGGTTCTTCCTATTTCCTTCCTCAAACAGGCGAGATACTAAAAGTGCCGTTTTGACTTTACACGATGAAATGCATGACCTTTTTACCTGTTACTAATTTCATAATTAAAATTGCTTTATTTTAGTTCCTTTAGCGCAAAAGATATACAGGGACAGTCTCAGTCTTGACTGTTATTCAAACTATAAACATGAATGGATTCATAGTCAGTCTGAATGTCAGTAGAACCAGGCTGATTTCAAGATTTCACGTCGACGTTAACTTTTGGGAAATGCAATTTTCGGAGGGAAGATAGGTACAATATTTAAAACATTGACAATATAGGCGATAGTATTGGATCGCACCAGATACAGATTTCATGTTTATAAGATTTTTCATCATTATCATTTTACAGCTGCACACCATTAATGTTTCTTTCGGCTGTTACCGTGCTGAGTAAAATGCTTTGGAATTTCATCTGAGGCATTCTTGAAAATGTACACCTTTTATCATAAAATATGTTAATTGAAATATGTGTGATGAATAAATGTTTGAATAATCATTTACAGGGACTAAGCAAAGTATCTTGTTTTCATCATTTATTTTGGTATGCAAATAGCTACCCTCTTTTGCAACATTTTGTGTACATATGATATCTAAAAGTACTTTGGCCAACAGCAACTACATTCATTAAAAAAAAAATCAATTAAATTCAAGCTGATATTCGCCGGTAACATTTTGGTTACTATTGGTTAAGTGACGTGTCAATCGGTCAATGAATTTGTCATTGTCATAATTTCACGAAATCAGCGCGTCATAATTGTTGAAGTTATGCGTATTCATTTTCCGATTATTAATCCCCAAAAGTGTGCACTTGGGCAGAGTTCTGCCTTCGTGACCCACACAAAAAATATATATATAATCAAAGGGGCTGTCACTCTTCAATAAGAGATTGAGCCGGATGTATGGTTTCCTTTCTGCACGACTGTCAATCGCAAAACGCGGTAACTGACATTTTCAGGTCTTTAATTTGATTTGGCCTTCTATAATCGGTCAGCCACAGCCGAACGTGTGGGTTCAGCCAATAAACTTTTGTGCTTTTGTGGTTAGAATTGCCTGACCTCGAATCAACGTGAAGTCACTCTACGATAGATAAATAAATGAATAGATACAGACATGTATGTATATACTAAATATATATACGTGTATATATATGCCACCCTTCATTACAGTCGCCTCATTTTTTTTTTTTTTTTGCTAAATTTTTCATTGGACCCTGTCTAGCTTCAATCATGCAAACGATTTTATTTGATTCATTTTGTTGCTTTTACATGTTTTGGTTGGGTATGTTGGACAAGGTTGACGCCCCTACAAACTGTATCACATGAAGTCTCCCTTTTAGTGCTAGCTTTCGAAACTAAAGAACATGAAGAACCAGTAGTGAAGTTATTCTTACATATTCTACGTCTTGACAATTTTTAAGACTTTTTTCTAAGAGAAAGACTTAATCTTTTGATATTGAAAGTGATTGACGACGTAAATAAGCACCGACAAATCGGCGTTTTACTAGTAGCCATGATAACAAAAAAAAAATCATGGCCATACAATCATATTCTTGCTGGATTCGAACTAAGGATCTCCTGATCACCGGACAGGCTTCGTGTCCACTGGACCACCGGGCTTCCGTTCAACAACTCGTCCTGACTCTCATCCTTATAGCATATTGCGGATATTGCGCAAGTAAATTATTGAAATTGATGTCTTGAGTCGAGCTGTTTTCTTTTATTGCAACTGGTTGACAAATTGCCCTTCATCAACATAAATAAACACCAAGATAAGAGAGTCAATCTTTATGTCTTGAAGTTGATTTCAGTCGATTTTCTGGACACCACTCTCTTTTTATAAAGTGATAATATTAGATTGCACAATGTGCAATTACTGCTCATCACACACTTAACATGCATTCAATATACAATTTTTCATATATTTTGTTACCTTACATCCTTTAAAATGCACTGCTCAAAACCATGTGACTTCCCATATTATCCCTTGTCAATCGTATGTTATGTGATTATGGAGACCAGTTTCAAATGAAGCATGGAGAGAATTAATTCGCTGTGCTTATAGGGATCAGTGGCGAGGAAGGTACAATTCTTGGTTGCTGATGCAGGGGTATTT
The DNA here is from genome assembly GCF_040938485.1 of Diadema antillarum. Lineage (NCBI taxonomy): Eukaryota > Metazoa > Echinodermata > Echinoidea > Diadematoida > Diadematidae > Diadema > Diadema antillarum. Next base: position 295,579 of record NW_027271843.1, on the reverse strand, counting down.
CAGCATCAGAGTTTTCCATTTACATCGACAGAGATTCCATCATAGACTAAATTTTCTATTCAAAATGTAAATATGACATGTTTCCATGATTGGATAAGTAAATATCTGTGGCTATCTGTCATGTTCTGTAACGAGAAATTTCCGAATAACGTTCATATGATACTTACACCTCAATTTGTAACTTTGCATTTTGTCAGATGACAAAGGACTGAAGATAGTTCCCGTATCAAAGTTCAATATCTTATCATACACAATAAATCTTTTCTGCAGTGATTTCCCCCCGTAAAATGCAGACTAATATCAGATTAATTAATGATTCAAAATCAGCAGGTCAATAACAAGCAAAGTTCGCCTCACGAATGAGATGGTGATAATATCCTTGACATAACGTTAGAGTGGAGTATGGAGCGATGATGGCGTTATCATAGCAGGATCCGTGGTAATTGATCAGGGGCAGACCCAGGAATTTCGCCAGAAAGGAGAGGCGCCTTAACAAAATTAAAGGGGGCGCAAACCCATCCCCCCCACATTTTTTTCTTTTTATTCATTATGTTTTAACAAAAATAAAGAGGGGGCGCGCGCCTGGTGCACCCCCTCTGGATCCGCCAGTGTTGATTACATCAGTCTAGCAGGGCTCTTTACAGTTCTGCCCTTCGATTAGGGCACTTTCGCTCTTCATTAGTTGAAACTATATCAAATGGAGCTTAACTCACCGCATAGGAATTCGTCATCTCCATGCGGGCAGGTACGGGTACCATCACACAGATCGTTTGGTCCATATGAAAGGTCGCTAGAGGTGCATGTAGCGGCGCGCTCCGGGATTGTTGACGTCATCTGCATTACGTCAGCTGTAAGGAAGAAATGAATGGGTAATGATCAATGAGGAACATATTTGTTTATTTATTTATTTATTTTTATTTTTTATTTTTTTATTTTTTATTTTTTATTTTTTTTTTTTATTTTTTTTTTTTATTTATTTATTATTATTATTTTTTTTTTTTTTGGGGGGGGGGGGGTTAGGGCTATTCATTGTTTCGTTTGATTTCAGGGCGATCGCAATGTTACCTGTAATCTAAAATTTCATGAATTCTAGTCTAGTGTATACAGTCTGTTTGAATAACAGTTTCCGTTTCATACATAAGAATGGGTGCTTGAAACGTGGATTAAAATAATATTTCTTCTCCAGAGTACTTATTGCACACGGTGGTTACCACTGCAAGACAATGCTACGTATTTCACTTCTGTCTTCATGTTTTTTTTGTTTTTTAATTCAGATGTGGACTGCACGTGCATGTAGCAGTTAGAACCAGCAACAAGTGAAGGTGGCAAGGTCATTTTTCTGTGGAGTCACTGTTCAGTGATCAAAAAAAGTCTTCATAATATTATTATTCATTGCGATTGTCATTAACGATTGTGATTTCTGCATACCATTAAAAGTTTCCTTCGGTCCGTTATCAAGTATTCATGGACCGACAAAAACGTCTATGACGACACCAGTTCGCATCATTTTACATCAGTTTCGCATCATCTATACCTAAATATATTAGATGACCGTTTACTGCTTGTTTCAAAGATTTCTGAAGGAATCTACAGCAATAAAAGCTGTTTTCATGTATAGGATTGACATTGTACATCGACTTTCCCGCACGCACATAACAGCAAACATTAAGCGGTTACAGGATATAATGTCAACTATATGTAAGCCATCAAACAGGCTGCCAGTCAATCATGACCCCGTCAAAACACGACGCTGCGGTACCCTCGTCTCTCTTTCGTTGGTCCTGGAGCGCCTATGCTACGAGATGTCAACAAATTTGAAAAATCGTACTCTCTTAAAATTCCCCAGAGCCACTTTGTCAACAGTTAGAGTCAACAGTTAGAGTCTTGGTGGTCACATGCATACCGGTAATCAATCCCGCCTCTTTATTCGAAAAGACGCAACTATTATACCACAAGGGCAAACGTCAAAGACTCAGAAACAGTGCAAACACAATGAAAGTGAAAACCTCATCAAGACAATTTTCAGACATAAAAAAAAAATCAAAGAACACGGAACTGACATAATGAGCAATCATCTCTTTAATAACCAAACTGCAATTTATCAAACTGTTTGATTGTGAAATTATTTTTTTTTTTATAATGAAACCTTCCATCTTCGGTCTGTCGGTGTTTGTGTGCGTATTTGCGTATAAGTGTGCTTGTTTGTGTGTGTGTGTGTGTGTGTGTGTGTGTGTGTGTGTGTGTGTGTTTGTGTTGTATGTTGTATGTACCTAAGTGTGCCAGATTGTAAATCGCAAGGTTATTACATTTTGCCGTACATTTACCATTTGTTGCTACCATGCTTTGGTAGAAAAAACAAAATTTTTCAAAGGGCTTGATGTAAAGAAAATGTAAGAAAATTCCACTTTCGTTTCTCTCTCTCTCTCTCTCTCTCTCTCTTTCAAATTACCTCTGCTTGTTACTCATATATCATAATCATGTTATGAGTAACATCATTCTTCCTGTTTTCTTAAAGGAGTAAGTTAATCGCTCTTTCATTACGTTACTGACTTGATTGAAGAATTAAGTTTTGTTGAATTCTCTTTATATTTTTCTCAAGAGTGTATTCATGCGGTGACTGCAAGAACTTCGCAATCTTCTCATCGGGTGGTGATGGGATCGAAAGTACAAAAACTTATAACTTTTGAACGGATTATTCTATTTTCCTCAAACTTCACTGATGCGTTCTACTGATATTCCTGCATTCACTCAATCCACGTAATAATATTTTGGTATCATTTCTTATATAATTTCTAAGAGATATTGTAAATTGAACAGACGGCATATTTGAAGATCGAGTGGGGATTTTATGTCAATACATGAATTACCAGCTTAATCCCCACATTTGCTGACGGGCATAACGATATGATATGAAAACACTTAAAATGATTCTTCCTGATTTGCGATTATCATAGCAATATAATTTAGTTATTCATGCTGTTTATTTTGTGGGCTCAAATCGATGAGTGTCAAAAAGCATATGAAGATATTGGAAGAACGTACATGGCCAAACTGACAGTTTACAGAGTTCCACATGGAGGAGAAAAAATTCATAACGGACTCTGATGGATAGGAGCACCGCGTTGCTACGGTCATTGAGTGCTGACCGAGCACGTATCTCGATCAAGGATATTAATACGCGTCATGTAAGTTTGTAAAGAACGTGCATATAAACACGCCATACCAGAAAAGCATTAAAAGATCATTTCCAGTGCGACTTGGGGCTGTAAATGACAACTCTGTGATTGTGACACGACGACTATTTTCTTTTGCGAGCGGAGAGGTTTTAAAAGTCAACGTTGACTAATTTCTATAATATTGTATAAGCAGAATCGTGTGGCTGAATTCTGAGTAAAAAGGGGAGAAAATGCATCGGGTGACCGTGTCAGATGTCGATTGATTTAAAGTAAAATACTTTCATTCAAAATATCGAGTTGGCAGTGACATTACTCTAACTCTTTTTGCAAGACAGAAGTTAGTATAACTGGAATCATTCAATAAAGCACTTTTTTGACCGGTGTGACCAAGGTGATTTTGGCGTTGTACGACAACTGGGGCTGTGACATGACAGCTAGGCCTATATATTATTCTTTTTGCGATCAGAGAGGTTTAAAACGTCAATATTTACACATTCATTTATGAAATATAAAGCAGTATGGTGTGGCCGAATTTGGAGTAAAATGGCAGAGAAATGTTTCAAGTGCGAAATATCGAGTTGGCACTGATATAGAAATCAAGCCCTTACTATGAATCTTTTGGCAAGACAGAATTTTGTATGACCGGAATTATTCCATTTGATTCAAAACGAACTTGAACAGCTTTCAATAAAGCACTTTTTAATTGCAAAGGACAGATGAAGGAACAACTTTACATAGTCAGTTCGTTGCTCTCATTCTCATTCGATTGTTGTTGTGTTTCTATACCCGAGACGTCTGTAAACAAAATGAGACTCAAATAGTGAAAATAAGTGTCAAACTCTCTGTACAACGGTAAAGCTGAACGTAAACTTTTAGACATTTCCTCTGTTAAAGGCTGTAACTTCGTTGAAAACAGTGATACAAAGAAAGACGGAGGTAGATGTATATAAAAAAACACACCATCACAACTCTGACCTAAATCCATGGGTGCACTCATCTAAACGAACTTTATACTATGAGACTTTCTTGTCATTACTTGTGGGGGATCAAGCACAAATGCGACATTATCATTTTATATAATGTACAGAAATTGTGACTATACTTATACAGCTAACGTGACATATTTGGGTCTCTTTTTTATCGAAACATTTATTTATTCATTCGGTCAAATAAGGGCACGAAAATGACACTTGTCACGAGTACGCTTCTTGATACTACCTGTTTCAAAACCTAAGAGGCACTTAATACTCTGACGAAAGAAAAAAAGAAGAAAGAATATTATAGTCTCGTTGGGGTCTTTTAGGAGGTCATTAAATGGATTCATCAAGATTGCTTAAAAGATACAAATATTTTTAGTGCTCAAAAGCTGCTTTGATTACCCCTCGCCCAAAGCTATCCAAATGTACTTCTGCCGAATTTGGCATCCATTAGCATGCGATGGGTTATGTTCATGTCTCAGGTTAAGCTCCTACGTACTATACAATCTCAGATCTTTTCCATCAGAATAATCAAATCATTACCTCTGTGTTGATTATTGTAGCACCAGAGATGATAAACATTGCAATGAAAATAATTTCATTGCAATTATGATTATTAAAAAGTAACGACGATAATAATAATAATAATAATAATAATAATAATAATAACAATAATGACAATAATTGGACTTATGACATAATAAAGGTAATAGTTGTAACAATGATTATGATAATAATGACAACAATGGAGAGAATAATAATACATCTCGTTCTCTTAAAACATAGAGATCCCTGTCATCTTTAATGCTCTAGCCTTTTCTGATAACTACACACCGTACATGGGGCATGACGGATTTTTTTTTTTTTTTTTTTTGGGGGGGGGGGGGGAGGGGGATGTTGGCAAAAACATTTTGTCCAATATATGTTCGCCTCGACAAGATGCGAATTCAAATTCTTCCGGCTAGGAGGCTTGTGCCGTATAAATCACAGTGCACATACCACTGCGAATTATTACTTCCATAAAGAATTTAGACGGTGTCATCACCATGGTTGCTGGAAAAACACGATTGAATATTGCATAAGATATTTTCTCTGCAGCACAGAATCCGATAGCCCTATACTCCCGATTCTGTGGGCCTCAATCGGTCCTGCTGACTATAATTGCTGGCGTGGGGCTTTGGTGGTTGTTATCAACATACAGTCACTGTAGTGCATTGAAAATTGACGATGCATAATAATCTGCAAATTTAATGCAAGTAGCTATCTTGCGCAATCCCACATAAATCATTGACAGTAATTCTTATCTCGTGCATGTTATACAAGGTAACAAATTGTGCGTGTCTACACAGTCCATTTTATAGAACAATATTGTTCTTCCTACATTCATATTGGAGACCTGTATAATAGTTTGCATGTGTGAGTTCTCTGGCAAGGTTGAAGTAACTTTCCAGTTGTCGGAAGCAATCGCTGTTACGCATGAAATTCGAATATTATGAGAATAAAATGGTCGACTCACTTTACGCCCACATCCAGCATTTTAGCAGTTTCAGTCCAGTTTGCACAATTTGCTGCTACATCGACATGTAGCTTTTAAAAAGCCTTCTGACTGGCTGTAAACGCGTGGCTACATACACTGATCCATTTCAAGTGAATTAAAGGGACATTCAAGACGATTTTCATAATTTCACATCATGTAGTACAAATTATATCGACAACTCCCTGTATAGATTGGTGGAATTTATTGTGGTTCTAGAGCAGAGAAACAATACTTTGAAAAACCTTAAACAAATTACACTGAACAAGGATGACATAGAAGGTTCACATATTTCAGAAATGATAGCAGTGTAATATTCTATAACAATACCGCTTGCTTGCGAGTTCACATGTCTATAATCTATGCATGCCTTCTTCTTTTGTTCTGCTTCCTTGAGCCCCAACTCATGCATTCTTATGGTGACTCTGCCATGTCATCATCCCTGTTCATTGCAATTTGTTCTATTTTTTGAAAATATTCTTATTCTTCTTCCCAATTATCACAAATTCTGAAACTCTGTCCTCAGTATAACTAATTTATAGTTGTACAAATGTAAAAATATGAGAATCACCCGGAGTTCTCCTTTAAAGTCTGCAAGGATTCGGTGATGTATAGCGCCTCATCCAAGTTAATTTCACATCATTGGTTAGCAGGGCACACAACAGACACACACAGACAATCACGCACACACACACCCACACACACACAACACACACACACACACACACACACACACTAAAAAACCTGGAGCGTTTTGTTTGACTGTTTGTTGTTGTTGCTGTTGCTTACAGCAAAGATCAATTTGACGTAAGATCCATGACATAAAAAGATAGGGCATTCAAAATCATAACTGTGCGGTCTGCAACAGAAGTTGCGGGATAGGTTTCCGCATTCCACCATAAACGGTATTTCCACAATTCAGTATGCCCAGTTGTGCAGAAAATCTATAACTAAAACTCAACTCATGCACTATGCTCTCTCGACTACGGGCACAGAATTGGTCCATGTTGATGCTCCCTCAAATCTCAACCAAAGTGGCAAATGACAATTACTGTTTACAATAACTTGAAAGCTGCACTTGAAGCAACAACATATTTGAACTACAGCTGTAGTATATGACACAGTGCCAGGCAAGAATTGACATTTTCAAAAGTCTGTTTGTCCACAACTCAATGGACCGATGAGATCGGCAAAGGAATAAGGGTACAGACGATTTTTTTTTTTTGTGAACTATTCAACCCATGCGGTGACACGTGACAGCGACAGTCATAGAATCATTATTTGATTTGTGTTGTACCCATTTCACAATATAATAGATGATGACTGGCGGGGGAGGGAAAATACTGAATGTTCCACCCGAAGGGTTTGAAATGTTATTGAGGCACTTATAGCCTCCCGAAATAGCATTTCAAACCCTGAGGGTGGAACGTTTGGTACATGTTCCCGACAACAAAAGTCATCATCTGTTATATTATATGGATTAGTCAAATCGTACGCATTACAATAATCGGTCACCTGCTTTTTCACATTGTATTGAATAGGCAAATTTATCCTATCGATTGCGTGAAAAATATGATCGTTCAATCGTTTGGTATCGTTTGTCATTTGTTACGTGAAAATGTTTTCCCATGGGAGAACATTACAAAAATGTTCTGCCCATGGGCGAACATAACCAATGTGCCTCCATCACGTGACTGTGTTTAGCCAATCACTAACCGGTATTTGACTAACACATTTAATATTGGAGATTGTGACTACCCTGTCTATGAGGCATTGAACTTCGTCATCATGTCACAGTGCTTATTTGTTTACTCTGCACATCTCATGGTGCACTTGGTAATTTGCAAAATAAGAGCTGGTACATCGTATTGTTAGAGCGAGCTCTGCACGTGAAATTCAAAATGTATTTGGGTTTGCCTTTACAGCTAGCAAGCCCTATAAACGCACGCTTCGCTCATATCGATTCTGTGGATTTAAAAGCAAGATTATGTATATCATGCGCTACAGTATACTCCGTGACAGAAGCGCGTATACTATAGTAATCTCTGTCTCAATCTTTTAACGACCTATAAACGAGCCAGAGCTGCGTGAAAACCTTTGTGTCCTGGTGCCCTTTTCTTTAATAAGGAAAGGAGTCTGACTAGCATATGCCGGTATGCGAACCGAGCAAGAAATTTAATCATTTATAGACAGACGGAATACGCTCGTTGGATGGAATGCCATAAAAGTAATGGAATTACACATGCATGATTAACGTTGGGATTATCGAAATCTACGCACTATTATGAAGCGCATATCGCTTTTAATTCGGTTTATTGGGGAATACTCGCACCAGAAGAATATCACAGCATTACTGACTAATTCCTTCGCTAAGTCTAAGCCCCCACCTGCTTGAAAAGTAATAATAGTACAGTCACGATAAGAACCTGTCCGAGTTACGTGCGAGCTGCTCTAGGAATTAAGTCATTTGGAGCGGTCGCCCATGACAACCTATACGTGTGTATTGTATATAACAAGTAAAGGTACAAAGATACTCCCAGCGAGATTATTTGTCAGGAGGGAAATCAGTTTGAGCAGTGGCTTTATTTTTACCAACCAAACCTCTGTTAATGCGCTCAGCCAAAATTTCACGCATCCCAGTAAACACCTCAAGCCTGCGGTGATAATTTCGTGCGTCCGATCAATCGGTTTCCTGTTGGTTTCCTGCTTTATCCTAGATTTTTTTTTTTAAGTGGCCAGTATTTCAAATAGTCCATATAGACCACAAAGCATATGATGCCCAGAGTTACTTCATACGTTGTTAGAATAATTGTGTCCACATGGCAACTTTGAAGCCGGGGTAACCGTAAGACACCTGGTTTGTTTGCTTGTTTATCAAATGGTTCTACTGTTCTATATTCCACATTTTACAAGTAAAATCATGAACATATCAAGAACTGAATGCGTCGATAATACTTATTGTAGGCTACAACAAATACATGTGAGATAAGAAAACAATTCCAAAGAAGCATTTCCAATACTGTAATTGAGATTTTCATAGATTCCCAGCAGAAGTTAATACAAGATGAATGCTTACATGAAATTAACAATTGTTAAAGAATGACGACATAAAGAAGCGGGAAAATACTTACGAAGATAAACATAACAAAATGAGTGTCCATTACATTTGATTACGAAATTACGGCTGGACGATACGTCAGAACAATAGCGAGCTTTAGATTTGCAATCGAATGCTAAGACGACGTTATTTGGCTTAGAAATGACATTGTGCACGTGCGCGAGACATCTGTTTCCATTGTCTAACCCGGGAAGATGCGTCGTCTTAGCGTTCGCGTCGCAAATCTAAAGCTCGCTATTATACAACCGCTGCGGAAGATCCGGACGCATTGCGAATATCAGGTGGAGAGAGGTCATTGTTTACTATAAGGTCCGCCTACCCAGATCACCACCCGCGTGAACGCACCGTCGTATCGAGCCTGATGTCGGGATGTCACAACAACGGAAACGCAAAAAGCATGAACCTAGAGAGTACCCAGCAAAGACAGAGAAAATCGTTACAGATGGGAATATAGAAGAACGTGTGTTTAAACACAAAGGATGTTGCAATTTTCACTAGTATCACCAATTTTATGTTTCCTTACTGTGGAAAGTGTAATAGGCCCCTATATGGTCGCAGGCAAAAGTTTGGGATCATTGACAAAACGAATGGAAACGTTCTTTTTTACGTTTTTTTTTTCAGAAAAACTTATTTCTTTCTGACGTAGGCATTCTTATCAGGCTTAAGAATTCGGAGCAATGAAACCCTTCAAACACTTTTCACTTTCACCTCGAATGTCTTCTGCAAAGACGATGCTATTGAGTTGGAAGTTATAGTATCGGTCACGGATAGAATGACGTGCAAACTTTCAGTTTAGTCTAATAATCTCTTCACAGTGGTATAGCAATGGAGATTTACATTAGCACAGCGTGGTGAAGTTACGTACTTGACTGGACCCTAAACGTTAAAGCCTCTTTTCTTATGGCCTGATCACAAATACCATTTAGAACTGCTACAAACGCCGTACGAACGATTTTAGACAATTTCGTAAGATCTTCTTGAGAAGGCCATACGAAACCAGCGTTCGTAGACCGTTCGTAAGTTCGTAGCCTGGTCAATGGTCTTGTCCAATACTTTTTTTTTCAACTTCGTACGAATCCCTCTCTTCGTAAGGCGTCCGTACGAACGTCGTACGAACATGGTAAGAACGCCAGAATTTGTAGGTTTGAGAGACAATTCTAGAAGCCTTAAATTCTTACGATGATTATAAGAACGCCTTAAGTCGTTTATAGAGGGCTCTTACGTCTTTCGTAAGAATGCCTTACGAAGGGAGATTCGTATGCCATTCTTACGAACATCAACTCTTCGAGTTTGCAAGGCGTTCGTATAAGGGACTCGTAAGGCGTAGGTATACAATTTGTGCAACTGTTGAGTTTAGGGAGTATAAAGCCAAACACGAGAAGTTCAAATCCTCATTCTGTTCTCGATGTTCGACCAGAAAGCACCTCTGTTAAACATGGGACCAAAAGGGAAGGCAATCAAAGGGAAAAGGGGGATGGGGAAGAAAAGAAAGGAGGAAAATGAGGAGGAAGGAGTGATAGAGCGGGAGAGCTACTTGCAGCTGCAGCTGCAGTTGTAGTCTCCTTGGCACTACTGCCATCTTGAAGTATAAAACTTTCAACTGTTACATAATTTTCGACAGGTCACGGCAGCGTCTTTTTAACAACCCGACAAAACATACCAAAAAAATATAATCTTCTTATGAATGACTTGAGAGTGCCGTGAGTTGCACGTAAGACCATCTTGCGACAAAATGAAGTCGTAACATGGCCGTAAGTCTGACGAAAGAATAACTTTAAGGCTTTCTTACGAAAAACGTACGAAGTCTAGGGCCATTGTATACCTGACAATCATTTCGTTTCTCTGAAAGGTCTTAAGTTGTTCTTGCGAATTAAACAGCGTTCGTACGAAATTCGTAAAAAGGCCGTAAGAATCTGTGCCCCATCTACGAATCTCTCCGAACTCCAGTATTCGCACTAACAGTGACATTCGTACGAACGCATCGTTCGTACGAACCTTTGTGACCGTAGCTTATACCCCCATCTCACTAGACGGCGATTCCGCTACGATCATCAAAAATCGACTAAGCGCGGTGGATCGTGGCTTGATCGCTTTTAAATCTTCTCCATCGTATCTTGAGCGGTTCAGAAGCGCGGAGGATCGCCACCATCGCCATGGTCGGCGACCTCGCTACGGAAGTTTTGAACATGTCCAAAACTTTCACAGCGAGGTCGCGACCGATCGCCGTGGTTTTAGAGCGTATCACCATCGCCTCACGAGCGCATTAAAAGCGCCACATTCGTAGCTTTGACGGGGAAGCATCGCGCAAAGCGTAACTCAAGCGCATCAAAAGCGGCTTCCATAGCCCATGAAAATTACCACTTTTTACAGTACACTGTATTACGAAAAAGGAACCAACCATGAACGATAGAAAGTGATGCACAGACCAGGAAGGTGGACATGGAGAAAAACGTATAAAATTAATTTTTCAACGTACACTCAGTACTTATCTTCTTTGTTTATTAAATTGTTTGTTTGTCATATACCATTGCAAGTCAATGAAAGTAAAAATTAAGTCGTAATATTTTCAAATATATCTTCATAAAGTTGTCTCATTGTAGGATACGATTTGTAGTTTGCTCGTAAGCCGGTTCTTTAATATTATACTCATTTTAACCTTTTAATTGAATGGATGACTTAACTAATAGTGCAATTTCACATCAGGTTCAAACTGGTGTGTTCTAGAATGCTAAGATACAAGGGTAAAACCATATTCTGCATATCGATGTTGGTTTGACACTGACATCTGCCTGAAGAAATTCAATCATGAAACCCATTTTATACCCCGATCGCTTGAGATCATAGCATGAGCCCGGTGTAAACGTATCACTGTCGCTCCGATCGTATCACTGTTGTAGCGAGATCTTGATAAGCGTACGAATATCGCAACACAGTCGGTTCGATCGCAGAAGCAGCGAGTCTCGTCGGCCTGGAGATGCGGCAACAACGTGGCAGAGTCGTATACTCATGTGGCGCTATCGCCTACAGCGCAGGTTGAGCGTGAAAAAACCGTAGTGTAATCGCCTCGGAGGCCAAAACATGGAGACGGATGGCGATCGCGCCACGATTTGTTAAATCGTCACAGATCGCCATGGTCGCCATGGTCGCCTTCATAGTGAGATGGGGGCCTTAAGAACACACTTTTCCAGTGTGTGTATAACTTTCTTTCCGTTATTGACATGTGTTTGGAAAGTCCACTTGTCATTGAATTATATTTCCTTTTAAAGACTCTGCTCTTTCAGAATAAACCATTTACTAAAAATCTATGTCTGGTGACTTTTTAATGGTTTATGATGCGCGATCACATTTGATCTAATTCCCATCAGTTACTATAACATTATGTCATGGGATTGTTCTTACATAATGATAAGCATCTATGATGAAATAAGTGCTGAAATCACTAGCACCAACTAAGCAGGCACTAAAATACATGTACCATTTTTCTACAAGCATTACGGTGCTTCTTTAATACATGCCTGTTCCATGAACACTTTTATCAATATTTCTGTTTTTGAGTACGTGCGAAAATTCTCATATTAGAAAAAAAAATAGCGAGTGTGACCGGATCTAACCGACAAAGATGCCTTGCACGACACAAGTGGTACTCGTGCGGCTCTCTACTGGTATCAGTAGCTACAACTGAATCCAGGGCGGCGGGTGAAGGAGTTCACGAGATGAAGCTTCGATGTAAAAGGATACACTAACTTCCCTTTGTCGTTAGCCTGGTATCTACGCGGCGACATGAAATGTATACCCTTATTAACGATGGCGTACAGAAGCAGTTTAATGGAGCGATTTTAAGTGCGCGCAGTCGACACTCCGTACATCTCTCCCTCATCCCCCCCCCCCTAACAAACACACACCGAAGTGACCATTAAATGCGGATCCTTTGTCTCCCTGACCATTAGTTAAATATTCCGCTCTGTCGGAGTCACCTTTTCCCAAAATGTCATCGACCAATATTGATTATTACCACCAATTTCGAGAACAATAAATTACACTTGCGTGAGTAGCCACCGGAAATTTAAATTGATGCAACGCGTAACTAACTCTGTTCATGTAACAATAACAGTGGTCCATGATTATAACGCGACTGAAAAAGCACATCAATTTGTGATCTTTAGAAATTATTAAATCCGTAGAGGGGACTACTAGGTAATTAGGGATAATCCCATAGCGGGTACATATACTTTCCTTTCAGTGTTGAACGAAAACTTCTGCCAAAAATGTATCGCTTTTATGTATAGCAACGATTTGTTTGTATGTTTATTTCAGGTATACGTCGCTGGTAGTTAGGGAGTGAAGTGATAGGGGAAAAATCTGCCTTACGTTGTTTACTATTAAAATATGCAACGTGGCTTAAGTGAAGAAACCCATGAAAACTATAAGAAGATCATTGCCTTTAAAAGGGTGGTACAGTATTGGTGGAGATGAGAATAGGGCCATTAACTTTTTGCGAGATACCGAGAAAACACTTATGAAATAGTACAGAGCATACCATTTTAAGAGGTATTCACAGTTTATTTGATGAAAATCGCGTTTGAAATGACTGAAACATCCAAAAACAAAGTAAAACAAAGCGATCGTAATAAAAGGTGGGTCCCACACTTTATTAGAATCGCTCTGTTTTGGATATCTTAGCCATTTCAAAAACCAATTTTCATCAAATAAACGTTGAATTCCTCATGGAATTACATGCTCTTTCATATTTTATAAGAGGTTTCTCATTATCTCACCAAAAATGTTAGAAACCTGAAATTAGGTCTCAACCAAAACTATACAATCCCTTTAAAGAAAAAAAAGTATCTACTTTCAAGTGGAGTTTGCCCCAAAAGATAACCTCTTGCAGTCAAGACTGTGTTTTTGTCTCTTGTACGTTTCGCATTACATTATTATGCGAAATTTGTTCCTTCGATATCTGCCTTCACATTTTGTTAATTATGATAAAAATGACGCTCTGGAGATGTACCGTCGGTCTACCCACGACTTTACTACGTGAAATCTTGTGGTCAAAAGCGTCGAATAAAATCCACTGGTAACTCAGTAGCAGCTTCTTTGGCATTTGCACGGATCCAAGCGTTTAAAGGGACTGATTACCATTGAGAGCGCAGTGATTTACAAAAATGTTCGAGATATCACATTAGTTGTTGATGCATATGAGTAGGTCAGTTGTAGCGCAAACATCCTACCATATAAAAATTTTGCAATAAAGCCCAAGATATAAGGAGATGTCACTATTTTTCTCAATAAACCATAACTGTATAGACGGTTTATTCTAACATTTTTTTTTCATTTTAACTGTAATTGTTCACATTTTGTACATTCAACAATATCTAGCCTCGATCATACAGATTCAAATTTTTCCAATGGTTGTTTCTATTCCTAACTCATATGTTTAGAACTATTTTGAATCACTAAAGCAGAGTGTTTGTTTCATCTGCAAATGGTAATTAAAGCCTTCAAGGAGGGTGAGGGGAAGAAGCATGATACTATAGCCCAGATCGTGGATGATCAAAGACGAAGCATGAAGAATATACTCGGGAGAGCGTTTCACAAAGAATTTAAGTTGAAATTCTAAGATCGACTTAAATTATGGTATGCTGTGTGTGACTTCAATGATTTCTAATTTCCAAATGAAGACGAAAATTGTGGAAACTTTGTCATGCAGGTATAGGTGTACAAAATAAAATCAAGAACAAAGCACTTTTTTGGTAAATTTTTATCACAATTTGAAGTGAATCATGAAAATATTAAATTAGACCAAATAGGAAAACCAATGGCATACCATAATTCTAAGTTGGTTTTGAACTATTAATTTAAGATTGATTTAAATTCTTTGAGAAACAGCCTCCAGATTTACTGCAGATACGAAGTGTCACAACTTCACGGGATGGTTTGTTTCTCATAACTACAGAAGAACTGCTTTGTAGTTTGGATGAGCCCCTGAAATGGGCACACACATAAGAAACTGCGGATTCGAGTCCTGCCCTGAGATTACCAATCCTATATATCCACAGGCAGGATATTTTCTCTCTCTCTCTTCTTTCTTTCTTTAAATCAACAAACAATTAGCCGCTGTGTCCCTTTTGACCCACGCAGGCGGATAGGTGTTGGTGGTATACGTTTAAAATGGGCGGAGATATCTGGGTTAAACAGTGATCACTTTAAAGAGGCTACTTTGGTAAAGAATATCATACTGTTATTAGCCTAAATAAAGAGTTATCACTGTGTTTGTGATAACCAATATACACGAGATATTGTCATAATTATCACAACTATCATTTTCACTTTTACTTTCATTTTTATGCCATTATGGTTATCAGTAGATTGATGTATTAAAGTTGCAACTCACTCCATCTTCCAAAAACCCCGCCCGCTCCCTCGCAGACACAAAGTGATAGAATCAATCTATTCCATACACTATTGAAAGTCAAGAAAAAAAAAACTGTGATATTGTCGGCTCGGATTATATCTTTATTTCTTTTCAGCTCTTGTGTTGCAGCCAGTGTAATAATATGTCCGCTCCAGTCGGGTGACTGCGGAGAGCCCCATTAACTGATTATTAGACGAGGATATCCTATAAGTCTTCGGTGAAGGGTATTAATTATTTCTCCTTCAGCAAATTACTTTTCTCTAGCCTCTTCCTCTATTCACAAGGCTATACTGTCTTTGCAAGATTCACGAGGATAGAGCCATAAAATCGAACTAAAATTCTTCGTAAAGAAAAAGAAAAAAATGTGCCTATAATACGGGAGGCAAATTACGATTTCGCGGTGGCAATAATGCACCTCAGCTTAATTGCGTTTGCCATAAAAATTTCTCTGCCGGTTGCATGATTTTGATTAATGACCTCCAGCTTTGTTTTTGGCACATAGTGAGAACTTTCAATGTTATTATATTCTTTTTGGGCGGGGCGACAGCGGAAGTTGTCATGGCCAGATTAGTACAAAATAATTTCCTTTTTTAATTTGTAAACTTTGCGAAATTAAGTAAATGATTAAGTTTTAGAATAGATTATCAGACCGAAATCTTGATAAAGATCCTTCTCAGACGAATAACATCCCTGCTGGAAAGACCACAATGTCCCACAGTGTGTTCACTCACAGTGAGTCACATAGTCGGCTGTGTAAATACGGCGAATACGCTCGAGTTTAAAGGGATCGTATAGTTTTGGTTGAGACCTAATTTCAGGTTTCTAACATTTTTTGGTGAGATAATGAGAAACCTCTTATGAAATATGAAAGAGCTTGTAATTCTATGAAGAATTCAACGTTTATTTGATGAAAATTGGTTTTGAAATGGCTGAGATATCCAAAAAAGAGCGATTCTAATAAAGTGTGGGACCCACACTTTCTAACGATCGCTTTGTTTTACTTTGCTTTTGGATGTTTCAGTCATTCCAAACTCGATTTCCATCAAATAAACTTTTTATTCCTCTTAAAATGGTATGCTCTGTACTATATACTAAGTGTTTTCTTGGTATCTCGCAAAAAGAAAAAAGACAAATTCTCATCTCCACCAAAACTGTATCATCCCTTTAACAGTATGAAATGAAGATAATTTCACACTGTGGTGTGGTTTGTCACATACTGTTCACATACGTAGTTATGTTCAGTTTCAGTTCAGAGATCAGTTCAGTTTATTTCTGCATTCCGTTTTAAAATGCAATTTAAAACAAAATTTTGCCATAATATACCATGAATCATATGAATTATTCCATCGCATTAATGCACATTTTGGGTTACGATTGTAAAAAGAATACATATGAGGAGTAAATAGTATACAACAATGCTAGATTGAATGCAAAATGTACGATAAGAAACAGTTCATATTTCACACAGTGAAATCGATGATTTAAATGTGTTTCAATGTTAAAACACTCGAATTAAATAGTATGAAGAGATTTCACACTGTGTTTCACACTGTGGGACCCTGTTCTCTTTCCGGCAGGGATTCGCCTTACATATTCTGGGATACCAGGGCCCTGTTTCGTAAAGCTGTTCGTAAAGTTACGAACGACTTACGAGCGACTGGTGATCAGTTCTTGAGCTGAATTATTGACATTCTGGTAAGTATGGCACATCACAACTGATCACCAGTCGCTCGTAAGTTGTTCGTAACTTTACGAACAGCTTTATGAAAAAACACCCCAGGTTGGATTGATAGTATCGCTGCCTATTGGCTGATTGGCACACAAACAGGAACGTGATCTATATATTTTTAAAAGTTCATGTCGGAGCTCATACGCGAGAATTTCTTAAAGCCATTAAGTATTCTCTTTTATTCAAGGGGAAGTCAAAACGTTTGACTGGTATTTTCATACATTTGCCTTGATCATGTTGATTGGGTCAATTAGGTTGCGCTATCATTGTAGTAAACTTAATCACAAATAAAATAATGAGTAGCATAATGACGACATATTGGTAATTAGGGTATTAAGAGCAATCGAGTCATCATTTCAATATTGGGAATACGCTAACGTGAGCACAGCTAATGCGGACATGAGATTTACATATTCTTCTTTTAATTGAATTCAGCGTCACATTCTATCTTAAGATATGAAGGAGAGATGAAAAGAATTAAAAGACGTGTCTCCCTTTCATTAGTTCACGGTCACCTCTTGGATCGAGAAATCAATATGGCAAAAGGGTAATCACACAGTAAAATTACCAATCGATAATAACAACATCTTTTCTGTGTCATTGTTTTGGATGAAACTGTAGTAGTTGACACCGGTGTTGCTGTTTAGTTTGTTTGTTGTTGTTCTTTTTTTCAACAGAGATAACCAGCGTGGCCTGTAAAAGTATAACTTTAGATAGAATTAATTCAAAGGTCATTTTCATGAAAACAGTAACAATTTGAGGTCGTAATTAATCACTTGATTTCTTTACGTTTCGTTATTTCAGGAGCAAATTCTGAATCGTCATTTGATCTAGATCAGTCGGAGGAGGGGGTATTCCATCAAACGTTTTATCAGAGGTTTTTTATCTCTCTCTCTCACTCTGACAAATTTGCTCTTCGCAAAATCACATACAAAGATTTCAATAGCTCAAAATAGCTTGTCAGAAAAAAAAATCATCTGACAAAACACCAGATGAAAATATGCCCCCAAGTCTATGAGATAAAGGAAAGATACAGATCTACTCAGACGGACAGATGATGTTCATAAGTGGACGAATCAGGCAGTTTATGGAGTTCAAAGAAGGCCCCAAAACGGGATCTAGGGCGGAAGATTTAATCGTGAGGGCTTTGTAGACATTCCATACATCAGATCGGGACATGGATGTAAACATCTTCAGAGAAAAGTCTGACGACTTCTTGACTGTACACGAGGCTGTGACCAAACAGGGGATGAAAGCCTAAAAGCATCAAAACTTTGACACTGACTGATGCGATGTCAAATCTCTCTGTCGACAGGATCATTGTAAACAGGTTTGAAATTAAACGCTGTTGTCACGAGAACGACAGATTGATTAATTCTACTTCATCTCCGTATGTTTCTCTTCCTTATTTTTATAAGAGCGCGAAATTGGTAGTCAATTATGTGATCTCATTCTACACATAAAAAAAGAAAGAATAACAAAACTACTGTTTGGATAGCTTAGATTTTTGCCAACACAATGCTTGCGTTTTATTTTCTATTCCCATTATTACGTTTTTGTCTCATGTAAACGCTCATTAGAGGAATCCAGCCTGTGCTATGAATTCTCTACTGCAGGAGCCGCGGAACGAAATGTATTATTTTGATTATGATTGCTGGGGAGGGGGGGGGGGGGTGGTTGGCTGACCGACCCACGGGGAAAGTCCCTCTTCATATCCCTTGCAGGGTCAAATGTCAACTGTCCCCTGTCATTCATCCCATCAAGTTCTCGGATTATTTTTTGCAGCAATTATCATTATCATGTTCTAAAGTAACAATGATAGTTTTACTGCCTTTCCCCTAATAAAACTTAAAAGAACTCTTTCAATTTTCACATCTCCACAAAATCAGAAAATGCAAAATTTGGCATTTTTAGTGAGGGAAATCTTTAGCTGCAATCATCTAATATATGCATCCAAGTTGAGGATCAAGTACAAATTTAGTGATCTATTAGTAGAAGTTTTTTTTTCAATATATGACAATGGTATATGACCGAACTATGGTTCAAATAAAACAGGCCCTTTTTTGATATACGTATTTGACTACAATTGAGTTATATTAAAGTCGGTATGTCCTGCTTGGATGCCAACTTTTTTTAACGGGAAACAACCATCCTACTCAGCGTTACAGGTTGGGGCTGCAAGGGGGGGTGGGGTTAACCATTCACACGCACCCCGACCACCCCCCCCCCCCCGCTACACTACTCTTCTTTCACACTCCTTGAGGCTAGTTATAGTGTGATCTAGATTTTCAGCAAGTTTTTGAAGAAATGATCACCGTGCTTTCAAGACTATATTTTACAACAAAACATTATTTTAAATATAGCTTAAGATACAATCGATACCATCTTATCCGGGGGTTATTTTGTAAGTGATATAATATATATATATATATATATATATATACAGACAGACAAATCAAACATTTGTCAAATCAAACAGCAATGAAACCTGACAATTATATCTAGACAGCATTTCCCTGACACGTTTTACTGTTACGTGTTTACGGAGTAAAGACAGCAAGTAAACGTGTTCCACTTTTTTAAAAGTTATTCACACAAATAGAACTTTGTATATATTCACGTTACTGAAAGAAGCAAAGTACAAAGAATATATACACGATAAAACGTCCTTATGGGTATCAAACTTATTTCACCTTCCATAGAAACTACATAACATGAAAGACTGCATGAACAGTATAGCGTATATTACAGGGTTTATTGCCGAATTCAACATCATTATTATCTTTGAGCCCAGCCGTAACAGCACCGACTCCGGCCCACCACTATGAATAGTGCAAATTTTAGGCGGGCCAGTTGATTCTAAAATAGCATGAAAGCCTACTGCTTTTTATGATTTATTCAACCATAGATATCTTATAACAATTATGTTGTGGTAGTACATGTGATCAGGGGATGGCTTCTGGCTTTTAGTTGTGGTTTGTTTGATCTTTATAATAATGTAATTATATTTTGTTTTGACTTGATAAGTATATAGAGTTAAGATCAACAAACAATCAAACAAATAAATAAACATAATTATAAATCTTGCGCGTCCCGAGTAGATCAAATTGATAGGTGCACGCAGCTTATCTTTACATTAAGATTAATGCCGAACACTCAATCAAACTTGTATACCCCTTGAAGGTTAGCAAAGTTGTTGAACCCATGATATACACACTGTAAGCGCAAAATTAGGGGAGATCGCGGTCGTACTTTCTTCAGGTGGTTATCGACACTATATGCTGGTATACATGCTGGTATTATCTATGACACTTGTATATTAAATGTTGAGGTTCAGTTTCCGTAATTTGATCTTTCGTAAGGCAGTGACAACGGGACAAAGAAATCTTGTGGGTTCATTGCGTGTACAAAGCAAAGCGCGTCCCATTGGATGTGCATAAATCATAATCATAGCAGCGACCTTCAAAATGTATATTTTCTATACTGATGTATAAGGCTATACCGAGAACTCAGAGGGCTATCTTTTTATATTACTGTCTGCAGACATGGCAGACAAGAACGCAACCACATTAAATGAACTGTCTGGGTAACCTTTCACGATCTAAAAGATCTGAGATTGTTGTTTTGTTGATTTTTTTTCTTTTGCCTTTTTTTAGGGGGGGGGGGGAGGGGTTAATGCTGTTTAGATTCTTTCCCGCTGTACAGGTGTAACGACGTTATCAGGGGCAGAACATAGTACTAAATCTTTGTGCCAGATTTGGACCGTAACCTGTGCGTTGCTACAGGAAGACACGCACAGCCTTTTTAAAGGAAGTTGTACCTGCATCATTGTCGAGGCACGCATATCAATAACACCTGGACAGAAACTCAAGGGACGTGGTTTCTTCTTCCTTCCCCATTTCCAATCTTTTTCTTTACCTTGGTACTTTTTTTTGGTCTTTCTGTTCTTATTTTCTTTTAACACTGGCAGGATAAAATAATGCTCGTGGTTGGCATCCTATTACTACTACAGGTGCAAACGGTCCTAAACAAACTTAGGACATATAGCTCTTCGGAAATCATTATCATGTCTTCATTCAATTGGAAATTCTTAATTTCACTGCACATAGATAATAGAAATAGTTCACTTTATCAAATCTGGGGCCTGTTTCACTAAAACTTACGATTGATCTTACGCTCGATTTATTGGGCGTAAGTCTGTTTCATAAAGATTCCTACGCTTGATTTAAAACATAGATTTGATAGCAGATTGAGCGTAAGTTTTGGGGATAGCGTCAATCACATGATACATTTCACGATCAGTATTTATGTAACGGGCCCCTGCACAAAACCAGAAGGACATTTTTATTTCAATCTGAGATCGAAACACGAACTTTAATCTTCTAAAATGAGTTTCCAATTTACGAATCAGTCAAAGAGTTAGAGGATTTTGAAAATTCTGTAAGTCACAACAAACCGCTATATAACAACAACAACAATAAAAAGGTTCAAGGAAAGACTTTTTTCCCTCTTCCTCATGAGTGAGACACTAGAAATGAATATTGTAAAGGAAATTACAGTTAACGGATACAGCACTTCACCACAGGAAAGTAATGCTGGGTTTTGATTGGTTCTTCTTCTTCCGTTGAAGTGCAGTCTTTATACTTTAAGATAGACGCATTATTTTTGTGTGGGTATAGGTATAGGTTGGTGGTCATGCACTTTAAGGGTTAGCACCCTGCCCTTTGCGATGAATGAATTAAGTTCATGGAATCTTTTACGTGCATGAGTTGTGACTCTCTTACACTCGGGAACTCCATTTTGTGTCCATTTTCAGACAGAGTGTTTTGCCTCTTACTATTATAGAGCTGACGGTATGGTTACACCCAGCATTGCTCAGTAAGACTCCGGAATCGAACCCAGGTCCTTTGGATCTGGAGGCAGACGCGCCACCGCCTGTACGTCCTTATTTGAAAACAAACACACAAATACGACCCAAAGCAACTTAGGCGTGTCGAACTGAGTTGTAAACAATGAGACCCTGATACGCATATTTTCTTATTATCTTAATCAGGGTTCGATGCACAGTGACGATGTGGAACCTTTTGACAGCAAAAGCGAACTCGGGGTCAAATTCAGTTTGTAATTACCAAACCATTTTTGTGCTAGGGCAGGCAACCATTATTCGTTGGAGTGGTTGTGAATCTGCTTTGACACACATAAACCCGACCCTCGACCCCGATTCCGACCACGCATTCAAGCCTGATATCATGAAATTATGACCTTTATCAAGGCACACGATATAGTCATCAGCCCACAACTTTCGGGATATCTAATGTAGTAAACGTTAATTGGTTATTGCTTAAATACTGTTGTCATTGATGGCAGCTGTTTTTTTTTTTTTATGGTCTTTGTATGATTGTTTCAACCACCCCCCCCCCGCAAAAAAAAAATGGCTATTCTTTCTTATCAATGTTGACTAAAAAAACGTAAATATTTGATCGAACTGTCGTGGGATGCTAACCGTATTTTCTTGGAATAACGAGCCTGTCTCTCCCTTAGACATTGACCATTATTTTAATTCGAGTTCTCTTGGACAAATATTTTCGTATTGTTTTAAACTCACACGAAAACGAGGACAGCCAGATCAACGCAAAAAAAAAACAAAAAAAAAACAAAACAAAACTGAACTAAACTAAACTAAACTCCATATACACGCAAGTCCGTGGTGCGGAAGTAGACCGGACATTGTAATTCCTTTCTGCTATCTCTTTCTCTTTCTCTCTTTTTTTTCTCTTCCTGTGAGTACTACCACATATACCTCTCTGGCAGGCATCAGGCAGAGAGAGAGAGACATAATAAATGGTGAACTTGCATGAAGCTATGATAGCACACTGCTGAACATCACCAAAGAAAACAAGGACAATCATGTGCCTTTTAGGAGGTACGATAGTTTGGACAAGGTCAAGATTTATTTGGACCCCTAAAAAGTAATAACTATCAGCATATTTTTCATTACTCATATGATATCATAAGTACATTGAAATATATGCATACATGTATATACATATATGTATATATGCATACTTGTATATACATATATATATATACATAAATATATAAATATATATATATATATATATACACGTATATATATATAATAAGTATATCTATGAATGCGTGTGTTTATGTGTGCATGCGTATATTAAGTTTAAGAATATGAAAACTTAACCAGAAATCGTGTCCCTTTTTTTTCTCTTTTTGCTGCACATCCAAAGATTCTATAATGCTGAATGGGACATCGCTAAATTTTAAAAAGGAACGTATACTTAAGCTGCAACTAAAGATATCCCAGAAGCTTTCATTTCGTGAGTTTGTTTGTTGTTGTTGTTTTCAAGCTGAAATACTAATCGCCGTAACTCCCTGAAGTTTGTTCACCTCTATCGCTATGGTGGAATTCAGCTGCATATCAAACCGTTTTAGGAATGATATCGAAATCTAAATGTCATTTTTGTTTCAACACAGACTTGTAATTTCGTCTCCGTATTTCTCCTTTTTTATGCTATTCGTCATATACACAAAGACAACGCCTTCTTTCTTGCTTGTTATTCTTTATAATTTCCAGATTTAGTTTCTCCTACACATTTAGTTGTTTTATGGTTTTTTTTTTTTGGGGGGGGGAGGGGGATTCACTTCAGTGCACTTTGATCACACCAAAATTGACCAAGCAGCTTACAAATTCTTCGTTACCCCAATGTGGTATATGGTACCAGGTGTACTATCTTGTGAACACATTCTAGCAAAGCACAGATGAAGTTCATGAAAAAGTAAAGTTTCATGCACGCACTTCAAAACTGCGGATCACACAGAAATTTCAAAAAGCAGGGGCGCCGCGAAATAGATATGAAGTCGGATATGTCTGGAACTCTCCAAAGAGTATCGAAATATCAAAAAAAGCACAATGTGTGTGTGTTTTTGTTTTTGTTTTTCTTCCGGTGCAAGTTTAACAAGCTGAGATCGTGATTTGAAAATCCAATGAGTCATAGAGACAGCATCGAAAAATTGTCTGATATCCATGCTGGTGATTAACGTTAATCCTTCAAAATAATTAACAGCAGTTGCACTGTTTATACTCACTCGTGTTAGCTGGGGTGGATTGTCCAGCGCCATGGCGAAAAGCACACAGGGTGAGAGACCCAACGAGTAGTAAACAGTAGTAAACAAATCCCTGCCGATACATGACTCTGTCTGTAATGGGTAGTCACGCGTACCACTCCACCACCCCCACTTAGCAGACGCACTTCTTTCCAAATGTGGTTGAAGAAAGCGCGCGACCCCGATACATACTTCCAGAGATTGACGAGAATACTGACGGACTTCCCGTGGCGCGTGCTGCTCGCTGCGGGCTGCTGGTGAACCCTTTCAAATTGTGCACTGATTCGTGGACCTCGAGCGTGAAGGCCAACAGAGATGGCGCTTTGTTGTAGCCATGTACGAAAGACGGGCACCAATCAATGTCCTATTTACGTCACTGTTTTGCAATCGAACGCCAGCGCATAATGCCATTCGTAACCTTTAGGCACCAGTGTAAAGGATTAAAAACTCACTACATCCTTTTGTCAAATCTTCCTGGTGCGACACAATGCCATGTTTGAAAGTTCTGCAAAGTTAAACGTATCAACAGACCTATATAATTCATCTTCCTAACGTAGGTTGTACTTGTGGCTCAAATATGTCTTACAAGCTTGTCTAATAGTGAATAAGAAATACTATTGCGGAGTAGAATTTAATACGTTTGATACGTCCACGTACACAAATACCAGCAGCAGTGTCAAAACAAACAATGTAAAAAAGAATCATTACATACGTCACCATATTTCAATTTCAATTTTATTTTCATATTTTTCGATGAAAAAATACACCAAATACAACTAAATCAAATAATACATGATATCAAGCAAGGAGACATACCTACATAGAATATTGCAAACATGATATCATAAAACATGGTGGTCGATCTATGAAAGTTGGAATCTGAAAATGAATGCTTAATGAATATGAAGGAACCTACCTAAAAGCAAGCTTGTCGAGCGTAGGTCCCATATGCTGTAAAATAAACATGCACATGGTGTACGTGCGCATTACTATCTAAACAAATAAATATATGAACACACACATATGCATATATATATATATATATATATTATACATATACATACATACATATACTGATTTTTTAAAGCACTCATAATGCCTAATTGGAGCATAGGGGACAAAGAATACCAAATTTACTACAAAAAATATTTTTCAGTCTACGCAAAGTTCATACGGGGGAGGGGGGGAGGAGCTAGGGATTACAGTGTTGTTACATAGCTGGGACACACGTTGACATCATGTCGTATAACAAACAAACTTACATGGCACAGCTAGTATCCCTCACATGCAAGACAGAAGAAAATCAATAAAGGTGTATGGGACCGCAGATATCCTGAGGCATTTTGAGCCTACAAACTGAATAGGCAGATGACAAGACCTCGCCTCAACCAATGGGTTGAGATTGTTTGGAGTGTCCTCCGTCCCTCCTGTCATTGTATCATTCAAGGTATGTTTTTTTTTCTAGCACGCATGGCTTGCGATATCCGCAAATTTAATCCGTACTTGACAGAACAAATCCCAAGGTTACAAAATGTTAGAATTCCGTTGCGGATTAGTTTGATGCGGTGGGGTGGGGGTAAGGATTATTAGTCGAAAATACAAGTAAATAAAACAGACGTCGGTGCACGGAATAAATCTCAGTATTGAAATGCAACTGGACACCTGAACAGACATCTTGAAAGTTATTTGAAAAGATAAAAAAAGAGAAAGGGGGCGGGGGGTATAGAAGAACACGGAAGGAAGGAAAGGTAACCTGAGTGACCTGGGTAGAAAAGTGTGGAGAGAGAAAAGAAATTATTAGTTATTATTTTCCATGTAATATTCTACAGAGTATATATTCCACTTTGATATCTCCCTATCTTAATTATTGGATTCTGGCGTGGGGAAATGCTTCTAAAAATCTTATCGATTTGTTATTTATTGTGCAAAAACGCGCTATTAGAATTGTAAACCACGCTGGATACTTATCGCATACGAATGAACTTTTTATAAGCAATAAAATTTTGAAAATTCCTGAGTTATTTTCTTACAACGTTTGCCTGTTTATGTTTCAATTCTCAACTGGCCAATTACCAGATGCATTTTCCAAAATGTTCACAAGAAACTATACAGTTCATGATTATCCAACCCGCCAACGTTATGCGTATCACCTTCCACGTACCCGAACAATTTTTGCGAAAAAACCTATTATGTTCACTGGACCTAAGTACTGGAATGAACTCCCCACGGAACTTACAAGCTGCACCACTTTAACCTCATTCAAACGAAAATTAAAACAATATCTTTTGAGCAGCTACGGCATGCATATTGTATAGTACTTGTTGCTCAGTATTTCCTCCCTTGTCTATCTTATTTATCTTCTAGTAGTAGTCCGACGGGATCCTAACCATGTACATTATTATTCTTCGATCAGTCTGCCTGTTGCGCTCTCTAAGTTTTTATTGTTACACTCGATTGTTGGAATTCTTGCGCGTGGCAGCTGTCTGTTACCATGGTCACACGGCCTGCATGGTTTAGGACCCCGCTGGAATTTGACACCTGAGCTCCATTGTCCTTGTGTGTATAATTATTTTATATTCACGACAAAATTCTTTTAGCCCACCTTTCATTTATGTATTTATGCCAAACTGTTACGTCATCATCTATACCTCCACACCCACTTAAATCCTTACAATCTCAGTCGTTGTTCTCTCAATGTCCTTACTTGTAGTAGGTTATAGTTGCAACATGTGACCTTTCAGTGTTTTATTCTGTATTTTATATAGCAACATTTGATTTGATCTTGTTCGTTTTAATCGGATCCCCCAATTATAGTATGGTCTAAAAATATCTGTACTTATGCTTCCCCTAATCTGATTTTACCACGGGACCTGCGGCTCTATACAAGCTTGCTTTTACGCAGGCCCCATCATATTTTTCGCATTATGATCTCAGTTTAACTCGCATGTATACAGACCTTGTGTATACCAAGAAAAACTTTTGAACATTCCGGTGAAGTTCTATTTTGAATTATGTTCTGTATAGATTTCGTATCAATTTACTTTATATTGTGATATATGTGAGAAATATGAAAATAAATTGAAATGAAATGAAATTGAAAAGTTAGGAATAATGAGTCTCTACTCTCTAAAAAAATTGAGTGAAAATATTCACTCTTAATAGAGTGAATACAAAAAAGAGTGCATTTAGAGTGAAATTGGAGTGAATTTTGAGTGAAAATGTTCATTTTCACTCGTTTTGGAGTGACCTCAGGGATCACTCCAAAATCTTCGAGTGATCCCTGAGGTCACTCCAAAATGACTGAAAATGAACATTTTCACTCAAAATTCACTCCAATTTCACTCTAAATTCACTCTTTTTTGTATTCACTCTTTTAAGAGTGAGTATTTTCACTCGATTTTTTTTAGAGAGTACGTCTGCTTTATTCTGTGATTACTGTAGAGTATCTAATGTATGTTTGTATACAAAAATATAGATGATTATATACATATATATATATACATATACACACACAAATATATATACTTATTGTTTGCTTTGAAAACAACAATGCCGATGATAAGTCTATCATGATACAGTAACAACGCTTAAAAAAATCTTGACAATAATTGATTAGTTCAAGTCTTCGTAACGCATAATAATATGCCTGGTTGATGCCGTTTTGGTGACTTTATTTTCAGTCACCTATGGGGTGACGCACGATGGGTCAGCATCATTCTCCCGTTTTCCCTTGGGTAAGGGGGGGGGGGGGGGGCACGTAGCTGGATCACTGCACCGGTTTAGCAATATTGCTTTTTGTATACGATGAATGGATGAAGTGGGATATCATTTAAGTGTATGGGTCGTGAGTATAGCTCAAACTCGGGACCTCCATTAAATACCCTATAATATCTGAGAGACAGTATGTTTTTCCCGTTTACTAAACGGGACGACATTATTTTATACAATATTTCTCAGCTATAGACTCAGCAGGAATAGGCCCGAGTCACTGATTTATAGGAGCATGCAGACGCGCTACCGACTGAGCCGAATCACTTGCCCCAATAATTGAGATTGAAAACCGTTCAAAAGAGACATTCTTAAATACGAGCTGGTTGTTTCTGGAACAGCTAATTGATTGATTGATTGATTGTTGTTGTTGATGATGATGTTACACTGTATGTAACCAATGTGTATTCGTGTGTGTGTCGATGTGTGTTGTGGCATTTGGCCAATATGCGTGAGTGGACCCACATGTTTGACTGTTACATTCACCCACCAGTCATACGAATGCACACATTACACACAAACACACACACACCACACATCCATACACACACTCCCATCCATCCACACACACAGACGCACACACACAGACGCACACACACACACACACACACACACACACACATTATGAATATACATATTACTTATACTTGCGCTTCCCCAGTAGGATGAAGCTTTTTTATAGCATTTTAGGTTTTTACCTTATACACTGTATGATTATGACATATCGTATATACAAGAATGAGTCTCAAATACGCCATCTGCAGATCCAACAAGATCTAGTATTTAGTCCTAGTATACACTACACTGACAAAGGCCCGAGGCGGGTTGAACATTTTGTGAATAAAATCCTTCTTGTTGGATCTACAGATGGCGTATTTGAGACTCATTCTTCTTATAATTATAACATTCGAAGTCCAACACGTGGAAAATTCCAAGATGAACATATATATATATATATATATATATATATATATATATGTGTGTGTGTGTGTGTGTGTGTGTGTGTGTGTGTATGTGTGTGTGTGTGTGTGTGCGTGTACGTGTGCGTGTGCTCTTGTGTGTCTATAAATCATATATGACTATATCTGTGATTATGGGTTTGTCAGTGTCCATGTATTTCTATTGTTCTATCAGTCTGTTTCATTTTTGTTCCTGCCATAAAGAATAAAGGCAATGCGATGGTATCTATAGGCATGATAATAATAATAATAATAAAGTACATTTATGTTGCGCAGCTACTACAATAATATACTCTACTGCGCATTACAAAATGACATGCATACAAGAGATTCAAACAGAAAATACATTACTTCAAGAGATGACTTTTTAACCTGGCCTTAAACTCATTAATTGTAACTGCTTGTCTTACAAACAAAGGGATATTATTCCATAATTTTGGTGCAGCGTACAAAAATGCCCTGTCACCAAGAGTAACTTTTGATTTCCCCGATGGATATTTCAAAAATGTTCGATCCCGTGAACTTCGAAGATGATAAATATTTGAAATGATGTTTTTAACTCTACAAGTTCCTGTATGTACACTGGTGCTGTACCATGAATAGCTCTATATACAATTAGCAGAGTTTAAATATGATTCTCTGCTTTACAGGCAACCAATGTAATGCACGTAGTAATGAACTACAATGAGAAAAACGAGGAGAATTACAAACTAATCTAGCACATGCATTTTGCACCTTTTGTAGTTTACCTAATTGATTATCAGGTTACCCATAAAATAAACTGTTACAATAATTCAATCTGCTTGTGACAAACGCATGGATGATTTTTTCAGTACTTTCCCGTGTCAAATGCTTCCGAATATGTGCAATATTAAACAAATGATAAAATGAATTTTTACATACTTCAGAGATATGTCTGTCAAAAGCTAGGCGTGAATCAAACCACACTCCCAGCTTCCGTGCAGAATCAACAGAATGATGAGCTTAATGCACTCACTCTAATTTAAATCTAACACGATACCCTAAATTTTGGGCAGCCATTTAATCAAACATGTCAAAGGAGATGAATGATGAACAGGACACTCTATGAAATCATAAGAAAACAAAATCAAAGCCTGCAGGTTGAAAAGACACCAATACCTATACTGATGGTGTATTTTAGATGATATATACTTTGAAGAGAATTTGGTGACATGAGAAAGATATGCGCTGTCACAGCCTGTTACTCCAGTCTTATTCCAGTCTTATTCCAATGATTGAGCATGTTGAGTGGTCTGTGACCTTTGAACTGCAAAGGTTTTGCCCACAATCTGAGACTTATTTCATAAAAAGTTGGTATAGAACCTCTTCCCGGAATGACAATCGTCATGGCAACGACAAGAATCCAGCTTCCTGATCCTGATTGACTGTTGCTATGGGGAATTGCCATTCTAGCAAGAGTTGCCATCCTTACATTGTTTGTTTGTTTGTTTTATTTCCGTACTAAAGATCAACATATCCCATACATAAAGGTCAAGAAAAGAAAAAAACATACGGGGGGGGGGGGGGGTAGCCCATTTTTTATGAAATCTTCTATGAAATGCTGGGGCCCAGATCATCCTCGATCAGATTAGCCCTGAACTATAATCACAGCAGCAAAAATATGTAACTAAACTTTGTGACAATACCGCACTAACAAAATCTAACCAATGTATTTGCTCAAATCGCGATATTGAGAGATAATAAGGCACAATGATAGAAGGACTAACAGACGGACTGACAGTGGGACAGACAATACGAAGAAACAACGCTTCCATCCCACCCTCCTCTTAATGGTGGAAGATAAGAAATAAATGATCAGTCTGTTGATAGTCCAATGTGTTTACGCTCGGTTTTATGTCACAAAAGTTGGTACAGTATAAAACGTACAAAAAATGTATTATCATAAACATTGCTCAATAGACCAGGAGCTACCATGAGGAGAAAAAAGCAAACAAGCAAACAAACAAACAAACAAAACCTCGGTGAGCGCATTTGTATCTTCTTATGATTTTCTGCTTGATATCTTTTTTTTCTGTTAAGGAGAAATCCTTGCCTAATTTTGAGAGACAGTTACAGAGTAGTGCTCTTTACTATACTAACTGCGCTCAAGGGCACGGTACATATTTTTTGCGTGTATAATACATTGTAACGTACACATAATCATGATAAATAAAGATAAATGAAGACGAAATAAAAGACAACGTTATTGTGATTGTGAATCTATGAGAATTAACTTGACATTTCAAAGTTCATTTAGATTAAAAAGAATAATCGTTTCATGTGAAGCAAAGGCTTAACCTTTCAAGTTTAAAGAGGTCGGGAAAAAAATCTGAAATTCTATAGCAACGTCTATAGAGTCATACATCTTTCTTTTTTCGTGACACTTTCTACCTGTCGACATCATTCAAAGACACGTTTTAACCTAATAATGAAGGAAGTATCAGCGCTTCATAATTCTCATATTGGTGATGATGGTTCAAGATATCTGACAATATAGAAACTCTGTGAAGTCATTCAAGGTCAAGATTAAAAAAAAAATGTGCAGGTTTGTGTGGAAAACAACGAAATGGAAACGATGACAACATTACGTCATTTGAAGTCACGTGACCTCGAAAGCCTAATGGCCTTCCTTGTGAAACCACTGAGTAATAACATGATACGATTTAGCAGTTAACACAGATCATTTTAAAAAATGTTGAAAACCTATTTGTTCCAAAAGTCATACCTCTTTATAGCTCTTATACTTTATTCTACTGCTATAATAGTGATCTGACAAGAACAAAATCATTGTTTATTTATTGTTTTGTCCTTCCTTTCTTTTGTTTTGTAAATATTGTTCATTTATTATATTTTGTTAAAACTGTTGAATTGCTTTGAGTCTGTATAGAAAAAAAATGTTGTATGAATACATTTGTTATTATCATTATTATTATTATAATCATTAATCGTTATTATTACTATCATTGAAAGAAAACCGCTACTCCCACCTAATGAAAATAAAACGAAGTGATGTGATAATATTCTTCTCCCATCGACTCAACATTCTGACTCACTTCTTTGAATAGTATCAGGGGAGTAGGGAAAAGAGAACATTTTGTATACCAGATATACCACTTTCCGTAAAATTGCTCTTAGATGATTATGCATGCAGAATGTGCGCTGTACCATGCGTGTGCAATGGAGAACACACACACACACACACACACATACACACACACGTACCTTCACTCACGCACACATTCATCGCCACTCACTCATTCACATAAGAGGGGCTCCCCCCCCCCCCCCACCCCCCACTTTGCGTGTCAATGGTGAATTGCAACCTTGCCGGATGTTCAAAATGCTCGCTAAAACAACTAGATTCATGATATATAATCATAATATTTGATTATTCAAGTAAAGAGAGTGATCGATGAAGGTCATAATGAATGTCAATGAGTAATCATTCATGTTTTACCTAGATTATTCAAAAGGAAGTGTCCTTCATAGTCACGTTGACGTGGAAATACAATTTATTGTAATAGAGAGAGTACTACGCTTTACGCGAAATTATGCAAATAACGCATTGGCAAAATGGCGCTAGTAATGTGAGTCTAGACGTAGGGCACGGGCGGGTATTTTACAATGGTGTAACGTGCATTCATGAGGAGCAGCCGAGTGCACGTTCCACAAAATTGTGAATACCCGAGAGTGAGGTGCATCTCCACTAGCGTCCCAAACTTAAACCTGTGCTTAATTTGCTTTATAAAAAGGTTCTATGAATTATCTCTATTTACCTTTATGGGTATATACCAGTCAGCTACGTATACAACTTCAGTCTTTTGAAAAAGCTAAGATGTCGGAAGATAGTATTCCAAACTTTGACACGGCATTTGCTCCCGCGACAATGCTCCCGTCTATTTTTCCAAGGTCCTAGGGTTATTAATGGTTAGGGCTGTGATAGGATTTTATGTTAAGTTTGATGTGAGGATTAGGATGAGGGTTAGGGTTATGCTTGGGGGTCAGTGTAGAATTTGTGTTTGGATTAGCGTGCAGCTATTTCATGGGAGCAAGCGTCGCAGGAGCAAATGTCATGGAACCATTCCAAACACACCACTGGTACTGAACACAAACTTTTTTTACGGTTCATACAAATAGGTGATTATGTGTGAGTTTCTACATGAGTGAGGGCCCATTACTAAACTAAGCAATCATGACGTCATTTAGTGTGATTACTAGTATACGGCAAGCCACAGTCACGCACGTATGTCTGAGCGGTCATTAGTACGTGGTCTATGGTAAAAACTTACGCCCGCTTGGCATGTTAGGTAAAAATAAAAGATTGTTCACGTGATTGTTCTCAGCCAATTATTCGATTAAGATCCCTTTAACTATTCATAACCGGATGATAAGCAAGTCATGCAATTATTATAAATCAGGGAGTCCTGAAATAGTTTGTTTTTCGGTTTTTGTTTTGTTTGTTTGTTTGTTTGTTTGTTTGTTGTTGTTGTTGGGGTTTTTTTTTTTTGGGGGGGGGGGGTAAACGATTGAGTTGACGATGTCACAACTTTATTAGTCTCCAACACATGCTGTCTTGCACATACATCTGTATTTCCTGGAATGTAAAAAAAAAAAGTATATCTTGTGGATCAAACTACTGTCCCCCTATACTGGTTGGGTGGTAAGGTAGTATTCACGTTGACATGTTATGGTTGTCAAATTGTTGATAACAAACACTTTTCAGGTATTAACAATCGGGAGAATGGTTAGTTAAAGATATCACGGCCGTTCGTTTTATTTGCACATACAGGTTGATGTGAATATTTGAACTTCTTGTCGGAATCAGGAAAAGTATTTTGTTAAGCTTTACCTCTTTCTTCTTTCTTTTTTTTCTTTTGGAATGGGAGAACGATATCATGGAACAGACTTTCTCTTTCTTGATGTCACAATAAACTGAATTTGAATAGGCACATTCGTCTCATTTGCAACAAATTAGCCAAAAAGAGTGGAGTTTTTAACAGACTGAATTTGACCGCTCCCCCGCCCCCGAAAAAGAATGCTTTCATTATTGAATTATTGTTCTGTAGTATGGGCTAATTCTATAGTATGTGAAATACAAATAGAGTATCATTGCTTCAGAAAAAAAAACATATTTGTCAAACCGTTCGTTCGATTAAACACAGCCGACAATGTTTATTATGTCCGCACTTCTCCAATATTTTACCACTTAAAACTTTTGAGATTTCAAGATATTTACATTTATCAGTGTGCATTATTTGTGTGTTTATGTTTTAGCAACGTGATTCTTAACAGTTTATAATATCATTTTGTAAAGTCATATAGTAATTTATTATGTAATATGTGAAATGGTAATGCTTTTCCTTTTGCCAGAACCTTGCCTTCAGATATTTGAAGAAGCAAGTCTTTACGATTATTTCAAAGGAGATACAAATCATGTATCCGACCTTTTAAATCAATAAAATGATTTTTTTTTTTGTCATTGTAAGATTGTTTATGTGTAGGTTTTTGTATCTATGTGTATGCATGTGTATGTAGGGTATACAGGTGTGTATAATCTTGTTTTAATTCGCTGAATTTGAGATATTTTTATGTTTCTTACACAAACAATATTTCAATAACATGATTCATGATAAAAAGTTGGGTTTTTTTCGGAGACAGGCTTAAGCATAAAGTTGTGTCTTCTTACTTCTCTCTTAACAGTATCCAATTATTTTGTTTTCTTGTATTTCTCATAAATGATGTTGTTACTCTAATCTTTATATATGTCTTTATTGTTTGTAATGCTGTCTGTTTCCATTATTTGTTGATTTTTATGGAAGTGTTAAGTAAACCTCAATCAATCTATCTTTAATTGCGCCAAACTCCCCTTTCTAAAATGTCCTCGAACAAAGCATACGTCAAAGCCTGTCAACGCAAACGTAACTGGTTGATTCGATAAACGCGGCTAATGGCTAATTGATAGGGCCTATCAATGGGGAATCGGCATCGGGGTCAGCTTAACGTGAAGGTTTATACGTGAAAACGTCATCACAGCCAACTTACCTGAGGATTTCCGAGAAATTATTTGTTACTTATTACGTATGGGTATAAGTGATTAAATATGCATTTTAGACATCCTGTGTGTACAAGCTGATCATTCTCGTCAGGTTAAAGTGTGTTGTGTGTTCGTTTGTTTGTTTGTTTGTTTGTTTGTTGGTCTAAATTCAATGCTCAAACAGCGAACCACACAAAAAGTGGAGAGTTTGGTCAGTGCTAATACGATCTTAAACAGAAAAAAAAATGAGCACCACCCAGTGTAAATGGTGCCTCCGCATTTCGTGATCATGATACCGTTATGCCATTATACACGGTGTATTATGACTCCATTATGTCATAATACAAGGTGTATGATTACAAATGATAGTAATAATGATAATGATAATAATAACAATATCTGGGTTTTATATAGCGCATTTCACACTTTGTTTAAGTATCTCAATGCGCTTTACAGACTATTATTACCCCGGTCACTGGATACATTATTTCGAACCAGCACTGACATTGCTCACTCTCCACTCCCTTGGGATCAATAACTTTACGTTATTATACACGGTGTATATAATGAATACATATTGTGTTACTGTACACGTTGTATCACGGTCCCATAGCAAGCAAGGAGGTACAAACGTTTGATCTCAGCGTGGAATAAATACACTGTGTGAAGCGTTTGAAAATAATGAGTTCACATCTGCACAAGACGAAAATAAAAACAAACAAACAAACAACAACTATAAACGTGGATCCTTGGTTTCGAGTTCGATACAAGGGATGCCCAGTGTCAAATGGGACGTATCGGCATGCAAAGAACACTCAAGGATTCGTTTACATAAATGCCCTCCATACCAAAGGTAAGAATTGTATGTGTACACTGTAAATCCTTGTGTTGAAATTGGTCATTTTGTACATGGAAACAGTGTGTTCGCGAGATCTACATCAAAATACTTTTCTTATGCCTTGTTTGACTGAATTTCGCACAGTCACATATTGGAAATGGTTGTAAAATGTCACATTACACCTCACCTGCATCATAATCGGAGTCGCCAGAAACTGAATTGAATTTGAATTGAACTGAACTGAATTGAATTGAATTGAGCTGAACTGAATTGAACTGAATTTAATTGAACTGAATCGAATTTATTTCCACATCAGGCAAAAAAAAGAAAAACAACACACAGGTCATACAAACGTACATACAAGTGATAGTGGAGGAATCACAATCACAAATGAATGAGGACTCGTAGAATTCAGCCACATACTATATACACGCTGACCCTCAAAAAAATGGAACAGAATAACATTGAATATCCTTGTATTCAAACTCATTCAAATGTTGGTTATGATTATTGACATTTTTAATCATATGCGAAATTCCAAAATCTGAATTCAGAGATGAGATATAAAATGTAAGGAAAGCTTCCTCAAGATTAGCAAACAGACACACAGACACATACTCGGACACACAGACGCACACACACACACACACACACACACACACACAACCAGTAGCTTGTTAAATCATGGACCTAGTGCACATAACAATTATGTGAAGAAATGGATACAAACGGTCATGTCGTTTGACCTTTAACAGAATGAACGAAAATATCACCACCGCAATCCCGAAGAAAACAATATTTCTTTGTTTTCATGATCCAGCACTGTACGATTCCTGTTTATGTACATAGCCATCCTCAATATCCAACTGAGATGCTGAAAGCGACTGCGAGTTGTAATGGCTGAAAATAAAATCACAAAGAAAACAACATTTGGACCCGGCTCAAAACTTCACTTTCAATTTCGGAATACGTGCATATTTATACCTTTTGTTTAATTCAATGACACAGGAATCCATCATACACGACTGCGTGTATTCTGCAATTGCACCAAACTCTCCTATATG
Source organism: Diadema antillarum (assembly GCF_040938485.1). NCBI lineage: Eukaryota > Metazoa > Echinodermata > Echinoidea > Diadematoida > Diadematidae > Diadema > Diadema antillarum. The sequence goes on along the minus strand of NW_027271843.1, from coordinate 258,815 downwards.
TCTAGTTTAGGTATGCCCTGACTGACCTCTACAGAGCTTTTTAAATGCCACTTATATACTAAGTCTTGGAAATGGAGTCCACGGAATATGAACATAATGTCTGAAAACTATTGAGACGCGACCATGGCTGTATACTATTGAAGAACAAGTAACATGCGCATACTTCTGAAATGATACTCATGTGAAATAATGCCTATTGCTTGTTGGGGGTGTTTGGTTTTGTTATTTCGGGGGGGGGGGGCAGTAAGGGTGGACATGTAAATATAGACTCATTCAAGTCGATGTTACTGATTTGATTTTAAACGAAATACCCATGTATAATGAACTACAGCGAATGTTTTCATCCGGTCTGATAAAACTGCCTTGTGCTACGAAGAAATAAAAATGTGTAAGACATAACAACACCGAAACTTGACTGCAGGAGGTGTTCTTCGTGCAATTCGTACAAGAGTTTGTTTATTTATTTATTTATTTATTATTTATTCGGCAATTCAATATACAATGTACAATACAAGCTGATATAAAATACAAACAGAAAATCGTAAATACATGATATAAAAATTGTGGTGGTTCCAGGTGCATGCTGCTGGTTGCCAGGGGAGGAAAAGGCAAACTTAATCACCGAGGCTCGAGACCTTCCTCCCCGACCAGTGCATGCACCCAGAACCAGCTATATCAATGTAAAACATATGGAAGAGATAGGACATGTATTCACTGAGATACGGAATGAAACATTTATAACCTTTGACCCTAATTGACATACCCAAAATGGTGTCTGATCAAAAAGTTGTTATTTTATGAATTAATGTATGTGACATGAACTAAGCATGTGCAAAATTTAACGGTGATAGAAACTGTTTTTCTTGAGTTATTGCAAAGAAAGTTGCAGAAAGAAAGAAACATCTCAATACATTGCAGATAAGCTTTAAATTCAAGTTTTTTAACGTAATCCCGACATCGTATGAAAAAACGAAGGTTTGGCAGAGTAAAAAATGACTGAATAACAGTCCGCTTGCATAGAATATATAACCAGTAGCGACAGGTTACGAATCAAGTCCATATCTCCAATAAGTCGTAATGAAAATGAATAGGTCTGTGCTCATATCCTGACGATAACTCTGCGTTCGTTGCCCAAGTGTGTCTGGAATGACCCGCCCATAGCAATACGCGCAAAGTACATGCAATATTGACGAATCGGATATTAATGCGCCTGGAGTACATCTTGTGTTGGCAAACGGACCCTGCCAAATAACACAAAAACAAATCAAAACATAACAATACAAGGAAATAGAGGCTGCCCCGGTAATATATAAATTATTGGACGAGGATTGGTTTTATGCTCTATATAGGTGAATTGAGGCAGACCACCGAACGTTGTCTTTAGGTAAATTAATGGAAATCAAAGTTGTATCCACCTGTTTTCTGGACACTCAGCGGTCATTTCAATCAAGTACGTTGCTCGCATCAGTGGATTGATATGATAGTCTATGGCGTGAGGCTACTTAGACATCGCCAAAGGTCAAGAACGGCCTTCACACAAATTTGACTCTGCTGGTGTTATGGGTGGGTGAAATTCACGCTAGGCTGAAAATTTGCTGCATGGCCTAAGGGGCAGAGACATCTAAAGCCAGCCCCCCCCCCCCCCCCCCTTCATCGTTATCTACATGCACGGAGGTATAAAGGATGAGCCAGAATACTACGTCTTGCTGTTGTGAAGTACATGTACATGTATATTATATTCGCTCGAAGTGTATTGTTTTTCAATCCCATGCAGAGACTATGAAATAATATAAATTATGCCCATCAATGTCTTGATATGTTGTCATACTCCAAGAACAACCACTTAAGTCTGAAATTCAAGAGTTATTCAAAATAGAATTGAAGCCACCTGCCCCACCACCACCCCCTTTGTTCATAACCTAGTTTGATTCGAACTCATTTTAATGATTATATATATATATATATATATATATATATATATATATATATTCGTTGTTATACCCGAAAAAACTGCACATATATATATATATATATATATAGATATGCAGTTTCTTCGGATATAACAACGAATAAAACACAAGCCAGACATAATAAAACATAATACAAGCATCGTTAAAATCATGAGGGGATATAAAAGTTAATTTCAAGACACATGACTGTGTACTATGGTTACTTTTACACGAACAATTGACGAATGATGATGAAATTTAAGACTTTATAGGGCCCTAAAACGTGTGTACTATATCACGTGTACAGTAAAAGAGATGAGCAGAATACAGGATATATAGTAGTTAAAAGAAACGCTTAGCTAACGACAGAGGGGCCGCCCAGCAAAGTTACAGCCGGTGTCGTACAACCTGGTTACGCATGTTGTGATCAGGGAGTATAGTGACAGAATGAAGGTCTAAATTAATGATTATCGACCTTACATGGAAGCATTCTTCCCCATCCCATTGTATCTCCCTCCTCGCTCCCCCTCCAACAAAGGGCGAAAACAAAAGCAAGAACACACCAGAATCGATATCCACATTATCGCTAATATAATGGGACAAAGCAAAGACAACAACGTAATTTCTCATCATCATGCCCCTTTTCTTACTGAGAGGTAAATTGAAACACGACTCGTGTAATAATCTTCAAATTCAAACTTTATTGTCACTTTTTTTTTCAACAGAATGTACAAGCTCAGAGCAAAACGCATCTGGAGATTTCAAAATGTGAAATGTTTTGTTTTTTTCTTGTAACTGACAGAATTAATGGGTGATTCTCCTTCAAGAGATGGCCTGCAGTCTGCTCTGGTTCACAAAATTGGCAGGGCAGAAAAAAAAATATTCATACACTATATCAAGCGTTACGCCTGTTTATAAAGAGAGCTGCCTAAGCATAAACTCTGATATACGGTTACCATTTGACGGTAAGGGCTAAAAGGTTTCCCGAAGAAATGAGCGACCTGCCTTAATGAAGTGAATAGTGTTTAAATAATCAGATGCAATCATTATTTCAACAGCAGATGTGCTGTCGTCAAGGTGACGAGCAGCCTGCTATGGTCATGTGAGTCCTCCTATCCCATCAGATTCTTGCACTTTTCTTTTGCATGACTTGTCAAGCGACGCTCGCTGTGGGAAATAGAGGGCGTTCTATTATATAGTACAGCAGAGCCATAGTAAACGCTATACCTTGGTAGTCCCTAAGTATTAGAAGTGCCAGATCCATGCTTTCGCAAGAATATGACTGACTTGGTTTCAGTGGGGTACAAAATAACATCTATTCTTTCTGAATACTTGCCTAACATTTATGATCATTAGCAGCAATTTCATCTTCATTCATGGGATATGAAAGAAGATGATTTAATGTCAAGTGGAAAGAAATTATTACGATCTCAATGTTTTAAGAGATCCGGGGCGTACCAGGCAAGCGATATTTTCTTCTTATGTATAAAAAAAAGAAAAATTTCCATCTTCAACATTTCATAACTTGAATATAATTTCATATACTTGAATCCGATTTTGATGAAAATATTACTTGTTGTGCTTGCACTCTGTTATTCTTTTTGCATATTACTTATTTTTCATTTCTTACGTTTTATTTGTCCCTGAAGTAGTGGTATAGAGAACTATTAATGGCGTCTCAACCTTATTCATTATTAATGGGCAAAAGGATCGATGATTTGTCCCATTTCAGAGGGCGCTATATGGTGCAGGACAAGTGTGTACAATGAAATGCGAGATTAAAGGAGACCTCCGGATGATTTTCAGATTTGTACATTTGAACAACTATAAATTAGTTATACTGAGGACAGAGTTTCAGAATTTGTGATAATTGGAATGAAGAATAAGAATATTTTCAAAATTTAGAACAAATTGCAATGAACAAGGATGATGGCATGGTAGAGTCACCATAAGAATGTATGAGTTGGGGCTCAAAGAAGCAGAACAAAAGAAGAAGGCATGCATAGATTATACACAGGTGAACTCGCAAGCAAGAGGTACTGCAATGGAATTACACTGCTACATTTCTGAAATATGTGAACCTCCTATGTCATTATCCTTGTTCAGTGTAATTTGTTTAGGGCTTTTTCAAAGTATTGTTACTCTGCTCAAGAACCACAATAAATTCCACAAATCTATACATGGAGTTGTCGATTTATGTACTACTATATGATGTGAAATTATGAAAATCGTCTGGAATGCCCCTAAAGGGCGGACGTCCACTTGGGCGCGGACAAGCCCCGGAAGGGTTGCGGAAGCAAATTTTGTTATTTCGGCATCCTGTCCGCGACAAACGCGGAATAACTTTGTGAATCAAGTTGTCCTGGGACATCCCCAGGACTGTCCGCGGACTGACTGCGGACATTCCTAGGAATCACTCCGGAAGAGCGCGAAATACTTCGGAATATGCTAATCGTAGCCGGGCAGCGCGGAAACATCTAGGATTACACCAGGAATGAACGCGGACAATCAGGATGCCTTCCGGACAACAACAGTTAGGCATGCGGACAAACTGCGGACAATACCAGGAAAATGGAAAGGTATAAATTTGGCGCTGACTTTAACTTTTCCTCATTTGACTGCTAGCCGTCATTGATGCTCCTTGTTTTGCTTCCGCAGTAGCGGCTGATATTATATTAATATGATTGGTCAATATCATTTGATAAATGTGACCACCAAAAGTCGAAGAATAGGATTGTCTGCATGTCGGCTGATGACTCATTTTTTTTTATTTTTGATTTGTCTCATCTGGGAGAACAACTTTTTCTCTGCCTGCAGTCACATGGATGATATTCGCAAACTTTTTGAACCATATATATATATATATATATATATATATATATATATATAATATACATAAAAATGTATATATATGTATATATAATCATGTTGATAAGGTAGTCCACGTGTGGGCAAGATAAAAAGATAAGTAACAAAACTGCAACAAAGTTCATGCTGTATTCACCAACGATTTATTTCTTCACAAGAAATAAACCTATGGTGAATACAGCATGAACTTTGTTGCAGTTTTGTTACTTGTATTACTAACTGTTACTTATGTTACTATATATATATATATATATATATATATATATATATATATATATAAATGCATATGTATATATATACATTCTTTATTCCCTTTTTTAGACATGTGCTTTATCCATCGTGAAGTATATACATGTTTTGTCTGATACTTCTGTAGAGCATGCCAAAATGATCCTAATCATTAAATTTGTTTTTCGTTCTCTGATTTTTACCCTTGTACATCTCTAACCCTCTCTTATTTTGATCACTTTTGAACAGTTTCAAGTCCGAATATTTTTTTTTTCATGCATAGAGCTTACTAGCCTATTGCCAATGAAGTGTAAAAATGGGGAAATAATTGTAACCTACTTTAATTTACTTTTTTTGGGGGGGGGGGGTTCAGCTGGGCTGTCAAATTGGACCATCGAGTTTGTTTGCAACTAAAACAAAAAGAAAAAAAAGATATTAGGTAATAACAACTACGAAAATCATTCAGGTAAAGAATATTTCTGAAATGATTTGTGATGCTTAATGTGTACTTAAATATATACACTCAGCAAAAAACAAAGTAAAAGAAAGACAGAAATTTAACACTTTTTCGAGTTCATGATTTCCTGCTTTTTCTCTCATTTCACTTGAGTTTTGAAGTGACAGAAAATTCTTCATTTTCCTCTATCATCTTTACCTTTCATTGTTATTTTGGGCTTCAAAGATATTACATTGTAATGAGACCACAGGTATATCTTTGCAATTGAATTCATGCTTTGTAGTGTGATGAATTTGTCTTTTGTTCTAATATGTTGTATCATTTGAAAGCATTTACGTATGAATAACAACTTGTTCATGTTTATATAATACATTAACATTTAGCCAAAAAATTCTATGTTTTTTTTTCTGAGTGTACTTCCACCTACTTTTGTGATTTTTCAGCTGGGCTGTCACATGGGACAACCTAGTTTGTTTGCAAATAAAATACGAAAACAACATAAAGGAAAATGTACTATAGTAAGTAATAGGAACCAGGAAAGTCACTCAGATGAAAAATAATTTCTGAAAAGATCAAATCAAAACAAACTTACTAGGAAGTTACTGGGCTGATTTCACTTCTTTCTGGTTGCTTTTGGCACAGTCTCTACTACCTTCTTCTTTGCCTTCTGGGACCGGAAATTCCTTAGATTTACCTGTTCTTCATCACTAGACGAAAGGTGTGCCTGTGATGGGGATATTTGCATGGGGGCCTCGCCTCCCTTCTTGCTTATTTTGCGTTTCATTGGCATGACGCTCGCGGAAAGTGTCGACATTTTCGTGTCTGGATCACAAAATTTCCGCATCGGTTCCGGACACTTGCATATATAGATCCGCATCGGCTCCGCGCTGTCCTAAACCATTCCTGGTGTCTTCCGCTTTCATTCGGGAAGCTTCCCCACACCGCGGGATTCTTTCCGGAGCGTGTGCGGAAGGAGCGGAAGGGTTCCGGACAAGCGGGACATCCTCAGGACATCGTCAGGACAAGTCACCGAAGGTGTCAGGAAGTTCATTTCCGCGTCCAAATTTTGGTCTCGATCAAAATTTGGACGCGGAAATTTTTCTCTCTCCCGAAGGTGCGGAAACGCCCGGACATGTTTAGGACACTGAGCGGACACGTTCAGGAACGTGCGGACAGGTTCCCGAAGGAGTGCGGAATACCAAATTTGCATTCCGGGGCTTGTCCGCGTCTTGTCCGCGCCCTAGTGGACGCCTGGTCTTAAGCAAAGTCAAAGACTGAATACATGCAGAAGTAGAGTCATAGAGTGATGCAGTTGTTTGCTTGTTAGTGTGATCGTGTTCATGTTGTTCGGAACCTAATTCAAGGATGTCTTTTTTTTCTTGTTTGAATAGCACGAAATATCTCATTTTGTTGATAGAGCTTTTTATCATACGGAGTTTATAACGTATAAGTGACCAATGCATTTGCTATTGGCCCACTACTGTATTTACTGCCTCGAAGACTCATAATAATGAAATGTCTGATAACTTCTCAAATTTGAATTGATGTACAATGAATAATGTTGTGAGAAGAAATTTCCGGACCGGTCTGGTGTTGTGCATGCAAATTTTGCAGCTTCTGGGCATCCAAGAGCTATTTAACCATTACGCACCTTTTGATTCTGGGAAAAGCAAAACGTGTGCTCCTTTCACACTTAATGATGCCGGCCCTCAAAGTAATTACATTTGAATTTGTCTTTGCAGGGTGAGAAGGCCTTTCTATTGACCAACGAACTAAAGTGATTGATGATACCACCACGATACTTTGACAGACGGACGACTGCTTGTACGATTGAGCTTGATGTTAAGGACATAGTTTTATTTTCTGTCTTTTCCGTCCCTGCTTTTGTTCTTGTCCTTATCATAGTCTTTTTTTTCTGATTATTTCGCCTGACATCAGGATATCAAAATTTTATACATGGAGTCCTTGACGGATCTTGAGATGCCCTCACCTTCTAGAGTAATGCACAAATTTTACAAGCTATGCTTTTCTTGTGAATTCCTCTTTTCCATGTAAAGTTATAAATAAACGATTGTATTGCTTACATGTTTATTTATCGAAACCAGAGTTGATATCATTATAATAATCGTATTCATGTTTTGTTGAAAATTACGTGATTTCAAATTTCCTTTTGATGTCAGGTACTCATGTAAGCGTCATGTATATTACCTTGTATTACTTTACATGGAAATAAAATCATTTCGAATTGAATTGAAAGGACAAGTTTACCTTCATAGACATGTGGATTGAGTGAATGCAGCAATAGAATACATCAGTGAAAGTTTGAGGAAAATTGGACATTCGTTCCAAAGTTATGAATTTTTGAAGTTTCTACTCAGTCACTGCTGGATGAGGAGACTATACTGCGGCTTGTGATATCACATGTGTAGAATGATATAAAGAAAATTTAAAGAAAATTCAACATATTTCCACTTTTCTCGCATAATAAAGAACACTTAACTTGCCTCTTTCAGAAGGTATAAGGGGACAATATTACCCTTACATGCGTCAGTGACAGTTCAAAGAAATGAACACTTTTTTTCAAAAAATAAAATTTTGTGAAATTCTCTATGTATTTTCTTTATATCGTTCTATACACGCATGTGATGTCATACACTGTATTGGTCTTCTCATCCATCAGTGACTGCCCATGCAAATACTTTAAAAATCATAACTAATTTGAGCGGTTTGTGTGATTTTTCTCCAAGCTCTCACTGTTTGGTGTGTTCTACTAGTATTGCTGCATTCACCCATACAATCCACATGTATAAGACGGTGGACTTGTCCTTTAATATACAGATCAACATCATCGGGGCACAACGCACACATCACTAAATCGCATACCCTCTCTCTGTTGACTCAGTGAGTGGCAAAACTTACAAATGTAGGCCTACTTTTTAATAGATTATGTGCAAAATTACTTATTAGGCACCCTCCTAGTCAATCTCATATGGTTATTAACAATTTCCATTGCATTTCAAATCATTTTCTCAGAAACTTTAGTCGAAGTACATTGTATTTCCTCGAATAGCGTACCTTCAATCTGAAATTGCTTTATATCTTTACTTCGTGTACTTTTCATGCTTTTTCCTAGCACTATAAACTACATGTATAATAATTGCATTGCACACACTGTATACGTATTATGCACATTGATACATATAATCCATAAAATCATGTCGACGATTTAAAATGTGTATTTATCTATGTATTCTTTATAAGTAGGGTAGTTCCAGTAAGAGCCACAAAGGCGTACTCTTGCAAGGGAGCCCCGTGTCAACATATTTTACAAAGTGTGTATAATCAGAACCAAAAACAAAACGAACATATTTGATATGAGACAGTGTACTCAAAATTGTTAAATTCTTAATACTGTATTGACAGTGGAATGAAGAAGAAAAACTGAGCTGAGCTGAGCTGAGCTGAAGGTTAAGCTTGACAGCATGTATCTACAGCCTTTTATCGTTCTCATTATGACGCTGATTTACCATCAGAAAAAAAACCCAAAATGAGATGTACTTAACACCCTCTATTCTATAGCCTAAATCATGGAGCTACAAAATCTCCTATGTAGCTCCATGACTAAATGAAAACACTGCTAGATTGCTACGAGAAGAGAGCATGGCCAGTTTGTTCTTGAATATAGGCTAATTATATGCGGATTAGCTCCGTGTTTGGGTTCTTGTAGTTGTTGTTGTTGCTGCTGCTGCGTCTGCTGTTGTAATGCTCCTGCTGTTGTTTCTGCTTCCATCAATTAATTTAGCGAAGTGATCGATAGGAACAGAGAAGAGAAAAGAACCCAACAACCTGTGGCAATATTTGTTAATAATATATAATAGATAGGTTTTAATGGGCACCTTCGTCCGAACTGGCCGAAAAGTAATTTCCGGATGTCACGCCATGCAGTGCATTTTATCGAATCACGACGGTCGTGTAATACCGCTGACGGCCAAACTACTTGTTTATTTAGGATGTTTACGATCAAATCCATTCTCAAATATTGCTGCTATCTGGTTTCCTAAATCTCCCTCGCCAGAGAACGAATTTCAGTCTATTGTCAATTTTTGATGGCCAGATAGCCCGGTCAAGACAAAGTTTATCCAAAGGTGGCTTTACTCTAGTACTAAGCCCTATACTTGTCAAGATTAAGATGCACTATATGCCAATAAACACTGATGTGGTAATAATCTGTGCTGAATAACCGGCAAATAAAGAAATGAATATATAGATAAACACACACACACACACACACACACACACACACACACACACACACACACACATATATATATATATATATATATATATATATATACATATATTACATTGCAAATACATATATTGTGTGTATGTCTGTGTGTGTGTGTGTGTGTGCGACTGTGTGGTTTGTGTGACTGTGTGTCAGATGAGAAAGTATTGAAGCAAGGGGGTGAAGGTCTCGTTAAACGCACACAGCAGTGAATATTAGCAGATCATTGTGATCCCTTAATTTCTGTTATATCTTAGCACTTGAATTCAACATAAATCTGTCTTCATGGATCCTTGTGAGTGTTCAATTAGTCTGGTTTCCAAACCCTTTGCCAACTGGACTCACTCCGCGGCAACAAATCCACCTAAACCTACTCTAGTTTTCGACGTTGAGGGCGTCAACATCCTGTATAGCAAAATAATACGAGCAGAGGGTCTGGAAGCCAGACTAGTGCTCAATACAAGTAACTATTCATAACTGAATGATACACGCCTTTAAACTAAAACAACAACAACAACAGCAACAACATAAAACAGTATAGTATACACGTGATAGAAGATGGGGTTACACGCCCCGTCCAACAATGAGAGCGTGTGATTAGCAGGTAGTGATATACAGTGTACCACCTTACAATCTGATGAAGTCGGTTGTGTGTGTGTGTTTTTTTTTTATTCTGTCTGTGTCTCATCAATTGAGTGTTGTCATGGAAACGGTCGTTCTGATGACCCAACGCTCTACTCTTTTCAGTGATCAAGTGAAACAAGAGTCATTAATAACTAAAAATTAATTTCAGAAATGTATCCAGCACAAGCAGAGACCAACGGTCAGGGATACCAAATCTGTTGAAAGAGGTTAGTTAATGGATCAAAGACTTACAATATTCACGTCCAATAAAATGAATGGCTGACAAGGCAAGTGAACAAAAGAATAATTAATGAAAATATATTTCCATCGACAATACACCTGCTCTACAACACCAAAAGTTAATCAAAACTTTACGAAGAGATGCTTCCGCTTTTCTTCTAAAACAAAAGAATCATTCAACATTAAAGGAGACCTCCGGACGATTTTCAGTATATGGATAGCTATGAATTAGTTGTACTGGGTAGTAAGTTTCAGAATTTGTAGTGATTGGGATGAGGAATAGGAGTGTTTTCAAAATTTATAACAAATCACAACTAGAAAAGCACTCTGAGAGCGCAGATCTCCGCCAAGCATGCAGCTCATTTCCACCACTGATCTTGTTCTTCTATTATTTCCACCCATACGTACTGCACTGTGTGCAGAGCCGCCCGAATCCCAATATAGAAGCCTTTGTTACGTCATAAACCCTCAGCTGCACGGCGCGCCTCGCCCTAACAGAAACTAGAGCACGCACTTTAGTGCGCGCATGCAAACCTCAAATGCGCGCAGCCTGAACTCGCAAGTTGAATGACCCTACCTGCTAAAATATCAAAAATCCTTCATAAATTCCCCAAAAATTCTCGGATCACTACCAAAAGTTAATCGTTTGGTACTTGTGTCATTCTCAACCTTTTCTGCAAGTTTCGTCCCAATCCGTTAAGTACTTTTTGTGTTATTTTGCGCACGGACAAACGAACGAACGAACGAACGAACAAACCAACAGTAACGAAAACATAACCTCTCCCCTTGGCGGAGGTAATAATAAACAAGGATGATGACATGGCATCCTCGCTACAAGAATACATGAGTAGGGGCTCAAGGAAGCAGAACAAAAGAAGAAAGCATGCATAAAGGCCGTGTCACACCTTTCCGGGCAAGCTATGCGGGCTTGTTGCGAGTAGGGATTTTCCAGCACGCAGGAGAATTTTCTGCGGGCGGACAAGAATGTTTGCGAGTTTCGCACTTGTGTCTTAACTGCTAGACGCGTGATACTTACCGTCTACTTGCGTGTAGTCCGTGTGACCCGCGTGAGAGCTTTGAAGCCGATCCGTGTTCTGATACGAGCGACTTATGGGTATTATACTGCGAAGTACCTGCGTTGGAGTTGCGTGCGAGGTGCTGCCGGTAAGGGTCTCCTAATGGTGTTCTGCGTGTACCTCTGCGGGCAAATCCCCGCGACTAACTCGGAGTAGTTTTGAGCATGCTCAAGGCCTTGTCATGTATCTGGGGAAGTTTTGCGGGTTAACTTGCGGGAAACAAATTTGCTATACCCGGAGCTCTCCGCAGTTGGTCCGCACCAGACAGTACCTAGCGCGTATCTCGCCCGTAGTTGCCCCAAGTCCAAATTTACCCGCAGCCCTCGTTTTGAGCATGACCAAAACTTTTTCCGGGTGAGTCGCGGGGATTGCCCGCAGAGGTCCACCCCGCAGAACGTCAGTAGGAGGCCCTTAGCGGCAGCACCTCGCAGGCAACTCCCACGCAGGTACTTCGCAGTCCCCGTATGCGGCCAAGATAATTACATTCTATGGGACTTCTGCCATTCCTTCAGAGGAATTCCTTCACTGAGTTGTCAGCCCCCATAACACGCGCCTGGCACGCAGGTAACACAGAATAGCTGCAAGTAGACCTTAAAGTAGTCCTAACGCGTCCAGCAAGTAAGACACATGCACTGACTCGCCCAAATTCTTGTCCGCCCTCAGAAAATTGTCCGGTATGCTTGAAAATCCCTACACGCAACAAGCCCGCGTAGCTTGATCGGAAAGGTGTGCCAGGGCCTAAACATGGTTGCGGGTAAAAATATTTGCATGCGCACCTCCAGGGGACTACGGGTGAAATACGTGCTAGGTACTGTCATGTGTAGGTCATCTGCGGGGACTTCCGGGTAGTAAAAATTGTTCTTCGCAAGTCGCACGCAAGGCTTGACCGGAAAAAGTTGTGACACGGCATTAAGTTCTACACAGGTGAACATGTTAAGCATGTGGTATTGTAATGGAATTACATTGCCACATTTCTGAAATATGTGAGGCTCCTATGTCATCATCTTAGTTCAGTGTAATTTGTTCTAAGTTTTTCAGAGTATTGATTTCTCTGCTCAAGGACCACAATAAATTCTACAAATCTATACATGGAGCTGTTGATTTATGTACTATGGGATGTGAAATTATGAAAATCGTCTGGAATGCCTCTTTAATTACTTTGAACCTAGTTTACAGGACACGGAGGCAAAAGAGAAGGGAATGGGATACTATAAGAAAGAAAAGTTGAGAGTTTAAAATAGTGCGCATCGTTCACATCAGTGTTCTTCGTTGACCGGGATTAGTTGAAAACACAATATCTCCCCCCCCCCCCCCACACACACACACCTCTCTTTTCATATAGAAAATATCTTTATAATATTCTAAATGTCAGACACGCTTCCTGCGAAAAGGTCATCCCTGACACTGTAAAGTTTGCCTAAAGTCGAGCCAGAAGGTATTCTTGCGGTCGGCTACACGTCACTTCCGGTTGACTTGAGTGAAAACAAACAGCTAGCTTGCAAGCGCTAAGCCTGCATTAAAGCAGAATACTAAAGGAAACGCATATTTTGTTGGATTATTCCCCCATTTCAAGCATAGAGCATGTTAAACACAGCGGCCTTTAATTCATCCATTCAGAAAATTGCGTTTTGGAGAACGGCTGCTTAGAAAAATTGTATCCTGAATCATGCTCAATCGGAAGATCCGTGGTTATTTTGGGGGCGTGTCCATGACGTCATGGGATGAAAGGCAAACCCGGAAGTATCACGCAACAGCCTAAGCTTACCTATGTATGCTCTCGATGAGAGCGTGATGTCGAGGCTCATACCCCGAAATCCCAAGACATTTTTATCAGAACGTCACAAAAAATGAAATAAAATTGTTTTCTACTTCAAGTCTCCTGTGAAATCACACATTTCCTCTGTTACGTGAGTCTGTTACGTGTTATTTAGGCCATGAATACAGAAGCTGTCAGGCCTAGTGCCTGTACGATGGTGCTTCGTAGTCGATCAGTCACATGCATGCGCCCATCACCGGCCGCGTATGTCGCAGTGCAGTAGCCTCCGTGTATCAAAGAGCAGAGAAGCCTGAGCTTCGTACCTCTTTGATACGTACAATGTATTATATCGGCAGTTCCTCGGTAGTACTACAGCTGTGTACGCCATATACTAGGTGTTTCAAAAAACATTTCCCACTTTTGATCATTAATAGTTCAAAAACTATTCATCCGATAAAACTGTCATTGATATGAGTAATAGCTGGATAGTGTACAATTTGGTTGAAGGTGATTTGCACGTGAAAGCATAAATCAGTTTCATTAAATCTAAGATTGATTTTGAAGTAAGGTTTCAGATTTTGGTCAAATTTTAACCCTCTGTACAAAAATTGAACTTTGCACAGGAACCAATGATGTGTATGTGAGTGTGTGCTAACAATGGACATGCCTGAACCACCTGCTGACTAGGCGTCAGTCTCGCGCTCCCTGGCACATGAATGCTTAATCAATAATTCATGTGGATTGCCCTGGGCACTGCTAGTCTGAATTCATGCAAGGTAAAGTGCTTGCAAACACCACATTTTGTTCCAGCTGGCAATCGTTTTCAAACTTTGCTTCACATATCACTAAATTTGGGATATAAACAAGAATAAATTATCTAAAGTTCCTCATTTTAATACAACTGTCTACTGATTAAATAGTCTGACAAATTTTTCGCTTTTTCGATGAAAAGAGATCATTTTGGTAAAGAGTTCAGCAGCATTTATCATTGGGGCGATTTGTTTCACAGTAGATTAATTTAAGGCTCCATAGACACAAGTGTATACTCTTTGCTTCCTGTCACCATGCTTACGATAGAACAGAAGGTATTCATTGTAATTTCGTTTTTCAGAAGTAGGGAGAGCACTGTCACGACCCAACGACAGTATCGGCAGGCGTTTGACTTTACACAGATACTGCCAGAGGCTGAATAAAGACTAGTTGTGATAGTGGAATTTCTCATGCATAAATAATGAAGCATTCAAACCCTGGCTATTATTCAGGACCATTGTCAGGGTGTTAACCACACACTCCCGTACAAACCCATTGACCTCTGTGCAAAGTGAAATTTTGTACAGAGGGTTGAAATAGAGCAAAATCTGGAACCTAACTGTGAAATTAATCATGGATTTCATGAAACTGATTTATGCTTTCATAATTATTTAAACCACCTCCAAACAAATTGTACACTATTTGGCTATCACTCATATCAATGACAATGCTATCTAATATATAGTTTATCAATTATTAAGAATCAAAAAAGGGAAATATTTTTTGAAACACCTACTCTCTAAAAGAAATTGAGTGAAAATATTCACTCTTAAAAGAGTGAATACAAAAAAGAAAATTGTACATGTATAATTTAGCGAGTCTATTTTTTCGCGAATCGGGACTTGCCAATAATTTCGCGAGTGCTTAAATTCGTGGTTGTGGAGTACACCACGGAAGAAGGAAATATATACGGAAAGAGAGTTAATATTTTCTCGTGTTTTTAAATTCGCAAAAAGCACCAGGTTCGCGAAATTGGCGAAAATAATAATAATTAAAAAAAAAACTCGCGAAACATTCGGCGTACGTGGATCGCTAATGCTAGATACCACGCAATCAATGCGCGGGCATCGGCTAAGTCGAAGTCTTGACTAGTCCGGCCGGCCTATCTGGTGATAAAATAAACGATACAGAGCACTGCCATTTTCATCGATAGTGATAAAACTTTGATGGACTCGGTGAAGTAATGAATGGATCGTGCAGTACCTAGCTCTTGCTAGATGGAATGCTGATGAGCTGTGAACGGGAGTACGGAGTGAGTTAGCCCGACCAGACGCTGTAAGTACGCTGTGCGAATACCTGTCGCGACGTACCTACGTACAGCGACTGGGCTGTATAGGAGTGAGTGTGATGTGATTGATAATAAGGTGTACGTAGCCCGACCAGACGCTGCGCTACTTACAGCGACTGGGCTGTGTTCATAGTTAGGCCTACTGCTGCTCTGAAGTACGAGATCAAGTCAGCACTAAGCTCCGTTCATTTTCAGTTCAGAATTTAAAAAAAAAACCTCTTACCCATCTAAATTTTGAAGTCTACCTGGTATTGGTCCTGCGTCACCAACATTGTCCCCTGGCCTGCCGTGTGGCAAGGGCTCGTACTGCCAATCTCCACTTTAGAGGTCCGTCCGCTTCAACCGGACCCCCTGGGCCTTCCCCACTAGCTCGCCCGTAGCGTCTCCCTCCTGCGCCCCGCCGTGCGGCTCGTCAGCAACATCTATCTCTCCAACTTCGCCAGGGTCATCATCACTGGTTTCATCATCGTTATCATCACTAGTGTGTACTGTATCACTCAGTTCATCATCGCTCCCACATTCAAATTCCACCAAGAAATCATCCTGATCATCACTGCATGGCGTGCATTATCGAAAAACAAACTTTTAAACTTTGTATGCAAATACTATCTACAACAACTTGTATGATACAATGCATGCATTATGCGCGCGGGGGCCTGCGGAGCTCGAGACCTTGCGCGATTCCTTTCATCCCATGACGTCATCGGCAAAGCCTCGAAATTTACGCTGTGACCTAGATTTCAGGGGGGTGACAGGTGTACATTTTCAAAATCTTCTAACTCCACTTCAAAAAGGCCATTTTAAACGATGTAAACGACAAATTGTTCTATGTGTCCCACTCTTTCACTTCATATATAATTCTATTTCTTTAGTATTCCCCTTTAATGCGCATACTGCATGCTGTGCATGTGCGACGCGTATGGCGTATAATTTATGTGCAACTCTACGCAGACATGGGGACTGTTTTTCATTATTCATTTTGTCATTTGTGCCATCATTCATGAGATACATGCATCATGTCTTGCCAGCAATATTCTAAAAATCTGGATCCTTTCGATCGATCGGTCCCGGTATTTTGCCAAGTTGAAGGCAGCCGGACTGGACATGTGCCCGTATGAAATCGCGGCAGGACTCTGGATCGACGACCCGACAAAATGGCCAGATGTGCAGTAGAATCTCTTTGAGTAGGCCCTACCCCGATATCTACGCTTACTTAGTATGGTTGGGTGTTCATAATACCGGACACCTAACGTTTTTCTATCAATAGAAACGTGAAAAATCTCACAATTTGCCTGAAATTTTACTCACGTGTGGAGAAAATACTCCGGATTTACAAGCGCGCACGGAAAATGCGATCTGAGGTACGCGCTCTAGTTTAGAGTAGGCGTAGGGCCTAATCCTGCCGCCCGCACAGCTACAGTACCAGCTTGCGCTAGCGCTATGCTCGCGGGGCGCCCCGGCAGAAAACACGTACAGCGTTACCACTCCAGGCTCACGCGACTATAGACCATGGTTTGTTTTCACTCCAACGCTATCCATGACCCCGTGACACGCAAAATACCCGGATGTCCGACCATGAGAATACCGGCCAAACAGCAACGCCCTAGATGCAGAATACTGTAGCATGTAATAGATGGAATTAGATAAGGGCCTCAGGTGTTTCGGTCCGGGGTATCGGCCTATTTGTGATTACTTAAACAGAATGTCGCGCTACTTTGAATTCGTTCAGCTCTACAAAAGAACGGCGATGTTACACTTCCGAAGGCAAACTATTTACTCGTCCCATTGTCTCATTACAGGACACGCTATTGCTAATGATCACATTGGTTTTAGGATGCAACTGGCTTTATTTCAGTATATCTTGATAAAGAAAAACACATGCGGTGCTGGTATTATGTGATGGGAACCATTAACGCTAATGTCTGATGCCGCCCAAATTGTTGCTGAGAGCTTTATTAGAGAGAGTGTGTGACGAAAGAGAAAAACAAACCGAAAGAAAAAAAAAGTATTATACATTGGAAGCGAAGTGTGTGTGTGTGTGTGGGGGGGGGGGTGGGGGTGGGGGTGGAGGGGGAAGAAAGAGAGAGAGAGAGAGACGGAAATAGTGAGATAACGGAGAGGGAGAGATTAAAAAAGATAGATTGAGAAAGGGGAGTGAAAGACGGTAAAATACATGATTTGTAACGTGAGCGCGTGTGTAAATCTGTGTTTTTACGGGCATGTGTTTCCGCATGAAAGAGACTGCATGGATCTATGTGGATAAGGAGTTGATAAACGCACCCTAAGGGTGCGTTTATCAACTCCTTTTCTCGGCAGAAACAGGTTATCCATACAGCTTTCAAGGAATTTTTACGAGTTGATAAACGCAAAGCTGTTTTGAAAGCCCTTCAGGAAAGCCTTTACGAAAGGGTGCGTTTATCAACTCTCCTTTCTCGGCAGAACTAGGTTATCCAAACAGCTTTCAAGGAATTTTTACGAGTTGATAAACGCGAAGCTGTTTTGAAAGCCCTATAGGAAAGCCTTTTCGAAAGTCCCAAATTTGTGGCTATCCAAACAGGTTTCCTAAACAGGTTTTCAGAAACCTGTTTATAAAAGGCTGCGGCTGCGTTTATCAACTTTCCCCTGTTTAAACGGCTTTCGATAGCCCTTTCGATAGCCCTTTTGAAAGCCCTTTCCATAGCCCTTTCGAGAGCCCTTTCCAAAGCCCTGACTGCCTGTACTATTAATGTGCCGCTTGTTTTCTAAGAAGGGACGGCGAAAAGCAATTACCATCATAAAGACATAATCTTCCTTTGAGAGTGACGGGTCATGATGCAATGCCACATGAATCATTATTGTCATCCTATCTGTGAGGCAGCTCCAGTTTAGCACATACTTCAAATATTTCTGAGTGGCAGCATGAGACTTTGGCTGCGTTTATCAACTTTCCCCTGTTCAAACGGCTTTCGATAGCCCTTTCCAAAGCCCTTTAGGAACGGCTTTCAAAATAGGCTGCTTAAGGCTGCGTTTATCAACTTTCTCCAGTTTAAACGACTTTCGAAAGCCCTTTCGATAGCCCTTTCGATAGCCCTTTCCATAGCCCTTTCGAAAGCCCTGTCCACTCCCTGTACTATTAATGTGTCGCTTGTTTTCGTCGGCTGCGTTTATCAACTTTCGATAGCCCTTTCGGGTTCTAAATGACGAGTGACGCTGAAATTCGGTTCAGGCAGGTATTTTAACATGCTAGGTTAAAAATTAAATGTTGTGATATGTGTGATAAATGCTATATCGCCATTTTGAATTTTAATGTGGCTGCCAAGGCAAATAGAACGACTAACATTTGCGGGCATGCAACAAAGTGCAGCAAAATTAAAGCATAATGCACTTTCACTGACGTCACAATTTACATACAGCAGCGCGCACTCATTCAGTTACAAACGCGCGCTCAATCAGGTAGCCTAAATTACAAACCCGAGACAGAGATTTTCAACACTCAAACATGGCAACCATAGAGGATATTTCAAACTGGCTGTCGTGCAGCTAGTCACACATGTCAAATTAATCTTTTATTAAAGTCATATATTACCATGCTTTTATGTATCAAATTTCAATGGCCTTTGTCATTCAGAACTGAAGATAGGGATATTTGACGGTGGCCATATTGGAATTTAAAAAGGCGGCCGACCCAGTGGTCAAGTCTCTTGGATCTGGCAATTTTTGAAATCAGCGCCCCAAAATACCCCTACACTCTAAATATTCTATTTTCCGCCGGATGTGAGCACCTTTTTCACATATCTGCGCCACTACTTTGTATATCGTGGAATTCAATATTGGGTGGTATTTATTTATTTATTTCACATTTTTAAAAAGGGTGGCCCAAGTTAGCATTGGCTGGTTTTCATCGCTGCCCTTTAAACACAACACATAAAACATTGCAGAATTACAGTTACTAACAAACAAAGAAAAAAATTATATATACATTTCAATACAATCAAAAATCAAACATAATATAACGCTTATAGAACAATTTCAAAGGCATGTAAATCCTTCAACGTTTCTAAATGAGCAAAAAATGAATGGAGAAAAACGATGAACAATGACATCTATTGCACGAATTAAACAACTGATAAAACTGTGTAGGTATTAGTAATTAATTTTTTTTTTAATTCTATATTAAAAGACACATATCATGAGCTCCTTTTGAACAAATCTAAGTTGGGGGAACATGTTGGGGGGTACATGTTTTCCAGTTCAATGAAAAACGAAAAAAGTACAGCCAAAAAAAAAATGTGAACCTCTTTTTTGTTACTTCCCTCCCTAAGATACATAAATACGGTGTTATTTTCGCGACAAGAAACTTTCGTGACTTGGAACCGCCGGTCTTTTTCGCAGCATGAAACTTCCACGAATTGCCACTGGCATTAAACGCGTTTAGAATATTAGCTCCTTGCGAAATTTGCGAAAGTTTCATGCTCGCGAAATTTTCTGCAAAATGAATTCAGCATTTATGCCATGAAAATAAAAATTTCACAGAGGGCTCCGACACATGTATTAGTGACTAGGTCCTGAAGGGTCATCCTTCCATATTTTTTTTTTAGCTTTTATCCGCCGTGTAACGGGAATTTCACTAACCAAGCTAATATTTGGACGTTTTCTGAGCGTTCTTGAAACGTTCCAAGTTCGTTATATTTGACATTTTGTCAAAACGTTTTCAGAGCGTCTTTTTGTGGAAGGTTTTCGACGTATTTAAAACGTTTCAAATGGACGTTATAATCACTTTTTTAACGTTTACAAACCAATTAAAAAACCTTTCGGAATTTTTAAGGACCTTCAGGGAACCTTTTGGACGTTATAGACGTCATTAAAAATTTTTAAGAATATTTAAAACATTCTGTTGACGTTCTGCGGACGTCAAGAAAACCTTTGAAACCGTCTAGAGCGTTCAAAACACGTTTTAAGAACGTCTAAAAAGTCTTATGACCCGTTCAAGAATATTTACAGAACCTTTTTTATCCGTCTAGAGCGTCCAAAACACGTTTTAAGAACGTCTAAAAAGTCTTATGACCCGTTCAAGAATATTTACAGAACTTTTCTTATCCGTCTAGACCGTCTAGAAAACCTTTTAGGAATGTCTAATGTTTCGATTTTTATAGGGTATTTGGGGAAAAAAATCATAGTTATGAGATTATACAGGCACAATCTGGGATTAATGTACCCTTATCCTAATCCTATATAATCCTATCCTAGCTTGTTCCTAATGTCCTACCACCTATACCTATACTACATCCTATTCCAAATTGATGAATCTGTTTCACGGGTCAGTCTTTTATATAACAGCAAAATGTTGTAATTGTTACGACCAAAATCACTCTGAGAATGATGGCTCAAAAGAAACAATCAGCTAACGTTCAGGCGGTTTATTAACAGTGATATTGTGGGTACAGACTCGTAATCGGTTTTCACATCAGTACAATAATGATCAATAGAAACAATTATAAATCGGTAATGGAATCACTTACATGCATTACAGCCAAATCTGAAATCGCAAGGTCCATGTAATTCCCTGGAAATGTCCAGATACGATGTTCGATGCACGGCAAAACGTGCAGAATCCGAACGTTATGACGATCGCGTCCAGTCAATGGTTCAAAAAATGCTCCATTTTAGACTATGAATGTTTACATGGATGTAGTTTTCCTTTCTTTTATTCCCTACAGCTTAATTGTTCTTCTCCAAGTGGTTGATAGGGGAATGAAATACTAATAGGAATAGACAAGGCACTATGAATTGTATGACCATTTATATTATAAGCTCCTATTCCTGTTGGGGCTAATTTTAAAATTGAAATTTCATCAGGATTTTGCATCATTTTTCCAAGAATGCGATTTGCTTCATTGTAGATACATTTTATCAGATGACTTTTGCCAGTGCCAGCACCTCCAGTAATAAACAATTGGAATGGTTCAGGTTGCTTTCCATTCACTTTATCTAACAACCACAGTCTGATCGTGTATAAAATTTTTCGCTGCATTTCATTTAATGATCTCATCATCTTATTACTTTCTGCTCTTGACATATTCAGTGATCTACATTCTGTCATAGAAATTGCATCTTTCTGAGGTTGCAAATCTGGAATCACAAATTCAGCCTCTACATCATCAATATCTACAGTAGGTTTTGGATTTTCTTCTCTTTGCACTTCACTTTCAGGACACAAAAGACCCCATGCATCTTCAGGTGGTCCAAATTTAGAAATATATTCTTCTGCTAGTTCAACTTCATGTGCACTTTTTTCAAAGTGCTGGAGATTTTCCTGAACGATGCATTTCACAGTTTGCAATTTGGTTCCCTTTAATTTGACACAGCCTGTGTTATAAAATTCTTCGTAACTTGCTAATCCTGGTGGCTTTAATTGTTCATCTAAACGGTATGGTAAAAAGAGCTGTAATACACTTAAAAAGTATTTTTCAGGCATTGAACTTTGTGAAAATCGAGGATATCTCACAATAGCATTATCAGTTCTTGTTCGTTTTTGAATGTATCCTAGGTCATTTTTCATTTTAAATCTATTTTGATTTTTTTTGTTACCTCTAATTTCTGTTGCACTCAAAAACCTATACTGTGAACAAAATGTTGCAAGGCACATATTTTCAAACTGAGATCCATCAAGTCGTGCTTTGTATTTATCAAGCTTATTTGGTAACCATGCACTTTGATCATTATCTGCTTTGTTTTGTATGACACGTAGTGGTAAACTCATTCTGACAGGATTGGGGCCAACTGGAATAAATTCAACTTTTCTTGAGCATTCCTTTAATCTCAAACTACAAACGCGATATACACTTTCTTGAGCAGAAACTTCTCGATTATTTACATATACATGACCAAGTTTTTTTATAGATTCTCTAGCATCTTCATTTCCTTCTTTTATTTCTAATGCTGCATGAAGTAGAAGCATCCCCATTTCTCTCTCAGATTTACTCATGTATGATACAATATATGCAATGCAAGCATACACATTTGTGATTATTTGAATATCCATGTTTGCATTCCAACATCGAAGCAAGAAAGGATTATATTGATTGACCCAAACATCTGTAGGTCTTCTCTTGATAACTACCTGGTCTTAAGAAGCTATTATATTATTGGCATCTTCAAATTTTTTCTGTGTTGTTTCTAAACGTTCAAAAAATTCTTTTGCATTATCACATTTATCTTCATCACTTAAGGCACCTTTTATTGAGGTTAGTAAGTTTTTTGCTTCTTTCACTGCACTGTCACTATTGGTACTTTTCTCTTTGATTGGTTTAATAATGAATGTCTTTTCAGACGGTGGTCTTGGAAAATTGAATCTACAACTTGCTCCCCTTTTTTTGCAAGACTTGGAATGTTTTTTTACTATGAATCTGAACAGTAGTAACAATTTCATGCAATTCAGGATCCTCGTCTTCAGATGGCACTTCACAGCAAATATACTTATTGATAAAGTCAACAACTTTCTCTTCTGGGTCATGGCTAAAAACAGGAGCATCTTCAACCCATTCTAACATGTGTACATGAGGACTTCCTCTCATCTGAAACTCAATTCTAAAAAAGTAGTCCTTAACTTTACCTATAGGGTGTGCTTCTGACAAAATCACATTTTGTAAAAAATTGTGAAAGCGATTGTCAAACATTCTAGCAGCTGTCACTGGATTAGACTTTAAGAGGTTGCATTTGTCAGCCCATTCTAAATCACTTACTCTTCTTCTGTCACATGTTTGACTCATTAGCGTGTTCATGACTTCAGGCCAACGCATATCTGCACTTGAAAATGAAAGAAAAAATGTCGGGATTCCAATCTGTCTAACCATAGCTGCTACATCCTTTTGTGTTGATTGCCAATAAGGTGGAGTTCCACGTATTTGCTTTAAAAATTTGTATCCTCTATCAGACTTTAGTATCTCTTCAACTTTGTCAACTTTCTTTAAATCCGCAATGGTTACTGAACTGAAATCATCCTTTTTATCTGAACCTTTTCTCAAAGCAATAGAAATACTGGATACTATTTGCTGAATTTCGTAAAGAGATTGAGCAAAAAATATAAATTCTGTATTTCGGGCAAATCTGTTATCAACATGCATGAGTCTATTAAGGAAATAACGTCCAAGTGTTAGTTTGACATCTCTCACATCATGATAAGTTGGTTGACCTGATGGAAAGAGGACTGGGAATGACTTAGCTTCATTGCTTTCATTATTCAGTAATGCAACAGGACTATTTTTTTTTTCACATGGTGCGCAACAAATTATATCATTAAAATATTCATCAATCACATTCTGCCTTCTATCAACTGGCTGGAGATTTGTGTTAAGGGCAAGGCCACATAGACGTTCTTCAAGATCATCACCTTCATCATTTTCCTCAAATGTGTTGTCATCTTTACTTGCACTATCCCCTTGATCTACATTATTACTATCATCATTTTCTATATTTTCTTGAGATAAATAATTGTTCCATTCTTGATTTACTAAAATATCAGAATACCATTTGTTATTACTTTGTAAATATTCAAGGGCTTGAAATACTTTCACTGTGTTGACAAACTTATATTCATAATATTCTTTGTAACACAATTTCCTTTTTAACTTTACAGGTATCAATTCATCATCCATCTGTGGTCGGGGGAGCATTTTTACAGTGTCAATCGTATTTGAAGGTACACAAACAGTAGGACCATGTATGCCACGCTGACCTCCTTTTGGCAGATTCAATAATTTCATAAATGGAATGTTTATTGCAATCAAATGCTGTTCAAGATTATTCAAATTTCTCAGCTCATCTGGAATATCATGTAATTGTAAATTGTTTATGTTGGCTTCTGCTGGAATTTTTCCATCTCGTAATTTCTTGTGACAAGTGAAACAGACCCATAAACAACTCCTCGATGATTTGGCTATCTGACAATTAACATTACATTTTTCATTGCAGATATGCAAATACTGGTCACTGATACATGCTTGATTTACATATTTTGATTTTATACACTTAACTACTTGATTTCTGAAAAGCAACTTAAAACATACACAACAAACATATTCAGGGCCATGTGAAATTGTTTCCCTAAACCTTTTCAATACAAATTCAGGATCCCTCATTTTTTCCTTTTTAACTTCAGAACGTCTTAAGTTGTTTCTGGCAACACTCTGCCTTTGTGTGGGCATTTGTCTGAATTTGATTCGCAAGCTACGTTTTCTTACCATGTTACATTTCTCTCGAAATTCCAAGTCATTCTGATACCTGTCTGCCATATTTTCTTTCATTTTCTGCTTATACACCTCCCTAAATTGTGGATCACTGTGATACTTATCTGTCATTTGTGTCTTACATTTCTCTCTAAATTCTAAATCACTTTGATACCTACAACCAAGTTGCGTCTTCAAATTTTCCCTAAAATCTTCATCTAGTCTGTAATTGTCAAGAATCTTGACTCTTTTATTCATTTGGTATTCAAAGTCACTTTCGTATCTCTCTTTTCTTTTATCCTGGATAAGGTCCTTGAATGCAGCATCAGTTTGATACATCTCTGACTGCCTTTCTCTGCTTTGTTCTCTTTTCTGAGATTTAATTTCACAATTATCATATCTACTTTTTTGTGCCCGTTTCGCCTGATTTTGTTTTCTCTTCCTATATATAGGATCAGTTTGATATCTTGTTCTTTCTGTATCAGCTTTCTTTTGTTTTCTCAAAGTCTTTGGATCACTATTTAGTAGTTCTTCACTGGTTTCACATTCTCCATTCTGAAGGTTATCTTTTCTTCGCATCATTCTCATATGCAACTTCTTTTGTTTCTTTTTGTTTTCTACTCCTTACTTTTATATCACATTGAGAAGGCACATTTCTATCCATCTGACTACACTTCTGTTTTGGTTCTGAACTGTCTTGAAATATCACATCAAAACCAAGTTCGGTTTGAAGATACTTTGTGTCTTGCTCTGTTGATTTTCCTTTTTTAGACCATTTCTTGGGAATCTCCTTGGTTCGAATAACTTCTGCAAAACTGTTCTCTACACTTGAAGCATTTGACTGTGATGAAGCATCAATGCCCATCATCTCTCTTTCCTCCCGAGAATTAATGTGAACAGCACCCACAGACTCTACTACATTAAAATGTACATTTTGAGTGTATAAGATATAAATACCTCTTTCAGTTGTCACTTCATTTATTCTTCCTGGTTTCTTTGCAGAGAACAATTGCCAAGCTAAAAGCTGATCATTGAATGAATAAATATCTATGTCAAGCAAGTTCGCCATGGCGCTCATTTCAGTATTTGAAGCCCACGTTCCATTATCCATTACTTTTTCTTTCAACACATATTCTTCAACAGTTCTAAATTCATGACTTAGTGTGCTACTAAATAAACCATTAGTGTCTAATAAATGTTTGGTAGTTGTTTTTCGGAGAACAGTATGATTCCTTTCAGTCCCAGAAATTATATAAGAAATAGCACGGTAAAAACAATTGCAATCACCAGTAACACTTTTGATTTGTGCAGGATGAGCAATGTCTGTATCTGTTTGTAAAGCACCATCATTAATGTTCACATAATCAATACCTAATTTCCTACATATCATTCTCTTTTGCCTTGCACAGAGTGGTGAAAACTTGAAATTTCTGTCAGGTCTGTCGCCATACTCGATATAGATGATCTCAATATCATCTTCAACATCACTATTCACATTTTGATTATCCTGCACATTTCTGACACCTTTACTCTGCAGATTCACACCATCACATGGTTCACATTTTGTAGAATTGGTCTTACATGTGTTTTCATGTGGATTATCATTATATGATTGATTGAAATTAATTGAACTCAGAGCGTCATTAGATTTGCTTTGAATTTTCACATTAACTCCAGTCAATTCAAACTGAGTACTATTCGGAGAACAACCCATGGAATTGGCCAGTCTTATGCGATAACTGTGTATACCTTGCCAGCAGGAAGTGTGAAGCAGGATACTTTTTCCATTCTCACTGACACAACCGGACTGGTCTCTTCCGTGAGGATCAAAGACATAGAAACCTGTAGGGGATTTGATTATTGCAAATGTACTTTCATTAAACATCATGAAACATGCATCATGTTTGTACAATTCATGTTCAAGGGCATGTTTTAATAATACAGCTCCAAATTCTGCCAGGTATTTTTCATTGCCATCTATAATGCCAAACACTGGACCACTACAATCAATTGCAAATGTATCATCTAAAATATCCAATTCTTTAGGCAAATCTGATATCATCAAAAGGTCTTCATGCATTGTCGAATCTTTTTCAATGTAATAATACAGCTGATTTCCAAGAGTCAAAATTTTGTCAAGATCTTGGGCATCAAATTCATTCGCATTTTTCTTGGCTGAGTAGAGAATTGCTACAAGACTATTGGCAGTACACTGTTTTCCTCGTGAAACACCAAATCTGTAATGACCTTGATTGAAATTACCTTGTGCAATAGATGTCAATTTAGTGGAATACATGACGTCACTTAATCTCTGATCTATTTGTACAACTTGCCTACAAGGCTGATCAACTTTGTCAATTGATCTAACATCATTCTGAGATACATTGCTCAATGTTGTTGCAGACACTGGAACATTATTACATATATATTGTGTAAAGTTGCTGACATTATCCTCAATCATTCCAACAGAAGTTTTATTTTCTGTATCAATGATCAATTCTTCTAAGCTTTGGCTCGAAGCATTTCCATTGAGCTTAAATTCACAACATGAATCGCCTTGATTTTGTGCTTTGTTTATTCTCTTCTGTATTTCATTCATTTCTTGGGCATTACATGAACTTTGCACTTTCAGGTCATTTATGGTGTCATCTTTGTCTTCAACAACATGACTTTTACTTCTAAGCCTGTCATTGTCACCAATAGCTAAAACTTGATTTCTAAAGGGATTTTGAACGTCAATGTTTCATGATGACTGTCAGTCTTAGTTTCTCCACTTTGACCTACTTTACACTTTGACTCATCACTCTCTTGAGGTTCCTCAATTTTACTGGCAGTTTTCTCACGTTTCACAAATTGACCTTTCTTGTTTCTTGCAAGACGTGACTTTGGACGGCCACCACCATAGACACCTTGTACTTCAACACGTTTCACTGGCTTGATCTGTTGAAAGACAGGAAATGTACATACGTGAGCATTCACACAATTTACAAGTCTTGCTGAATTTTCTGATTTGCCTGCAACAGCAGCCCCAGTCATTGTTTCTTCTATCTGTTTTTTCTTTATGCCTTCATTTGTTTTATTGTCTGTGCTTATTTGATGATTTGATTCTGCCGTCTTTTGAGACACGCACTGCAAAGAAAACACAGGTTCCACATACATCTGCACATTTTCACTTTTCAAATTTGAGATCTTTTTGCCATTGTCAACACTTTTTCTGTCTTGTCTTCCATATATTATGCTGCCAGTCATGTTACTTCTATTCTTGTTTCTTTCAAACAAGTCTTTCATTGTTTTGCCAATATATGTTGCACCTGCTGCATGGTAGTGCTTAGATTTTGAACACAGTCTTTCCTTTTCTTTTTTCTCTGTCAATTTAGTCTTTCTTGATTTCACAGTTCTCCAATTATGATCAAAGTCATCTCTTTTTAAGTTCAAATGTCTCTCTGTAGATGGCTTTCTCTGAAATGTGGGATCAACTTTACTTGTACCACAGTCACTCTCCTTGAAATCATTCACACTTTGGACTTCTCGACTCTCATTTCTTTCCTTTATCTTTCTCGCGTACCTCTTCTTTGATCTGTCACATTTGGTTTTGTTGGCTTTGCTTGATTGAGACATGTCATCACCACTCTCTTCATCATGTTGGTGCACCAGTAGTTCAAATCTATTAAAATGAGAAGGGATGCATAAATTATTGAAGATGTCATGGGTATTGTTGCTATTTCCACACAATGAACAAATCCAAATCAATCTATTATTCAGTTCAGTACCACTGCATAGTTCCATACATGTCACATGATAATGACACTTACATGACTCACAGGTTGCATAGCTTTCATTCTTTTTTTAATGTGATTTGCACATACACAGCATGTTTCAAAATCTGAACTGATAATTGATGCACAACTACCCATAATGTCTAAAATTTCATCAATAATTGTCTTAAAGTCAAATGTATCCATCAATTCTGGAGACCCACCATTCCGTTTGTGCTCACATGGAAATCCACTGCTGGCCACATGACAGTGGCATTTACAAGGCTCACAGATTGCATTAGTTTCATCTTCAGGAATTGGGTTGTTACATCCATTGTGATCATTGCCAACATCAGGAATTTTACTATGACAAGAGTTTTGGGGATTCACATTTGCATAGTTACCATCATTCCCATCTGTCTCTTTTGTAGTACCGTCACCAGACTTTCTCTTTGTTTTGATATTAAAGTCCTTCTTGTTTCCGCCATTGTGTTGTTCTTGACCTCTCATTGGTGTCTCTTTGTTGACATGCTGAAAAAAAGGACATGCACCAGTAGAAACATCAACATTCTCATCACTATTTGACTCTTTACGTTCATTGTCAAATTTCCCTTTTTGATTTTGGCATGATTTTTGTGTGACATTTTCAGATTGTAAGTTGCCATTCACAAGAACCTTTTCCTTGACACTCCTGGATGCTTTACAGTCTGTTGTCAGCTGTCGTTTCCTTGTTACACCACTGTGTACCAGTACTCTTTTGATCTGTGGTTTGTGTTTTCCCACTCGAGTCAAGGAATCAGAACAATGAACATTTGCAGAATTTTGTGGATTCTTAACTACATCAGCCCAACTACTCCTATGCATCTCTTTACTTGGATCATTTTTCTCAGTGTACAAGATCACTGTCTGTCTTGACTGCACACATTTAGCATAGACATTCAATAATGTTTCAGTGTATGTTTGCACAGTATAGTCCTTTGACTGTCTACATGCCATATTCCCACTCTGCTTGTGTTCATCATTCTCAAGTCTATTTTTCTTTGTACCTTTGTCACCTGATTTTTGTTTTTTTTTTGCCACTTTTACATCTACGTCTTTCATAGTATTCTTTCATTGCCTTGCCAATGTATGTGACACCAGGTTCAAGGATTACACCATTCACTGATCTTTTGAAGCGTCCATGATCTACCTCTTCATTTTTCGTCACACTGACCTCCTCCAGTTGTTTTTTTTTCCTTTGCATTCTTGCTCTCCTTGATTTGACAGTGACCCACTCATTATCATTCAAGTCTTTACTTTCTGCCTCAACTTCATGATATCTGTTTCTCTCAATTTCATTTCTGCATTCATTCAGTGAGAGAACTTTTCTTCTCTTTTCT
Organism: Diadema antillarum; assembly: GCF_040938485.1. Taxonomy (NCBI): domain Eukaryota; kingdom Metazoa; phylum Echinodermata; class Echinoidea; order Diadematoida; family Diadematidae; genus Diadema; species Diadema antillarum. The sequence goes on along the minus strand of NW_027271843.1, from coordinate 228,894 downwards.
TTCACATACCTCTTCTTCTTTCTGGCAAACCTTGGTTTCCAGTCATTCTTTGTTGATGTGTAACACTCCTGCTCATCAATCTCAGCTTCTTCTCCATCAATATCACACTGAAGAGGCTCATATCTAATGGGATGAGAAGGGATACCTATTGCATCAAAAATACTGTGTGCAATATTGTCAGAGACTCCAACCCTAAGCACCTTCTGATCTGGAGATTCTCCCGCCCGAAACCCCTAGCAAACGGGAGACTCCAAGTTGATGTGTGCGAGGCGCGAAATTCCTAGGGTTCTAGATGTTCTCTGGCGCTATCTAAGGCTTATTTTTTCAACATACGATAGCAATAATTAAGAAATCCCTTCCACCGGGAGACACAGAGCCAGGGCGGGAGAAATCAAATCTCAAACGGGAGAACGGGAGATTTTGCAAAAATGGGCTTTCGGCGGGAGATCTCCCGTCGAAAACGGGAGAGTTGGAGTCTCTGTATTGTTTTGGCCACATTTAGCGCAAATCCAAATCAATCTGACATTGGCGATTCCCTGTGAACATTGCAGTACCATACAGGTCACATGATAGTGACTATGACACGATTCACAAGTAAGTTTATTTTCATGTTCTTTGATGTCATTCCCACATGATAAACATCCATCATTACCATCAGTCACTGTACAACTTGCCAATATCTTGTGAATTTCACTCAAAACACTTTGAAACTCATTCATGCAGTCCATCTTCAGCAAACTTAAGAGGCCAGTACTGGTAGCTGGTAAAGAGAAATGTAACATTAATGTAAAAAAGTTCTAGGTCAATCCAATGAATTTGTCTATGTTTGATATCTGTCTCACACTCTTTATGCTATCTATACCTGAACCTGATTACTGTAATGACGTTCTGCTGGAATGCGTACCATAATAATATGCAGTTCAGGGCACGATAGGTTATTCTTCAAATTAGTTGATTCATTTATTATGTTTTGTAAAAATATCAGCTTCAAGATCTCTGACAGTATAATCATAACAGTATGTACACAGTGTGCCTCGATCTATCTCACTCACTCGTCACGATTACGTGGATATCACATAAACACGTCTGTCACGACCACTATATTGATCGCCTTCAATTCAATATCTCGTCAACGTCTCTAGATGGCGCTCGCGCTATATTCTGCTTATACAGTGCACTCCCGTTATAACGAAATGCTCGGGACCGGCAGTTTTCTTTCGTTATAACGAAATTTTGTTATAACCGAACAAATACAATGTATAACGAAAACAAGGAAACCACGTATATATATCATATCCTGTTTGCTGAATAGTCATAATACACTAGAAAGCTATGTGAAATGTGATGGAATAACTGTATTACAATAATAAACGCAAGATCCCCTCAGAAACTGTGCGTGACACAAGGAGCGAACTCACAGTGGTGTGAAGCGTTCACCCATGCAGAGACGCTATATATGCTTGTTCCGCTACGTGTTTTCGAAAGCAATTCGCATTTCGTTATAACGGAGCACATTTCTTTTGTTTTTCTTTGTCTGTGGCGCTCGGAAAAGACTTCGTTGTAACGGAAATTTCGCTATAACCGTGTTCGTTATAAGCGAATTTTGTACCATAGACTTTAATGGTGATAATTTTGGGACCAGAAGATTTACTTCGTTATAACGAAATTTCGTTATAACCGTGTACGTTGTAACGGGAGTGCACTGTACAGCTAGGGACGTACACTCATCACCAGTCCGTCATCAGTTTTAGTGCAAGTACATGTACGTGTGCGACTCCTGTTTACAGCGTACAATATTTGGTAGTTTCCACTCGACTTAAATAATCTTCTGCACTAAAGTTTTCACAATCGCACCTTCAATTCGCACCCTTCACATCAATAGATTCTACCATGTACACCTGTCACACTCCTATAATCGAGGCTGAAGTTACCATTGACTCTCAACGGTACGGTACTCGAGTGTGAGGTTTACATATACTTCTGTGTCACGATAGATCACGTTGCTCTGTGCGTCACTTGTCAAACAATAAAATATCTTATTTACCTCACGCTAGCTAGCTGTCGGTCAACAGGTCAGCCGATTACAATTCTCTCGACAACTCTGAAGATTGCGCTCTTGCAATTTAAACTGCCTTGTATCTTAGGAACAAAATGAAATTTCTCCTTTTGTTTTCTCAACTTTTCTGAATTGACCTTTTAATGCGAATTCATTTACAACACTTCCACGACCTGAGAATACTTCTTTATTCTTTCGGCTAATTTAATCTAATTGAGTGAACAAAAGGTCTGTCAAAACTTTATCGATAATTAAGCTCAAAACTAGAATAATAAAGAAATGCAAGTTCAGTATTCTATCTCTTCTTTTACAGACTCAAGACAGTTTTTTTCTTGCTTTAATGATACCAGACAGTTTTCAGTTTCAAATTGTATTCCACTTCCACAGTAAAATTTTCACAAAGTACTAGATATTTCTGTATTTGCTCGCACCTTTACTTGGCGTTCTTCAAATCAGCAGCTTCCTGTCTACTACCTGTCACACTTCTATAACTAAGGCTGACGTGATAGTTGGCTTACGTGTATAAGGCTGTATTATACTTCGCACGTCAGTTGTCAAAAAATAGTAGTATGTTATTTACCTCAAGTTGGCGCTCTCGAAGTCAGGTGATTCTAATTGTCTCAATATTACAACCAAAACCGCCTCTTCGAAACACAACTTAATTTCTGCTTCTGTATTTTCCACTTTAGTGAATTGACCTTTCATAATTCTACGACTTCAGAATACTTATTTTATTCTGTCCTGGCTAATTCAACCTAATTGACGTAAAAAGTAAAAAACAAAACGAAACATCAAACCTGTATAGATAATCAAGCTCAAAATAAAACAATCAAGAAATAGAAGTTGAGTATTCTGTCTCTTTGTTGGTATTTTGTTTTGTGTTTTTTATTTTTTATTTTTCGTTATTGTTGTTTTTGTTGTTTTCTTTTGTTTTGTTGTTTGTTTGCTTGTTGTTGTTGTTGTTTGTTTGTTTGTTTGTTTGTTTGTTGTTGTTGTTTTTTGTTTTTTGTTTTTTGTTTTTTGTTTTTTGCTTCAGAGTGTATTTCTCTTCCAGACAGATTTATCTTCGGGTATAACGCAAATAATAGTGTCAATGTAAAGTAATTCCCCTGACAGCACAGGAATTGGTTACTGTTAGATTCAGATGAAATTCATAAGTTATCAAATCTAGAGAAAACGAAATAATTCAATATTCGAAAGCTACATTCAAATCCTAGCTTAGTGGTTTTCACGTGGTATTTTAGTATACACAAACACATTCAATCACATGTCCATTCTATAATCACTTATCTCTTTCTCAAGAATATGTCCGACACATTCAAAGACACAACAAGATCACCAGATGCAGTTTCAGCAGCACAGAGGGAAATAAGAATCTCAGTTTCAATAAGGCAGAAGAGGATCACAAAACTACGAATAACACTGAGTAAGATGTCAAATTCAGTTTGAGAAAGATAGAGAAATATCACAAAATTAAGTTTTACTGAGAAAGAACAGGATCCAAAGATTCAATTAAAGTATCAAAGACAAGAAAAGAGTATTGAGATTCAGAAAAAGAAATCAAGTTATAACATTTAGTTTCTGTAATAGGAAGCAAAACTGAAAGATGTAATGGTAACTTATAAACAAGAAGAAATTAATTCAAAGATTTAGTTTCAAAATAACAGAGCAATATTACGACATTACTTTCAGAATAAGAAAAGATAGAAGGCTTGCAAGAGTAATGGTTTGCTTTAGGGTTCGTTTCTGTTTCTCTGCTTTCATGTAGAATTGTCAAAAGACAGTCTGTCTTTGCTGAGATTATCAAGACGGTTTGTCTTTGCTTTATTACGTAGATCTGTTAAAAGACGGTTTGTCTTTGGTTTATACAGATTTGTTAAAAGACGGTTTGTCTTTGGTTTATGCAGATTTGTTAAAAGACGGTTTGTCTTTGGTTTATGTAGATTTGTTCAAAGACGGTTTGTCTTTCAATTGAGTTTGTTAGGATGACAGTCCACTCCCTCTGAGAGCAGGATCTCTTCATCAGATCAGGAAAAGGGATGAATGAGGAGTTTTACTTTGGGTAAGTATATGGAATGATGATATCAACACACCCTTCTGGGTGATGAAGCACCAGATCCAGACACCTGCATTGGAGATAAAATTAGATAATGATGTCACCTTTCTTAATAACAACTCTTCTTGTAATTACTTTGTTAAAATGAAAGTGATCAGATATTCAAATGTGTAGAAGTTGTCAAGCTGTTTGAAATTTTGTGGCAGGCGAACTATAATGAAAAATGAACAATTGTACTTGTACATAATCATTATTGTATGTGTTTGTGTTCTAACAATAGCTTAATTGTAATACTTAGAAAAGCAAAAAGAGTAATAATTCATAATCCTGATTTTAAATCAAAATGATACATTTTGTGCATATTATACAACATAAATTTCAAGTGTGATTGAATGATCATTTTGTGAAAAAAAAATATGTCGTGCTTTATACTAAAATTCTCGTACACACTGATTTTTAGCCACTATTTCAGAAAGAATTCACAGGCATTTATCATTGCAGGCATAGCATAGCACAGATTATGAACCTGCTGCACTTTAATGTACGATGAGTGGAATTCTTTCTTTCATCTTGCGATCACAACTGCGACATCATTATGTGCATGGCATCCATCAAAATGAGTAATGTTACATTCAGCAGTTTAAACGGTCATTGTGAAATCGTGCATCACTGAGCTGACAAAAGAAAATAAGGAAAATATTTCCTTCACTTGAGACTCACTTTAGACACTTGTCTGTAATGCACACATACATTTAAACAGTATTACAGTACATCACAACGTAAAGTTTACGACAGCATGAATAGGCCTGGGGCCAACATGATATCGTCTGTAATATCCACTTTGACTAGGTCTACTGTCAAACACCAATTTCTGTTTACACAGCAATATGCAAAAAAAAAAAAAAAATAATAAGACAAATCAGTTTCAAATCAAAATCAATCTGTCAAAATATTTTACTTTCTCTTGATAAGTATTTGCAATTCGCAAATGAAATTGCTTGAGCAACGATTCCTCAACATACACTTAGAAGTGACTGTACATACTTTTCTTCGTTGGTTCATCACGTTATAGGAAGCCTAAATGTCAGAGCTACGCCGACGACGCGCAGAGAAGGTATTGAACGTACTAGTCCAAATTGTTTGAGCAATGATTCCACAACAAACATTCAAGTGATTATACGTACATCGTTTTCTGCGTTGATTAAATTCATGTCTATCATACGAAACCTATATTTAGCTTGAAAATACAGCGATGCCGGCGACGCGCAGTGAAGGAAAAAAGGTGCAATTTTTGCAAGTTGCAATACATGCTACACGCGATATGCACTTCACCTAACGCCAAACATTTTATATATTCTACACATCCATTGCACTCTATAGATCTAAAATCGAAAAGTAAATCATGCAACGCTCCCGCTTAGAATAGTATATCATTTAGAATGGTATATCATTTACTCATTATTTATCCAGCGATCCACGTCCGACAAGCTTTGCTTTTTAGTGGATCACTATTTTCCATAATTAAATTTATTTTCCGCTCGCCCACGAAGTATCTATACATTGTTCCTCCTATTTTATCTCGTATACTACATGAATCTTTTGCAAACGTTTGAACAATATTATTTCATGACATGTATACTTTGTACTATGTTTTTGATTTTCGTTGACTGGAAATAAACTATGATTGAATTGAATTGAATAGAATTGTCAATTTTAAAGGAGTGCGCCACCTAGCGTTGAGCGGGAATAGTTTGCTCGGATCGTTTTCCTAATGCGATATATGACATTGATATTGAACTCAAAGATGTCTACTAGTACTACAGTTGTATTTGTTTCCTCTAAGGAATACCAAGTCTTCATATCATTTACTTACTTCTACTTACCGAATCAAATCCTCACAAATTACAAATGTCGTTCACGTTGTCGTAATTGCTATTGATTATACACGTGCACGATAGAGACTACTTCCAAGCGAAATCAACACGGACATGCAAGGTTGTAAGCAGAATGTAGTGCAAAAGCGCTATCATTATTATATTCATGTAATTTGCATACCAAGTAGACGTAGAGTATAGAAACGCTCAAGGCGAGGCGGCTGTTTTTTTTTTCTGTAACCAAACGAGACATTATAATTATATTCATTAAATGTACCATTCTACCCGGCAACAATGGGAGGCATTTATGAATATTTACTAGTATTACGCAGTACGCAAAGCCCCTGCCACGAATATCTAATTGTCTACATGTACTCAATAATACATAAGATGCACGCGCGCGTGTCTGTGTTAGTGTGTGAGTGTGAGTGTGTGAGTGTGTGAGTGTGTGTGTGTGTGTGTGTGTGTGTGTGTGTGTGTGTGTGTGTGAACGCAACGCGTGTTCAAATCGTCCGTGAACAGTTGTAACTCTCAATATAGTCCATGGGCCAAGACCCGAAAAATGGGTTGTTGGTACCATCCTGAGGTGGCAAAACCTTTTTGGTGTCAGTTTGTTTGTCGGGCATAGATATGCTTATCAAGCTATGATAGCATTTCCAAATGAGTAGCTTAGTCATAATAAATGATTTTTTTAACCAGTTTGGTCTCGTTTTTGTATCCCTATACTTCTGAATCGAAACTAACAGCTATACAAAGAAGAGCAATGTCTTCCGTATGTCCACAGGTGTTTTGTTTTAAACGCGGTGCGCTTAGTCTTTATTCAAGGCAGCGAAGGAAATATCCAAAGGGTTATGATGTCCACAGCTGTCACGCGGTGCGCTTAGTCTTTATCTAGACCAATGTACCATTATCATATCTACAGTTCCTCATAAAAGGGATTATCTACACTGTTTTCATACTACCCTCTCAACACACACATCAGTTTTAAACAAAAATCACTCTGTTCATTTACAATATCATTCATTATAATGTATCGTAGTGTACCGGTACATTGTTTTTCCATTATCTTTTATTGTTGGATGGAAATAAAGCGACATTGGCGTGGTGTTAGCGTTTTCACCGTACCGTTTTCGCCGGAAAATGATAACTAATTGAAAAATACGGTAAAATTCACGAGGAATTGCTTTTGTTGTTGTTGTTGTTGTTGTTTTTAGATAAAAGGATATACACTGTATCATAAGCTTTGGATATTCCCTTCGCCGTCTAGAATAAAGACTGAGCGCTGTGGACATCATAACCTTTGGATATTCCATTCGCTGCCTTGAATAAAGACTAAGCGCACCGCGTTTACAACAGAACACCTGTGAACATACCACAGAGCTGCAATTTACAGCTCTATGGAACATACAGAAAACAGTGCTCTTCTTTGTATAGCGGTTAGTTTCGATTCAGAAGTATAGCCTAGGGATATAACAACGAGACCAAATTGGTTAAAAATTCATTTATTATGACTAAGCTACTCACTCAGGTGGTACCAATATCTGGCCTGGCCCATGGACTAATAACGAGCCCCTACATGACATTGTACTAAACTGAACCACGGAGGTGCGATTCCACCTCACTGATTGAACTGTTCTAATGTCTATAATGATGGTCGGTGTGAATAATTCAGGACTGACTACATGTAGAACAAAGTAATATTCAAGGCTGAGTATAGGATCTCCAGTCATTGGGCCATTATCAACACTTTCAGGGAGATGAGATTTAAAATTTGACCAGTGAAACATTCAAGAACTGGACTCTGCTGCGCTGAACGAGGCAGCGACTTCACTGTTCGTATGGGCTTCTCAAGAATTACGCCACAATTAACAAGATCTAAATTAGTCAAGAACGAATTACATAATTGAACTTTGAACTTAGAACATAATACAAGTGTACATCACATCATAAAATCATGCTCCATCAAAGAGAGAGAGAGAGAGAGAGAATGCGCGTTAAATTCTAAATTTGTAGTATTGGACCTCATACAAAGATGGGGATCGGGGATTATCTACGTTAACTATCACAGCGCATAACAAAATAAATGGTGGCGTATAAAGGAGACCTTACAATTTAGGATGATTTTTCAGATTATGAACAAGTATAAATTGGTTATACTGAGGACAAAGTTTCAGAATTTGTGATAATTGGGATTAAGAATAAGAATATTTTCAAAATTTAGAACAAATTGCAATAAACAATGATGACGACATGTCACAATAAGAATGTATGAGTTAGGGTTCAAGGAAGCAGAACAAAAGAAGAAGGCATGCGTAGATTATAGAGGTGAAATGGCAAGCAAGCGGTATTGCAATGGAATTACACTGCTACATTTCTGAAATATGCGAAACTCCTATATCGTTATCCTTGGTCAGTGTAATTTGCTTCAGGTTTTTCAAAGTATTGTTTCTCTGTTAAAAAACCACAATAAATTACACAAATCTACACATCCACAAGGAGTTGTCGATTTATGTACTACATGATGTGAAATTATGAAAATCGTCTTGTATTTCCGTTTAAAAGAAAACACAAACACAAACACACACACAGACACACACAAACAAAATATTTATTGTGCCACAAACTTCTTTGCAAAATCTGAGTTTATTCTTCATTTTCACTCGTATTTATTCAACTCGTATGCAAGCCCCGCTCGAGGCTTGCATATAACGTGAGTATAAGGGGATTTTGTCCTATGGCGTTCGGCAACAAAAATACTCCTTATATTAAAAAATTTGGTATCAAATTCAAGGAAAATATGTAATTTATCGTCACATGTTACTCTCTAAAAAAAAATCGAGTGAAAATATTCACTCTTAAAAGAGTGAATACAAAAAAGAGTGAATTTCGAGTGAAATTGGAGTGAATTTTGAGTGAAAATGTTCATTTTCACTCATTTTGGAGTGACGTCAGGGAGCACTCCAAAATCTTCGAATGATCCCTGACGTCACTCCCAAATGAGTGAAAATGAGCATTTTCACTCAAAATTCACTCCAATTTCACTCGAAATTCACTCTTTTTTGTATTCACTCTTTTTAGAGTGAAAATTCTCACTCGATTTTTTTAGAGAGTACTCAAATTATTGTACATGAAAAATATCATAGCGTAATTTGAGCTTGAAAAATGATGAAAAAAGTAATTCGCGCAGTACACGTTCAAGACGTCAAAAGAATACCATTATTTGGTAGTCTATCTCTTAATCTTTCTATCCATGTAAATATCTTGATAATTTGGTGTTTAAACCGGTCAGGAACCAGTAAAATATACATCAATCTCGGTGCTGATCAGCTTGAAACCATGCAATCTCAAGAGTAAGCTCTCTCATTAGACAGCGCTTGCATTCTTTCCTAAACTACTCTTAATCAATTCGAGTATTTCATTTTAAATTCTACAGAGCAATAAAGCTTGCAATTCAACGAAAGGTGAAATGCGTTCTTCGTCTCGTAATTTCGCCTTGCAACAAGAGCGGTCCACAGCATGACTTGAAAGCGTAAATTGGAATGCTAGACATCTCATTGTAACGCTTTGAACCAAAACACGTGTTTGCATGAATTACGAAGAGTTGTCTCTCCTTTTCTAACACCTCCCTCACTCAACAAACAAGTACGGATGTTTTCATTAGTGATATGGATTTCATGAAATACTTCCCGAATTGCACATAACATCCGCTTAATCATTATAAATGCACATTTTAATTCTAGTGCAAGAGGCATGTTGCTGGGACTGCAATTACCAGTACTACTGTAATTATCATCTCAATTAGGCTGCGTTCACATAGAAGTATTCGGTATTCAGTATTCGGGCACCGAGTACACCATCACCCGCACCGTCAACTCGCCATCCCATGCAGTGAGGATTTCTTCCTCCTACATCCCAGCAAATCTTATCAACAATTTTTAAACTGGATCAGAATGTCAGTCAACATGCTTATTTTTGCTAAAGGGCAAATCCAGACCAAAATTGTCATTATTTCATAAGCGAGAGACGGTATACGCTGCAAGAAAATCGAACAAGCTCGATTCCCACTTTCCTATACTTTTCGCAGCTATTCGGTACTTTCGAATAGTGCCCTCCTATGTGAACCGGTGTGAGGAAATCCTATCGTTCGATTCAAGCTATTCCCGTGCCCTCGAAAAACGAGCCGGAATACCCGAATAGTATACTTCTATGTGAACGCAGCCTTATGAACACGCCCTACCCAAAAATGTATATCAAACCAACAAGTAGGAAAGTTTTCATTACCGATTTGAATTTCATGAAATACTTCCCAAATTGAACATTACATTCGCTTACTCATTATAAATGCACATTAGTGGAAGGCAACTTACAGTTACGACCAATGTACCAGTAACAATGCTAGCTATGGAATTCGTGTTAAACAAAAATGATCTTGCACAGCGAGACCAGGTGACCAGAATGGTCCGTCAAACAACCCTATGTGGAAGCATCTATTTGAGTATCTGAATATAAAAACGACCCAAGTCCATGAAAGACCATTAGTAATCATCTAATTTAAATATAGCGCACACGTAAAACGGACTCGTAATATTAAACGCATGTTATTCGTATATTACAGATGTTACGCGGCGAAATGAATTTGGCATGAGGTATAAAAGCTTAGGTTACATTCGAAATTACCTTACAACGTACGAAATGGCTACTGGAAAACTGTATATTTTAGAGGCGTTCCAATTAAGGAACACATCCGAGGGGCGCAAATACGTGGCAGGAATGGCTGTTGACGTGAAGGCGGAATCGGCGTCAATTCTACCGGTATACTATAATCACGCAGGCACTCCACTCGAAGAGAAGCTCAAGAAACTTCAGGTGAACCAACGTGTCATTGTCACTTCGGTGATAAGAACTGAAAAAAACTTACGGCTGACAAACAGTTCAAAGGTATGTTGTACATAATTATCAATTACTCTCAGCACGTTTATACTTAGAAATGAATCACAAATTATGAATGAGCATGACAAAAATCAAACAAAATGAACGTCATGCGCTTGAGTATTATCGAAATACTAGACTAACTCTATTTTCATAAAAATTACGATTCTACGATATACAATTAAAGTATTTCAATCAAAATCAGCAATAACGAGCATTTCGGGGTTTTTTCCAGGTTATAGAAACATAAATTACATATTAGTGCGTCCTAAAACTCATCCTTTCTCACTCCAATACCTACACTTTCTTCAACGTAACAAGAGTACGAGCAAGCATGAACTAAATTAACACTTATACCCCTTTCATAAACTCATCCTCCAATTATCCGCATAAGAATAATGCGGACAATTCAATAAAAATGCGTTCACAAACTCTGAAAATTATCCGTATTATTTTTACGAGCACCCGTCCCGAAAAAGGCGGATAATCGTCATGGTGACGTTTGGTTCTGCTAATACACCTGTAGTCCCTTTCTGTTCGAATTCATGACTGAATGTGACTCGGTCGAGAGGACCTTGGGAAAGCTACACTGAATCGACGGCCAGCGCCTGCGCACACAGACATCTTATCCGGATCCGTTCATGGATTTGAAATTTGCGTTGACTGTTAGCTCTCCCGAGGTCCTCTCGAACGAGTCACATACAGTAAACATTCAGTCATCAATTCGAACAGAAAGGGACTATTGGCAGAACCAAACGTTGCCCGAAGCCTGTTTTCAATACAATGTACTTCAACTTAACTGGTAACTCTTCAAATTGAAGAAATTTTTGGATTTTAAGTTGATATTTACCCGCGATACTCGGTCTGTCATGCTCCTGAATGCTAGAATGCGCAGCCCCATTACGCTATGCGTAGAGGCTGCTGGTCGCAGTTAAAGGACAAGTTCACCTTCATAGACATGTGGATTTTGTGAATGCAGCAATATTAGTCGAACACATCAGTAAGAGTTTGAGGAAAATCGGACAATCTGTTCAAAAGTTACGAATTTTTGAAGTTTCTGCTCAGTCACGACTGGATGAGAAGACTACTATAGCTTGTGATGTCACATGTGTACAACAATATAAAGAAAGAATAAAGAAAATTCAACACATTTTCACTTTTCTCGCATAACAAAAGAACACTCAACTTCTCTCTTTCAGAAAACAAGGAGATTAATATTACCCTTAACATGTCAGCAATAATTCGAAGAAATGTGCAGATTATTCAAAAAGTAAAGTTTTTTGAAATTCTCTTTTTATTTTCCTTATATCGTTGTACGCATATGACATCATACACTGTAGTAGTCTTCTCATCCAGCAGTGATTGCGCAGATACTTTTCAACGGAGTGTCCGATTTTCCCCAAACATTCACCGATGTGTTCTGATATTGTTGCCTTCACTCAATCCACATGTATATGAAGGTGGACTTGTCCTTTAATTGCATGATCACTACGACATGAAAGCACTTTGGGGCGAGTAAGTCTCACAGTGTTAGTTATATCAAAGGTACTTTAAACTGAAACACAAACTAAGACAAGGAAATTCAGGGAAACTTTTGAGGTACCAAAACTTTATGTTATCTTTAAGGAAATACAGTCCAACCTCAATAATATCATGTAACCATGTCGTTCGAACAGTAGCCATATCTGGACAAAATGATATTGCTGGATAAGGCAGATACATCTATTAGTCCAGGCGCAGGGACCCCCCCCCCCCCAAAAAAAAAAAAAAAAAAATGACTTCGTTCAACCCACCCCGCAGAAAAGGTCTGACTGCATGGGGTGGTCAGTTGGACCCTCTGGAACACCCCTAGGTAGTACGTGATTCCAAATTGTGGTATCAATAAAATTTTACAGGCCACTTTAGTTGCGACAAGACCACATTCTTCGAGAGAGAGAGTGCGTACGCCAAGACTACTACACGTACCACTAGCACTGCTACAGGCGCCAATGCCAGTGGTGTGTGTAGTAGTCTTAGCACACACAGACTTTTTCTGCGACAAACATGGGTTTTTGCCTGCAAACTAACTTTTCACGCTAAGCTGAGGTCGGCGTAGTGTAGTTTCCAGACGTTTTTATTTCGTCTTTATTTCTCCGAGTTGAGCCAAGCCGAGTGAGAGCGCATACCTAGTGATTGTGACGCCCAAACCAATTTTGGGGGCAATCACTGGGTATGCGCCTTCACTCAGCTTAGCGCAATACAATGGGCTTCCGCACAATACACAAGCTGCAACTGAGAGAAATGAAGACGAAATAAAAACGACTAGAAATTAAGACTAGGGTCGGTGACGCTTATCGCTATTGGGGCATCGAAAATGACAAAATTATCACAGTTTTTGCATTTATTTCACGAAGAATTCATCAAAACGCCTTCAAACTATATTATTATTATGTGCATGTTGCTAGAGATGTCAGCAATACAATGGGATACATTGTAAAGTCTAATATTGTGCATTGTTACCATGGTAACCGGATGCCTACAGGTGATTGGTACCCCCCCCCCTAAAATATCTGGAATTTAGACAGGTTTGTTTCTCTTCCCTTTCGTGCACATCACCCATTGTAGATCTGATCTTAAAGTACCTACCTCTACACTGTAAATTAGCCTGGATAAAAGAGAAAAGACACCCAAGATTTTTCCCTCATTCTCTCCTTAGCCTTAATTCATTACTGCACGTTTTGATACAAGTTTACATATCATGATATTTCATTTTATTCTATATTTTATATTACAATAGCTAACGAACACAAGAGTATGCTCAATTCTTTGATGGATAATCCAGCGCACGTGTATATTCCTTCTTTGGAAAGGAATTTATTGGCATTTTTTTAAAACTTTCTTTAAGAACATAAACAATCAATTTCCTTTGCTCTTTTCCAAGATTGTTTTGAATAACCATCACTCTGTAAATACTCCAAAGAGCTTACAATAGAATATTGGCTTTGCTCTCTGTATTAACCTATATTTTTAAGGGAAATTTGTGTCCATACATTGTTAAAAACTATTTGCCTATACTTTGAAGTCAAATTTGTTTTGAAAGTACGACAGATGCAACTTTTTTCATGCATTTTACAATTTGAAAATTATATCTTTCTTTCAATAACCGTTTATTATGCCTTTGCTTACAAGTTTTGCTGTAACTTGAGAATGCTTCAAAATATCCTTCACGTATAATGTCGTACACTTATGCAGAAGGAATGGCATGCTTATTGAGCTTTTTGAAATTATGGGCTTTAGTTATTGACAGCTGAATCCTGATTGGATAATACTCGTTGCCATGGCAACAGGAAAAAACCTTCTGTTATGATACTCAATAAAAAAGTGCTGTATATTTCTTTTTAAATTGTATCTATAAGATGAAAAAGAAATCCAAAGTTTGCAGCAGTAGGAGGCATTTTGGGGGTTACGAATCACCTTCAGGCATCCGATTACCATGGTAACCATGCACAATATTATAATTTACAATCAATCCCACTTTTTGACCGACATCTCTAGCAACATCTACATATATAGTTTTATGCAGTTTTGATGTATTCTTCTTGAAATGAATGCAAAAACTGTGTAAGTTTGTCGTTTTCAGTGCCCCAATAGCGACAAGCTTTACCGACCCTAGTCGTAATAACTAGCCGTTTTCATTTCGTCTTTATTTCTCTGAGTTGCAGCTTGTGTATTATGCAGAAGCCCGCTGTATTGCGCTAAGCCGAGTGAGGGCACATAGGCCTACCTAGTGATTGCGATTCGGTCGTCGCAAACACCAGGTATGTGCTCTCACTCGGCTTGCTTGAACTCGGAGAAATGAAGACGAAATAAAAACAGCTAGAAACTATACACTACACCGACCACAGCTTGGCGTGAAAAGTTACTTTGCAGGCAAAACTCTTGTTTTTCGAAGAAAAAGTATGTGTGCGCTAAGACTACTACACGCAGCACTGGCACTGGCGCCTGTAGCATATGACGGGCGTGGAGTGACGAAATTCAACACAACCCTACAACTATACAGCCATGGAATGGATGTCAGGTTTTAACCAATCAGAACGCAAGAAACCGTACAACTATGCAACTGTGCAACTATGCAACTGTACAACTGTACAGCCCTAGAATGCCTGTATGGTTGTCACTCGCACGGGCCGAAGTGCCATTAACCGAACAACCATACGTCCCTGCATGCATTACGGAACGCCTGTCGGGTTTTAGCCAACCAGGACGTGAAAAACTCGACAGACATACATAAATACATGAATGTAGGAACGGCTGTAGTGTTTTAGCCAATCGGGAAAATCTCGAAAAAACCCGACGGACATACATGCATGGGTGTGGGAAAGACTGTAGGGTTTTAGCACACCAGAATACAATAAATTCGACAGACATACATACATGCATTAGTGAGGGACGGCTGTTGGGGTTTTAACCATTCAGCCTTTCCCTCTGCACGTAATTAGCCTTGGGGCTCTGCTAACCACTGAAATCCCCTGACAGATTTATTGTACCGTTGGTGCAATGGTCTCCATTCCTTTCCACATCAAGGGTTCATGACCTGCCCCCTAAGGCAGCTGTGGACGTATACTCAGGGAGGTGATTCGAGAGAATGACACTATACATGTGTGTATATCTGTCGAGTTTATTGCATTCTGGTGTCCTAAAACCCTACAGCCATTCCCACATTCATGCATGTATGTCTGTTGGGTTTTTCGCGTCCAGATTGGCTAAAACCCTACAGCCGTTCCTACACTCATGTATTTATGTATGTCTGTCGGGTTTTTCACGTCCTGATTGCCTAAAACCCGGCAGCCGTTCCTACACTCATGTATTTATGTATGTCTGTCGGGTTTTTCGCGTCCTTATTGGCTAAAACCCTACAGCCGTTCCTATTCTCATGTATTTATGTATGTCTGTCGGGTTTTTCGCGTCCTGATTGGCTAAAACCCGACAGGCGTTCCGTAATGGGATGCAGGGACGTATGGTTGTTCGGTTAATGGCACTTCGGCCCGTGCGAGTGACAACCATACAGGCATTCTAGGGCTGTACAGTTGCACAGTTGCATAGTTGCACAGTTGCATAGTTGTACGGTTTCTTGCGTTCTGATTGGCTAAAACCTGACATCCATTCCATGGCTGTATAGTTGCATAGTTGTACTAATTTTGACTCCCCTCGCCCGCCATAGTAGCAGTGCTAGTGGTACATGTAATAGTCTTGGCGTGCACATACTCTTTTACGTTTGTTCCAACAAATCATGATGAAAAGTGGCCAGTAAAATTCTACTGACACCACAATTTGGAACCCATCTTCCACCCTGTCTGGTCAAACCTTTTCTGCGGGGTGGGTTGAACGAGCTATTTAGGTAGTTGATAGAGCCGGGGGGGGGGGGCCTCCCAGGCCCCCCTCCAGATCTCGGCCATTGACCGCGCGATCGCAACGAAAATTGGCAGATACATTGCCTATGATGTAATCTAAAATACCATGAAGTTAATTTTTCAAGAAATCATCATTTATGCTAAATTATGCTAATTTATGCATGATGATGCATAAAATCAGACTATTTGGTATAAAGCACACAAAAAGCTCAAAACAGGCACATTTTTTGTGTAAATATTCTTTTTAGTGTCCTTAGCAAATGTAATTAAAAAAATTTGATTTCAGAAACAATTCTTAAGTATTTTATTGTTTTTTGAATGTATTTCTTTGTTTTTTCAACTTTATGTTTTTCATTGTTTTTTCGATGAAATTTGTCCGCGACGTCGCTGCGAACAAGAAAATACGTTATTCATTTGATTTTAATCAATAAAACACCAAAATAATCATGCTTTTATGAAATTTGCCAGTAAGCACAGTTTGCATTGAAATTGTACACGAATTAACGTTTTTGAGCAATTTTTGGTCTGACATGCATGTACATATTTATGCGTAACTTCGGAACTGCGCGCCTGGGCGTCGCAAATTTGGTGTCAAAAGATGCGGGAGACTCGAAAGAAAAAAGTCATGAAACGTCGCGGCGATAGCTTTTTGCAATTGCGATACAATGCACGGAACGTCGAAAGGGGGCCTCAGAGACCCCCCCCCCCCCCCCCGGGCTAGTTAGGGTTAAGCCCCTTACACGAATTAGCGCCTTGACTATATGCTCACGCATGACACTTGTAATCAAATTGTGTTTGATATTATTAATTGACTACCGGTATTTAATATTATAGTTTACATAAATTAAAATTTCATGTTTCACTTTTCAATAATGTGGAAATCAAACAGAATGTGATTACGTGAATGAAGTACACTTCCTCATTATTCCTTCTAGCAACAGTATTTTGGTTGGTAGAAATATAATGTACCATAGCGATTAACGCTGTCCTGAATCACAATTACTTTGTAAAGAATAAAAAAGTGTTTCACAGTTGTAGTCATATTTTGCACTGAATTATGCAAAGAAAATATGTGCCAGACCATATCTGAATAATACAGCAATCCAGAAAAGTGATTGGTGGATAACTGAGGTTGGACTTTCTGTAATGACGATTTCTAAAAAGACAAGGATCCATGAAAATTTCTTTCAGTGTAGTGAAGGAGAGTCATTTTTAGAGCAGGATGGAATCATAGTATCAGACCCTCTCGAACAATTGGTCAAGAACACCTTTCTAGCTGCCAAGGTGATTTGGAAGCAGAATAAACAATGTTCTCCAAAACAGACTTTTCTGACCTGGGAAAAGACTGTTGTACTTCAACAAACTGTAGGGGAATAAAAGAAAGGAAAACTACATCCATGTAAACATTCATAGTCTAAAACGGAGCATTTTTTGAACCATTATTTCATTTTATTTTGATTATGCATTAGTTTTGATTAAAATAAAAGTTGTTTATTCGTGCACAGTTATGCTCAGTGATTGCTACGTAGATGTGAATAAAAAGTGTAATGTCTGTAACATTTGTTTGAAATTACATTTTGAGTAATTAAAAGTTTGAATATCATAATAGAAAGTTAAAAGGCTGATCTATATGTTATTTATAGATCACAAACTGTATTGCAGGCATTAAATAAGTTGCTTAAATTCCAATATGATAGAAAAGTCAACAAATTGTTAAAGTAGAGCTCCATACTAAACAAATAGTTGTCAAATTGGCAACTCCTGAAATATACAATGTCATGAAAGCGCTATGGCAACATTGTCAAATGTGTATCGATTACCATCCAAAAGAAAAGGATAAAAAATATTAATACTTGCATGTGACTCTTCCCACTTAATGAAAGTGGACAAATATGTAATATCCATAATGCTTAGAATGTAATGTCTGTAATGCCACAATTATAGCTCTAGGAGGTACATGTGCCATCTATTTCAATAAATTTGATTTTATTTTCTTTAAACATTTCTTTACCTTTCA
Organism: Diadema antillarum; assembly: GCF_040938485.1. NCBI lineage: Eukaryota > Metazoa > Echinodermata > Echinoidea > Diadematoida > Diadematidae > Diadema > Diadema antillarum. Next base: position 210,572 of record NW_027271843.1, on the reverse strand, counting down.
ATTTATTCCTACATTGGTCTAATTATGTGTTTAAACTCACAGACTTTTCAATGATTGTATAGACATACAAAAACTCATGTCCAAAAAATGTAATGTGCGTAACGGCAAACATTTTATGCAGTAAGTGCCATATAATGTGGTGAAATGGATTGAAATTTTCACTGTTTTTCGTATAGCCTCATATGTGAATGATTCCATTGTACGAGTTCAGAATGAAAACATTGTTATCTTAATGAACTTTTGAAGTTGCAAATTTTGTCTGAAATGTAATGTCCGTAACGCTGGAACTGCCCATGTCTCTGTGGCGTAAAGATCTAGGAAACAGATGAAAGAAGGTCACAGTCATACACTTACTACTAAAGCGATTGTATAGTTTTGGTTGAGACCTTATTTCAGGTTTCTAACATTTTTTGGTGAGATAATGAGAAACTTCTCATGAAATATGAAAGAGCATGCAATTCTATGAGGAATTCAACATTTATTTGATGAAAATTCTTTTTGAAATGGCTGAGATATCCAAAACAACTAACTTTATTACGATCACTTTGTATTACTTTGTTTTTTTGATGTTTCAGTCATTCCAAACCCAATTTTCATCAAATAAACTTCGAATTCCTCTTAAAATGGTATGCTCTGTACTATTTCATAAGTGCTTTCTTGGTACTCGCAAAAAGTTATAAGCGCAATTCTCATCTCCACCAATACTGTACCATCCCTTTAAAGATAAAGGACTTGAGGATGAAAACGGGACATGTTCAATAAAAGGTCAGACTATTGACTTGGTAATCTATAGTAATAAAGCCTTTAGCATTCAGAAATATCAAAGGTGTCACATTCAGTGGATATCAAATAATGACTTCTATCACATTGTGTATGGTTCTTCTCTTAAATTCTTGATATTTCCTCACAAAAATCATCCTGTTCATTTCACTCTGCTCTCTTTTCCTTTTAAAGAAATGTTATGTCCTTCCTCTTCAACGTTTGTTCAATTTATGCTGCATCAGACCCATTCAATAGTCCCTCAGCACTATACTTAGATTTTGTATGAAACCATGAGACTTTTTAGCACGAAAATATACATTGTACATTGATATCAGGGACATTCCATTTTATTTCCAAGTGACAATTTAGTTCTCATAATGGAAAAAAATGGAAGCACCTTGCCACTTACCCAATCAGCGATCTTGTATAGCCCCGACTTCATCCACATAGGAAAGCAATACTTCTTGAATACAGGGAAATCGTTTTGTACATCCATGATAAAGACAGGTGTCCAACTGTCTTGATTATCACAGCTGATTGCTTCCCCACACTGTCAGTCTTCTCGACGTGTAGTGAAAGCTCCCAACGAGCTTTCTAAAAACTGTGCATTACTGAGCTTTCCACCTGAAAACAATGAGCATTGAATTCATTTTAATGAAATTAATTCATCAATTTCAATTTATACAGATCATCACAAAAACTGAAAAATTTGAAGTCAATGAAGATATTGTCAACGCTTTCCTCAAGCCGGAATTCATCACCATCGCCGACGCCAAAGGGAGAAGAAGTGACAGCCTATCAAGATTCTCCCTTCAGGGAAAAATTACACAGGTACATTGCAACAAGTCCTCCCCCCCCCCCCCCCCACAAAAAAAAAGGAAAAGTGTTCATTAATTCAGTCAATAGTAACAAAAATCCTTTAAAAATATACATTGTACACAGTGGCCAAAATTCACAAAGGTGACACGATTCAAATTATGGTTTAAATCATAGACAAATTGTAACAAAACGAGTTGAATGAAGAAGCAATCACTCCAATTAAGAATTGCTATAAACTCTCTACACACAATTATATAAACAGACAGATAACAAGCATAGATGTTTTAAGTCAAGGAAATAAGCACTCTTTCACAAATTGTTTTTTCCAAAATCCTGTTAATATTTGTCCTTTTATAATTTTAGGTATATGACTTCATTTTATATTATTTATATTTGTTTTCTCATCTACAAATGTACCAGTGACTGTGTACAACTTTGGAATTTTATAACTTTGAACAATGTTGTCCCATTTTCTGACAATTCTCTCATCTATTATACTAAAGTTTTTGTAAATTTACTCGATTCACATGTACAATATACATGTATGAAAGACCATTGATCCTTTAACCACCACAAAGCTTGCCAATCATAATAGCACCTACAGTACATTGTACTTGAATTCCTGCCAACTGAACTCAATAAGAAATACCAAGTTTTGTGAATACCATACTTCATTACCGTCAATGTGCTATGTATGTAAATTCTGAGTTATAAAAATGATCTAAATTATTCATTGTATATTACAAAGCACAAATTTGTATGAAAAGAAGTCCCCTTTATTCTGACATGTAATTTCACTGAATTATTTGTCATACAGATGAATGACTGCGTTCAAACGGACCGCTACACAAGACGACGACTTGAACTGTCGAATGTGAATGACAGCGTGAACATTGTGCTCTGGAATAATGCTGCCGTCCAATCTCAAAAAGCAGCAATGGGATCATCCATTAAGATCACATGCCTCACAAAAGGCAACAACCAAATTAACTCGACGTCCTTGACTGTTGTTGAAGTATGTGCTAAACAAAATCTATTAAAAGATTTTTTAACATTATACAGAAATTATAGTATTAGTGAATATTTAAAAAAAAAAAGGTTTTAATAGAGGTGGGCTATAGAGGGTCAGTCTTTGGTCACATTTTCAGAACATGCTCATCACACCTTAGTTTGAAAATTCAACCCTAAATATGGGAAAAAGATTAGTATCATGTAGAAGATCTGGTTTTACACTAAAATTACCATTATATTCCATTTCCTTGACGCCTAAAACATGGGGTCAGACATCAAAACCATCACAATAGACCAAAAAATAGCCGAGTTATATTAGCTAAAAATGTCTTTTTTAAGCCGAAACGGCAGTCATCTTGGATTTTTAACGATTTCAGCCGGGGCACCCTGGATTTCACATTTTTTCATTCTTTTTTTCAAAAATCGTGTCAGTAGGCATAAAGTCATCAAACTATTTGTAAAGTGTGATGAGCATGTTCTGAAAATGTCACCCTCTATAGCCCACCACTAGTTTAACATTACATCTCATGCCAAGAAACCATGAAATTGTACAGAGCATATATGTTTCTGGACAATTCTGCAGTTAGTAATGTTACATTTAAACAAATTTAGACATTATTTTTACAACTAAATCACCATTTGTTCATTTCCAGTTAAAATCATGTTAAAAACATGTTTGTCCTTCCCAGGTTTATGATATAGAAAAAAAATGAATTTACAATCCAATAAATATTACAATTGCTATGGCAACTAAAACAGCTGGTTCGTGACATTACAAAAAAAAATGACATAACCAAAAATCACTGTCTTGTAGCAAAAAGTGTGCAAAAATTAAACTTAATTCAAACAAAATGTTACATTAATTTCAATTATTGCACCATGACAAATGTTCACGCAAATATTTCTTAGCAGTTTGACTGATGATTTATCAGCTAAACCACCAACAGCATTGTTAGTAACGTTACAGTTTGGCATAATGTTGTAGTGTAATGTTTCGTCTACTATCTGCCAAAATTTCAAAGCTACCTGTAAATGATGAAAGGAAAGGCAAGAAATCAGCATCTTCCTGAGCCTTAATGTTTTGACTTTCAACATAACAGAAATGTGTCCGAAGATTTTGATTTACAAACTGTAGTGCCACAGCTAGACTCCGCTCCTACAAGGGAGTGATCTTATTGGTCAGTGTGTGGCACCCTCAATACTCGTTAGTCACACTAGATCGCTGGCGCTAAGATTGAATGAACATCGCGGAGGTCACTAGGAGCACTACCTTCTATTGTCAAGCAGTGAAAAGTGTCTCGCCTCCCGTCGATCATGATAGTGTCAGAAGGAAAACTTGAAGGCGTTTTTCTAGAAATTCTGATTTCCTCAACCACTTGACATCCACTAATAAAGTCACTGATATCTCCGCAACCGAGTACTTTTATGAGTTGCGTTATACATGTATATGATATTAAAGTAGAAGAGTAAGGGAGTTATGTCATGCTAATTTCAGAAAATTGTCCTCCCCCGAATGTCAGATTCTTTTGTTGTAGCGGGTCACAATTTTGCAAACATTTTTACTCATCATGTCAATAATTACAAATTGTATGACTCTCAACCTACTTACATCAATATATCAATATTGAAAAATATCATTTTCATGTTTTATTCCAGACTACATCGGCTCCATCAACAGAAATGAGAGGGGTAATAATTGGCCTGGACGATGACGATGGGTAAGAAGAAATGTCTACAGTCTTAGATCAATATTATTTACAATAAAAACCAAGTAACACTTTACATCACATCATGAAAAAAAAAAAATGTAAAAGAAAATTCTTTCTCATACCTATCTAAATAAATTTGAGCAATTGCATGTACGAAAGAAGCATAGCTACAGCATTGATTTTTTTAATGTATTTTTTTGGAAAGTGTTGAAATTGTATGTCTTGTATCATTATTCTTTTACAGCAATCCACTTCTCAGGTAAAACAATGGGGGCAGTGTGGTGAGGGGAATCAATTACATTGGATTGGAATACAACATAATCTCTCTTATAGTTACATATCATCACTGGAGTAACAAGACGTCGTATAAAATGTCAAACGTTCATGACAGCCATAAAAACATGCCAGCTGAAGCACTATAGCGAATGGGATAGCCATTTCTTTCACATGCTGTGGTGGTGTCATTTTTTTGATAAAGACACATTTCAGATTTCAACAGAACTTCACTAAAGCAATTATTATTTCACCACAAATCAGGCATTTTCACCAAAATTTCACGTACAAGGTCTTCTCACTCCAGCAAGGATATGTCACTATGAGAAGTAGTATCTTTTTTTCTATACAGTTCTTTAAAACTCCAAATTCATATACACGTACTGTAAAAGTGGAAATTTTCGCACAACTAGAAACTAGCACAAAAATATAAGCATGTGAATATTTTGGCATGTATGTTGCTGTGCATGATGTCTTAATTCCACAGACTTGGCACAGTTATCTTAATTGCCAATTATCTAATAAATGAACTAATTTTCATGACAACTACACCAGTGCCCCGTTGCAAGAAAGTTGCAATCAATTGCAAATAATTGCTAATTTTGAAACAACCATTCTGATTGGCCCTATTAAGAAGACGTATGCATGCAACAATGATTTTGATTAGCCAGTGACAATCAGTTGCAAGTCGCGTTTAAACGCAAAGTTTCTAGCAACGGGGCCCTGTATTAATATCTACGCGTGCATTCATTTTTCTGTCTTTCACCATTTTAACATATTAAATGTGAAGAACTTATGACCCTTTATATTTCTATTTTTTCTTCCAGTTACCCAATACACGCGATCCTTGAGAGCGGGGGAATGCTCGAGATACCTGAAAACATCCACTTTGACGCAAACGTCCCACTACCAGCCAAGATCTTGTACAAAGTTACAGAAGATAACATTGCTCTGAGTATTGTAATCGAATAGATTTTTGTTTTTCGTCCGTAATTACTAATGGGCAATTCCACGGTACCTGACTGAGACCCCAAAAATGAGTTATTGGTACCACCTGAGGTGGCAAAACCTTTTTGGCGTCATTTTGTTTGTCTCACATATGCTTATCAAGCTATGATAGCATTTCCAAATGAGTAGCTTACTCAAAATGAATGAATTTTAAACCAATTTGGTCTGCTTTTTATACCCCTATACCTCTGAATCGAAACTAACCGCTATTCAAAGAAGACCACCGTCTTCTGTATATCCACAGGTGTTCTGTTGTAAACGCAGTGCGCTTAGTCTTTATTCAATGCAGCGAAGGGAATATCCAAAGGGTTATGATGTCTGCAGCTGTCAGCGGTGAGCTTAGTCTTTCTCCAGAACAATGTATCGTTATCATATCTAAAGTTCCTAATAAAAGGGATTATCTACCATATACTGTTTTTATACTACCTTCTCAACAAATACATTAGTTTTAAACAAAAATCACTCTCTTCATGTAAAATATTATTTATTATAATGTATTGTAGTGTACCAGTACGTTGATTTTGTATTATCTTTCATTGTTGGATAGAAATAAAGCGACATTGGCGTGGTATTTACTATTAGCATTTTGACCGTAGCGTTTTCACCGGAACATGATAAATTGAAAAATACAGTAAAATTCACGAGGAATTAATTTTTGTTGTTGTTGTTTTTAGATAAAAGGATATAAACTGCATTATAAGCTTTGGATATTCCCTTCACCGTCTTCAATAAAGACTAAGTGCTGTGGAGGTCATAACTTTTAGATACTCCCTTCGCTGCCTTGAATAAAGACTACACCGTAAGTGCACTGTGTTTACAACAGAACACCTGTGAGCATAGAAGACAGTGCTCTTCTTTGGATAGCGGTTAGTTTCGATTCAGAAGTATAGGTACGGTATATAACAAGACCAAGTTGGTTAAAAATTCATTTATCATGACTAAGCTACTCATTTGGAAATGCTATCATAGCTTGATAAGCATATACTATGCCCGACAAATAAAATGACACCAAAATGTTTTGACACCCCGGGTGGTACCAATTACTGGCGTGGCGCATGGACTATAAGACAACAAACTTGAGTAACTTTGTCATCCCATAGGACGTTACAAGTATTGTATACAGTAGAGTAGATATATTGCATGTCGTAAACCGAAACTACCAGATAATTTCACCTTAAACTTAAATGCTGAACCAAAAATCAACAGCTCATTCAAAAAAAAGAAAAAGAAAGATGATATTGAATATGAATAAATACAAAGAAATGAAATGAAATGAAAAAAATATATATCTGTGGACACACCATAGTGACAACATCATTCCCTATCTAAGCAATTCCTGTTCTTTGTTGATAACCTTTAACTTACCCGATACATTGAGATTGCCAATAGTAAAAAAAAATAATAATAACCTTTGAGCAGTTATAATTATTGTCTTTATAACTAACATTACGTACCAGTGACGTTTCAGTAACTGATGTTGCACATTTTGAACTCTTCATTTAGACTCGCCATTATGACAAGCATTCTTATTTCTGGTGTTGAAAGAAAGACATGCAGACATGAGGCACTAAAAAACCCAACTTACATCATACAACTCACTTTCTTTGAATAAAGTTAAAGTTAAAAATTCCCTGTTTTTGGTAACTGACATTATTCCACATCCATCATTTTCAAGACTAATTAACAGTTTTGATCAATTTCTTTAAAGCAACCACCTTTTATTCTTTTTCTATCATGTGGTTAAAGAATTATCTTGTAACTGCATCACCCTCTAACAGTTACACAGAAAAGAGTGTTCAAGTAGACTACTAGTAAAGTGAACATACAGAGATAGTATGTGACACAACTCTCTTTCTTACAATTGAGATATAAGCATATTTCACCAGCTACAACGATACTGATTTTCAAAATAAAAATGACCAATTTTATTGAAAAACATAATAATTCTTAAAACTTCAACTCAAGTATTGAGCGAATAAAAGAGACAGTAACAGTGTTTGGAAGTTTGGGGCTACAATCATGCAAACAAAGAGCAGAGGAAAGACATTATTATATTTACGGTGTTGTGGTGTTTGGAGATATATTGTTATCATGTACACAGAATTCAAATTCTATTTTAATGTGTTTTACTAGAGCTATATCATGATAATGTCCTCGAAGAGAATATAGAAGACATGACAGCAGTGTTTGGTATTTTGGAGCTATATAATCAAGTGCCCAAAGAGAGAATTGCAGAGATAGTAATGCTGTTGATGGTGTACAACTATATTATGATCATGTACGCAAAAACAAAAGAGAAGAGATAGTAACCATAGTTACAGTGAAAGCAAGATAGTATTAGGCAGATATTAACAGTGTTAAGTAGTTTTAAGCTATTCTTATCATGTACACCACACAAATTACTTTACGTAAGAATTTGTATCTTCAGCCTATAAAAGTGAAGAATTAGGCGGTTGAAAGAGTATAGTTATGATTGTTCTTATGGTTATGAGTATAATTAATCAGTGAGCAAGAATGCGAATTCGAGTTATACGTTGCGAGAATACTTTCTTTTTGTGGGATGATTAAACCATTGAAGACAAGAATTTCTCTTAGATCATCGGACAATGCATTGGTTTATACATAGTTCCAATGTGTAGTATACGTTTCTTTTTTTAGTACAAGCTGAGAGGAGTTCACTGATTTCTTTTGTTTGGTCTGAGACGCAACACCTTTTTCTCTCTCCCGAATATAGTATAAATGTAGCAGTAGTAGAAGTATTATCTTAATTAAAGAAATGGTTATAGTTGGCAAATGGCGAACATATCTGTATGCTGGTAATTGACAGGATATTAGGTCGAATTTTGGATAGCCTATTCATCATATCTCGTTACCATATTTATCAGATTTATCATATTTCATTACATCCTATAGCAACTTTTTAGTTCGTCCTGAGCCAAGTGAGCTGTTCGATCATTTCTCGTCCGTCGTGCGTCTTGCGTAAAGTTTGCACATTCTCATTTTTTTTTCTTCAAGTTCAAGTTCAAGTTTATTTTCATATTTCCACTTTCTCAGTGATTGGATTACAAAATGGGTGACAGTAAAACAAGAATACAAATATATACAACCATATCTTTTGATTGGAGAAGCAAAAAAAATAACAACATACTTACACACAAATGTATATGGTAATTATCATCTGAGGATGTCACAAGTATAAATGTCAGAAATATGATGGGGCCTTACATAAACCCTCTTCAAAACCCTCTATGATGACGGATTATCACCAAACTTGTCAAGTAGCATCCTAAGGGTAATATGATTTTAATTTGTTTACATGAGCACCATGACATTCCCTTAAAATTTATAAATCTTTAAGAATCATCTCTCGAACCAGAAGTGATGGAGCCAAACTTGCGATATATTATGAGTAAGTACATTTGTGACTGTTTGTTCGTGGTTCATAGCGGATCAGGGGGTGTTCCCTTCACATACATACACAAACACACACCCACACACACACACACACACGAGCACACAATAGGGGAACGAACAAAGTTGGGCGCCAAATTTCTCATTCTTGTATTCTTTAAAAAAATGGTCACATTTCCACCTAAACTTGGCACGTATTAACGCTGGATGATAGAATGTATTGGCACAAATGAGCACCGTGCTCCACATTAACGTGTCCCTCAAGGGGCCAAGATCCCCATGATTAGAGAATCTTAGAAAAAAAAAGTGTCTTCTACAAAACCAGAAATTCTCGTATTAAACACGATGAACATTAGTGAGTGTAATTTCAAGTAGGGCCAGGGCCAGGGGTGGCAATCGTGGGTCCGGGACCAAATTGGGGGCCGGTTATCACATTTTGATCTTCTTTTTGTTATTTTTACTATGTTTTGATTTGTAGTGAAAAGTCTACAAGTGCGATACTTTAGGTGAGCACTAGAGCCACTTGGTCTCTTGCTTATGTTCGCTCCCATTTGTTTGTTTTGATATAGAAACAAAGTGTATTCGCAAAACAAGACGACTTTAACTATAATAATGCCTTTTATACCTCATTTGTAATCAGCAAAACAAAGTAGTTTGGTGTGTATTGAAATTGAAGCTCGAAGAATGTACTGTATCTTACTTTTACTTATATACTTACTCGCAAATCATGCTAATGATATTGTAAATGGAATGACTTAGAGGGCTTTATTAAAATGCTAAAATGACGAACGAGATATTTGTTCATTTTGTTCTTATGGTTGTGTGTGTATACGCTCATTTCTTATTAGCTACATTGCAGTTTGTATCAAAGAGAGAAAGAGAAAGACAGAAAGGCAGGCGTATAAGATTAAGAGTGTATGGTATGCTGAATGTTATCACACGTCAGTTTGTATCAATGTGGACAAGCTGTTTTTAAGAGCAGTCATTTTGTTTTATACTTTGCGTGCGTCTGCATTGCTTTATTTCAAAACTTCCACATTACATATCTTTTTAGTGTGTGCATATGGACTGGATCACTTCTGACCTTTGACAGTTCAGCAGTTTGTTCATAACATGTAAAAAAGAAAAGAAAAAAATCTCCAAAGCTCTGCCTATTGGAAATATTGAGCATGTTCGATGCTCCCGCGACTCCCCGGAGACCCGCAGACGTCGCGGAGACTCGCGTCACCACCAGGTTGCCATCCAGTCTCCAGACCAATGAAATACACACTTATGCTGCCAGATATATTTTTTTCGGAAAAACACAACATAAGCGAGAGAGAGAGAGAGAGAGAGAGAAAGAAAGACGTTCACTAAGCGAGTATAGCAGAGAATAATTCAACAGATTCCGGCAGTTTTCATTGAAACACAACAAAACAAAAAATGTAATCACGAGCAAGATGAGAATGAGCTAATCTTGTAATTTACACTGAAATTTAAGTCGAAAGGGGCCTCAGCGAAGAAATGCTAGCCTTAAGCCGGGTTATCTGTTGTACCTACACGTATGTTACATTTTGTCGATTGGCGAATGAGTGCTTTATTTGTTCATATGTGTGATTTTGTGCTTTTCCTCAATCTTATTTTTACCAACTTATTCACAGGTTGCTTACATGAACGGTCACAACGTGTTTAAAATCTATGGGAAATTGCCTAATCTCGGAGGTAACGATTTCATTTTCTCATCATTTCTATTGCTGCTAAACACCATTTTCAGTATCAGTTTGTTGTATTTATTCTATTCATATTATTATTATCATTATTTTGCGGTAAGATGTTTGTAGGTCATGCCTTTTAGCTCATCTGAGCCAAAGGCTCAGGTGACGGATGTTCACCACATTTGGCAAGTAGCATCCCTAGAGGGATAGGAACCAATTGGGGACTAATTTCCACGTTTTCATGTTCTTCAAAATACATGGCTAAATTTGTCACCAAACTTGGCAGGCATTATCTCTGGGGATGATATAATTTGGTGCTGTGGTATGGCCGGAACAGAAAGGAAAATCAATTTGATTCATTGCAGTTTTATACAGGAAATTTTTAAGGCTTGGTGTGAATTTAATTTTTCCCCTGGTTTATACCTGTGACAAGTGAAGAACCAGGTAATCTGGTTTAATTCATTAATTCGTGTGGATAATAAGAGGTATATTTGAGATTAAACAATTATTGAGTGATGATGGTTCATATTTTTTAGGTTTTGAACGGTTTCGGGCTAGATACGGTGTTTGTTGTAACTTTTTGGAATATTTTTCAGTTATTCATGCAATCCCCTTGGGGTGGAAAAAATATATTTAAAAGAAATCGGCAAATGTTGATAAAATAAAGACGCAGTGAGAACAAAGGAAAACTATGGGGGAGAAAAGAAGCAAGAAGAAGAAGAAAATGATGGACGCCAAATCATTTCGACTGAAGGATAGCTATCAGCAGGAATACAATGAAATAAACAGGAAAGTGAGAATATTAGTCAGGAAGGATAAAAGGGAGTATTTGGACAATCTGGCACCAGAAGCAGAAGCTGCAGCACATGAGAGGGTAGCAGGGAGAACTCCAGAGAATCACTAAGCAGATATGCGGTAAGTAAAAAAAAAAAGAAAAAAAAACCCATGGAAATGGTCCAGTCAGGGATAAACAGGGTAAGATCCTCACCATAGAAAGACAAACAGAGGATGGGAAGATGGACGGAACATCTCAGAGAACTCTTAAATAGAGCGACGACTGAAGAAACACCAAATAGAAACAGCAGAAAATAATTTGGACATTAGCACTTAACCGCCAAGTAGAGCATTGCAGCCATTAAGACATTGAAGAACAACTAAATTCCTTGAGGTGGTGGCTTGAGTGGTGAGCTGTTCAAGGCTGACCCAGTTGTAGCAGCAACCTTTTTTTAAAGTCTCTTTTCAGTGCTACTTGTATTTGGGGGAAGAACGAGATTGCCGCCTGAATGGCCACTAAAAATTTTGAATATCTCAAAACCCTCAGGGGTGTAACAGTTGCATCAACCAGATTCATATTCAGCACCCTCAAAATAGGTTAAGCCATATCTTTTCTTTCAAAATGTTCGCAAATTGTAAGGAAACGTATACAATTTCTGATTTTGGCGGGCATATTCGAGACCATCAGGAATATGGGGTAAACCCATCAATTTCTTTTCAGTTAATTTACCATTTTTGGATTTTGGCGGCCATTTTGGATATCTTAAAACCCCTCAGGGGTGGAAGAGTTCCATCAGCCAAATTCGGATTCAGCACCTTCACTGTGTTCTTTCCTTGCTGGAAAGAACACAGTGTCCCACAGTGTGTTTACAATGTGTTCACATTGCCGACTATGTAAAAACGGTCGAATTTAAGAGTGTGAAAATGATTTCACACTGTGGTTTGGTTTTTCATGGAGAGTTCACATAGTAATGTTATGTTTCACACTGTGATGGTCTGTTTCACACTGTGAATTTATGATTCACAATGTGTTCATGATGTTAAAACGCTCGAATTAAACAGTGTGAAGTGATTTCACACTGTGTTCATAATGTGTTCACACTGTGTTTCACTTTGTGATTCACACTGTTGGATACTGTGTTCTTTCCAGCAGGGGTAAAACCATCAAATCTTTTAAATTTTCACCAATTGTAAGGAAACATATAGGAATTTCAGATTGTGGCGGCCATATTGGCTGCCATCATGAATATCGCAAAACCTTAAAAGAAAATTGTACTGACATTTTCTAATTGTCTGATAATTCTAATCTAAATTTTTTGATGCCTACTACTGGAAAGAGAGGATTGTAAAACCCAGGATAAGCCTGTAATGATTTTTTGAAAAAAATAAAAACGGGCAAGCCATGGAACGATCCACACAATTTGGCCTACGTCACAGATGCTCTTGGTGCACAACTCCGACATTAGCAAGACGAACTAAATAATGCCAATTTACTGATGAAATCTCACACGAAGTACTGCAAAAGCTGTTATTTAGTATAATTGCAATATGGAGCTATAATAAACATGTTAAATAATATCTATTAATCTTTAAAAGCAATCTCTTCAACAGCTTTTTATTTAGATAAAACTTGTGGGGAAATTCCAGATATGCAAAATGAAATTGGCATCGTTATCCGAACGTGCTGCCCATAGAAGACTGTGTGTAAGTAACGTTACGCATTGATGATCATGATCGAGCGATGGTTCGCCAGTTCAAACTATCTAACGTAGATGAGGGCTGAGTGAATCTAAATCCAAATGTAGATATACTCTCTTCAACGGCACGCACGATTTACACTTAGTGAGATGAAAACGGTACCCAGTACACATAGACTCTGAAATACTAGAACTAGGACTAGGACTACTGAGCAGTCAAGGAGTAGGTTCTACGTGGCAGTCCAAGTTTTGATGAGTAGGCCCTACACTCACTCACCGTCGACATTGCAGCTGTAGGCCCTAAGTGCACACCGCTAATAGGGCACAGCGTAACGTTACATACCCCTGCTGCCAGAACTTGACGAAAGTCCAGACGAAAGTCCAGACTCCAGATCTAGATCTTGACCCTTGTCCTGCAGGCACTGTTGTTCCTGTGCTGGATTTTTCAGGTAAGGTATCTGCTTTATGGATTTCCGATGTTTTGTAGTCGAGATAAATCTCATAGTGGTGTTATTTACACCAAGGACTAATGTTAGATCTAACAGTTTGTTTCAGTAGGCCTACGTACTAGGACCCATATCTCGGAAGAGTGGCGTGACCATGTAGATTCTAACACAGTGTCGCCGCTTCGCGATCCCAGCGCTGGTGTAGGTATAGTGCTAGCGTACTTCCGTATCCATGTAGATATCTCAAAATTCACCTTGCCAAATGGCACCAAACTCACAGGAAATGCTTTATGATTCATATCCAACTGCTCACGTTAATTGGAAACAAACCACATGTCGGGAAGCGTAAGTGTAGATGTCGACTTTCCTGTCGGCGTCGCTAAAAATAATCTGCTCTACGACTAACACGAGTGATTGCGGCCAGGCCCTACCTACCTGCTGCGCACGCACAGACTGAAGTTAGCCATTAAATATCATGAGACAAATCTTTCAAGTAATCGGGGGCAATGAATGAATTTACAAATTATTTGTGGTAAGTTGAATGAAAAATGTAGTTCCTATATCACACAAGTTGCAAAAATCATTACACTTTTGAGTTTAGTTCTCGCGTAAATTCCCCGTTCGCACAGTACTAGTCGGCTAACTTCAGTTCTAGATTGTGCATCTTGCGTTCGCCAAGATCTCTCGCGAAGAGTGAGTTTTTCTTTTTTGAGTGACGACTTCAAACTCGACGTCAATATTGATACTTCTCGATTACTGATTTCGTTCAAATATAAGAGAATACTTTGAAATATGCTATGAAGTATATCCTGTAATTTTGGTGCGATTTGGTTTAGTGAAATTTGAGATATCTACATGGATAGAACAGTACACAAGCGCCGCCTGCTAGCTAAATTAGGCCTAAGCGTCGTCTGCTACTCGATACGAACTAACGCACGCGTATGCGAGCACTTGTAATCAGTAATAGTGAGAGCACCTGTGACATCATAACATCCGGGCTCGTCAGCTCATTAGCATAATTCTTACCTAAAAAGTTCCATTTTTAACATTAAATTACGGGCTTAATCGTTATGAAATTTTGATTCTGTTTGCACCGCTGGGTCTTTTAGAATTAAAAGAACAACATATAAAAAAATAAAAAGCCGGTAAAATGCCCTTTTAAGGATGCTAGAGTTGTATCATACAGATTTGGATTTAGCACCTTTGAAATAGGATAAAACCATCAAAAAACGTTGGGCGGACGGTAAAACGAGGTTATGCCCAAAATTTTACTTCGGCACCCAGGCAGACTACTCTTTCACAAGTCCTTTGCTAAATTTTGATTTTTTTTTTTCTTTCATGTCGTGTAGTTAATAGGTTAAACCCTTTCCTATCGTGTTCCTATTATTTATAGCAGATTTCGGATTTCCTCTTCCAACACACAAGATAATACGGGGTGATGTGACCAGTTTCAAAGAATTTGGACAGGAGCGATTTCGTTTGTGTGTATGTTTGTGCGTGTTTTGTTGTTGCTTAATACCGCATTGTGCCATGGTGTTGTAACGCATGGCTACGTTGGAACTGTTTCGAAGGAAATTTCAACATCGCTTCTAAGTTATTAAGGATGAAACGTCATGACCAAATTAAACCACATAACACAATTTACCTATTCTTACTGTACACATAATTCAGCCAAAGGAAGAATGACGGTACGCATGCGCCTGACTGTTTTATGACTGCAGAGTGAAACTTGAACGTCTACGAATTTGTCAATGAGATCACACTATATTTGTTTGTTGTTTTTTTTTGTATTTGTTTATGAGTTCCTGTTACTCTCATGAACGACAAACTAAGCAACTTTAAGAACGCATGCACGCACTCACACACACACACACGCACGCACGCACACACACACACATCCACACAAATGCATACGTACACGTACAAAAGCATACATGTCATACACTCTTAGGCCAGACATGCATGGAAATGAGGCGCATTACAAGAGTGGATCAGTGCCCAATTCTTTACTGATAAATCATACAATATATAGTGCATACATTTTCCACGATCACGTTACACAATAACGTGATCTGTTCCTGCACACCCGATTCAACAGTACGTTTCTTTCAAAGGTTTGCAGACAATACAATTTACAATGCTTACAGTTTTCCACAGTAATATCTGAACACGTTGTATGTGTCTAATGACTGATGGTTTTTAAAACTGAAATCATTGAAAGTCGAAGTTCTTCTACACCCGCGCAATAAAACGGGACCAGATCAGTGCAAGGTGGTTGACAAACTTGCATATAACTGATGATTATCGAATGGACAGAAAAAACACGTATTCCTTAGCATACAGTAACAGAGCTCGAATTAATTTGTGCACAATATTGATTTGATGAAATATAGAGGTCTTCAAGCAAGACTAATATTTCTATTATCTATTTAGTGCCTAAGAAGTCTTGAGCTGTCTGCAAAAGGATCTGCCAATATTATGAATTATCATCGACATCATTATTATCTATCTATATACGATGTAGTTTCAAGTCAACTGTGTATATTCACCTGAAACCATCGCTCAAGATAATGTTATTTGGGAGTTTTATTGAAAATAGAAAGAAAGAAAGAAGAACAGATGTAACATTGCACATCATTTCATCAGAGTAGTTTTCGTGCAAACTACTCAAGGCCACATACAATATCCTTTCATCTGTTATAATATATTTAACCCTTCAAGAAATCATATGCTTTGCAACTACTTACAAAGTAAAGTTGTGGCTATACACCTATACACAGGCATTGATAGGATCATGCACACACAATATACAGCACACTTTACATAATTTGTAAGCCATAATGCAGCGATGAATAGAAGACCATATTTATTGGGAGGTGAACTAATTTCTTTGAACACGTTGAATGGGTATACTCTCTCTTTCTCTCTCTCTCTCACTGCAACTGCAGTTAGTTTTAATGGGTAATAAAGTAGCAGAGTCAACGAACATAAGATAAGATAAGATTAGATAAGATAAGATAAGATAAGATAAGATTACTGAATCTTTTGCAAATAAAAAACATTTTATAGGAATTTTCATGGATTTATCAAAGGCTTTTGATACCACAGATCATGATATATTAATTTACAAATTAAAAAGATATGGTATTCGTGGTTTAGCACTTTCTTGGATTATTGATTATTTATCCAACAGAAAGCAATATGTACTATTTAAGTCATCTAAATCTCCGAATTCTAATATTGTATGTGGTGTTCCCCAGGGATCAATTCTTGGCCCCCTACTGTTCCTTGTATATATTAATGATATAATAAATACATCAAAAATTCTTAAATTTATACTTTTTGCGGATGATACTAATATTTTTTACTCCCATGAGAACCTCGAAACACTGTTTAATACTCTGAACACGGAAATAGACAAAGTCTCCCAATGGTTTATATGTAATAAATTATCCCTTAATGTCTCTAAAACTAATTTTATACGTTTTAAACCTACTGCTTCACAGAACATTAACAGCAGTTATAATATTGATATTGATGGATTATCCTTAACTGAAGTAAGATTTACTAAATTTTTAGGAATCACAATTGACTCGAGTTTAACTTGGAACGATCACATTCATAATATCCACACGTCTGTCTCAAGAACTGTAGGAATTTTATATCGACTGAAAAACTTCATTTCTCAAAATTCCCTGACTATTCTATACAATGCATTGATCTTACCACATATCACATACTGCAATATCCTTTGGGGAAACTGTGGCTCAACTAAAATTAATCCAATTTTTACTCTCCAAAAACGTGCTGTACGTTTGATTACCAATTCCCGTTACTTATCCATATCCAATCCCCTATTTCGTCAACTAAAAACATTGAAAATTGAGGATCTTCACACCTTTCAAACTGCTGTTTTTATGTATAAATATACATTTATTTGTCTTCCAAAATTTTTTGATGGCTTCTTCACTCCAAATTCCACCGTTCATTCATATCCAACACGTCAGTCGTCCGATTACCATCTCGAAAACCCCAGAATCATTTTAGCTCAAAAATCATTAAAACACAATGGACCAGATATTTGGAATTCTTTACCCCCTAATTTAAAACAATGTACGTCGTTGAACATTTTCAAACGAGAACTAAAAAACACCCTCATAATCCAGTATACTTCTGACACATAAATATTCATACCACCTGGTCAACAAACACCCTAAACAATGAGTTCACGGCCATAACTGAAGTAACATTCACCTCATCACACTGATACACAAAATAACACTCAACGTACAAACCAAGATTCATCTCAACACAATGCACACCGCAATGCACCGCACTTCCTTCGCACAATTACTTCCCACTCAGTGAGTGGCAAGATTTTCTTTATGTATCTCTTCGTTGTGCCCTTTGCACAATTACCCCCCACTCAGTGAGTGGCAAGATTTTCTTTATGTATCTCTTTACCTGGGGCCATCTTCCTCGTCAAGCTTAGCTTATGATGATGGTCCCCTGCATTTCATTTTTATCATTTCCTATTGCTTCCTTTCATATATGATATTCGTTCTTGAAAAAAAAAAGAAAATGTATGTAAGATCCAAACGTTACGAATATTAGCTGTGTAAATGACTATGTAAGTATTTTGTTGATTTGTTGATTTGTATTGATTTTGAAATGCAGAAATAAAAACTGAACTGAACTGAACTGAACATTCAGTCAGGCATTATGTAAAAAAACGGGAGGTTTAGAACATGACACATTTTTTTGAAAAAAAAATACACCAAACGGAAAATTCGGAAAGAGCTTCGTAAGAGTAAAACTGATGTATGTGAAAAAATGTATTTACAAATCGAATAAAATATAACTTATTGAAATTAATGAAATTCTTACATCTACTTATTTTCATTACAACTGATTGACAAATTACCCTAAATCGACGTCGATGTGGGGCAATTTGTCAATCAGTTGCAATAAAACATAGCTTAAGCCACTATAAAGCCCAGACAATAACAAGTGCATATTCCCTCTCTGTATGAGAATCGGAATGTATCATAAAAGTCACAAGAACCGCTCCCTTTCCATCCTATCTGGATACAGTCCTTTTATCACAATCACGAACAAGAAAAGTGTTTGGGCACTATAAACCTCCGCATTACAGTTGTGCTATGTATCTCGTTTCAAGGCGTTTGTAAGTTGTAGTGCATTCAATAAAAGGACGGATGTAATAAATTCGTTATGAGGACACTTTTCGCCATTTTACAATTTATTAGTATAGTGCTTGAAAGTCTTCAAAGGGTCAAAACTTCGGCCTTCTCGGTCTTTTCATACTTCTAGATTTTCTGTACCTGGTTATTACTTTGCTACAGAGAAATACACATGGTATTAGCAGTGCCTATCTCTTTTTTCTTTTCCTTTTTTTTTGTAGAGGGAGGGGATGGGGTGGTGAGACAAGTGAGGATATGTAGTGGTGAAGTGGTTCAAAACATTTAGGCCTAGTGCATTTTCGTAATCACCACATCCCATGCATACAGTCCTCACATATTTGTACTCTGGTCGTGTCGCGTCTCATGGTCGATGGTTGAACAGGTGGTAATCGACGACTGCTGCGTCTTCGACTTGTTCTTTCCAAAGTACTCCACGAAAGTGTAGAGGTAAGGATTCAAAGAGGCGTTGATTGGGAGGATGAAGACGGCGCACCAGGCGTAGAGGGCGACAGGCAACTCGACGAGGCCAGTCTGGCTTAGGATACCCATGATGATGACCGGCATCCAGCAACAGAAGTCCGTCCCGACGATCACAGCCATCTTGGCAGCCAGTTTGATCTCCTGATCCCGCGAGGAACTCACGTGACTCGAGGCCCCAATTGCCTTGGTAGATCTGCGGACGTTGACGAATATGATGACGTAACACACCAGGATGAAAAGGAACAGGATAAGGTTGATCCCAAGGAATAGAACGATGGAGTAGATCCACGCTGGTTGCATGGTTCCTCCCTCAGACGGTACGTAGATGGTGAGGCCTTGCTCATGTGACCACTCCAAAGTCCCTTCCCGAGATTCGTCGGTACTGAGTGGCAGTCCGATGCAGACATCCGACAAGCCGTAGAAGTTTGGGAGAAAGAACCCTACAATGATTGGCACTGTGCTGAGAATGAGGGTGATTATCCACGTGACTATGACGCACACACGAGCAGACGAACTGTGGCATCTAAGTCTTCCAAAGGGAGAGACGACACTGACGAACCGGTCGAACGTGATTATTGCGAGCAGGAACACCGAACTCTCGCTCGACAAGACTGCCAAAAGACTGGCGAATGCACAGAGACCGGACTCTCGCCATGCCGAAGCCCTGAGGTAATAGTAGTGTCCGTAGTACAAGTCAGCTGAAGCTACAATGATCATGAAGACACCCATCATCAAGTCGGCTATGGCAAGGTTTGTGATGAAGAATGGCTGCTCGTGCAGCCGCTTATCTCGTTTGTTGTTGCATCTGATGAATAGGACCATCGAGTTACCAATGAGGGCACTGAAACCCAGTATCCACATAGCAATCCGTAAGACAGTGTTAGGCATGAGCCTGTGACAGGAATCCAGGGCCGAACGGCTCCCGGCAGAGCACACGGTGGTGTTACTGAATAGGCAGCAAAGACGGTAGTCGTCTGTCGACCTGTGTTGTATGAAACAGAGCGGGCGATTCATTTTTTGCTCCGATTCGTGATTGTGATTAAGCATGCAATACCCCTTCAACTTTCTTTGAGGGAAAAGAACAAATAAAATGCTACTGACTCTACGCAAGTTCTGATTGTGGACTTTCGTCGGCAGAACTTGACATACATGTATTACATACCTCACTGAATCTTGCAAAATTAAGACTCATACGGCGCAATGTAAAGTTTTGATGTACCTCGAATTTTTCAGTTTCAGGCTTTTCCAGTTCCAGTTGTTACAATGGAATGTTTAATAGGATGGAAATTACATTCACCATCCATTTTCATGGGAGACGCATGAACTGATAAGAAGTAAATTTCCTTATAATAGTGTCTCACACATTATTCAAACAGAGAGACAGCGAGAGAAGAAAAAAAAAGGGGAAAGCTAATAACTGAAATGAATGAAGTGACCCGAATAAGTAAAACTTATCACTCGTCGTTCATTACTACTTTGATATATGGGTAACCAGGAAGACAACACTGACTTCTTTTTTTAACATATCATTCATACTCGCTCGATTCGTATATATTCCTTCACTGGCATCTTCTTTTGTCCTACTCCTCACACACAATGTGTCAATTTACCTTTATTTTAGTGCTTTGGAGATTATTACCTGCAAACACTTCACACTCTCATTTTGGTACGTCGTACACCCTCTGATCGATTTTGAACTACTGAGGCACAAAAAAGGAGAGGAAAACAGATTGTACTCACAGTCTTTTGAGTTTTGTTATTCCTCTGAACATATCGGGCTCCAGGTGGTCCAGCTCCGTCTCGATCAGACTCCTGGGGTGAAGAATAACACAGAGAGAGTCACGTGACGTATAGTCATGTAGAGATCGTCGTGGTTCATGGCAACAGGGACATTAGTAACTGAACCGCCCGAAACCGTCCGTCAGATTACTCCCTAAACCGCCCGAAACCTCCCGTCAGCACTTTTGTAGTTTTATGTTTCACTATTTTTTTTCATGTAGAATATATAATTACGTAATTTGAAAGAGGTCAAAGGTCAACAAAAGTAGATCAGAATTATTTCTTTGACACACAAGTCTCTTGGTAAAGTCTTAATAGGCTTTCAAGTAAACATAACCTATAATAGACAAAAATAAACAAGCAGTGATCTATTTTCAATAATTTAGAAAGTTGTCAAAATGAGAGTAATTATATTGCTGTACCTTCCAAGTACAGCAATAGGCCATTGTGTACGGAATCTTCAGTTGCTAAAGGGTTAACGTTATTCCCTGCATGCTTTAGAGGCCAAACGCGAGTGAAAAGTCACGTGTGAGAATCATATTCAGCCACATAACAAATCAACCACAAATTGTCTACGTGTTCTCATGATTTCTAAGGAACCCGGAGCAAATAATGCTGTAACTCGGCTCAGATTTTTATGCGTTGTAAAAACAAAAGTCTGCTAACAATGTACTATGTTGCCGTTGAGAAAGATTAACCGAACTTAGCGTAAATTTAATAGGCCAATTGATATCAATCAATACCCAAACAATAGAGGTCAATGGATTAGAACTGTCCTATAAAGTTCTAGAATAAGCATCAATAACATCTCCGAGATTAATAATGTCCTTAGGCACAGAAGTTTGATTGCTGATATAATCAATATACCCATAGCCAGCCTTCCGGGAAAATACTGTTTCTTATGTAATTGCTTTTCTGAGAAGTTCACTGCCAATTCAAAAACTTTTTTTTGCTTCTTAAAAGTGATGCGTTCTAGAACTGTTAACGTTCTTTAAACTCCACTTTTTGTCTCCAGTAACTACCTGTTGTTGTTGTTTGTTTTTTCCAGATATTACCCTGCTAAACTTGTACAGACGAACTCCCTTTAATATACTATTCAGTCATGTGCTCCGACAGAACTTACAGATGTGTTATTTCCGGTGTATTATCGAAGGTCCCCGGCTCGATGTAGGCGAGTGGATTCCGCTGGAATGAACTGTTGAACAGACAAGAGAAAACGTTTCGATGACTTGCGTTAAACTGACACTAGACTCTTTTCACCATGTGTATTTCTCTGTTCCGTCTTATAGTGGCAGTGTCGCATTCCGTATTTCTCCTTATTCTTTTATTACTCGGTTAACCATCGATCAACATTCAAGTATATCAAAAGTTCTTTTTTTTTCTTTAAATTCAGCTCACCAAGCATACTGATTGTAGTGTATAGCCATCACGTTGTTAACATACAATATACACAAGCATGCATGACCAAAACAACACAATAATGGTTTATTGCACTCCCTTCCGCTTTATGCACTGACACAAGCTCTGATAAAATAAAGCGTATATTGGGTATGTAAGTATATATATATATATATATATATATATATATATATGATGTATATATAGATATACATAATATATATATATGTGACCCTGCACCTCAAAACAAACAAAAAATCGCCAGACATGAATTTTTAGTTAAGACTATATTCTGAAAGAACAGATTTTAAGCTTTAAAATGATGTATGACTCAAATCAAATGGACTCTCCTAACCTATCTAACTATTGGAAAGAAAGCACAAACTCAGAAAAAGTGTGAACTGAGAAAAGAGGCTCTGAAGTACAGTGTCTATTCAAGCGCTTAATCTGTACCAAACCGTGCTGGCTGTGCGATGAATGGAACAAAAAACAGGAAGTAAACCACCAGAGTAACAACAATGAAGGGATTATCAGATTAAACTGAAATTAAAATGCCTCAGTCACACATTCTGTCCATAATTAATGCCAACTTTCAAAGCAGTAGCACTGTCTTTTCAAAAGTCATTAGAGTTGAAAGTGAAGAGTGTGGACAAGGTTTTTCAGAAATGAAAAAGGGATTCTATAGACACACCTTATCACACTATTCTACCAAAAATGTTCGAGATAAACTGCTAAAAAAACACACTTTCCTGCCCGTTTTGTGATACCAAATTTTAGCATAATGTAAAAGAAGACCCGCTCTTTCAGAAAATATGAAAAAGTCAAGTTCGGCTAGGTTGACCCATTTCACGTATTTTCAGTCCTCACGCAAAATCAGTGTGTGCGACTTTATGTTCGTTTTGAGGTGCACGGTCACATATATATGATGTATATATAGATATACATATATAGGCCTATATACACAAATATACATATCATATACATATATGCATATACATATAAAAATACATAAAGACTTTTGAACGCAAAAAACCCTACAGATTTTCAAAGTTTTGAAATAAGGTCATCAAACAGAGAAAAAATTAATCTTTCGATGATACTGTACTCGTTATATAACAAGACATTTTTTTGAGTTATCAAAATTATCACATATATTCTAATTATTTCCTTTGTTTTTTAGCAGCTTCAATCTCAAATATCCCAAGTCGATAAAAATGGATATGTCGGTTTTTACATTTAAAGTCTTAGCATATAACTATGTATGTATATATGTATATGTGTATATATATATATATATATATATATATATATATATAACTGTATACGTATGTATATATATATACATATATATGTATATATATGTATACATGTATGTGTGTGTGTGTGTGCTTGTGATGATGATGATAATGATGATCCACAGCATTTGTATAGTGCCATATATCTGTTGTAGAAACATTCAAAGGCGCAGACTAATCCAAGAGAGTTAGCAATTGAATTCCTGTTGAAAAATGCTTGTGTGTATATATAAACATTCATTTCATATTCGTTTAGAAACAATTATACATTATTGTAACAAGCACACACAGACACGTCCATACACACATACACACACTAATTCATACGTTGTGCTTACATCCACGCAACTGCCGATAGTCCGTCGAGCATGCCTCTACGGAGTTCGGTGATCGCATTCCCGGTGAAAGAACTGCACGAGGATATTTAAAGGATATTTCTCAAATTGCGAGTAATTCCACACATGTTTTCATATCAAACAAATTAAAAGTTTACATCAAGTTTAATGGCATATTTCTGAAATGTCACTACAGTGCACTCCCGTTATAACAAGATGCTCGGGACCGGCAGTTTTCTTTCGTTATAACGAAATTTCGTTATAACCGAACAAATACAATATATAACGAAAACAAGGAACCACGTATATATATATCATATTATGTTTGCTGAATACTCATCATACACTGGAAAGCTATGTGAAATGTGATGGGATAACTGTATTACAATAATAAACGCAAGTTCCCCTCAGAAACTGTGCGTGACACAAGGAGCGAACACACAGTGGTGTGAAGCGTTCACCCATGCAGAGACGCTATAAATGCTTGTTCCGCTACGTATTTTGGAAAGCAATTCGCATTTCGTTATAACCGAGCACATTTCTTTTGTTTTTCTTTGTCTGTGGCGCTCGGAAAAGACTTCGTTATAACGGAAATTTCGCTGTAACCGTGTTCGTTATAAGCGAATTTTGTACCATAGACTTTAATGGTGATAATTTTGGGACCAGAATATTTACTTCGTTATGACGAAATTTCGTTATAACCGTGTTCGTTGTAACGGGAGTGCACTGTATCTGTACGGAACATTAGTACAGACATAGGCGGCGATCCGGGCGTTATTTACAGGGGATGTGTCTCCACCCCACCCCTCAACCAACGAATCTAATGAAATGGTTAATGTGGTGGATTTTTTCTTCTTCTATGATCATTGATATATTTCCATGTATTACACCAAAAGTGTGCACCAGATTGTCGAATTTCAATTCCAAAATGCAAAAAAAAAAAGAGAAACTTGTGGCAAGAATACTAAAAAAAAGGAAACAACGCAAAACAACAAGTGATAGATACGACGATTTAGCCATTCAAATTGTCCTGTATGACTTTTAATTTTTCTTAATTTTTTATTGAAAAATTCACAAATATTCCACATCATGCCCCTTCGGTCTACTTACCATAGACTACTAGTACACAGTGAAGACGCACACGCGGACCAAAAGGTAACGGATACTACGGTTTAGCCATTTACACTGCCCTGAATATTATTTTTTTTTTTTGCATTTCTATTGAAAATTTTCAACATTTTCCACCAAAAGTGGGCAATGAGATCTTTGAATTTAGATTCCAAAAATAATGCACAAGCTTCCCCGACTTGGAGATACTCCCTCACACTACCCTCGCTCGGTCGCTGCATTCTCTCGCTTGTTTCTCCCCCACCCGCTGACAGCAAAATAAGAAATGCCTGCGTATACGGCCATAAATGTAAACATGTTTATCTTGTTTATTGATCTTCGGGCGCTATTTTCACAATGTGTAACACATCATTTACAAAGTTGCTGGAAAAAATAGGTGTTCAGTTCAGATTTGAAGGTACTGAGGCTGTTACAATTCCGAAGTGGGATTGGTAGAGAGTTCCACAGACGGGGCGCAACAGAAGAGAAGGCTCTATCCCCATACATCTTTAGGCGGGTATTGGGAACATGGAGAGTCAGTCCAGTACAACGTAGTCCTGGTCGTCGCTGACGTACACTGATAAGCGCAGACACGTAGCCAGGAGACAAGTTATGGACAGCCTTATAAGTACTAGTAAGCAGTAAGATCTTATACTGCACTCTGCGTTGCACAGGCAGCCAATGAAGCTCAAGGAGTATTGGTGACATATAGTTAAACTTCTTGGTGACTATGGGAATGAAATATGTGATGTAAAATATCAAAGGAAAGAAAGATACGCAAAAGCATTAATACTTACACCCCTTTTATCTTGTCTAGCCCTCGCATTGCCCCAGCCTCAATGTAACTAATGTGGTTCCTTCGAAGGATTCTATGTGGACAAATAAGAGGTAGAATTGTGTTTCATTGTGAAGTCCTGCAGAAATGTCAAAATGTTACCCATCATGTGCCTGGAGAAGTTATTGGAATATGCAGGATTCCTTTGTCACCATGGCATTGGCACATCTGATTTCAAAGCACTGCTGAAAAATATCATTGGAGAGAGATTACAAGAAACCTTATTACACATGTACAAAAGTAGAGATAAAAAAACAAAACAAAACATCTCGGTTTGAGAGAAAAACAACAACTTCGGCCTTCTTAAATGTGTTGCCAATTTCAGATTAGTTAATGTTTTAAAAGTACATGGTCCCGGTGTTTTAGTCAAGAATGCGTACGCGGGCGCACGGCGCAAGTTTCCTATAGAGACCTACGCTATCGACTCCTCTTTAGCGCTTACGCTGTGGCCCACTTCCCCGAGTTCAAAGAAGTCCGATTCACTGTAGTCAGTGGTCCGATCACAGTTCGGCTCATGATTCGGCTGAGGGGGATGGCAGCTTTAGCAAACTTCTTTTGTGATGCCATAATAACAAGCACATATGTATACACTCTGGCATTACTACAGACTGCGCGATGCGCAGAGAAGACAACGAAGGCAAACGTTACTGAGCATCACCTATGCGCTTTACTCTTGATGACAGCTCAACTTCGGCAATCTGCGTATCAATGCTAACGGTGTTCGGCAGTATCATCAACAGCGCCCTCTACACTACCGGGACTATGCACCTTTAACACTTTTGAGGCTTTTAGGAAATTCTGCAACCAAAGCGAAAACGATTCGTATGAACGTAAAAGTTCCCAAATAAAGATAATTGATTATTCTACGTAATTTGTTATTGAATACTAACACAGAAAAGAATAAAGATATAAGAAAATGTAACACCAATCCCAGAACTGCATTTTCTGGAACTAGACTCTGCTTTCACTGGCAATATCTTATTTGTATAGGGGGATACTACGACTTATACCACGATACAACGGGGATTGTTGTCAATTCTACCATCAGTATAACAACCATCGACATCATCAATGTTTTGCTGCCGTGAAACGATACAGGCCTATATCCATCACCAATGCACTGTTATAATATATTCTAATTCCTGTATACAATAATACCTGCTGTATTCTTTTCGCACTCACATAACAGACATTGTGTTCAACTTACAGTAACTATTACTTGCGACAAATAATGTGTGTAATGCTATCTGTATGTCATAGCTTCTAGTTTTCGTTGTCTTTTCTAGAATTACGTGATCTTACATTTACATATATATTGCTGTCCTTATTGTTTTGTGTTGTTTATGTGTTTTTTTTTGGGGGGGATGGGGGCTGCTGGAAAGAACACAGTGTCCCACAGTGTGAGAAACACAGTATGAACACAGTGTGAAATCTCTTCACACTGTTAGCTTCCAGCGTTTTAACAGTGTGAACACAATGTGAGTCATCATGTCACAGTGTGAAATCAAGCATTACTATGTGAACACTCTGTGAATACTGCCCCACAGTGTGAAATCATCTTCACACTGTTAAATTCGAGCATTTTCACATAGTCAACTATGTAAACACACTGTGAACACACTGTGGGACACTGGTTTTTTTTTCAGCATGGGGGGGGGGGGGCTTACGTATACATACAATACTTGAAATTGTAAAGTTGGAGTATGCTTTCACTGCCATCGATTCAAATGAAGTTTACTGTTTCTTTGTTGTTTTGTTTTTGTTTTTGTTGTTGTCGTTGGTAGCATGCTCAAGTAAACATTCTCAATGGGTGACACTTTTGAGTTGCATGTGAATAGCAAATAGATCTTTTCACGTGTTTTGGAACGGAAAGATATCCCTGAATCATGATATCGTCATTATGTTCCTCTCATTCCATTTACTTACAGATCAGTTAGGCTTATCAGGTCCTGAAAGGTTCCATTCCGAAGGATCTCAATGTTGTTGGAATCAAGGCCCCTGTTAGATAGCGCATGAGATAAAAAACAAACACACAAACAAAAGAATAACTAAATAGGAGGGAACAGCTATACACCAGCTGTGCACTGGCGCTGCTTTTCTGGGGAGCATTCCGCTCATGTGAAGTCCCCACAATCATGCGAAGTACACACACTGTTTTATTCAAATGCCTATAAAGGTGCACTTGCTCACATCTGGGCCCTATTGCATAAATGTTGAGATCAAAAATAAAAAAAAAAAAAAATCAAACATAAATCATTGATTGCTCAATTCTCATGGGCCGATACCTGACTTATGTCTGATTACATCTCTTTTATAATATAAAATGTGATAAGGACCGGCTGGGCACATGGAAGAGGTATACAGAGTCTATACGCTATATCAATACCTCTTATCAAAGGTGGAAAACGTTGAGAAGCTCCTATCGACAGCAGAGGTACAAAAAATTTCAGTACAAACATTCCTTCTTTTAGGGCAGGAGATTTCCTATGTTATACATCAACCAATGTATAAAACCCACTTTAGAATTTATTCTATACATTTACTTATTTCCCCACTCGGAATTAATCATCGCATGCATTTTACTTTCCACACGCATCAGAAAACAATTTTAACACAAATTCGACTATAGCAAAGAGTGAAATTTGTGATTATAAATGATAAAACTACTCTGAATATCTAACGAAACTAACAGTTTTTTTTTTTTTAACAAGTCACTACTTATCAAACCTAACATGCTAAGCAACATCTAAACGTCTTTTCATATCTATAAGCAATGGTCCATTATGGCTGGGGTAAAACATGCAGTATGAACTCTTCATGCATTGTAGATATATAAATATATATATATATATATATATATATATATATATATACAAAATGGCATAATACGGAACGAGAGAAAGAGACTAAAACAACAAAAAGTAAAAGTAGCAATTAACTCCGACAGTCAACGTCCCTACAAATTTGTTTTTAAGGTTTGCACAAATGGGAACCCTATGAGAGCGATCAATGCAAACGCGCCTTTTCAAGTTAAATTAGGCTCGGCAGCAGCTTAAAATGGTGGTCAATATCTGATTATATGCTCATTGGAAAGTGATTCTCATCTCAGTGTACGCCTTCGACTAGTGGTGATTTATACGTATATTGTCTTGTTGAGCTACGGCTGATGGGTATTGCCCGGCAGGGTTTTGTCAAATAACCGACCACTTAGAATGAGAAGCATTCAAAATAGTAAAGAATAGGGATGATCAACAGTCGTCTATGTGAGGTTGCGTTTAAGTGCTTGTGGATGTGTGTGTGTATGTGTGTGTTTGTTAACTATGGGGTATCCTTTCACGATGTTTAATATCAGACATGAGTCACATGACTACTGTTCATGAATGAGCCGAGACCTCGCTATATGCTAGCATGCTAATTTGATAGCCGAACGTAATTACTGATATCAGCGCTAGGCAATGACCGGCGTATAATATAGAGAGAGTGCAATTCAGTGTCACCATGTCTATAGCGTGATGTCATAATGAGCGCTCAAAAGTGAAAGTCCAAACTTACAGCCACACGAGATTGGGTAAATCGGAGAACATAGGTCTGTTCACATCTTCGATGATATTAAAGTCCAAATATCTAAAAAAAAAATAGGAATAGGAAGTGATACGAGAGGACACTCTAATTAGAAAAGTAAACCCCGAATGAAATTTAAAGGAAGAAAAATGGATGCATTAAAGTTATAGGCATGGATATACAGGCCACTAATGAAATGATTTTTCCCCATCGTCTCAAAACCAGAAAAAATAAACAAGAACATAAATCAAGGCAGCATAAGTGCTCACCCTCTGGAGGAAAGAGAATTGTTTTCTTAAGGTATGAAGGCAGTTCATGAAAGAGATTGAGATGAATACAAGTGATGAATGATATCATAGATATATTCGTACATCGTGAAGACAAGAATGTGATATGGTAAAACAAACAAAATGTTCTACCAAATACCTGAACTATCTAACGTTAAGACGTAAATAGATAATTGTTGCCCAAAATAGCAGACTATCTAGAGAAAACGTACAAGACAAGGAAAGCACAATGTCAAACAGGCGGTACATTTTAATAGCGAGTAACGTAGATCGATTATAATGACTGCACGGCAACGGTTTCTCATGAGAAGCTGAAATATTGTCCGTCTTCTCTATCAAACTTTCATTCAGTAGCATGAAATCTACACGAAATACTTGAACAGCATCACAAAGATATATTTCACTTATCTAATGAAATTTGATCTGCGACATGCATTTGATGGAGTTTGATATACCGATCATGTAATTTTACTTACAGTTCTGCAAGTTCGTGCAATCCGTTCAGGGCACCCGGCTCTATGGCAGCGATGTAATTGCGTTTAAGGGTCCTGATAAGAAACAATCAGTGCTTGCTTTATAGTGCAAATGTGAATCGATGCTTGTTTTGTTTTATTGTTTGTTTGTGTCTCACGTGTATAGCATGTATGGGGTGGTATATCAATGCCGGGGACTGTTCATTCATGTGATATAACGTGACAGTTTACTATTCGAAGCTATTACCCAATAGCAGCAAGTCATTCAGCTATTCAGTGTAAATAGAAGTATGCATAAATAGTATATAGAGACTAAGGAACATGATACATGGAACATACGTACAGTGATTCACACCTCAAACAGTTAATGGGAAAATTGTAAATTTAAAGTTTAATGTATCTCAAATTTACAATCCTTCTTGTAAAATTTCTCGCAATACAACGCAATTTGTATTTCAAAAAGCAACAATATAACATGTCCATATTTCTAACAAGTTACTCTGGTTTGATAGACGATGTCTGTGTATTATGAATATAAGGCTTACAAAATTTGTAATCTTGGCAGAGCGGTGTACACATGGGCCTGAACTGCTGTTAGGTGGTTATTACTCAAATCTCTGCAAAGAAAGAAATAGAAAGACATAAAGAACATAGATAAAGTTAAACAGCGTTTTGTATTGCTCTTAAGAGTTTGGAATTCAAGCGGTCCAACTGTACAGTAACAAGCAGTAAACCTCTTGTATGATACGTTTATAGTAATATAATCATAAGTATGATACAAAATGTGGCCTTAGAGTATAAAGTCGGGTACTATACCAAATATACTCTATCCCTTAAGTCTCAGACAAACCTCCATCCACACCTATTGTTAAGATCTCAGGGAAATGGATAAACTCTTGAACTTTTGTTATTGGAGCCAAACAATCAGCTTGTTGACCGAATAATTTCACATCCTTAAACTCTTCGTCATCGTTAACCACATCGGTCTACGCCACAGACAGAATTATTGTATAATTTTATATAAATATGCAATGCATATTTCCTTAATGCAAATAAATTGAATTCTTTTTCTTAAGATAGGTCTCAAGATTTCTAGGTAGGCCTGCATTATGTACATGTAGGTAGCGTTGTTTACATTGTGTTAAGAAAAAATAAATAAAAGTAAGGAATCTATTCCATACCAGAAATTTATTGCCTCCAACACGATGTCATGATGCATACATGTAAGCATTAATTAGTCAGTATTTATCACGTTATTCACTATTTGAATACTTGACTACGTACTTGACTACGTAAAAACACACCATTGTTTACTAAATTGCATTATATCTAAACATTAAAAAAGTAATCATTAAGGTAACCTTTCATGTTCAAACTGCACCGCATTACAAAAATACTTAACAGTACATTGCATACAATACATACAAGCAGTACATTTTATATAATCATGAATTTATGAAATAACACATTATATTGTATAGGACTCCTTTCATATACATAAGTATATTTCATACAAATCAAATTTATATAAATTATAGAAATATTACTCAAATTTATATATAGTTATATATATATATATATATATATATTTTTTTTTTTTTTTACTGAACTTACAAGTTCTGCAGCGAAGTCAGATGCAAAAATACTTTCTCTGGAAGCGTGTATATATCGTTATACGATAGTGCCCTGGAAATGGAAAAGAGAAGCAAAACTGTTGAACTATAGACCTTCATAGGGGCAAGCTTCTTCAACAATATATCCTTAGTCATTAGTTGCATTTGATATTGTTGCTATGAATGAATTTTTTTTTTTTTTTTGGGGGGGGGGACAGAAATAACGTAAATACTCAATTGTTTAGTTTGAGCACCAGGGGATAAATAGAGCAAATGTGGAATAAATTTTGTCCAATCAACCGATAATAATGTTGAAGAAGAATATATTATTGCAAATATTATCATTAAAATGAACTGAAATCAAAAGTCATTCCCAGGAAGAAATATCTGAATACATTTTATAGCGAAAACACCATTATTGTCTGTTAATATGCTTTTCCCTAAAAATACCTAAAAACTTAATCAGGTTTCATAATATATCTAAAAACGATATAGATGTATAACTTCATATATTTGAGTATATGAATATAAGAACGACCCAAGTCCATGGAAGACCATTTCGAGTAAACTAAAAAAAACTTCATATCTTTTTTGTTTGTCCAATAATATTCTATTTAACTGTGATGGGAAGGCAACATTGTATATACAAATTAGAACATATATCATTATGACAATTAACATTAACATTAATTGTAGAGACGCCATTTTGTGTGATGGACTTGGGTCGTTCTTTGATTCATATGGACTTGGGTCGTTCTTTCATTCATATACATGAAATTCTGCTATAGAGATGAGAGGACGAGAGAGGGCGCTATAATATGAATGTAAGAATGACCCAAGTCCTTCATTCTTACATTCATATAAGATTTAACTCATTTATTTCAGGCACTTCCGGGGGTAATTAGGATTTATCATTTATACACAAGATGAGTCCATGCACAAGCTACAATTTCCCATGTCAAACTGAATTTGGCCAAAAATTGGACTTGGGTCGTTCTTATATTCATATACTCATTTCATTCCAACTGACATACTCAATCTTTCCATCGATGAATGCATAGCTAGAAGTACGATTTGTAAGAACTAGCAAAAATAAAAATCAGTGGAATCTGAAAAACTGAAAAGAGTCATTAGATCACGTCCTCTCCATTCAATACAGAGAAGGGATTTTGAGGCGGAAAATTCGCTGGAGGAAAACCTCTTAAGTGATTCTTCACTTGTCCGAGGATAATTGACGATGATGATTTCACGTCAATAAGGCTTCATGTAAAAGGTAATTCATATTATTTAAAAAAAGTATATCAGTCTCAGGAAATGGAAAGTTGTATATTATGACAATTTTATCTATGATTTCAATTGAAATTAATTCTAAAGAGGAAGACTTTAAAATGTAAAGGAAACTTTGTCAAATGCCTAATGGACAACCTCCATTGAATATAAATTCTACTCAGTCCTTGTGGGGAAAAAATACCGCCAGAAGCAAATAAAAGAAGAATTAACCTAAAGAGGTTGTAATTCTATTCATATGAAAAGTTAATGGGACTCCTGGAAAGTATTCTATTGTGTTTAAATATTTCAAAAGCAATCTTGAATTGATATCATGCAACTTCACTTCTTTTTCACTCACAGTCTGAGCAGGTTTCCCAGCCCAGCAAAGCTGTCACTTTCGATTCGATTGATGCGATTGTAGGACAAATCCCTGGGAAAGAAATAAAGTATGGAAAAATGATAATGTCTCTAGCAACATATGAACAATACGCACGAAACGCTGGGGCAGGAGTCCATACGTTTGTGTGTACAAACGAAGTTGTAGTATTAATTTGACCGGGGACTCGGCCAATTAAGAAGGTATACTGTAAATTTGCACCAGACTCACATAATGTTATGCGCTTATACACACAAATCACGCGACTTAATTGTCATTTTTTGGCGGCATGCAT
Organism: Diadema antillarum; assembly: GCF_040938485.1. Taxonomy (NCBI): domain Eukaryota; kingdom Metazoa; phylum Echinodermata; class Echinoidea; order Diadematoida; family Diadematidae; genus Diadema; species Diadema antillarum. The sequence continues at coordinate 176,664 of NW_027271843.1, read as the reverse complement.
TTACTTTCTTGATAACATCTATTCTACTACTTCTTAAAATTGATAGAATCCTGAGTTGACTACAGAGAATTGCGTTTTCTTTTTCTTATATTAATCATAATTAAAGATTTTATGTTTCTGATATTTTTCGTGGTTTATCTCAAGCCTTTATCTTATTCGCCTCTCCTCATACTATGTGAAAGATATTTGTCAATCTTTTAAGTGGTTTTCTATTCTGGCGCTATTGGTCAGATTTGTATCGCTCCCTCCTATATGCAGTCGTAAGTACAGGTTTCTACATATGCGTCGGTATCGTCATAATCAATGTACTTTTTTTAAAAGAAATGTTTAAAGCACAGCATATATACTTTCTCTACTTATATAATTTTCATTGATCGTAAGTTATGTCAATAACTATCCCAAATTACAGTAACTGACTCCAAGTGGTATATACAACATGAAATGTATAAGACCTTATCTCCCACGTGGGACAATTTGGGACCAAAAAAAAGTTCAAAACTCGTTCACAAAATTTTGTTTCCGAGTATAAAAGTGGGGACATTTGGCTGGCTTGACAAACAGGTATTTCAAGGTTATGCCATTGCTCAAATCGTAATCGATCTATTCTTATCAGTCATGATACAATGAAATGCATTTCATATATATATATATATATATATATATATATCTTTTTTTTGGGGGGGGGGGTCTTTCATTTAACTGACATTGAGACTGCTACATTCTTAGATAAGCTTATTAAAGGGATGGTACAGTATTGGTAGAGATGAGAATTGCGCTTTTAACTTTTTGCGAGATACGAAGAAAACACTTATGATATAGTACAGAGCATACCATTTTAAGAGGAATTCAAAGTTTATTTGATAAAAATCAGATTTGGAATGACAGAAACATCCAAAACAAAGTAAAACAAAGCGATCGTAATGGAGTGTGGGTATTACACTTTGTTAAAATTGCTCTTTTTTGGATATCTCAGCCATTTCAAAACCAATTTTCATCAAATAAACATTGAATTCCTCATAGAATTACATGCTCTTTCATATTTCATAAGAGGTTTCTCATTATCTCACTAAATAATGTTAGAAACCTGAAATTGGGTCTCAACCAAAAATATACGATCCCTTTAAACCATCTATCCCCTGGAAATGATTCCTGTGGTTTAGTGCTTCAATTCTGATAATCATTTAGTACTTCTTGTTTATGTTTCAGAAGGAAGAATTTCTGTTGACGTATGGTTTCTCTCTCTCTCTTTCTTTCTCTTTCTTGAATTTCAGAAGCCTCTAAATTGCAACATTTACACCTGATCCCTAAATTGGCAACTGGGAGAGGATAAAAGTTCCTGACTCCTCAAATTCTTTCAGAATCCTTGCAGATGGAATAAAGCTAACGAGTTCCACCTTTCTCCAGTGCAAGACTTACAGTGAAATTCAGAGATGTTAATCGTCTGATGAAAAATGACATTTTTAAACCAAAATTCCTACAGGAGGCGATGGATTAGGTAGGGGGATGATATTAGATATCAATCGGATTTGTTGCGTGTAATTTCATCAATTAACAATACTTGTAGAGTCATTTGTACATAGCATTTGTACATAGCATTTTTTTTTGTACTTGCTTATATTGACGCGAATGATCGTCCTTGTTAATGGCAAAAGCAACTACAATATGTCCGTGCAAATTGAAGTATTTATATTCATAAGTTCAGAAGAACAAACACATCGATAATAAAGTATTGAGCTTACAGAGTTCGTAGGGAAGTCGAATTGATGAAAGTAAATAATCCCACGTCGGAAATGTTATTAGATGACAGCAGTCTGTAAAGATATTGTACACGGGGAAAGACAGAGAATCAAACAAATGAAACAAAATCAAAATGTGATATAAAACGAACTCGCGATATTATAGAACTTTATAAGTAAAACGATGTCACGCCAACGAATGCGATGAAAAACGACTGCGTTGCACATGATGTCTTTGTCGTAAGGAGTTAATAATAATAATAATAATTGATATGATTTATATAGCGCCAAATCCACTCTGCAGAGTGCTCTAGGCGCGGAAGGAAGAGAAAGTGAAGGAGATAAAGGACATACAAATATCAAATACATGTAATGAGTAGTCAAATTGAGGCTTTAAACAAGTGAGTTGATGAAAATGGATTTGCCTTTGGCAACCGGAAACACTTAAAGAAAATAAAAAGATATTATCACCACTTTTGTTTAGAAGGCAATTAGGGTGCCGAAGGTCGCAGCTTATGGTGTGAATATCCAAATTTGATCAACCAACGCAATTAGGACAAATTGCTCGTCTAGGAATTATGGTGGTTTCATGACACTCTCACTTCCACCCCCATCAGCAGTTGTTGAGCAAAGAGCACGGAACCCAGGACTCTTTCCTTTGATAATTTTTTGCATTTCCACCGAGGGCACACACACACACACACACACACACACACACACACACACACAATTAACTGACAAAAACTGCTAAAAGTCAGAATGTAAACCATGGTATAGAGCAATTTAAGCTCTCAAATGCTAGAATTTTCCTTTGGAATTACCACTGAAACAAATTGTAAGCATTGTTCTCAATCCGCTTTTGCTGCTACTTTGTCGCTTCCTGTTCATCACATCGCGACCAAACGGCCTCTACGAAATGTGTGCACTATTGAGACAACGATCGAAATATCAAAATTTAATACCTAATATCAGCTATTTTATTTCTTTTTCTGTGACTGCCAGACACTGTTACAGCTGCAGTGGATGGCACGGATTATCATTAAGTTGGATGTGACTATCCGCCGATGTTACCAATTAGGCATGATGCGGAGGCTTACTAATGAACCTCAAATAAGTTTATGACTTTGTTCCAAGGTTTGTAATGAAAAGACCATCTCACTGAAACTCAAAAACATGATTAAAAAAAATAAAATACAAACATATTTTGTTCCAATCATATTCATGGACAGTGCATTTTGGTTTTAATACCTACATAATGAAACCGACAATAAACTGTTGCTATGCTACTATACTCTGCCCAATGCTTGTATAAAACCGATATTGAAGTTGGTTGGATGCGAGTGAACAACGATTTCACATTTTGTTATTGCGATTTGATTAACTTAAGCAAAGATTCTGATTACACCCCACATACGGACATTTATGACACAACAGCAAATGATCCAAAAAGTTCATGCAATTATTCAGATGGAAAAACAGAACAAAAATGCGGGAGACTGTGATGAGCACGGGTGTTCGCGTCCACCTATTCTATAATACAGAGGCTGCTGTGTAAGGCGGTAAATTTGTAGTCTCAGTAATTTCAATCCGGTTTAGCCTTCCGCGATATTGCAAATTATGTATACATGACATGTCATTGATGGTGCTTAGAGTGCAGAAAACTACACAAAAAGCTCAGCTGAAACTATACAGATTTATACTTTCTCTTGATTAAAAAGGAAATGGTGCATAATGCGGCATAATTCCATGTTTGCACATGAAATTGAACAAATTAACGAATAAGAACACATATATTCCAATGCCTTAAAGGGTGACAGAGTATTGGTTGAGGTGAGGATTCAGCCTTTAACTTTTTTTGCGAAACGTTAAAAAGCATACAGTTTCAAGGGGACTTAATATTGTTTGATAAAAATCGGTCTTGAAATGGCTGAGATATCTAGAAACAGAGTAAAACAAAGCGATATTATAGTAAAAGGTGGGTCACACCTTCTATTGGGAGCACTTTGTTTGCGATATCTCAGCCATTTCAAAACCACATTTCCTCAAATAAACTTTTAATTTCTATTAGAATTATACGCTTTTCAGTATTTCATAAAAGGTCTTTCATTACCTAAGAAAAAAACAATCATCATCAAAAAATGTTGGAAACCTGAAGCCCCATTTCAACTAAAACTGTTCCATCCCTTTGATTTGATCTGAACTCTTGGGTTGGTCTCTCTGGACTTGCAGTCATTGGTTTTTTGTTTTTTGTTTTTTGATTTTATTTGACAGTCTAAAACTAACAATACTTAGTAATTCATGGCGCCATTGTTTGTTCTACCAAGTTATGTTTGCTTGTGGGGGCGCTGTGGCATAGTGGATAAGACTCTCGACTCCCGGTCGGAGGACCCGAGTTCGAATCCGGCCTAGTGCTTACGTCCTGGGACAAGATGTTTTTACCCACCGTGTCCCTCTTGACCCAGGTGTATAAATGGGTACCTGGATACGCTAGGATAATAAATGATGGCAGGGTCCTCTGGTAGAGTAGTGGCAACACTGAAAAGGCCATACCCTGGGTAAATAAGACCTTATTATTTTCATTATTATTATTCTGTCAAATTTTTGAAATGTGAATGCTATCACTCTCAAGTCATTTTCACGTTGATCACTATTTAAAATGCGAGTTCACCCATAAATACACACGTATATGTTTCAAATGTACATGTATTAACATAAGCCACGAGCACTTGATATACTCAAAAAAAATCAAAATCATAACAGCACTGTTCTGGTTTCGTAGCACACAGCTCATGGGGAGGCTATGAATTATTCGAGTTCAATTTATACGATGAATTTGATAAATGAGGCGCAGTGCGTCAGACTCGTAGCCGGTGAGATGGTATTTTTGTTAAGTCCCCCCCCCCCCCCCCCCCCCTACACACAGGCACTTTCGCAGAACACGTGATCAATTTATAACATGCTGCTGCCTTTTCATGTGACAAAAAGCCATAAGCTGTCTGATAAAAGGACTGACAATTCTAAATATTAGATGTCTTTTGTTACATTTGGATACTTTGTATCCTGATTGTAAATGGATTTGGAAAGCGGGAGGAACACACCTAGTCCCACCCCAACAAAAAAAAGAAAAGAGGGAAAAGGTTAATGAAAATATACTCACAGCCTAGACAGGAACTGATACGTGTGAGAAGAAGCTGGAATGCCTGCAGAAAGATTTTTTGCGGTAGACAGCTTCCTGAAGCATGAAATATAAGCAAAAGAAATTAATCATTATCATTTGGACAATTTACATTGCTGTAGAATTCCCACACGAGGGAAGGGAAGGCACACGTATTTTGGTCTTACATACACCCATCATATCAATGTTTAATTGTATGATACATAAATTGGTGCAAGCGGGTGTAAAGTATACCACTGCAAGAACTACTTCCACATCTTATGAAGATGCTGTGTTTTAACATACACTCACATTATATTCACGCACAGATACGTTTATAATATTATGTACATGTACAAACACACACACACACACACACATATATATATATATATATATATATATATATATATATATATATATAACAGTCGTATAAACACCGCTGTTTTTACTCTTGATATCTATTTATCACACACCGACGCAGAACTTTTTTGACATATATAATATATATATATATATATATATAGACACGTAATATGTAATTTCATGTGAATATAAATACATGTGTGTTTATTTCATATATATGCAACTCATCTAAACGTAAAGACTATGCGACTGGTATATTACAATAAAATGCCGACTAACCGTTTACTCTACAGGTAAGTGATAACTTCTACTTAGCGAGCTCTCGAGATAGCACACGTGATCTGCGAAATGCAAATACTCGCCCTGACTAGTGCTCGGAGAAGTATTACGATTGAATACCAGATAACATTAAGCGATGGCTATGATTTAATCTTTCTGCTTCTTTTGATCGACCCATTAGCGCGAGATCAATCAAATTCGACAGGACCTTTTCCTGAGGGGAAAAAAACTGTGAGACTGCTTATAGTTAAAATATTAAAGGCTACATAGTAAGAACATGAATTCTAATGAGTTACAGGGATTGATAATTTACTTTGCAAAGTGGTTAGGTGTTTACCTCAAATATCTTCAACTTGATAGCGTTTGTTCGGAACCCTTTATCTCTATCAGACCTAGGCGTTCAATTCACACACCATCATTAATCCATCATTGGGGATCAATCACCCACACGTATTAAATAATATTCTCTCCAGACTTGTGAAATAAACGATAAGAATTGCCTGATTATGAGATAATCAGGCAATTATTATCGTTTATGTCACAAGTCACTATCGGGTTAAGACTCTCTAGAGTGAAAAAACAAACAAAGAAGTATACGTACAAGAATCGCACGGTTGGTGGTAGCTGCAGTGCCAGCGAGTTGTCCCGCGTCCCGATATCACAGACGGCGCCACTCGCCCAGCAAGACGTGCAGGAATCGTCGCATTTTCCAGGGTCTTTCAGAATGAGAGAGCAAAATGATAGTAATGAAAATAATTATAACAATAATGATAATGATAATAATAATAGTAGTAGTAGTAATAATAATAATAATAATAATAATAATAACAATAATAACAATATATCAATCGATCTGTCACTCAACCTTTGCTTGCACAGAGTAGCGGCTTTGATGAGGTACAATATAACATTAAATGATTTCAGATTTCAGAGCATTTGACTTGAGGAACATTCTTTTCGTTTTGTTCGTTCCATGGGATTTCTTATTGGACATCACGCTGACCTGCATTTGTTGCTGTTAATTATTTGATTAATTTTTCGTATGTTTTGTGTTTTGCTCGCTTTGCTCAGGGAGGTGACCTCCCTGCTTTGCTGTATGGATACAGCAATATACAGCGGTATCAAAACCACTGATGGGGCTGACTATGGATATTGATAATCTAGGACGAGTAGATGAATAAGTTTGCAAATATATTGTATATATAAATAAATATATATACATATATATATATATACATATATATATACATATATATATATATATATATACACTGTATATACATGTATAAATAAATAAATAAATAAATATAAATATATATATATATATGATGGGTTTACAATGGATCTTGATACCATAGAATGAATATAATTATGAATGTTTGCAAACACATATGTAACGCTGTTGAATTCACTTCAGTTCAGTGTTTTCCTACAATCTGTTTTCAAGACAATATATAACAAAAATCTGACAATGATCTGCAATGAATTATAATAATTATGAAGGAAAAAAATAAAAAAATAAATAAAACGATGTCAAATTGAAGGCACACTGTACGATGGAGGGAACACTGATTCTGCTCACCACAAAATCGCTGGTCAGTGGAGTCGGCACATTCGGCAGTCCCATCACAGAGTGAAGAAAGAGGAAAACATGTCCCCGTTGTGTTCATACAACGACCATTGTCTGGTGTTTTACAGGTCCCTTCATCATCTGGGGAAAGCAAAAGGAGAAGGAAAAAACAGTTGTGAATACAAACATGTAACTACAGATTACGTCTTCATTAGTAGTGATGTCTGTTTGCATTTGTGCTGGTAGAATTATGCCTCAATGTGCAATTCCACACAATGTTCACAGAGGTCCGAATTCACGAAGATGGTACAAATGAAACCATGGTTTAAACCATGGACAAAAACCATGGAGCGCCAAGTGTCGCATGGAATATTTCGTTACGAAATCAGTAATTTCGTCCATGAAATGACTATTTTGTAACGAAATGACAACATTTTGCAACTAAATGATAATTTCGTTTAACGAAACGGTCGTTTTGTCGGCGAAATGAACAATTTCGTAACGAAATATTCCGTGCGACACTTGGCGCTCCATGGTTTTTGTCCTTGGTTTAAACCATGGTTTAATTTGTACCACCTTCGTGAATTCGGGCCATTAAGTTTAGTCACTTGTAGAATTGAATCAGCTTTAAAAATGGTGGAAGATTTGTGAAGGTAGAATATAAAACCAGAAAGTTACGGAATCATCAAAACTTACGTTTCTGTTCAAACTAGCGATATTGGTCGTAACCACATGATATGGGACTATTCATAGCTGAAGTGATGATGCTATCAAATTTCAATTCTTCCATATTTTTTTAAAGATAAAAATCAGAAAAGAAGCGTATCTGATAATAGATGAATTTACAACTCGTTTCCCCCCAAAAAAAATCAGCGTTGATTGGGTTATTGCAAACAACACACTTTTTTCATGCTGAAGTCTTACGTTTTGATGTTTGATTACACGTACACTATTTTATTTATAATATAATATACGAATGGCGCTTCTTCACTTTAAATTTCAAGTGGTTGATGGCAAAGATGATATTTTCAGATGACTAAATCGGTTCGTCCTATTTCCTTCCTGAAACAGGCGAGATACTAAGTAAAAGTGCCGTTTTGACTTTTCACGATGAAATGCATGACCTTTTTACCTGTCACTAATTTCATAATTATAATTGTGTTACTAGTATTTTAGTTCCTTTAGCGCAAAAGTTTCAATCTTGACTGTTATTCAAACTATAAACATTTATGGATTCATAATCAGTCTGAATGTCAGTAGAACTAGGCTGATTTCAAGATTTCACATCGAATATAACTTTTGGTAGATGTAATTGTCGGAGGGAAGATAGGTACAATATTAAAAACATTGACAATAAAGGCCATAGTATTGAATCGCACCAGATACCGATTTCATGTTTATAAGATTTTTTATCATTATCACAGCTGCACACCCATTAATGTTTCTTTCGGCTGTTACCGTACTGAGTAAAATGCTTCAGAATTTCAGCCGAGAAATTATTGAAAATGTACTCATTTCATCATAAAAATGATGAACAAAAGCTTGAATAATCTCGCTGAAAAGGTTCATCTGATTGGAAAATCAACTGGATGAGCGTTCGTTTTATCACAATCAATGGAAATTACCTTTACTTGATAAGACTTTCGCCTGCTGGCTCTGCAGGCTTCTTCAGATCGAGCGTTGTGAGAAGGACTTCCACAAGCCGACGTAGCTGGCGCACGCCGATCTGAGATCACTTCCAAACAGTACGACTACCTCTATCCAACGGCCGAGAATGTACCACGTCTGTATTGCACCCCTAAGACTCACAAAGAAGGCTTTCCCCTCCGCCCCATAGTGGATTACATTGGATCCATCGGTTACAATACCTCAAGGTCATTAGCAGACATATTGTCTCCGGTGGTAGGGAAGACAGATCACCATGTACTCAATTCCAAGGACTTGGCAGAAGAGTTTAAGGACATCACACTCGAGGAACATGAAGTTCTGGTCTCGTTCGACGTCGTGAGCCTTTTCACCAACACCCCAATCGACCAATCCATTCAGATCGTCAGGGACAGACTCCAGAAAGACTCCGAACTACACAAGAGGACCAATCTCACAGTGGACGACATCATAAAGCTTCTCGAATTTATCTTGTCGACCACCTACTTCAGCTTTGACGGCAAGATATACCGCCAAAAATATGGAACAGCTATGGGCAGCCCAGTGTCACCCATTGTCGCAAACATCTACATGGAATACTTGGAAGAAGAAGCCATTGCCTCCGCTCATGATGACATCAAACCCAGAGTTTGGAAGCGTTATGTGGATGACATCCTTGCCATCGTAAAGGCGGACACAGTCGACAGACTCAAGGCACACCTAGACCAAGTCGATGACACAGGCAGTATCAAATTCACCCATGAGCTGGAGGTTGATAATTCCATCCCTTTCCTGGACACCAAGATCACAAAAAGACCGGATGGCACAACCAAGATGGTCGTCTACAGGAAAAAGACACACACAGGACAGTACCTGAATTTCCAATCCCACCATCCACTCCATCAAAAACTAGGGGTCATCCATACACTCATGGACAGAGCACACAGCATCGTCACGGAGGAAGCAGACCTGAAGGAAGAGGAAGATTACATCCAGTCCTCTCTCAGGAAGTGTGGATACCCTGGCTGGTCTTTCAAGAAAGCCAAAAAGAAAAGGGGGATAATCAAACCAAGAAGAACTCACAGACCAAACCAACCAATCAGAGGAGGAAATTGGTAACCATCCCATATGTAAAGGGTACCTCGGAAGCATTGCAAAGGATTTACCAGAAATACCACATCTCCACAGCATTCAGGCCACACAAGAAACTCAGGAACATCCTAGTCCACCCAAAAGACAAACGATCCATCGATGACCAAGCGGGGGTAGTTTACCAGATTCCATGTGGTAACTGTGAAAGAAGCTACATTGGAGAAACAGCTAGAAAATTTGGCACCAGGAAAAATGAACACAAACTAGAGGTAGACACAGTTAGTGCGTCCTACTACACAAGAGGGAAAAAGAAGGAATCCACCTCCCACATGCACAAGTCAGCCATCAGCGACCATGTGGCCAGTGAAAACCACCACATCAACTGGAAGAAGTGTTCCATCCTAGCCAGAGACTCTGGAAAAACCTCACGCTGGATAAGGGAAGCAATTCACATTCGGAAACAACAAGGGAGAACCTTCAACCGAGACCTCGGACAATATTCACTTTCCTCAATATACGATCCCATTCTCTCAGATCGGTGTGCGCCAGCTACGTCGGCTTGTGGGAAGTCCTTCTCACAACGCTCGATCTGAAGAAGCCTGCAGAGCCAGCAGGCGAAAGTCTTATCAAGTAAAGGTAATTTCCATTGATTGTGATAAAACGAACGCTCATCCAGCTTGAATAATCATTTTTAGAGACTGAGCAAAAAACGTTGCTTTTAAAACAATTTTTAATTATTGTGTTTTACGGCAGTTTGTGTAGATATGATACCTTAGAATACGTTGGCCTACAGCACTGCATAAAAAAAGAAGTTATTTCAAGGAAAGTCAAGTTGATATTCGCCGTTAACATTTAGGTAATATGTTAAGTGAAAATTTAAATTGTCATTGTCATAATTTAAAAAGGAAAATGAGCGCGTCATAATTGTTGAAGTTATGCATATTTATTTTCGTCTATAAATCCCAAATAGTCTGCACACGGGGAGAGTTTGGCCTTCGTGACCCCCCCCCCCCCTCCCCCCCCCAAAAAAAAAAAAAAATATATATATATACATATGTATATAAAATCAAAGGGGCTGTCACTCTTTAGCCGGATTTGTGGTTTCCTGCACGACTGTCAACCGCAAAACGCGATAACTGACATTTTCAGATCTTTAATTTAATTTGACCTATAATCGGTCAGTCACAGCCGAACGTGTGGGTTCAGCCAATAATCTTTTGTGTTTTTGTAGTTAAAATTACCTGAGCTCGAATCAACGTGCAGTCACTCTACGACAAATGAATAAATAAATATATATGTATATATTATACATTATATATACTACCCTTTATTACAGTCGCCTGTTGTTGTTTTTTAGGCAAAATTTTTCAGTGGACGCTGGCTACTTTCATTCATGCAAGCGATTTTGATTTATTTGATTCATTTTGTTGCTTTTACTTGTCAACGAGGTTGACGCCCATACAGACTGTATCAAATGAAGTCTCCCATTTAGTGCTAGCTTTCGAAACTAGAGAACCAGTAGCAAAGTTTATGCTTATACATTCTACGTCTTGACAATTTTCAAGACTTTTTTCTCAGAGAAAGACTTAATCTTTTTATATTGCAAATGATTAACAACGTAAATAGGCACCGACAAATCGGTATTTTAGAAGTAGCAATGATGAAAAAAAAAAACAAACAAACATGGGCATACAATCATACTCTTGCTGGATTCGAACTAAGGATCTCCTGATTACCGGACAGGTTCGTATCCACTGGACCACCTAGCTTCCGTTCATCAACTCGTCCTGATTCTAATCCTTATAGCATGTAGCGGGTACTGCGCAAGGAAATTTTTCAAATTGATGAATTCTTGAGTCGAGTTGTTCTTTTATTGCAACTAATTGACAAATTAACTTTCATCGGTGTAAATGAGGACGTAAAGAAGGTTAATTTGTATATTTAAAAGTTGAATTGAGTCGATTTTCCTTACAAGACTCTCTTCTTCAAATTGTAGGGTTGCACAATATTCAACTACTTATCACATACTTGTATCAACTGAATGAACAATGTTCCAAATACTTTTGCCATTACATTTTTAAGTGTACTGCTCGAAACTGTGTGGTATTCTGACATGAGAACATTATATATATATATATAAAGAGAGAGAGAGAGAGAGAGAGACAGAGACAGAGAGACAGAGAGAAAGAAAGATACATACATAATGAAAATGGCAGATACTGCAAGCGCTGTAGATCCATTCAACCACCCAGTCATGGCAGGAAAATCACTTGTCACAAGTTATTATGGAGACCAGTTTCAAATGAAGCATAAATAGCGTTAATTCGCTTTGCTTTGAGATCAGTGACGAGGGAGGTGTAATTCCTCGTTGCTGATGCAGGCGTATTTCAACATCAGAGTTTTCGCTTTACATCAACCAATGTCAACAGAGATTCCATCATAGACTAACTTGTCTATCCAAAATGTACGCGCAAAGCTCCGAGGATATCCAACATGTTCTGTGTACGAACAATTCCCAAATAACGTTCATAGCTTTGTAATGTTGCATTTCCTCAGAATTGAGACAAAGATATTTCCCATGTCAAAGTTCAATATCCTACCATACACAATGGGACATAAATTTTATCTCCAGTGATTTCCCCCCGTAATGTAAATCCAGACTAAATAAATGTCATATAGATTTATGATGCAAAGACCAGTAGGCATATTTAAAGAGATGGTATAGTTTTGGTTGAAAAGGTGCTTTAGGTTTCCAACCTTTTTGTGGGATAATGAGAAACCTCATATGAATTATGAAAGAGCATGTAACTCTAAATGGGATTCAAAGTTTATTTGATGAAAATTGGTTTTGAAATGGCTGAGATATCCAGAACAAAGGTATTCGAATAGAAGGTGGGACCCAACTTTATATTAGGATCACTTTGTTTACGTTCTTTTTGGATATCTCGGTCATTTCCAAACCGAGTTTTATCAAATAAGCTTTGAATTTCTCGTAGAATTGTAAGCTCTATAACATTTCATAAGTGGTTTCTTAGTGCCTCGCAAAAAGTTTCAAGCTCAATCCCCCTCTCAACCAATACTATACAATCTCTTTAACAAACAAAGGTTCGTCTCACTAATGAGACGGTGATAATATCCTTGACACATGACATTAGACTGGAGTATGGAGCAATGATGGCATTATCATAGCAGAATCCGTGGTAATAGGGTCCTATTGATCGGGGCGGATCCGGGAATTTCGTAAAGGAGAGGCACCTTAACAAAATTAAAGGGTGGCGCAAACCCACTCCCCCCCCCCCCATTTTTTTTTATTTATTTTGTTTTAACAGAAATAAAGGAGGGCGCGCGCCTGGTGCACCCCCTCTGGATCCACCACTGTTGATTACATCAGTTTTGCAGGGCTCTTTACAGTTCTGCACTTCGATTAGGGCACTTTCGCACTTCATTAGCTGAAATTATATCAAATGGAGCTTAACTCACCGCATAGGAATTCGTCGTCACCATACGGGCAGGTACGGGTACCATCACACAGATCGTCTGGTCCATATGAAAGGTCGCTGGAGGTGCATGTGGCGGCGTGCTCCGGGATTGTTGACGTCATCTGCATTACGTCAGCTGTGTACAGAAGAAATGAATGGATAATGATCGATGAGGGATATTTTTTTTTTTGTCAGAGTAATTAATTGTTTCGTTTTATCTAAGGCGATAGTAATGTTACCTGTAATCTACAATTGCTTGAAGTTCTATTGTTATATGTAACGTAAGTTATGAATATCTGATATAATAGTAGTTTCCGTTTCACAAGTCATAACAATTGAGGCTTTAATGTGCAGTTTCTTCTCCAGAGTATTCATCGAATATGGTGGTTACCATGGGAAGATACTCTGTTTTCGTGCTCGTCTGACACAACCACTAATCTACTTTCTTTTGTTTTTAAATTAAAATGCATCACGTGTATGCAGTAGTGAGAACTAACGCATCTTTGTAATTTTCTGTACTATGTTTATTGTCAACAGTTTTCGTTTGTCTGTTATCAAGCATTCATTGACAGCAACGATAGTCTCTGACGACACCGGTTCGCATCACTTTTTTTTACATCAGTTTCGCATCATCATTTTCACATTGATTTTCCCCGATCATAAGTATAAGATGACCGTTAACTGCTTGTTGCAAATATTTCTGAAAGAATCTATCATACAGCGATGAAAGCTGTTATCATGTATAGGACTGACTATGTACACAGATATTCCCGCACGCCCATACATCAAACATTGAGCGGTTACAGGATATAATTTCAAGTATGTAAGCCATCTAAAAGGCTGGCAGTCAATCATGATCTCGTCAAAACACGACGCTGTGGTAGTCTTGTCTCTCTTTCGTTGGTCCTAGAGCGCCCATGCTACGAGATGTCAACATAATTTGACAAATCATACTCCCTTAGAATTCCCCAGAGCCACTTTGTCAACAGTTAGAGTCTTGGTAGTCGCATACATACCGGTAATCAAGCCCGCCTCTTTATTCGAAAAGACGCAACTATTATACCACAAGGGCAAACGTCAAAGACTCAGAAACAGTGTAAACACAATGAAAGTGAAAACTTCATCAAGACAATTTTCAGACATCAAAAATCAAAGAACACGGAACTGACATAATGAGCAATCATCTCTCTAATAACCAAACTGCGATTTATCAATCTATCAATCATGAAATTATTATTTTTCTGCAATGAAACATTCAACCTTCGTTCCGTCGGCGTGTGTATGTGTGCATGTGCGTGTGCGTTTACGTGTGCGTGTGTGTTTGCGTGTGCTGTGTGTGTATAGATGTGTGCCTGATTGTGAATGGTAAGGTAAGGAGGGATGTTGGGTTGGAGGGGTACATATAGGGCAGATTAATTAATTAATGATAAAGAGAGATAGATCTATGTATGTGTTATGGGGGATGGGAAGATGTGATTTTTTTTTTTATTCAAAGGGTTTTATTTATGTTTTTTGTTTGTGTAGGGCCTACTTGTTGAGTGGAGATATTATGTTGTGAGTATGATGATACATTATGTACACATATATTGTTTGGTATATGTGAATATTTTGTATATGTGTCTACTCGAACATTTAGGTAAAATTATATATGCGTACTCCTTGACAGGAGATATGTTTTGAACATTCTTTTGGTTTATTCAAGCATTCAAGTGGAATGTACAGCAATAAACGATATCGAAATAAAACCAAAAAAAATCTGGAGAAAAAAGTTATTTTATTTTGCCATGTAAATCATTTATACATTTACGATTCGTTGACCAGCTTTGGCAGAGAATTTTCAAAAAGTTTAATGTGAAAAAAATGTAAGAGAATTTCACATTATTATTATTATCATCTTTTTTCATGGAAAGCACATTTGCCCTCGACTTGTTAGTCACATGTTTGGGCAATACTATTCCCCCTGATCTCTGAAAGATGTGAGTCCAGTGCTCTTTCATTACGTTAGAAGAATTAAGTTATGTCTAAATCTCTTTATATTCTCTTTAGCACCGTTATAGTCCTGCAGTGACTGAAAGAACTGTTGCAGTTTTCTCATCCAGCGAAGGTGGCACCGAAAGTATAAAAACCCATAATTTTTGAACGGATGTTCAGTTTTCCTCAAAATGTACTCATGTGTTTTGCTAATATTGCCGCATGCACTCAATTCAAGTAATGATATTTTGGTATCATTTATCTTTAAGAGTAAGATATTAAAGTTTAGAGGATAAGTAAGATGAAAAGAGAGCAAATATGAAGATGGGGGAATTTTACGTCTTAAATAGGGTTACCAGCTGAATTCCCACATTTACTGATGGGCATAATCATATGATTTGAATGCACTTAGAACGGCATACTTCTTGATTTGTGATTATCATAATAATAATATTTAGTTATTTTTGCTGTTTACTTTGTAGGGTAAAATCGATGAGTGTCAAAAAGGCATTTACAGACATTGGAAGAACGTGTCCAAACGACAGTTTACAGAGCTCCACATGGAGGAGAAAAAAAAATCATAACGGACTCTGATGGATAGGAGCACCGTGTTGCTACGGTCATTGAGTGCTATTGAATAATAAAAGGCGACATGCCACAACTTTATTAGGATTTCTTTGTTTCACCTTGTTTTTGGATATCTCAGCCATTTCAAAACCGATTTTCATCGAATAAACTTTTGATACCCCTTAGAACTGCATGCTCTTTGACATTTCATAGAGTGGTTTCTGAATATCTCTCAAAACGTCACAAGCTGAATCCTCACCTCAACCAGTACTGTGCATTCCCTTCAAACACTATTCCTGATTGGGATAAATGCGAGGGATCACCGAAGTGATGCAGCTTTTTGAGTTTGTAACAAGTAAAGACAGAATAAACTGACCAGAAAGTAGAGCACCGGTCTAGCAATCCGGAGGTCTCGGGTTCGACTCCCGATGGAATCCCATTTTCTTTGCTCACCTTTCCACTAATAATTTATATTCTTTCTGGTCAGTTTATTCTGTCTTTACTTGTTAATAATAATAATGATTAAAAAATGAAAAAAAAACAATAAGGAGGGGGAGGGGAAGAAGCATAACACTAGCCCAGATCGAGGATGACCCAAGACGAAGCATGAAGAATATACTCAGGAGAGTGCATGCTTCACGAAGAATTGAAGTTGAAATTCTAAGATCGACTTAGATTATGGTGTGCTGTGTGTGACTTCAATGATGACGAATATTTTGGATACTTTGTCGTGCAGGCATAAGCGTACAAAATAAAATCAAGAACAAATCATTTTTCTGTAAATTTTTTCACAATTTGAAGTGAATCATGAAAATATTAAATTAGACTAAATAGGAAAAGCAATGGAATACCATAATTCTAAGTTGATCTTTAAAAAAAAATAACTTAAGGTTGACTTAAATTCTTTGCGAAACATCCTCCAGATTTTATATATACTGCAGCTTCACGGGGTGGTTTGTTTCTTATAACTACAGAAGAACTGCTTTGTAGGTTGGATGAGGCTCTGAACTAGGCACACACACACACACACACACACACACACACACACAGAAAAAAAAAACGTGTGGATTCAAGTCCCGCCCTGAGAGTATACCAATCCTATACAGACAGGACGTTTTTAGCCGCTGCCGTGTCCCTTTTGACCCAGGCGGATAGGTTTTAGTGGCATACACTTAAAATGGGCGGAGATATCAGGGTTAAACAGAGATCACTTTAAAGAGGCTACTTTGGTAAAGCGGGGTTCCCACTATCGTGCGATCTATTGCGAACGCCACGATTGGACATTCGTAACTGATCGTGGAAGATTCGTTGAACTCGTTCAAAATTTCACGTTTGGATATGAGGTTATGCGAGTCAATACGTGTTGGTTCGCTTAGATGCGACATGGTCACGATTGGTCTGTTTCAAGCAATACGATCTGTCACGATCTGATCTCCCGTTCAGATACGATTCGATATGATTGTTCCGATTGAGTCCATGATTGGTTCCGATCTACCACGATCATTACGATCGGTATCCCCGACTTGGTGCGTGCAGCTACGTTTTGATACGTTCCAATACGAATACCGCGAAACAAGGCGGACTGTTGAGATAAGATACGATATTTTTCACGATCGGGATCAAAAATGACCCCCATTTGAGGTGCGATTGGACCCGAATGGGAAATTATAGTCCGACTGATAGTGGATTTCTTCGTTTTCTTAACTTCTGCAGAGTGATTAGGCCTACTATCCTCAATCATTGATGATGGCAATGGTTGACAGGTTGATAATGATGACAACGTGACATTTGCAGCATTGCGAATGACAATTACGATGTTATAAGAGAGAAAGCATCACCTATTGGGATAGGCCAGCCACAACCTCAGATAGTCCCTACTCTAATTTAACCTGAAGAATTTCTAATTATTGAATCGACCTGGTCACCCTTCCCCTCACCTCCCCCCCCCCCCAAAAAAAAAAACAACCATGAAAAAAAATTACACAAGATCAGAACATTGCCCCCTCTTTCCCAGAAAAAAAAAGATCTAGACAAAATGTTTTTACCTTCCTTTGAAATACATGAAGAAAATATGATATAACATACACGTATGTGTTATATACGCTAAATACAAGAAAGTTGGCCGAACTGATAGTATTACTTGTGTGTCTGATTTCATATTCTCATAGTATGTATCGTATGCATTTTTAGCTCACCTGAGCCGAAGGCTCAAGTGAGCTATTGCGATCGCTCTTCGTCCGGCGTCCGTCGTCCGTCGTGCGTCGTCCGTCGTGCGTAAGCTTTTACATTTTCATCTTCTTCTTGACTGGAACCCCTTGACCGATTTTCACCAAACTTGGCAGGTAGCATTCCTAGGGAGATAGGATCTCAATTTGTTCAAGTGGGGACCATACCCCACCTGGGGGGCCCCAAGAGGGGCCAAACCCCCCCCCCCCAAATTAAGGAATCTTTTAAAAAAAATCTTCTCTAGAACCAGAAGTGAAAGAGCTAAGTTAATACTATGAATTAGTACATTGATGACTGTATAGTTTCAAGTTTGTTCATGACGGAATCAGGGGTGCCCCCTTGGGACCCAGGGGAGGGGGTGGGGAGGGGTCCTTGTAGGGCCCAAATTGTACAATTTCATGTTTTTCTTGAAAATGCCATTATGAATTTTTACAAAAGTTGGCAGGTAGCATCCCTAGGGGGAAAGAATCTACTTCTCATCAAATGGGCACCATGCCCCACCTTTGTGGGGTATGTGAAACATTCTACTTCTTGTGGATGTTTCAGTGATGTCGTTATTTTATATTTCATTGTCCCACCCCTCCCTTATTCAACCTCGAGGAATACAAAATATATACGATTTGCAGGTAAAATAAGGGGCAAAATATATGTGCAAAAAAAAAAATAAGCACAAGGAAAGTAAAAAAGTCCATCCCGATTAACACGATTAAGAAGCACGATAAGTTAAGATTTCCTGCG
Organism: Diadema antillarum; assembly: GCF_040938485.1. Taxonomy (NCBI): domain Eukaryota; kingdom Metazoa; phylum Echinodermata; class Echinoidea; order Diadematoida; family Diadematidae; genus Diadema; species Diadema antillarum. The sequence continues at coordinate 157,842 of NW_027271843.1, read as the reverse complement.
TTTTGATACAATCCAAGACAATCTGATGCGATGATTACGATCAAAAATGAATCGTGTTAATCGTAGAAAATTTTTGAACCGTCCAAAAATTTTCTACGATTAACGCGATTGCTACGATTGACCTCAAGACCTGATACAATCTGATAAGATCACTACGATTGCTTCACGATTAAGACCACGATTTCAATCGTGGCGCCAATCGTGATAGTGGGAACCCCGCTTAAAGAATATCATACTGTTATTAGCCTAAATAAAGAGTTACCACTGTTTTTGCGATAACCATTATCACACGAGATATTGTCATAATTATCACAACTATCATTTTTCACTATTTTCAATATTACCTTCACTTTTATGTCATTATGGTTATCAGTAGATTGATGTATTAAAGTCGCAACTCATTCCATCTTCCACCAACCCCGCCCCTCCCTCGCGGACACAAAGTAGTAGAATCAATTTATTCCATACACTACTGAAAGTAAGAAAAAAACTGTGATATTGTCGGCTCGGATTTTATCTTTATTTCTTTTTAACTCTTGTGTTGCAGCCAGTGTGATATGTCTGCTCCAGTCGGATGACTGCTGCGAGCCCCATTAACTGATTATTAGACGAGGATATCCTATAAGTCTTCGGTGAAAGGTATTAATTATTTCTCCTTCACAAATTGCTTTCCTCTCCATGGTCTCTTTCCCTATACACCGCATACTGTCTTTGAAAGATTCACGAGGATATAGAGCGATGAAATCGAACTAAGATTCTTCTTTAAAAAAAAGTGCATATAATACGGAAGGCAAATTACGATTTCGCCGTGGCAATAATGCACCTCAGCTTAATTTCGTTTGCCATAAAAAAATTCTCTGCCGGTTGCATGATTTTGATTAATGACCTCCAGCTTTGTTTTTGGCACATTGTGAGAACTTTCGCTGTTATTGTATTTTTTTTCGGGGTGGGGGGGGGCGACAGCGGAAGTTGTCATGGCCAGATTAGTACAAAATCTTTCCTTTTTTATATTGTAAAATTTGCGAAATTAAGTAATTGATTAAGTTTCAGAATAGATTATCAGACCGAAATCCTGATAAAGATCCTTCTCAGACGAATAACATCCCTGGAAAGACCACAATGTCCCTCAGTGTGTTCACAATTTGTTACATAGTCGGCTATGTAAATATGGCGAGTATACGCTCGAGTTTAACAGTATGAAACGAAGATGATTTCACACTGATGTGGTGTGGTTTGCCACATACTGTTCACATACGTATTACCCTATAGTTATGTTCGGTTTCAGTTCAGATCAGTTCAGTTTATTTCTGTATTCTGTTTTAAAATGCAATGTAAAACAAAATTTGACCGCCTACCATGAATCATATGAATTGTTCCATCGCATTAATGCACATTTTGGGATACGTTAGAAAGAATACATATGGGGGGTAAAAAAAAAATATATATACAACAATGCCAGATGGAATTAATGCAATATATACGATAAGGAACAGTTCATATTTCACACAGTGAAATCGATGTTTTACAATTTGTTTCAATGTTAAAACACTCGAATTCAATAGTATGAAGAGATTTCACACTGTGTTTCATACTGTGGGACCCTGTTCTCTTTCCGGCAGGGATTCGCCTTACATATTCTGGGATACCAGGGCCCTGTTTCGTAAAGCTGTTCGTAAAGTTACGAACGACTTACGAGCGACTGGTGATCAGTTCTTGTGCTGAATTATTGAAATTCTGGTAAGTATAGCACATCACAACTGATCACCAGTCGCTCGTAAGTTGTTCGTAACTTTACAAACAGCTTTATGAAACACTCCCAGGTTGGATTGATATATCGCTATGTACCTATTGGCACACAAACAGGGACGTATCTTTTAAGTTCATGTCGGAGCTCATATGCGAGAATTACTTAAAGCCATATTCCCTTTTATTCAAGGGGAAGTCAAAATGTTTGGCTGGTATTTACATACATTTGCCTTGATCATGTTGATGGACTTGATGGAGTCAATTTAGATTGCTCTATCATTGTAGTAAACTTAATCACAAATAAAATAATGAGGAGCATAATGACGGTATATTGGTAATTAGGGTATAAAGAGTAATCGAGTCATCATTTCAATATTGGGAATTCGCCAACGTAAGCACAGCTAATGCGGATATGAGATTTGCATATTCTTCTTTTAATTGAATTCAGCGTCACATTCTATTTTAAGATATGAAGGAAAGATGAAAAGAATTGAAAGACGTGTCTCCCTTCTCATTAGTTCACGGCGACCACTGGATCGAGAAATCAACATGGCCAAAGGGTAATCACACAGTAAAATTACCGATCGATAATATATTGTCTTTTTTGTATCATTTTTGTTTCGGATGAAACTGTAGTAGTTGACACTGGTGTTGCTGTTTAGTTTGGTTTTGTTGTTGTTGTTGTTGTTTTTTGTCGTTTATCAACAGAGATGGCCAGCGTGACCAGTAAAACTATAACTTTAAACAAAATTAATTCAAAGGTCATTTCATGAAAACAGTATATTTTGAGGTCGCCATTAATCACTTGATTCCTTTACGTTTCGTTATTTGAGGAGCAAGTTCTAAATCGTAGTTTGATCTAGATCAGACGGAGGGGGCATTTCATCAAGCGTTTTATTAGAGTTTTTTTCTCTCTCACTCTGACTAATTTGCTCTTCGCAAAATCAGATACAAAGATTTCAATAGCTCAAAATAGTTTGTCAGAAAACAAAATATCTGACAAAACACCAGATGAAAATATGCCCCGAAGTCTATGAGATTGAGGAAAGATACATATCTACTCAGACGGACAGATGATGTTCATAAGTGGACGAATCAGGCAGTTTATGGAGTTCAAAGAAGGCCCCAAAACGGGATCTAGGACGGAAGATTTAATTGTGAGGGCTTTGTAGACATTCCATACATCAGATCAAGACATGGATGTAAACATCTGCAGAGAAAAGTCTGACGACTTCTTGACTTTACACTAGGCTGTGACCAAACATGGGATGGAAGCCTAAGAGCGTCAAAACTGACTGATGCGATGTCAATTCGTTTTGGCTTCTCTCTATCGAATACAGGATTATTGTAAACAGGTTTGAAATTAAACGCTGTTGTCACGAGAACGACAGATTGATTAATTCTACTTCATCTCCGTATGTTTCTCTTCCTTATTTTCATATATGTGCGCTAAATTGGTAGTCAATGTGTGATCTCATTCTACACATAAAAAAGAAAGAATAACAAAACGACTGTTTGGATAGCTTAGATTTTTGCCAACACAATGATTGTGTTTCGTTTTCTATTCCCATTATTACGTTTTTGTCTCGTGTATGCGTTCATTAAAGGAATCCAGCCTTTGCTATGAATTCTCTTCTGCAGGAGCCGCGGAACGAAATGTATTATTTTGATTATAACTGCTGGGGTGGGGGCTGATGGCTGACCGACCCACGGGGAAAAGTCCCTTTTCATGCCCCTCGCAGGGTCAAATGTTCACCATCCCTAGTCATTTATCCCATCAAGTTTCCAGATGATTTTTTTTTTTTTTTTGCAGAAATGATCATCATCATGTCCTCAGTTAAGTACCAATTCTTAATTTCACTACCTATCCTTTAAGAAAAGTAAATGAAACTCGTTAAATTGCTTAATCTCCACAAAATAAAAAAACAAATGAATAACACTGACGATAAGAATTCTGCCTTTTTGAGTTAGACAAATGCTAGCCGTAATCATCCAAAATATGTCTCCAATTTAAGGATCAAGCGCAAATTGAGTGATCTATTATAGAAGATGGTTTTTTCATTATATAACAATGGTGTATGACCGGACTATGGTGCACATAAAACATGCCTTTTTATATACGTATTTGACTATGATTGATTTATATTAGAGCCCGTGAGCCCTGCTTAAATGTCAACTTTTAGAAACAACAATCCCACTCAGAGCTATAGGGTTGGGGCTGCAAGGGGGAGGGGAGGGGGTAACCATTGGCACGCACCCCGACCCCACCCCTCAGGCTACACTACTCTCGTTCCATGCTCCTTGAGGCTAGTTATTATGGTGTGATCTAGATTTTTCAGCAAGTCTTTGAACATAGGATCGCCGTGCTTTCAAGGCTACAATATTCTATAACAAAGCAATATTTTGAATATAGCTTTGCTTAAGATACAGTCAATACCATCTTATCCGGGGGTTCTTGTGTATATACATTTACATATACACATATATATAGATAGATATAGATATATATATCGTTGATCCGAGCATTATTTGTGGTGTTATTCCAAAGGTTCGTTATTCCGAAGGTTCGTTAATCCGAAAAATAAATAGGGTCCGTAACGAACCTTCGGAATAACGAGCTTTGTTTCATTTTCGGAGTAACGAAACTTCGGAACAACGAACCTCATTTCATTTTTCGGATTAATGAGGCACGCATATCAATAAACACCTGGACAGAATCTCAAGGGACGTGGTTTCTTCTTCCTTCCCCATTTCTAGTCTTTCTCTTTCTCTTGTTTTTTTTTTTTTTTTGTCTTTCTGTCCTTATTTTGTTTTAACACAAGTAGGATGAAATAATGGTCGTGGTTGGCATCCCATTACTAGGTGAAAACGGTCCTAAACAAACTTAAGACATACAGCTCTTCAGAAATCATTATCCTATCTTCATTCAATTGGAAATTCTTAATTTCACTGCACACAGATAATAGAAATAGTTGATCAATCTTGGGCCTGTTTCACAAAAACTTACGATTTATCTTACGCTCGATTTATTGATCGTAACTTAGTGAATCGAGCGTGAGATCAATACCGATCGCAAGTCTGTTTCATAAAGATACTTGGAGTTTAAAGAAACGCTTGATTTAGAACACAAATCTAATGGCAGATCCAGCGTAACTTTTTCGAACAGTGTCAATCGTAAGATCAATCTCACGATCAATCTTTATGAAACGAGCCCCTGCGCAAAATCTGAAGGATATTTCATTTCAATCTGAGATTGAAACATGAATTTTGATCCTCTAAAATGAGGTTCCAAGTTACGAATCAGTCATAGATTTAGAGACTTTTGAAAATTCGGTAAACCAAAACAAACAGTTATGTTATAAAAACACACAAAAAAAAGGCTCAATAAAAGAATTTTTTCCTCTTGCTCATGCGTGACACAGTATGAATGAATAGTAAAGAAATTACAGTAAACGGCTACAGCACTTCACCACAGGAAAATAATTCTGGGTTTTGATTGGTTCTTCTTCTCCTTCGCCTCCTCCTTCTTCTTCTTGACGGACGCGTACGCGCGCGCTCATATACGCACGCACAGCTCATATGCAATAGAAATTTCCCGTTTTTTCACACTTATCGGCTGCCTGAAATGTCAAGGAATATGTCTACCAAGTTTCAAGTCAATCCGACTCAATATGACGTCATACGGGGCCGTCAAAGTTGAAATTCCGCGCGCGCGTCAATGGCGATATACAGTGCAACTATGCCAAAAAAATGACAATCTTAAATCCGATTTTACTCGTCAGGATGGACGGTGACCCCCCATTTTCTGTACATATTTTGAAAGCTGATGAGTTGTACATGTCATTTCATGGGGTGGCAATGCTGACAAAATGATTAAAAGATATCAAATTTCTTAATAAAGTAAAAAAAGTAAATTTTCAAAATGACGTCATCAAATTTCAAGTTCATTCGAGCGTATCTCACTAGTCCTTTGTCAATTTTCACCCAGATTTCAGTATGAGGTAGCTTATTTAATGTTCTTTGAAACATGAAGTTACAATAATTTGATTGGATAACGGTATCACCTCGTAAAAATGGATTGAAAGTAATCTTGTCAAATTTGACCAGTTTACGTGTTATCTCTATGGGAGTGCAGTTTTTCTGGAAATGAAAATTGACATGACTATCTTTATCGAGCACTAGCTCACTTAAGCTTCAGTAAATTTCTCCCAGATTTTAATATGTTGTAGCTGAGACTTTACGCTACCGTAAGTGTGCCCTTTGTTTTTTCATACGATGTCAGAATCACGTCAAAAAATTGGGTTGAAATTCAGGCTTATCTTCGATGTATTGAGATATTTCTTTCTTTCTGCAACTTTCTTTGCAATAACTCAAGAAAAACAGCCTCTATCACTTCTATATTTTGCACATGTTTAGTTCATGTCACGTGAATTATTTCATAAAATAACAACTACTTGATCAGACACCATCTTGGGTATGTAAATTAGGGTCAAAGGTCATAAGTGTTTCATCCTGTATCTTAGTAAATACATGTCCTATCTGTCCCATATTTTGCACATGCAAAGACCATGTTACAAGGATCATTTCACAAAATAACTACTTTTTACTCAGATGCCATCTTGTCTGTGCAAATTGAGGTCAAAGGTTATATGTACTTCTTTTTGTATCTTCGTGATGACGTGTTATCTCTATGGGAGGGAATTTTCTTTAATATGAAAATTGACATGCTTGTCTTTATCGAGCACTAGCTCACTTACCCTTCCGTGAATTTCTCCCAGATTTTAATATGTTGTAGCTGAGACTTTGCGCTATCGTTTTGTTGCCTTCGTTTTTTCATACGATGTCGGGATTACGATAAAAAATTGGTTGAATTTAAAGCTTATCTTCTATGTATTGAGATATTTCTTTCTTTCTGCAACTTTCTTTGCAATAACTCAAGAAAAACACGCCCTATCACCCCCATATTTTGCACATGTTTAGTTCATGTCTCGTACATTATTTCATAAAATAACAACTACTAGATCGGACAACATCTCTTCTTCCTCTTCTTCTTCCATTAAAGTGCAAGCTTCATATTTTAAGATAAACGCATTAAAAAGTTTTGTGTGGGTGGGTAGGTTTGTGGCCACTTCACCAGGTCAGCACCCCGCTCTTTGCGATGAATGAATGAGGCGGGATCTTTTATACGAGGAGTTGTGACTCTCTCTCACACACACACACGGGACCTCAATTTTGTGTCCTATAAGAGCGGTTTTGCCTCTTACTAGAGCCGACGGGATGATTACACCCAACATTGCTCAGTAAGACTCGGGAATCGACCCCGGGTTCATTGGACCAGGAGGCAGACGCGCAGGCTACCGACGGTACGTCCTTATTGCAAAACAAACACACAAGTACGACCCAAAGCAACTTAGGCGTGTCGCACTGCGTTGTAGACAATGAGACCCTGATACGCATATTTTCTTATTATCTTAATCAGGGTTTTTTTATTTTTATTTATTTATTTATTTATTTCTAATCTTTTGTCAGGGTAGTCCATTCACCAATAAATAGTGGTCTTCCATGGAGCCCTGAATAATATTGATGAACATATATGTACATTAAATAGCAAAACGTATATACAGAAGATGACATAATACAGTGTAGATACATACCAGCATACTGTACATTGCAAAGTAACATAAAAAGTACATGCCACAGCAAGAGTTCACCAGAATGCCGAAATAACAATTAAAAACGCTATTATACAGGAATGATAAAGCCCAGAATGAATTTCGTGTGTTACTTACAAATAGCAACTTTGCTTAAACAATCTCTTAAATGAATATATGGAAGAAGCTGATCTAATTGAATGATCTAGCCTGTTCCATTCAAGTACAGAGGATACGATTGGGCTGCACTTGTGACAATCAGAGCGAAATCTTGGCACACATAGATTTCCACTGTCTATTAGCCTTGTATGATGTTCATGTACATCACTAGGCTTAACTAAGTGCACCTGAAGGTACGAAGGTGCTAAGTTATGGACGCATTTATATATCATCATAACGCGGCTGAAATCAAAACGTTTGTCTAGTGTCATCCATTTAAGACTTTTGAATAAATCAGCCGACGGTGTGTCATATGTTTTGTCCAAAATTATTCTTGCTGCCCTCTTTTGAATTTTTTCTAGCTTAGTTGTATGGTATTGAAATCTGTTTGACCAAACAACAGAACAGTAATCAAATTGTGGTAACACTAGACTATTATAAAGTAATTTTAGGGATTGTTGGGGCAAAAAGGCCTTCGCTCTCTTTATCATGCAGACACTTTTTTGGGTACGTTTACATACATTTTCGATTTGTTTAGACCATTTCAGTTCTTCATCTATTAAAACGCCTAAACATTTAGTGAACTGAACTCTTTTAATCCGACTACCATCTAATGAAATACTGAAATTTTCAATTTTCCCGAGATTAGCACGGGAGCCGATAATCATGACAGAAGTTTTGTCAGTGTTAAGGACGAGCCGATTTTTCTTAATCCACCCCATTACTTTATTTAGTGCAACAGTTATCTTTTCTTCTAAAACTGTTGCGTCATTAGCACTGACAGTGAGGGTCGTATCGTCAGCGTACATATCTATAACACCTTCTGAAGTACACTCGGGTAGACTGTTGACATATATTGAAAATAAAAGGGGACCAAGAATTGACCCTTGAGGTACACCCAATTTAATAGTTGAAGGGTGGGACTTGGCTCCTTTGAATTGCGTCACTTGCTGTCTGTCACTTAAATAGGATTTAAACCAATCTACAGTCGTCTTACTACACCCTATACACTTTAATTTATGTAAAAGTAGGTCATGATCTAGAGTCAAATGCCTTCCGAAGATCTATGAAGGCAACTCCAGAAATTTGATTATCTATATTCAAAGACCACTGATTCACAAGTTTTGCAAGAGCAGTTGATGTGGAATGAAATGGTCTAAAACCAGATTGATTAGGGTGTAGTAAATCATTCGCCTTCATGAATTCGCTCAGTTGTTGATGTACGGCCCTTTCGATAATTTTACTCACTGTTGGTAAGATTGAGATGGGGCGGTAGTTATTCAACGAAGAAATATCTCCCGCTTTAAATATCGGTACTACCGAGGGTTCGATGCACAGTGACGATGTGGAACCTTTTGAAAGCAACAGCGAACTCGGGGCCAAATTCAGTTTGTAATTACCAAACCATTTTGTGCTAGGGCAGACAACCATAATACGAGAAATCGAGTCGTTGTGAATCTGCTTTGACACACATAAACCTGACCCTCGACCCAGATTCCGACCACACAAGCCTGATAACATGAAAACTATATGACATCTATTAAGGCACATGTTCCACAGTCATCATTCCACAACTTTCGGGATATCTAATGTAGTAAAGCTTAAAGGGACTGTACAGTACTGGTTGAGGTGGGGATTCATGTTTTGAACATTCCTAAGTGAGATAATGAAAAGCCTCTTATGAAATATGAAAGAGCATATAATTTTAAGAAGGATTCAACGTTTATTTCATGAAAATTGGTTTTCAAATGGCTGAGATATCCAAAAAAAGTGCTAATAATAAAAGGCGACATGCCACAACTTTATTAGGATCTCTTTGTTTCACCTTGTTTTTGGATATCTCAGCCATTTCAAAACCGATTTTCATCGAATAAACTTTTGATACCCCTTAGAACTGCATGCTCTTTGACATCTCATAGAGTGGTTTCTGAATATCTCGCAAAACGTTAAAAGCTAAATCCTCACCTCGACCAGAACTTTACACACCCTTTAAAGCTTATGCTACTTCTTTTTATTACTTAAATACTGTCGTAATGGATGGAAGCTGTTTTTACAATGTTCTTTGTTTGATTTTTTGAAACCTTAAAAAGGGTCTGCCTTTTTTATCAATTTTGACTAAAAAGCTTAAATATTTGATTAATTATAGAAGCCCAAAATGTCGTGGGATGCTAACCATACTTTCTTGGAATGATGAGTCTGTCTCTCCCGTAGACATTGACCACTTAATTCGAGTTCTCTTAGACATTTTTTTTTTCGTATCGTTTTAAACTCCCACCAAAACAAGGCCAGCCAAATCAACGCCAAATGAAATAAAACAAAAACAAAACTTAACTAAACTAAACTAAACTCCATATACACGCAAGTCCGTGGTAAGGAAGTAGACCGGACATTGTAATTCCTTTCTCCTATCTCTTTCTCTCTTTTTCTTTCTCTTCCTGTGATTACTACCAAATATACTTCTCTGAACGGCATTAGGCAGATAGATACATCCTTGGTGAACTTGCATGAAGCTCTAGGTTGTACTATAATCGCACACTGCTGAACATTACAAAAGAAAACAAGGGCAGTCATTTGGCTTTTAGGAGGTACAATTGTTTAGGCAAGGTCAAAATTTGTTTGGACCCCTAAAAACGAAATAACTTTAAGCATTCTTAATAGTTATGTAATATCATCTATGTAATTTATATATATGTATATATATATATACGTATTTTTTGATTAATGAATGCGTGTGTTTATGTGTGCATGGGTATGAATATCAAACTTCACCAGAATGTCCTTTTTTTCCTTTTTGCTGCACATTTCAAAAATAAGTGGAGCCACGAAATAGAGAGTCGGATATGTTTTAAACTCTCCAAAAAGCATGTACAATATCATGGGAAAGCACAATTGTTTTTGGTTTGTTATTTTTTGCTTTCTTCCGAGGCGAATATAGCTTGACAAAATCACAAAGTGGACTTGAAAATCTAATGAGCCATTAATGTGAAAGCATGCAAGAAGTGCCTGAAATCCATGTGGGTGATTATCGTTAATCCTTCAAATTAACAGCAGTTACACTGTTTATACTTACTCGTGTTAGCTGGGGTGGATTGCCCAGAGCCATGGCGAAAAGCACACAGGGTAAGAGACCCAACGAGTAGTAAAGAGTAGTAAACAAATTCCTGCCGATACATGACGCTGTAATGGGTAGTCGCGCGTACCACCACTGCCACTACCACTTAGCCGACGCACTTCTTTCCAAATGTGGTTGAAGAAAGCACGCGACCCCGATACATACTTCCAGAGATTGACGAGAATACTGACGGACTTCCCGGCGTGGCGCGTGCTGCTCGCTGCGGGCTGCTAGTGAACCCTTTCAAATTGTGCACTGATTCGTGGACCTCGAGCGTGAAGGCCAACAGAGATGGCGCTTTGTTGTAGCCATGTACAAAAGACGGGCACCAATTAGACCGGGGGCCCAGAAGATTTATTCAGCTGAAAAGGGTCACACTTTTTAATGGTCTCGTCATATAAGGATGTGTCCAAGGGTCAATAAAATGAATTGCTGGCAAGTCACATCCTGTACCGTAAGCCTAGGGACCACAAAAAGGGACCCCGAAAAATGGATTTATTCAGCCGAAGGGGGTCACGGACGAAAGTTGGTGGATATTGTTCCTTTGGGTATACTTATCATGAAAACAGCAATGCCAGCTATTTTATCCTGTACGGGGCCCCAGACAGTAGCCCCAAAGGGCCCCACAAATATGGTGTTATTCAGCTGAAAAGGGTCACGGCTAATTTCTTTTGCAATGGAAGTAGTTCCCATCAGAGATATCCAAAACACCAATGCCAGCTATTTTATCCTGTGCGGGGCCCTAGACAGTAGCCCCAAAGGGCCCCACCCCCATAGGCTCACGTACAAACACACACAAACATTGATTTTATTCAGTTGAAAAGAGTCACGGCTAATTTCTTTTGCAATTGAAGTAGTTCCCATCAGAGATATCCAAAACACCAATACCAGCTACTTTATCCTGTACGGGGCCCCAGACAGTAGCCCCAAAGTGCCCCACCCCCACAGGCCATACGTACAAACACACACAAACATTGATTTCATTCGTGCAGCTGAGAAGAGTAACAGCTAATTTCATTTGCAATGGAAGGAGTACCCATCAGAGATATCAAAAACACAAAAGTCAGCTATGTTATCCAGTACGGGGCCCCGGACAGTAGCCCCAAAGGAGCTCCCCCCCCCCCCCCCCCCCAACACACACACACACACACACTAGTTTCATTCAGCTGAAAAGAGTCACGGCTAATTTCTTTTGCAATGGAAGTAGTACCCATCAGAGATATCCAAAATACCAAAGCCAGCTATTTTATCCTGCACGGGGCCCCAGTCAGTAGCCCCAAATTGCTCCCCCCCCCCCCCCCCACACACACATTGATTTTATTCAGCTGAAAAGGGTCATGGCTACTTTCTTTTGCAATTGGAAGTAGTAGGCATACTCATCAGAGATATCCAAAACACTAAAGCCAGTTATTTTATCCTGTACGGGGTCCCAGACAGTAGCCCCGAAGTGCACCCCCCCCCAACACACACACACACACACACACACACACACACACACACACATTAGTTTCATTCAGCCAAAATGGGACACGGCTAATTTCTTTTGCAATGGAAGTATACCCATCAAAGATATCCAAAGCACCAAAGCCAGTTATTTTATCCTGTACGGGGCCCCAGACAGTAGCCCCAAAGTGCCCCCCCCCCTCTCCACATACACACACATACACACACACACACACATTAGTTTCATTCAGCTGAAAAGGGTCACGGCTAATTTCTTTTGCAATGGAAGTAGTACCCCTCAGAGATATCCAAAATACCAAAGCCAGTTATTTTATCCTGTATGGGGCCCCGCACAGTGTAACCCCAAACACGGGTAATTTCTTTTGCACTGGAAGAAGTACCTATCAGAGATATTCAACACACCAAGGCTAGTTATTTTATCCTGCACAGAGCCCCAGACAGTAGCTCCACAGTGTCCCATCCATTATACATGTACAGTGAATCAGCTGAAAATGGCCTTACAAATTCTTTTGTAACGTTAATATCAGGGCCTACTGAATAGAGATATCACAAACACTAAAGCAAGTTATCTTACCCTGTATACGGGGTCCCATAGGTTACAGTAACAAAATACTCGAGAAATTTGCAAAGGAAGCATACTTCTGTATAGTGCACAACCAAGATGACCATATTACGAAAACCAGTCATTTCATCTTGTACTGGGCCCAGGTTACAGTAGCCATGCATAACGTGCCCCTCCCCCACATAATTATTATGACATCGTTTAGTTGAAAAGTGTCATAGTTGTTTTTCTTTTACAATCGAAGTAGGCCTTAGTTTACATCATAGATACCCAAAACATCAAAGCCAGTTAGGTTTTCCCAGCCAATTTCGCACTTTTGTTGGTTCATTTGATAGAAATGGGTATTCAAATTGGCTGGTACCCTACGTTCATTCAAATTCGCCTTGACTTGCCGAAAAGGGTATTTCAGTCATTAAATTTCGCGAAAGACAGTCAAATTCCAAACGTGTTCATTCAAATTCAAATCATGCTATTTCTTTGTTTCAGATCATTTTAACATATCTTTCTATGTGTGTTTTCGTTTCATCTATAAATTACTGTTATAAAGCAGTAAAAGTATCATATTTCTTATCTAGTATAACTGAATTTGGTTGTTCTGTAACCAGACTGGTAACGCTCCTTCTCTTTCATATACATGTCATTATAGGCCTATATCCGTGTACCAGTAATGCAGATTAACTTCATTTTTTATAGTCATGACAGCACAATAGATACAGACGTATATCTCTAGAAGACATAGAAAGAATTATAAAAAAAAACTAGAGATTGTAATTTGTCATTACTGACAAATTAAGGTGATCCGATTTTTTTTTAATCAATGATTCGAGGTCTGATCGCAATAGGCATGACCATACAGGTTTCATCTGTGTTTAGAGACATTGGTCGTGTGATGTTTGGATTCTCATTTAAAAAAGGGAGTCATATCTGTCATCTTTGGTACCAAATTCTGTATACACTAGATAACGAAGATTCAGCAACAAATACATAATTTAGGCATGACCATACAGGTTTCATGTGAGTTTAGGGACATTCGCCGTGTGATATTTGGAATCTCATTTACAAAAGCGAGTCAGACCTGCCATCTTTGGTACCAAATTCCGTATACACTGTAACGAAGATACAGAATGAAGTATATTTGACCATTGACCCCACTTTGCACAGCCAGGATGGCATCTAAGCAAAAAGTGGTTATTTCGTAAAATGATTCTTGTAACATGGTCTTTGCGTGTGCAAAATATGGAAGAGATAGGACATGTATTCACTAAGATACAGAATGAAACATTTATGACCTTTGACCCTAATTTACATACCCAAGATGGTGTCTGACTAAGAAGTTGTTATTTTATGAAATAATGTACGTGACATGAACTAAACATGTGCAAACTTTGAGGGTGATAGACGCTGTTTTTCTTGAGTTATTGCAAAGAAAGTTGCAGAAAGAAAGACATATCTCAATACATTGAAGATAAGCTTTAATTTCAACCAAGTTTTTTAACGTGATCCCGACATCGTATGAAAAAACGAAAGGTAAAATACGATAGCCCAAAGTCTCAGCTACAACATATTAAGATCTGGGAGCAATTCACCGAAGCATAAGTGAGCTAGTGCTCGAAAAAGATAGTCATGTCAAATTTCATTTGCAGAAAAACTGCACTCCCATAGAGATAACACGTCATAATGAAGATACAGAAAGAAGAATATATGACCTTTGACCCCACTTTGCACAGACATGATGGCATTTGAGCAAAAAGTCGTTATTTTGTGAAATGATTCTTGTAACATGGTCTTTGCGTGTGCAAAATATGGGAGAGATAGGACATGTATTCACCAAGATACAGGATGGAACATGTATGACCTTTAACCCTAATTTACATACCCAAGATGGTGTCCGATCAAGCAATTGTTATTTTATGAAATAATAAACGTGACATGAACAAAACATGTGCAAAATATGGGATTAATAGCCATTGTTATTGTTCATCTATTGCACAGAAAGTAGTAGAAAGAAAGAAAAATGAAGAAAAAATTATGTTATTTTTATAGAAATTTGAAGGAGAAGCATGAAAAAATCAGAAAAAGATAAAGTTAGGAAAGGAGATTCAGACTAACTAAAGAAAAAGAAGAAAAAAAAGTGTTTAAAAAAATTAAAAAAAAAAACTGGCAGGGGTGAGCATCGAACCAGGGACCTTAGGATTACGAGTCGGATGCGCTATGCAATGACCTATTTCATGCTCCATAGGCCCTGTGTATTAAGCAAAATGACGCTGCATCGAAGCCACATGCAATTTTTCAACCAAGTTTTTCGACGTGATGCCGACATCGTATGAAAAAATGGAGGGCACACTTACGATAGCTCAAAGTCTCAGCTACAACATACTAAAATCTGGGAAAAATTCACCGAAGCATAAGTGAGCTAGTGCTCGAAAAAGATAGTCATGTCAATTTTCTCTGCCAGAAAAACTGCTCTCCCATAGAGATAACACGTAAACTGGTCAAATTTTACAAGGATACTTTCAATCCATTTTACGAGGTGATGACGTTATCCAATCAAAATGTTGTTTGAATATTAATGAAAGAACATTTCATAAGCTACAATATACTGAAATCTGGGTGAAAATTGGCGAAATTTAAGTGAGATACGCTCGAGTGAATTTGAAATTTGATGACGTCATTTTGAAAATTTACTTTGTTTACTTTATTAAGAAATTTGATATCTTGTAATCATTTTTTCAGTATCGCCAACCTATGAAATGACATGTACAACTCATCAGCTTTTAGAATATATCAAGAAAATGGGGGGTCACCGTCCATCCTGACGAGTAAAATCCGATTTAAATTTGGCGGTTTTTTGGCATAGTTGCACTGTGTATCCCCATTGACGCACGCGCGGAATTTTGAATTTGACGGGCCCGTATGACGTCATATTGAGTCGGATCGACTTGAAACTTGATAGAAATATTCCTTCACATTTCGGACATCCGATCCGTGTGAAAAAACTGACAATTTCTATTGCATATGAGCTGTGCGTGCGTATATGTGCGCGCGCGTACGCGTCCGTCCGATTTTATCAATTTTTCAAAAAATGCTCCAAATGGTCTGAAACGTATGCAAAAAAAATTTGAGCTCGATTTGAGCATACAAATATTTCAACGCGCGCGTACGCGCACGTATCAAGAGAAAATGTGAATTTTGAGAATATGAGTAGAATGCGCATAACTTGAAATAAATGTGACGTGAATTTCATTGAAAAACTTCATTCCATTAATGAGATATGATTGAGAATGTGTTTTCATATAATGACGTCATAGTGACGTCAAGGTCGACTGATCACTTTGATTTTAGTTCGATTGCCGTCTTTGGGACACGATACATACATGGTATAAGTTTGAACTTGATAGGCATAGCACTTTTTGAGCTAACCTCTGCACAACTTTTGGGGAGAAATAAAGAAAGAAGAAGAAGAAGAAAGAATCCGTACAGATACAGAAGGTGATCCGAGAGGATACTCGGATCACCTAAAAAACATTTGAGGATCATAACCTTGACTTCTTGGAACTGGCCGACCGCTCGTAATAAAGCGCTCGTAACGGCCAGATAATTTGTGGCTTCTTACTTCTTTGGATTCAAAAAGCACGTTAAAAAAATGGTGTCAAAGTCTCTTAAACGAATGCGAAAACATGAAATGCTATGATGCTACCCCACCCCTCCCCTTAAGGTTGGAAGATAAGAAATATATGATCAGTCTATTGATACGCCCTATGTGTTTACACTCGGTTATGTGTCGCAAAAGTTGAAACGTACAAAAATTATTGTAAACATCGCTCAATAGACCACCGGGGGGGGGGGGGGGCGTTTCATCAACGAGTTCGTCGGAGTTTTCACCGACGAATTTGCTATCAGCCAATCAGACGCAAGGATTTATACTGACAACTGTCAAAAGCTAATGAAATCCTTGGTCTGATTGGCTGATAGCAAATTTGTCGGTGAAAACTCCGACGAACTCGTTGATGAAACGCCCCCCAGGAGCTACCATGAGAACAAAGGGGAAAAAAACCTCGGTAAGCGTATTTGTTTCTTCTTATGATTTTCTGCTTGATATTTTTTTTTCTTTAAGGAGAAATCTTTGCCTCATTTTGAGAGACAGTTACAGAGTAGTGCTCTTTACTTCTAACTGCGCTCAAGGACACGGTGTAATACATTGTAATGTGCATATAAGCATGATAAATGAAGATAAATGAGGTCGAAAAAAAAGACAATATGACTGTGATAGTGAATCCATGAGAATTTCTTGACATCTTAAAGTTTATTTAGATTAAAAAGAATATTCGTTTAATGTCAAGCAAATGCGGATCCTTTGACGTTTAAAAAGGTCAGAGCACCCTGAATTTCTAGAGTTATACTTTTTTTCCGTGACACTGTCGAAATCATTCAAAGACAACTTTGCAAAATAATAATGATGTAAGTATCAGCGCTTCATAATTCTCATATTGGTGATAATGGTTCAAGATATCTGACAATATAAGAACTCTGTGAATTCATTCAAGGTCAAGATAAAAAAAAATATGTGCAGGTTTGTATGGAAAGCAACGAAACAGAAACGATGACAACATTACCTCATTTGAAGTCACGTGACCTCGAAAGCCTAATGGCCTTTCTTGTGAAACCACTGAGTAATAACATGATACGATTTAGCAGTTAACACAGATCATTTTAAAGCCTGTCGAAAACTTATTTGTTCCAAAATTTAGACCTCATTACAGCTCTTACTTAATTCCACTGCTATTGATCTGACAAATACAAAGTCATTGTCTTTAATATTTTGCTTTGTTCTTTCTCTGTTTTGTTTTGTTTTGTTTTGTAAATATTGTTGATTTCTTGTATTTTGTTAAGACTGTTGAAGCATCTTGAGTCTGTATAGAAAAAGTGTTGTATAAACATTGGTTATTGTTATTATTATGATTATTATTATTATTATTATTATTATTATTATTATTATTATTATCATTATTATCATTATCATTAATATCATCATTATCATCATTGAAAGAAAACCGCTTCTCCTCACCTCATGAGAATAAAAAACAAAGCGATATGATAACATTCTTCTCCCATCGATTCAACTTCCTAACTCGCTCCTTTATATTGTATCAGGAGATAGAGTAGGAAAAATTAAAAAAAACTTTGTTCCACTAACCGTGAAACTGCTCTTAGATGATACGCATGCAGAATGTGAGCCGTATCACGCCTGCGCAATAAAAGGGAACACACAGACACACACACACACACACATACACATACACACACATGCACTCTCACTCACTCACACATACAACCCTGCCCATGCACTCACTCACATCATGCAACAGTTGAAAAGGGGCTCCCCGCCAACTTTGCGTGTCATTGGTAACGACCTTGCCGCATGTTCAAAATGCTCGCTAAAACAAGTATTTATATTAAAATCATGAAATCAAGCAAAAAGAGTGATCGTCGAAGGTCTTAATGAATGCCAATGAGTGATCATTCATTCTTTACCAGATTATTCAAGAGGAAGTGTCCTTCATAATAACTATTCAAGTTGACGTGGAAATAATAGAGAGAGTACGTTTTACGGGAAATTAGTACAACATTATACAAATAATGCACTGGTAAAATGGCGTTAGTCATGTTAGTCTACATGGCCGGCGGAGCCGTGGGGGCCGTGGGGGCTCGGGCCCCCACACTTTTTGTGCACCATACAAAGAAATACCAAGGTGTCATCACTTTGGGCCCCCACACTTTTTTTTTTATCCCGGAAGTACGTAAGCGGCACTCAATGGAAATAGGCCTAGATATATGAGATCTTGAAGTGTGAGCGTTTTTTCCACTGAAAACCTGTTTTTTGTTGTTGTTGTTTTTTTTTTTTTTTTGCTTGTCAGCTGAAAAAACCCGGAAATGGAGGGAGGAGATCCGAGCTAACGAACATTTTCTTTTTCTTTTTTTTTTGCTGTCTTTTTTTTTTTTTTTTTTTTTTTTTTTTTTTTTTTGCTTGTTAGCTCATGAAACCCGGAAGTGGGCCCCCACGCTGGGCCACGCCGGCCCTGGTCTAGATGCAGGGCACTCGCAGGTATTTTTACAATGGTTTAACATGCGTGAATTCACGAGGCGCACCCGAGTGCATGTGAATACCCGAGAGTAAGCTGCATCTCCACTGACTTTCCGAACTTAAACCTGTGCTTAATTTGCTTTATAAAAAAGGTTCTATGAACTATCTCTATTTACCTTTATGGGTATATACCAGTCAGCTACATTTTGAAAAAGCTAAGATGTCGGAAGATAGTATTCCAAACGGTGACACGACATTTGCGCCTGCGACAATTGCCCCGGTCTTATTTTCTTCAAGGTCATAGGGTTAACAATGGTTAGGGTTGTGATAAGGTTTCATGTTAACTTTGATGTGAGGATTAGGATGAGGGTTAGGGTTATGCTTGCGGGTATATAGAATTTGTGTTTGGATTAGCGTGCAGCTATTTCATGGGAGCAAGCGTCGCAGGAGCAAATGTCGTGGAACCATTCCAAACACACCACTGGTACTGAACGCAAACTTGTTTACGGTAAATACTACTAAGTAGGTGGTTGTGCGCTAGCTTAGAACTATACCTGAGTGCTCATTCACTAAACTGTGCAGTCGTGACGTATACTGAGCGTGATTACGGCAAGCCACAGCCACGCGCGTATCTCTGAGCGGTCATTAGTATATACGTGGTCAATGGTAAAAACCTACGCCCTCTGAGCATGTTAGGCAAAATAAGAGACTGGTCCCGTGATTGCTCTCAGCCAATCATTATTTTGATTAAGATCCATTTAACCATTTTTTTTTTTGTAACAAAAGATAAGCAAGTCATGCAATAATTGTAAATTGAGGTGTCATGAAATAGTTTTTTTGGCACCACTAAAGATGAGCTGACGATGCCACTACTTTATTAGTCTCCCATACGTGCTGGCTTGCACATACATCCGTATTTCCTTGAATGTAAAAAAAAAAACAAAAAAAAAAACAAAACAGTATATCTTGTGGATCAAACAATTTCAGGCCAATACTGGTTGAGTGGTAAGGTAGTATTCAGGATGACATGTTATGGTTGTCAAAATCATGTGGTTGATAGCAAACACTTTTTACGCATAAACGAGAATAGAGAATTGTGAGTGAAAGATATCACCGGCCGTTCGTTTTATGTGGACAGGTTAACGCTAATGTCAAAACTGCTTGCAGGAATTTGGAAAAGTATTTTGTTTAACTTTACCTCCTTTTTTTTGGGGGGGGGGGAGAACAATTCGCAATGGAACAGAGTTCCCCTTTCTTAATGTCACAATCAATAAAAAGCTGAATTGGAATGAGCACACTCGTCTCATCTACAACAAATTAGACAAAATATTGGAGTTTATAACACATTGAAATTTTTACCAAATTTTTTTTATTACATTGTGCAATACTGTAGTTCTCCCGCATTTGAATTATTGTTCTGTAATGTCGGCTAATTCTTATATGTGAAATGGAAATAGAGTATTATTGCTTTCTATTATGTTACTTAATATTGCCCATACCTTTCCAATACTTTACCACTTAACATATCTGTAAGTTATCAAGATGCGCCACATTCCCCTTTCTAAATTAAATGTCCTCGAACAATTAGGCATATACGTCAAAGCCTGTCAAGAACGCAAACGTAACTGGTTGATTCGATAAACGCGGCTAATGGCTAATTGATAGGCCTATCAATGGGGAATCGGCATCGGGGTCAGGTTAACGTGAAGGTTTACGTGAAAACGTCATCACAATTTACTTATTTGAGGAGCTCCGAGAAATTCGATTGCTTTTTCCGGCTTTCTCCATTTTATGCTCATTCACATATTATGGGTAAGTGACTGAATATGCATTTTAGACATCCCGTGTGGACAGGCTGATCAGTCGCGTCAGGTTAAAGTGTGTTTGTATTTTTGTTTTCTTTGCGTGCTTGATCGTTTGTTTGTTTGTGTGTGTTTATTGTTTGTTTGTTTGTTTGTTTACATTCAAAGCTCAAACAGCAAACAGCACAAATAAGTGGAGAGTGTGGTCCGTGCTAGTACGATCTTAAACGAAAAAAAAAGATGAGTACAAATCTGTGTAAATGCCTCCGCATTTCGTGATTATGACATTACAGTATTATGTCATTATGCATGGTGTATAGTGACACCACTTCGTCATCATACACCGTGTATAATGACGCAATTGTGTTATTATATACGTTGGATTACGGTCCCATAGCAGGTAAGAAGGTACACACGTTTGATCTCAGCGTGGACTAAATGCACCGCGTGAAACGTTGTGTGAAAATAATGAGTTCACATCTGCACAAGACGAAAATGAAAAAAAAAATTATCTATACACGTAGTGTTACATCTTCGTTACAAGGGATGCCAAGTGTCAAAGGAGACGTACCGGTATGCAAAGAACTCTCAATGATTCTTTTACATAAATGCCCTCCATATACCAAAGGTAAGAACTGTGTGTGTGCATAGTGTAAATCCTTGTGTTGAGATTGGTCATTTTGTATATAATGGAAACAGTGTGTTCGCGAGCTCTACACCAAAAGACTTTATTTATACATTCCATGACTAAATTTCTCAGTGATATACTGGAAATGGTTGTAAAATAAATGTCAAATTACACTTACCTGCATCATGATCGGCATCGCCAAAAATTGAATTGAATTGAATTGAATTGAATTGAGCTGAGTTGAGTTGAATTGAATTGAATTAAATTGAATTGAATTGAACTGAATTGAATTGAATCGAATTAAAACGAATTGAATTGAGCTGAAATGAATTGAACTGAATTTAATTGAACTGAATCGAATTTATTTCCACATCAGGCATTAAAAAGAAAAACAACACACATGTCATACAAACGTACATACAAGTGTGATAGTGGAGAAATCACAATCACAAACATGACAAATGAATGAGGACTCGTAGAATTCAGCCACACATTATATACACGCTGACCCTCAAAAACTGGGACACAAAGACACTGAATATCGAATATTATATTAAAATCGAAATACTGAACATTGAATGTTGGTTATGATTATTGAAATTTTTAATCATATGCGAAATTCCGAAATCTGAATTCAGAGATGAGATACAAGATGTAACGAAAGCTTCCTCAAGATTAGCAAACAGACACACAGACACATACTCAGACACACAGACGCACACACACATACACACACAAACACACACACACACAAACACAAACACACACACACACACACACACACACACACACACACACAACCAGTAGCTTGTTACGGCCATGGACCCAGTGCACATAACAATTATGTGAAAAAATGGATACAAACGGTCATGTCGTTTTACCTTTAACAGAATGAACGAAAATATCACCACCGCAATCCCGAAGAAAACAATATTTCTTTGTTTTGATGATCCAGCACTGTACGATTCCTGTCTATGTATATATCCAACTAAGATGCTAAAAACGACCACGAGTTGCAAGGGCTGACCCCCCCCCCCCCCCCCCCCAAAGGAAACAACAATTGGGCCCGGATCTGAATGTCACTTTCAATTTCGGAATACGTGCATACTTATACCTTTTGTTTAATTCAATAACCTAGGAATCCATCATACACGACTGCGTCTATTCTGCAATTGCACCAAACTCTCCTATATGTCTCTTAGTTTAGGTATGCCCTGACCGACCTCTACAAAGTTTTTTAGATGCCACTTTTACTAAGCCTTGGAAATGGAGTCCACGGAATATGAACATAATGTCTGAAAACTACTGAGACGTGACCATGGCTGTATACTAATGAAGAATAAATACTTCTGAAATGTTACTCCTGTGTAATGATGTCTATTACTTGTTAAGGGTGCTGGGGTTTTGTTATTTCTTGGGCCAGTAAGGGTGGACATGTAAATATAGACTCATTCAAGTGGATGTTTCTGATTTGATTTTAAACGAAATACATTTAAAATGAACTACAGCGAATGTTTTAACCCGGTCTGTTAAAACTACCTTGTGGTATGGAGAAATGAAAATGTATACGACATAGTAAGAACACCGAAACTGGATCGCAGGAGGTGTTCTTCGTGCAATTTGTTCAAGAGTTTGTTTAGGTTTGGCAGAGTAAAAAATGACTGAAAAACAGTCCGCTTGCATAGAATATATAACCAGTAGCGACAGGTTACGAATCAAGTCCATATCTCCAATAAGTCGTAATGAAAATGAATAGGTCTGTGCTCATATCACGACGATAAATCGGCGTTCGTTGCCCAAGCGTGTCTGGAATGACCCGCCCACAGTATCATGCGCGCAAAAGACATTCAGTATTGACGAATCGGACATTAATGCACCTAGGGTATATTTTGTGTTGGCAAACAGACCCTGCCACATAACAGAAAAAAACAAAACAAAACAACACAACACAGGGAAACGGAGGCTGCCCCGGTAATATATAAATTATGGGACGAGGATTGGTTTTATGCTTTGGGTGAATTGAGGCAAACCACCGAACGTTGTCCTTAGGTAAATTGATGGAAATCAAAGTTGTGTCCACCTGTTTTCTGGACACTCAGTGGTCATTCCAATCAAGTACGTTGCACGCATCAAAGGATTAATATGATAGTCTATGGCGTGAGGCTACTTTGACATCGCCAAAGGTCAAGAATGACCTTCTACACGAATTCGACTCTACTGGTATTATGGATGGATGAAATTCACGCCAGGCTGAAAATTTGCTGCATAGCCTTAGGGGCAGAGACGCATCAAGCCAGCCCCCCCCCCCCCCCCGCTTCATCGTCATCTACATGCACGGAGGTATAACAGACGAACAAGAATTCCACATAGTAGAGCAGATAAGCCGGAAAATTGTGCAAAATTTGACTAAAGCATGAAACTTTCACCAGTGTTAGTACATGCTATAAGATTCATTTTAAGATCGGGAGGTAAGTCTGAATTGACCTCTGATGACCTCCAGAGGTCAATGACCTCAAAATTTCAGAAAATTGATATTTTGCGTCATTGATTAATGTTAAACATGGCAATGATGTGCTAAAAACTCATTTTTGTTACAGTGGAACTGTCTTCATGTTCCACAGAGCCCTGGGAGGTTTCTACCTTTGACCTCTGATGACCTCAAAATATTAGAATATTGATATTTTGCGTCATTTGTTAATGATAAACAAAAAATAATAATATATAATATTAACAATAAATGATAAATTGATAAAAGATGTTTAATCATGTACAAATCACGCCTTGACGTTATAAAGTATGTGTGCATATTCCACAGAGCATCGGTTCAAAGTAATAGGTCTCAGGAATGTGAGCGGTCAATTACTTCAGAAATGAAGCTTACGTGTCTTCAGAGATGGCAGTGACCTCAAATATAATATTTATGTTTGGGTAAGTTATGCAGACTAGCTCGCATGAAATCATGTGCAACATTATCCAATTTGCACTGGACAACGTTTGTACGCTTAAATATGGAAGGTGGTGAGAGGAGTACCATGTTTTGGGTTGACGTTTATGAATAGTTTGTGAACAGGCATATGGCAAAGTCCCTTGAACTGGATGAAAGGGTGAAAGATGCTAACCAGAAAACAACAGGCCTACGTCGTCGGGTGTACGTCACAAGTCAAACAACCCAAGAGTTGTACAGCCCATGAGTTACACAGCCCACGAGTCATACATCCCGTGACCTAAACACTAGGTAAACAAGGTCCATGAGCTCGACATCAAATAAAATAGGCCCACAAGCTGTGCGGTCCGCGAGCTCGACACTAGGCAAATATGGCCATTAGATCTCGACACGCGAGGAAAACAAGGCCCACGAGATTAGTATTACATCAGAGAGCTTAATCTATTCAGTGTAGGTCTCGTGGACCTCCCCCCCCCCCCCCCCCCATGTGTCGGACTCTTATGGACCTGGCTGGCCTATAGTGTCAAGCTCATGGGTAATGTTGCCTAGTTTCGAGCTGGTGGGTTTGTGTTGGCCAGTGTCAAGCTCGTGGGCTGTATGATTCCGATGAATGACTCATGGTCCTGGAGCATACAGTGACGTCATGGACCATCTGGAAAACGACATACTGTGAGGCCTAACATGCATTCCACATGAAGCAATCCTGTGTCTTGCAACTTGCTATTGCCATCCCAGACCTACCTTGGGAAAAGACAAACAGTCAGTCCGCAGCGTGTGCGATAATGAGGCATGAACGACAATTTTATTCAGAATCACGTTTACGCAGTTTGTGCCCTTGAGACTGACGAGATTTCGCGATACTTTGCGAGAGTTTTTGCAGAGGTCGCAACAACAGCTTTCATAGCTTTCGCAGTGCATTGTTTGACCCAGGATGGTTAGTTAAGTTATAGAGCTGATTATGCTCATTAATTTGATACCTAATTTCCCTATTTTTGATGTCAATATAGTAGTCCATTTTAGCATCAAAGTAAACGATTATTTTGCCAATGTTCAAGAAGCTTTTAGATCATAGTTTGATGTTTTGCTAGTTCCTGACTGGTATTGAAAATAGATCTCCGTAATTTCTTCGATTTCACAATCGTGAAACTTGAGCGAGTATGATCAATTAAAAAACGAAGAGGGGCACCATTTTTAAGGTTGTGAATTTTCCTGTTGAAAACAAGGCAAATTATGTTTTCTTACTGGAAGTGGGGTAGTGAATGAACACGCGTGGAATGTGTTGTTGATACCCAGACAATGGTCGTGGACAATGGCCAGGATTGGAATGTTTCATGAGGAATTCCACTATCGCAGCTAGTCTTTGTTCATTCTGAAATGTGGTGTGTGCAAGCACATGGAAACATGTGCTTACTTCTTTCATGTGCATACATTTCACCCTGTGTCAAGAATTCAGACTAGCAGTGCTCGGGGCAATTTACATGAAGAATTGATTAAGCATTCATGTGCCTTGCAGCAGAGCTCGGGAAAGGTGGCAGCCAGGTCCATTGTTAAGGGTCATTGTAAGTGCACACTCACATACACATCATTGGTTCCTGTGTAAAGTTCAAGTTTTGTATAGAGAGTGAAAATTCGATCACAATCTGGAACCTAACATTTAAAACTCACAGCATTGAGTCAGCAGCCAATGGATACTACGCAATGCGACACGCCGCGTCTTGCAACAGATTTCGACCAATCACAGACCCGGAATTCCGGTGCGAATGCGAGGATAATCTGTTTAAACTCGACGCTAGACATGTCTCTGAATTTTGCTAGTTCCTGACCCGTATTGAAATGAAGATGGGAAAACGTGCCCTTATTGTGATACTATATACTTTAGCGGATATAGTCTTCACCATATTTTAGAGGGGCATGAAAGATTTCAGGTTAGTTTTTTGGCGTCAAACGTGAAGGAATTTTTTTGAATACAATACCGAACTTCGAGAGAGATTTTGATATTCTATATTCTTCTTTTCTGTTTATTTTGATCATGAGCATATTTGCTTATGTTTTTTCTTTCAGTCGATACTAAAAGTGTCGAAAACTGACGAGAAATACTCGTTCTACACGGATTTATTCATGACCATGTATCTGCTCATTGCGTATGCAAGCACCGCTCAGCCGTGCATACGACTTGAATAAATACGTGCGTTTTCGCTCGCGCTGCGGACTGACTGCAAACATTCGTGGACAAACCGTGGAGAAAGCAGATTTTGCAAAATATTTTGGAGTCTACACCCATAGGAAGCTCAACTGGAATCGCATCGGCAACAGCAGCTTAAAAGGTCTATACATGGCCGGCGGAACCGGGAGGCTCGCCCCCCCCCCCCCACTTTTTTGCACAATATACAAAGGAATACATAAGGTGTCACCACTATGGGCCCCCCTCCCCACTTTTTTTTTTTACCCCGGAAGTGCGTAAGTGGCATTAGAAAGAAATAGATAGAAACCTTGAAGTGTGAGCGCGGAAAGGTTATGTTTTTTGCGCTGAAGAACTTTTTTTTTTTTTTTTTTTTTTGCTTGTCAGCTGAAGAAACCCGGTGGCAAAAGAAGTTGCACCAGAGGCCTTTATTTCATTTTCTATTTTTTTGCTTGTTAGCTCATGAAATCTGGAAGTGCCCCCCCCCCCCACACTTTTGAAAACGTTCCGCCGGCAGTGCTATATACTTCAACCATGGACCCTAACCTGTTGTAAGGTCCATGCTTCAACCAAAGACTCTCTCCAGACGACGAACGTCAGATCATAAAGTTCGGGTGCTTTGATACTCCACCCTGCTCAGAACTGTCCTGGAATATGGATGCATAATCTGGGATCCCTTCACCCAGGTAAACATCATGAAGATTGGAATGATTCAGAATAGATGTGCACTCTTCATCTGCAATGACCATCACATGCAAACAAGCAGTGTTACAGCCACACTTAAAAAAGAACTACAACGGCAATCCCTGCAAGAAAGGCAAATTCAGGGATGCTGCAAGAACACAATTGATGATAATAGCGATAGGGCAAATGAAAAGCAAAATGACTAATGCTGCTTTGTTTAAGTCCAACCATAATTCGGGGTGCCAGCACTCAATAGCCCCTGGTACAACCAGGCTGGGCTTTATCATATCGCTCGCCAGACAAATGCACCAACAAATTTCGTTTAAAGGAAACCAAAACCCAAAGAGCAATGTGGATTGAGTGAAACAGCAACATTAGTAGAACACATCCGTGAAAGTTTGAGGAAAATTGGACAATCGATGCAAAAGTTATGAATTGTTAAAGTTTTGGTGTTGGAACCGCTGGATGCATGAGGAGACTACTAGAGGTTATGACGTATGTGTGGACAACAATATAAAGAAAATATAAAGAAAATTCCACAAAAATTCACATTTCTAGCATAATGGAAGAGCACTTGACTAACCGCTTTCAGAAAGCAGGGGTAATTTGCTACCCTAAACATATGTCAGTATCAGGTTGATGGAATGTGTAATTTTCATGAAAATGAATTTTTGTGGAATTCCCTTTATGTTTTCTTTATATTGTTCAGTGTAGCCTGAAATTGGTCTAGATCTATACCCTCGATCTCTTTCAAGACAGAGCAGCATCTACATCTTCAGTGAAGCACGCGATGGAGCTTACATTGCAGGGATCGGCACACAGATCTCCACGACTAAACTGGATAGACATCCTGAGGTCAGACCAGCGTTCTTATAGGTACTTTATAGTCTTATAGTTCTTATAGTCACTGTATGCGATCATCAGAGTCTTCCAATGGCAATATGTAAACAGTTTAGGTGAAGACAAGCTTGTCGCTATGATGGGTGCATTGAACATAAAGTACAGGATGCACGAGATGATAAGAAAGCTTCTTTGTGACTCGCGGGGTGGGCTATTTATACAATCCTTTCTCAGGCAGAGGTTCTGAATTATCGGGTCGTGCTCAGGCTGCACACAGTGAGCTGAACACCATATCAAGTATACGCCGTTTGCCCAAGTGTAGGACCTGTATGTCCTACAGTGTTAGCTCTACAGGCAAATATACGCGGGGCCATCCCACGATACCGACACCCATGAGTCATACAGCCCACGAGTTCGACATTGAAAAAAGGTCCACGAGTCATACAGCTCATGAGTTCGACACTATAAATAGGTAAAAACAGCCCACGAGTTCGACATTACAACACGGGGTCGGTCTTGTGGGCTTTGTTTGCTTAGTGTCGAACTCATGGGCTGTATGACTCGTGGACTGTATGATTCGTGGGTGTCGGTCTCGTGACGTGCACCCAAATATACTCCCCAGCCATGTCCAAACACCTCAGAATGTCAATGGACCCTGAATGTCGTCATGAATGACGTATTACGGCATACCCAATATGTACCGCCTTAAAAGACGTTATACCTGTAAAACATACCCTTATGGCGTCACCAGGGTATATTGTACCAAGTACAATAGTATACCCTTAATGGTATTTTGAATAACTATTTCTTACACTAGTTGTAAAATATTAACAAAATAATACTGTATTGATTTACAATAAGGAATTCACTTAAATAATTAAAGTCAGATTTAATTGTATATAGTAGTGATATCTATATAATTATTGTACTGCCGAATTTACCTCCCTCAATTTTGAAAATCTGTAACAAACTACATAAATTGAAAACACATAAATTCAATGAAATAAAAATTCTACATCCAATTAATTTCAAACTTTCTTCAATCCCAATATACTGCAAGAGATTGACAATTTATATGAAGGTAATTTTTAGCATTTCCCACATTTTGCACTGCATGACACTTCTTTGTGTGTAATGATTTGGGAAAAATACATGGAAAATCGAAATACATGTTTATGTATTTTACATGGAATCAGTTCCCGTCTTTACAATTTGTTTTTCACATTATATTGACATGTTTAACATACTGTAACTCACCAAGATGCCTCTTGAAATGTTTTGAAAACTTCTGCTTGACTTCACATGAGTGAATGATTAGTAGTAGTCTTTTTGATATCTTCTCATGTGAAACAAAGCATTGTTTCTCTTCAAAAGATAGCGTGCTAATTAATCTGCACTTACGGTTGGTGCTCTGTGCAAGACATTCCAACCCACCTCCACCTTGAGACATCCGTAGGCGTTGTGTTGTAGAGCGGGATCTTAACATCTCTCATGAAGCGAGACTTCTCTTTTCTTTTCTTTTCTTTTCTTTTCTTTTCTTTTCTTTTCTTTTTTTTTTCTTTTCTTTTCTTTTCTTTTCTTTTCCCCATCACTACCAAATAAGTTTAGCGGGAAACATAGAAGCATTCGCACATACTGTGTCTTCGCCGGGACATGGTGACGTGCACTTCACAATTCCATGTTCAATTTTCCTAAAGAGTACACATAAACAGGGGCGGCGGAATTTGTGTTTGTGTGTGTGTGTGTGTTTCTAAGCGTGGGGGGGGGGGGGGGGGGGCCTCCGGGGCCGTGGTTTGGGATAGGGTCAATGGTCGATTTTTTAATTATGTTTTTTTTTTCCCCTTTTCCGGTTCCCCCATCCCCCCGCCAGCCCCTCCCCACTTCTGCGGCCCTGAAATGCTTGGACTACGGTTTGCATGAATTGGTTATTGCAAAATCAGCTTAATCATCGCTGCATCAATCTTGCAATGTTGTTGTTTACTATTTTCCCCTCTCCATCACGAGTAAATATGGAATGTGTTGAACAAAGTTGGCGTGATGTCGGAAAATGTGAGACTGTATTGCAGGTGGCCTTTAATTTGTTTTTCACATTATATTGACATGTTTAACATACTGTAACTCACCAAGATGCCTCTTGAAATGTTTTGAAAAACTTCTGCTTGACTTCGCATGAGCGGATGATTAGCAGTAGTCTTTTGATATCATCTCATGTGAAACAAAGCATTGTTTCTCTTCAAAAGATAGCGTGCTAATTAATCTGCACTTACGGTTGGTGCTCTATACAAGACATTCCAACCCACCTCCACCTTGAGACATCCGTAGGCGTTGTGTTGTAGAGCGGGATCTTAACATCTCTCATGAAGCGAGACTTCTCTTTTCTTTTCTTTTCTTTTCTTTTCTTTTCTTTTCTTTTCTTTTCTTTTCTTTTTTTTTCTTTTCTTTTCTTTTCTTTTCTTTTCCCCATCACTACCAAATAAGTTTAGCGGGAAACATAGAAGCATTCGCACATACTGTGTCTTCGCCGGGACATGGTGACGTACACTTCACAATTCCATGTTCAATTTTCCTAAAGAGTACACATAAACAGGGGCGGCGGAATTTGTGTTTGTGTGTGTGTGTGTGTGTTTCTAAGCGTGGGGGGGGGGGGGGGGGGGGGAGGAGGGCTCCGGGGCCGTGGTTTGGGATAGGGTCAATGGTCGATATTTTAATTATGATTTTCCCTTTTCCGGTTCCCCCATCCCCCCGCCAGCCCCTCCCCACTTCTGCGGCCCTGAAATGCTTGGACTACGGTTTGCATGAATTGTTTATTGCAAAATTAGCCTAGTCATCGCTGCATCAATCTTGCAATGTTGTTTGTTTACTATTTTCCATCTCTATCATGAGTAAATATGGAATGTGTTGATCCTTTAAAGTTGGTGTGATGTCGGAAAATGTGAGGATGTATTGCAGGTGGCCTTCAATTTGTTTTTCACATTTTATTGACATATTTAACATACTGTAACTCACCAACATGCCTCTTGAAATGTTTTGAAAACTTCTGCTTGACTTCGCATGAGCGGATGATTAGCAGTAGTCTTTTTGATATCATCTCGTGTGAAACAAAGCATTGTTTCTCTTCAAAAGATAGCGTGCTAATTAATCTACACTTACGGTTGGTGCTCTATACAAGACATTCCAACCCACCTCCACCTTGAGACATCCGTAGGCGTTGTGTTGTAGAGCGGGATCTTAACATCTCTCATGAAGCGAGACTTCTCTTTTCTTTTCTTTTCTTTTCTTTTCTTTTCTTTTCTTTTCTTTTCTTTTCTTTTCTTTTCTTTTCTTTTTTTTTTCTTTTCTTTTCTTTTATTTTTTTTCTTTTCTTTTCTTTTTTTTTCTTTTCCCCATCACTACCAAATAAGTTTAGCGGGAAACATAGAAGCATTCGCACATACTGTGTCTTCGCCGGGACATGGTGACGTGCACTTCACAATTCCATGTTCAATCTTCCTAAAGAGTACACATAAAAAGGGGCGGCGGAATTTGTGTTTGTGTGTGTGTGTGTGTTTCTAAGCGTGGGGGGGGGGGGGGGAGGGCTCCGGGGCCGTGGTTTGGGATAGGGTCAATGGTCGATTTTTTAATTATGTTTTTTTTTCCCTTTTCCGGTTCCCCCATCCCCCCGCCAGCCCCTCCCCACTTCTGCGGCCCTGAAATGCTTGGACTACGGTTTGCATGAATTGGTTATTGCAAAATCAGCTTAATCATAGCTGCACATAGAGATGTATACTAATAATATACTAGAGCGCGGACTGCGTGTGGCGCGTACGCAGTGCCCGTGTGCCGAGATGAAGAGGCCGCGCGCCATCTTTGTCCGGGCAAAAACAAACATCGCGTCCGGGCAGCGCAGTAGTGGTGGACACGTGAACAAGCGCTCAAACACGTAGTTTGTATTGGCTTTCAGCAAGAAGATGAGGGGGGTCGGAGATGAGAGAAGGAAACAACTAAAAAAATTTAAGTTGTAGCAATTTCTTATTATGAGTGGTAAAGAAAAGGAAAATTAAACAAAATTTTACTTTATTCTCCACGAGGTAATACTTTCAAGCCGACCAACACGACCATGGTCCATGCAATACAAAGGGTTCTCTTGGTCTCTAGACAGCCGGGTGCCCCTTGTGATACAGTATACTGCGTCAATTTTTGTATTTTTTTTTTTGCAATTATATATATATTTTTTTTTGTATGAGGGGACTGCATTCTATAGTCCTATCTGTGTATACGAGTGTTTCATCGAATTTCTTTCTTTTTTTTTTGGGGGGGGGGGGTGGAAATGAAATAAATCATTTTTATAAGCACGTGTATAGGCACTCGATTGGTTCCATGACATATTAAGTTCAAACTCGAAATGCTAATACATAAACCCTAACCCAAATCATAACACCTAACTCTAATCCTAATCCTCACCCTGCCTTGAACCAAAAGCCCAATCAGACCCATGATGCTAATTCTATTTTCAGAAAGATATCAATGCCGGAGCATAATATGTCCTGTCACCAGGCATATACTACGTATTCTAAGCTTTCTCACACTATCATTATAGTAAAATTAACTGCTGGTATAGCAAAGGGTGGAGGAACGATTTTTTATTTATTTATTTTATTTTTTTTTTTGGGGGGGGGCCTCAAGGGCCAAATAGGGCATTTAGAAAAGAGCACTTTTTAGACTTAAAAAGGGGAGTTTTTTTTTTTTTTTGGAAATGGGGCAAATGCCCCCCCCCCCCCCTTCCGCCGACCTTGCATATAGTTATGTACTGTATTAGCTATCTATAGTAGCATATAGATCGAGAACGGCTGAGGGAGGGCGAAGTGCCCCCTGACGAATTTTGCAAGACCTTTTCTTTTCTTTTTCTTTTTTTTTTGTCTTGAATCAATCTGTTTAACACACACTATAAATGTAATTTTAGTTACTAGGTCTTGTGAAAGAAAACTCCGCTCCCCTTCTTTTCTCCTGTTTCTACATCCAAAAGCAGCACATGAACCAGGCATTTTGCAACATAGATATATGCTACTTTAAGTAGAATTTGCGAATTTAAGAACATTTTCGATTTCCAAACTCCGATGGAGACCTTGACATAGATGCTAGCCTACTGCCGATGCATCCCGTCGTCGATCTCCCTGCATGCTCCGTTAGCGCTACACGTTATCGGTACGGTGGCTAGTCGAAATTTGCCCGGACCAAAATGGCGAACGCCTCCTTCTATCGGTCACAGGGATTTTACGGAGTCCGCCCTCTAGTGTTCTTAGTATATATCTCTATGTAGCTGCATCAATCTTGCAATGTTGTTGTTTACTATTTTCCCTCTCCATCACGAGTAAATATGGAATGTGTTGAACAAAGTTGGCGTGATGTCGGAAAATGTGAGACTGTATTGCAGGTGGCCTTTAATTTGTTTTTCACATTATATTGACATGTTTAACATACTGTAACTCACCAAGATGCCTCTTGAAATGTTTTGAAAAACTTCTGCTTGACTTCGCATGAGCGGATGATTAGCAGTAGTCTTTTGATATCATCTCATGTGAAACAAAGCATTGTTTCTCTTCAAAAGATAACGTGCCAATTAATCTGCACTTACGGTTGGTGCTCTGTGCAACACATTCCAACCCACCTCCACCTTGAGACATCCGTAGGCGTTGTGTTGTAGAGCGGGATCTTAACATCTCTCATGAAGCGAGACTTCTCTTTTCTTTTCTTTTCTTTTTTTTCTTTTCTTTTCTTTTCTTTTCTTTTCCCTATCACTAACAAATAAGTTTAGCAGGAAACATAGAAGCATTCACACATACTGTTACTTCCCTGGGGGCATGGTGACGTGCACTTCACAATTCCATGTTTAATTTTCCTAAAGAGTACACCTAAACAGGGGCGGCGGAATTTGTGTGTGTGTGTGTGTGTTTCTAAGCGTGGGGGGGGGGGGGGGAGGGCTCCGTGGCCATGGTTTGGGCAAGGGTAAATGGTCGATATTTTAATTATGATTTTTTCCTTTTCCGGTTCCCCATCCCCACCCCCCCCCCACCTCTACCCAATTCTCCGGCCCTGAAATGCTTGGACTACGGTTTGCATGAATAAATGTTTATTGCAAAATTAGCCTAGTCATCGCTGCATCAATCTTGCAATGTTTTTGTTTACTATTTTCCATCTCCATCACGAGTAAATATGGAATGTGTTGAACAAAGTTGGTGTGATGTCGGAAAATGTGAGACTGTATTGCAGGTGGCCTTTAATTTGTTTTTCACATTATATTGACATGTTTAACATACTGTAACTCACCAAGATGCCTCTTGAAATGTTTTGAAAACTTCTGCTTGACTTCGCATGAGCGGATGATTAGCAGTAGTCTTTTGATATCATCTCGTGTGAAACAAAGCATTGTTTCTCTGCAAAAGATAACGTGCCAATTAATCTACACTTACGGTTGGTGCTCTATACAAGACATTCCAACCCACCTCCTCCTTGAGACATCCGTAGGCGTTGTGGTGTAGAGCGGGATCTTAATATCTCTCATGAAGCGAGACTTCTCTTTTCTTTTCTTTTTCTTTTTTTTTTCTTTTCTTTTCTTTTCTTTTCTTTTCTTTTCTTTTCTTTTCTTTTCTTTTCCCTATCACTAACAAATAAGTTTAGCAGGAAACATAGAAGCATTCACACATACTGTTACTTCCTCGGGGACATGGTGACGTGCACTTCACAATTCCATGTTTAATTTTCCTAAAGAGTACACCTAAACAGGGGCGGCGGAATTTGTGTGTGTGTGTGTGTGTGTGTGTGTGTGTGTGTGTGTGTGTGTGTGTGTGTGTGTGTGTGTGTGTGTGTGTATTTCTAAGCGTGGGGGGGGGGGGGGAGGGCTCCGTGGCCATGGTTTGGGCAAGAGTAAATGGTCGATATTTTAATTATGATTTTTCCCTTTTCCTGTTCCCCCATCCCCCCCCCCCCCCCCCCCACCCCTCCCCAATTCTCCGGCCCTGAAATGCTTGGACTACGGTTTGCATGTATTGTTTATTGCAAAATCAACTTAGTCAGCGGTGCATCAATCTTGCAATGTTGTTGTTTACTATTTTCCCTCTCCATCACGAGTAAATATGGAATGTGTTGATCCTTTAAAGTTGGTGTGATGTCGGAAAATGTGAGGCTGTATTGCAGGTGGCCTTCAATTTGTTTTTCACATTATATTGACATGTTTAACATACTGTAACTCACCAAGATCAATGAAAATGCCTCTTGAAATGTTTGGAAAAACTTCTGCTTGATTTCACATGAGTGAATGATTAGCAGTAGTCTTTTTGATATCATCTCATGTGAAACAAAGCATTGTTTCTCTTCAAAAGATAACGTGCTAATTAATCTACACTTACGGTTGGTGCTCTATACAAGACATTCCAACCCACCTCCACTTGAGACATCCGTAGGCGTTGTGTTGTAGAGCTTTTCTTTTCTTTCCTTTCTTTTCTTTCTTTTCCCCATCACTAAGTTTAGCAGGAAACATAGAAGCATTCGCACATACTGTGTCTTCCCCGGGGACATGGTGATGTGCACTTCACAATTCCATGTTTGATTTTCCTAAAGAGTACACCTAAACAGGGGCGGCGGAATTTGTGTCTGTGTCTGTGTGTGTGTGTGTGTGTGTGTGTTTTCTAAGCGTGGAGGGGGGGGGGGAGGGCTCGGGGCCGTGGTTTGGGCAAGAGTCAATGGTCGATTTTTTAATGATGTTTTTTCCCTTTTCCTGTTCCCCCATTCCCCC
The DNA here is from genome assembly GCF_040938485.1 of Diadema antillarum. Lineage (NCBI taxonomy): Eukaryota > Metazoa > Echinodermata > Echinoidea > Diadematoida > Diadematidae > Diadema > Diadema antillarum. The sequence goes on along the minus strand of NW_027271843.1, from coordinate 122,221 downwards.
CCCCCCCCCCCCGCCCCTCCCCAATTCTGCATCCCTGAAATGCTTGGACTATACGGTTTGCATGCATTGGTTATTGCAAAATCAACTTAGTCATCTGGCAGGTTTTCGCAATGTCAGGAACCTTGTCTAACTGGTATTATTATGCATAATATTATTTTAGATGTGTTGGTAAACTGCCTTATTTCGTACTTAATTTCGTACAGCGTGTTAGCGGAAGCCCGTCTCTTTGCCTACTTTTTGCATAATCTAGCTGGGACGTATTTTTCCCGAGACCAAAGCTAAATAGATAGTTATATTACAATAGTTGTGCTACAATACAGAAATTAGTCGTAGGCCTGCAATGTTTTTTCTTTTATATGAATATTTGTTTCGATCAGTTCTTAATCACTTCCGATCCGCATATTGATGATGAGAAATTACATTTCCTTGGAAACCTTCAATTCCTATTTCGTATAGCTTTCCTTAATGTTTATCTCTTTGTTCTTTTACAGGAGTAATGTCGACATAAATGAGTGACCCCCCCCCCTCCCCCGACAGCTCAAGCTAGAACGTAATTGGTGGCAATATATTTTTATCTTTAATAAAATCATTTTGTTATCGCAGTCTGAATTACTACAGTGAAATCCCGTTATAACGAGTTCGGTTATAACGAGGAACCGCTTATAACAAGGTCATCGCGTCCGTCCCGTTTTCCTTTGCGTGTAAACCTATGGCAGAACGAATCGGTTATAACGAGATTCCGGTTATAACGAGGACATTTTCGGTGCATCATGATAAAGAAAGACATAAGCAATTTGATCGGATATAACGAGGTTCCATTTCTTGACCTGCCGCTTTCAATCACGCCCCGAACGAAACATTGAAAAGCGATTTCACGCTATCCCCGTTTTATTACGTATGTGTAGAATAGTGTACAAGTGCCCGTCCCGTCTCGATCTCTACATGTACTATCTGAAGCGGGAAGAATCGGAAACAAACTTGTTTCAGTCCCGCCGTTATCCTTCTTTACCGCCCATTATCAGTGACGAATAACCGAGTACCGTTCCTTCCATGTTAAACCACATAACATAATCATAATCATTCCATTTTCTTTTTCGCGAGGTTCCATTTCCTGACTTGCCGCTTTCAAACACGCGACAAACGGAACATTGAAAAACCAAATTCACGCTATCCATGTCTCTTTCCCGTTTTGCAGAGTAGTTCATGTTTTCTTCTAAACCACCCAATAAGACACAGAAATACCTTCCGATGTTCCTACTAAGTTATTGAATAAAATTATCGATTTTGTTTTTCGCGAGATATACGCGTACGTGATATTAGGTCAGACCACAGCGCAACGAGAGAAAAAAAAATACAACGCATTCAAAAACTTTTCATATAGCGACACTCGTGGCCAAAATGGACAACAATATCGAAATCCGTGTGCAACTCATCATTATATCCTTTCCATTTTTAGTTCCGACTTCCAGTTGTTTTGCTGGTAAGTAACTATATATGAGTGTATATGATTAAAGCCGAAATAATTAATGAAATCATAGCGATCCCGCCGGGCGACAGTAGCGTAAGAATAGTTGAATATCACATGCTAATCTACTTAATTCAGTTGGTGTTCAGAAAAAGAAACAAACGCATTTAACAGTTTGAATAGATCTGCGTTTGTTCACTGTCATGTAACAAATGATTATATAAATATGAGTGTGTATGATTAAAGTCGAAATAATTAATGAAATCATTGCGATTTCGCCGAGTGACAGTAGCGTAAAAATAGTTGAATAGCGCATGTTAATCTACTTAATTGAGTTGGTGTTCAGAAAAAGAAACAAACACATTTAACAGTTTGAATAGATCTGCGTTTGTTCATTATCATTTAACACTGCTTTTCACAATGAAGAATTTCTTTCTTTCAGAATGGTCTATGAGGTACAGATTTGCGTAAAAGGATCACAACATTCCAAATTCAACCTTGTAGCTTATTTTTCAAGAACGGGTGTACAAAACGCGAAAAGATTTTTGAAAGAAATACTTAACAAACGTATTTTATACAATCTGATTTTGATCATTGTCATTTTACGATGCTCACTGTATTTCACAAACAATCCGAAAAAAAAAACATTCTTTCAGAATGTTTCGATACAAGAGGAAGAGATAGGTGAAAAAAGAATCACGAATAATATGATCTTGCCGAGTAGGCCTGAGGTACTTCTCAAGAACATAATGTGAACAATTATGCGAAGAGATTTTTGGAAGAAAAATAAAGAATTATCGCATTTCAACCCCCACTTTTCCGTCTTTTTTATGTATCAATTCACAAATAATTTCTCTTAATGTCTCAGTAATAACGATCCATAATTGTGTAATAATAACGCAAAGTATGTTCTTATAAGTTTGATTGACGGATGTGATTTCGTGCTTATGTTTTTCCGGATTTTATTTTTTTTTTTTTTGATAGAAAATTGTCCGAATATTTCACCTATACAGTAGTGTGCACCAGATCTTTGAATTTCAATTCTTAAAATGCAAAATTTCCTATGCATACTCCCTCCCCCACACCCTCTCCCGTTAGGTCCCCTTCCATACACTTAGTTCTTTTGAGATTAACCTTTTTTTCTTTTTTTTACTATATCATAAAAAGTATGCACCAAATCTGTCATTTCAGTTCCAACAAATTCAAAACTTCCCTCTTGTTTGAGGAGGGTATCCTCTTCCAATTGGGGTCATCCCACGAGACCGACACCCATGAGTCGTACAGTCCACGAGACCGACATCAAAAATAGGTTCATGAGTCATACAGCCCATGAGTTCGACACTACGCACAAAAGGCTCACGAGACCGACACTAAACAAAGAAGGCCCACTAGACCGACACTACGCAATAAAGACTCGCGAGATCGACAGTACGCAAACGAGACTCTCGAGATCGACATTAGGCAAAGAAAGCCAACGAGACCGACACTAGGCAAAGAAAGCCCACGAGACCGACACTAGGCAAAGAAGGCTCACGAGACCGACACTAGGCAAAGAAGGCTCACGAGACCGACACTAGATAAAGAAGGCTCACGAGACCGACACTAGGCAAAGAAGGCTCACGAGACCGACACCAGGCAAAGAAGGCTCACGAGACCGACACTAGATAAGGAAGGCTCACGAGACCGACAATAGGCAAAGAAAGCCCACGAGACCGACAGGATGAACGGGTGCTGTTCGTTATTCCGAAGGTTCGCTATTCCGAAAGGTCGTTATTCCGAAGGGTCGTTAATCCGAAACACGCAGTTCCCTATACCTAGAGGTTCGTTAATCCGAAAATGAAAAAGGGTTCGTTAATCCGAAAATATGTGGCGTTATTCCGAAGGTTCGTTATTCCGAAGATTGGTTAATCCGAAAATGAAATTCGGAACAATGAACCTTCGGAATAACGAATCTTAGGAATAAAGAGCCTTCGGAATAACGAACCTTCGGAATAACGAGCTGTAACCGGATGAACAGCGCTATCTACATGTCAATTACAAATATGTACCTGTACAGGGTGTTCCATGAAGGGGAAAATTACATACTGGCAGGTGCAATTTCCTCACGCTATCGAGCGGGAGATTGTAACTAATTGAACAACACCATCTACTTATTATCAACGACATCAAGAATGTATCTCTACACGTGTGGCTTGTAGGGGGCAGTTCTGTCACGCTATTATACGGGGAGCGACATTGTTACCATTTTTTTATAATAAAATTGTCTTCTTCATGGGACCCCTCCCCCTCAAAAAAAAATATATATATGAAAAAATAAAAGAGGACAAGAACGATGTATATTTTAGATGCCATCGTGCTATTTTTAATAGGCTTTCCTAATTTCTGGCTAGACGGTGGACATGATGTAAGTTTTTTTTTCGCCCTTTTCTTTCTTGCTTCACTAGTTAAGGAGGCCTTATTAGATATCCTATCCGCCTGCTTATACTCGCCTGCTTAGAGTTCAATTTGTAGTTTTCTCTGTACTAACTATAATGTAAGACATTCAAAGGATGAAAACGTTGTATATCGCATCGATTCACCTCGATTTGTGGCTTGTGTTTGTAAGATTATTCTCCTCAAAACGGTACATTCTTCATGAAATAGAGTAGCTGTTTAATTCATGGATGCATCTTCTTTCTTCGAATCCTTAACGCTACCTTGATATTATGGACGATTACGTTATTTTCAGTGAATTTATACTAAATCAACACCTTTGCAGATGACCACTCCCCCTCCATATCATGTTAAGCAGGTGTGCACTGCAACATTCACCATTTTTTGAAATATTTTCTTGTAAACTTCATTTCACAGCTGGGTATTTTTCTAGTTGGTTGATCTGAATGTCCACATCATCTTATTTATTTTTTTCTAAGTAGGTGTGTACCGGCATGTGTTTCGCGGACAGGAAAACGAGGGTGTTTCGGCATTTTCGAAATTAATGTGGAAAGATCTCATGCACACTTTTACTGAATTTTGTTTATTCTTTCACAAACACTCACACACACAAACACAATTAAAGATATTGAACAGTTCAGGGGGTGAGGAAGGGCAACTGACGGGGTAATACTCTAGCAACTCTCCTTTTCCATCTCATATCTTCCTTATGCCATTATCTGGGCCCCATTTCATAAAAGTTGTTAGGATGGCAACTCTTGCTGGAATGGCAACTTCCCATAGCAAAAGCCAATCAGGAGGCTAGATTCTTGTCGTTGTCATGACAATTGCCATTCCAGCAAGAGTTGCTTTCATATCAACTTTTTATGAAACGGGGCCCTGGACACCCTATCATACAACTAATTGGTCTATAGGTGGCACCAAGAGTGGCACGAGATCATTGAATTGCAAACTATTATTAACTATCGCAATATCAATATCATTCTCATATCTGGAGGTCTTTGACCTTGTGTGTTTTTCATAGGTCAAAGGTCATGAAGGTAATAGCTTGTTAATGAATAGGGCCTACCAATGCTCTCTAGAACATCATCATGTTTACCACTAATCAATGATGCCAAGCATCAATATTCTGATACTTTGAGGTTATTGATCTCTCAAGGTCATCAGAGGTCAAAGATAGAAACCTGTCTGTGCTCTTTGGAATATATGAAGACAATTTCGTTATTAAAAAGAGATATGGTTGTTTTGTATACATCTTAACCAAGTTTATCATTAAAAAATGATATCACACATCAATATTATATTTTGAGGTCATTGACCTCTAAAGGACACCAGAGGTCAAAGGTAGAAACCTGCACTCTTAGAAAGAAAAGGGTAAATCAACATTAAGAGGCGAGGAGTGACAGCGTTTTTAAAATGTTGTATTCACCCTTTTATCCATCTGAATCCAACAGTTAGATGTGCTAGATACAGCAAGAAAAGGGATGAATACAGCATTTTTAAAACGCTGTCACTCCTCGCCCCTTTTAAAACGCTGATTTACCCTTTTCTTTTTAAGAGTGTGTCTGCTCTTTGGAATGTGAAGACAATATTCATTGTAAAACAGATATGCTTGTTTTGTATATCTTAACCATGTTTAAAAACTAATGACATCACAGATCAATATTTTTGAGGTCATTGACCTCTAAAGGTCATCAGAGATCAAAGGTAGAAACCTGTCAATGCCCTGTGGAACCGGAAGATAGTTTCTTTGTAGTACAAAATAATGCATATTTAGTGCATTGTAACCATATCTATCATTCACAAATGCCTCCAAACATCAATATTCTGATATTTAAAGTTCATTGGCCTCTGGAGGTCTTCAGAGGTCAAATCAGACTTACCTTCCGATCTTAAAATGAATCTTATGGTATGTACTAGCACTGGTGAAAGTTTCATGCTTTAGTCAAAATTTGCACAATTCTCATGATCTTGAGGGATTAACCGCTCTACTAACACGTCTTATGGCGCGTTTTACACCGAGCACGGTACGGGGCGCCAACGGGCCTGCGCATGGTTTCTGCTATGTGATGGTGCGCCATAAGAAACCATCTCTGGTTCTGTTAAAAAGAATCAGTAATCCGGTACAGAATCACCCAAAATGTTATTCTTATGTCAAAATCAATAGCAACAAAAGCAACCCTAGAAGATTAATTTTGTAACAAAAGTGATATTGTTAGAACTAGACATGGTTCCTCCTGGCGCACCATAGCAAAAAAACAAACAAACAAACAAACAAACAAACAAACAAAAAACGGACTGTTGCCTTTACCGTGTTCGGTGTGAACGGGCCTTTGCTGTTATGAAGCACATTATATTCGCTCGAGGTATATTGTTTCTCAATCCCAGAGACTATAAAATGATATTCATTATGCCCAACAATGTACTGATGTGTTGTCATACTCCAAGAACAATCACGTAAGTCTGAGATTCAAGAGTTATTCAAAAGAGAATTGAAGCCACCTGCCCCAACTCCCCCCCCCCCTTTGTGCATAACCTAGTTTGATTCGAACTCATTTATATATATATATATATATATATATACATACATATGCACTTTCTCCGGGTATAACAACGAATAAAACACAAGCCAGACATATAAAACATAATACAAGCATCGTTAAAATCATGAGGGGATATAAAAGTCAATTTCAAGACACATGACTGTGTGCTATAGTTACTTTTACACGAACAATAGACGAATGATGATGAAATTTAAAAGACTATAAAGATTTTTAAAAACGTGTGCACTATATCACGTGTAAATGAGATGAGCAGAATACAGGATACAGCAGTTAAAAGAAACGCTTAGACAGAGAGGTCGTCCAGCAAAATTACAGCCGGCGTCGTACAACCTGGCTACGCATGTTGTGATCGGAGAGCATGTAATGGCAGGAGAAAACCTTAAATTAATGGTCATCTACCTTTATAAATGGGAGCTGTCATGATATGACATATTTTGTATTTGTCACGTAATAATTTGTCTCATTTTATTAATGTTTATCATGTAGCTCATGTAAGAAATTGATGTTATCGCAATGGTTACAAAAGAAGTGCAACTTTCAAGACAAAAGCTTGCATAGGATGACCAAATAAGGAGATTTTGCGATGCACAAGGAAAGTAAAAGACAGTGTTTTGGAATTAAATGTTTTTAGGATGATAAGACCCTATGTGGCGTCAAGATACGAGGAAAGGGTATCCCTGATAGTATGCCTCATACTATCTGGAATGTGGACGTCATTCACGACGTCAAACACAAGTTTCTAGCTGGGTCAAAACAGGACCATTTCAAAGAAATCCTGGTTTCCGTGGACAGGAAGTGATGACGTCAAGCGGAGGCTTGACCAATGCAAAATGAGATACTCAGGAAAGTTTTTACAGGCAGAAAACTCCAGCCAATAAGAAAAGGGGGCAGGACTTCTGTAAAAAACTTTCCAGGAAGTCACTTCATTTAACTTATTTTACATGGAGACCTTTTGTCCAACAAATGTATATATGCAATGTTTAGGCGCAAAATTCAGATGCCATACAATTTGCGGAACACTCAGGAGCAGGCTACGTTACTTCGAGATTGCGAAGTTAGAGAGTAGCAGAATGTTAATTGGAATCAGTGTGATTCAGGGATTGTTGTATTTCGGCTTGGATGGCCTGACCGTCCAGAAGAGAATCTAGGAGGATTCGAGTTTAAAGGACAAGTTCACCTTCATAGACATGTGGGTTGAGTGAATGCAGCAATATTATTCGAACACATCAGTGAGAGTTTTAGCAAAATCGGACAATCCGTTAAAAAGTTATGAATTTTTGAAGTTTCTGCTCAGTCATGGCTGGATGAAAAGACTACTATAGCTCGTGATGTCACATGAGTACAACGATATAAAGAAAGAATAAAGAAAATTCAACATATTTCCATTTTTCTCGCATAACAAAAGAACACTCGACTTCTCTCTTTCAGAAGGCAGGGGGAATAATATTACCCTTAACATACGTCAGTAGCAAGTCGAAGAAATGTGCATTTTATTCAAAAAGTAAAGTTTTGTGAAATTCTCTTTTTATTTTCCTTATATAGTTGTACGCATGTGACATCATACACTGTAGTAGTCTTCTCTTCCAGCAGTGACTGCGCAGATACTTAAAATATTCGTAACTTTTGAACGGATTGTCTAATTTTCCTCAAACTTTCACTGATGTGTTCTACTAATATTGCTGCATTCTCTCAATCCTTATGTATATGAAGGTGGACTTGTCCTTTAAACACCAACAACTGTTGTAAGTACACAACCATTTAATTGAAAGTTGTTTTAATTTCTATGTAATTCCCGATATGGCACGGTATGTGTGAAGTTTGTATGTCAAACCGAATTTTAATTGCACTGTGGAAGAAATAGAACCCAGAACAAAGCTTAGATTTTAATGGGCTGATTTATCATCCCTTACCCAACGTTGAAAGATAATGATACATTGTGAAACATTATAGTGGAAATTATGTGTGGTCAATGAGAGGGAATCATAAATGTGTTTTGTTAAAGCCTTATGACTAGAATCAAGAATAACAAAGGGCCACAAATTATAAGGGAGGTATTATGTTATTAAATTAACAGGGTGTTTAGGGTTCCAGAGAGGACCAAGTTTAGGGTTCCAGAGAGTACCAAAGTTTGGGGTTCCGACAAGGATCGACGTTAGGGAAGCGAACGATCAGAAAGGGGAGACGACCCGCTACTTCAGGCAGGGCATCGTCGACAGCCTAGAGCAACCAAGCACGGGAGATTCTAGAATTAACCGAGAAGAGCACCCAAGCTCAAGATCAAGTCAAATTGGATATCTGTATTCAAGTTTGTACTATGTTATTATTAAGCTTGTAAACCATCACAACTTTGAGACCAGTATGGTAAATATCATTGATTGTTATATTGTAAGAAAACCGTGTGATTGGCTACTTATTTCGAGGCACATGAGTTGCGCAAGTCGGAAGAGTTGATTGAATGAATGGTCTGCTGACAATCTGCTGCATTAATTGGAGAAAGTCAGCCTTTGGCTATATAGAAAAGATCCCAGTCGCAGGGAGGACTTTCGTTCCCCACATTCTGAGGAAAGTACCCAGTGACAGGAGCATTTTTCCCCCATCCATTGTATCTCCCTCTGCTTTCCCCCTCCAACAAAGGGCAAAAACAAAAGCAAGAACACGACACAAGAATCGACATCCACATTATCGCTACTATAATGGGACAAAGCAAAGACAACAACATTAAGTTGTTATCATCATGACTCTTTTCTTACTGAGATGAATAATGAAACATGTGTTTTAATCTTCCCCGCTCAGCGCAAAAAGCATCTAGAGATTTTGTGGAAACTACTGCTCGTCTTCATACTGTCTCCCTTGACCTCAGTGACTGTATAGGTCCCCTTTTTAGCTTTTATAGTTGATTCATTTTTCTTGTAACTGGCAGAATTAATGGGTGATCCTCCTTCAAGAGATGGTTGCAGTCTGCTCTGGTTCACAAAATTGGCAGGGCTGAAAAAAATATTCATACACTATCAAGCGTTACGCCTGTTTATAAAGAGAGCTGCCTAAGCATAAACTGTGATATACGGTTACCATTTGACGGTGAGCGCTAAAAGGTTTCACGAAGAAATGGGCAACCTGCCTTAATGAAGTGAATGGTGTTTAAATAATCAGATGCAATCATTATTTCAATAGCAGATGTGCTGTCGCCAAGGTGACGAGCTATGGTCATGTGAGTCTTCCTATCCAATCAGATTCTTGCACTTTTCTTTTGCATGACTTGTCAAGGCGACGCTTGTGGGCAATTGAGGGCGTTCTACGATATACTTAGTGCAGTACATAAACGCTATAAATAGTCCCTTAATGTTAAAGGGACTGTACAGTACTGCTTGAGGTGGGGATTCGTGTTTTGAACATTCCTAAGTGAGATAATGAGAAACCTCTTATGAAACATGAAAGAGAATGTAATTTTAAGAAGGATTGGTTTTTGATGAAAATTGGTTTTAAAATGGCCGAGATATCCAACAAAAAAAAAAACACAAAAAAACCCACGATAATAATGAAAGGCGACAGGCCACGCCTTTTATTAGGATCTCTTTGTTTCACCTTGTTTTTGGATATCTCGGCCATTTCAAAACTGATTTTCATCAAATAAACTTTTGATACCCAATTAGAATTGCATGCTCTTTGACATCTCATAGAGTGGTTTCTGAATATCTCGCAAAACGTTAAAAGCTATATCCTCACCTCGACCAGAACTGTACACACCCTTTGATATAGAAGTGCCAGAGCCATTCATGCACGGAGTATGACCAACCCGGTTTCAATGGGGTACAACATGATATCTTTTCAGTGCTTGCCTAACAAAGCATCATGCCGTCATATTGGGACCCACTGGAGCAGAGATGGCCAAACTTTGCGTGAAGGTCGCACTGGTGGATGCATAGGGCGGTGACACACTTGCTCCTGCGACAATATTGCTCCCGTCTTATTTTCTCCGGGGACTTAAGGTTAAGATTAGGGTTGTGATAGGGTTTTAGGTTTAGTTTGATGTGAGGAATGGGATTAGGGTATACAGGGTTCTGTATGTGGGTAGAATTTATGTTTGGCTAACCGTGAAGATATTTCATGGGAGCAATTGTCGCATGAGCCAATGTCATTTAACCATGCTGGCCAGCTGCTATAATATAATACATTTCCAATACTTAGAATCCAGTTAAAATCCATTATAGATTTCTGTTATGTGGGGCAAGCCTCGAGCAAACTTTTTGGCTGTCAGGATCAACCCCATCAATTTGATTTTATCTCGTGTGTATTTTTCATCCAACATCTAAACATCTGATTCAATCGAGGCTATTCGAATGTACGAGGTTACCTTCAATTTAATTTTGATTTGATTTGATTGATTTATTCACAATTCAGATAAAGCTATTGTGTCACTTACAATTTCATGATCATTAGCAGCAATTTCAACTTCATTCATGGGAAAGGAAAGAAGAAAATGTGCAGTGGAAAGAAATTATCACGATCTCGATGTTTTAAGAGACCCAGGGCATACCAGGCAAACGAGTTTTTCTTCTTATTTATCAAAAAAAAAAATTCAACAATCTTCAAAATTTCATAACTTCCTTATCTTTGATCCGATTTTGATGAAAATATTATTTGTTGTGCCTGCACTCTGTTATTCTTCTTGCAAATTAGTTATTTTTCATTTCTTACGTTTTATTTGTCCCTGAAGTAGCGGTATAAAGAACAACTAATGGAGTCTTAACCTTACTTATTACTAATGCGCAGAAAAATAATCTATCCCATTTCAGAGGGCGCTACAGATGATGCAGGACAAGTGGGTGAAATGCATTATTTAAGATTAGGTAAAGTCAAAGACTGAAAGCAGAAGTAAAGTCATGGAATGATGTGGTTGTTTGTTTGTTAGTGTGTTCGTTTTCATGTTGTTCGGAACCTAATTCATGGATGTCTTTTTTTCCCCTTTTTCTTTTTGAATAGCACGAAATACCTGATTATGTTGATAGAGCTTTTTATCAGGCGGAGCTGATAACGTTTAGTGACCAATGCATTTGCTATGTGCCCACTATTTACTGCATAATAATCAAATGTCTAATAACTTCTCAAATTTGAATTGATGTATAATGAACAATGTTGTGAGAAGAAATTTCCGGACCGGTCTATGCATGCCAAATTTTGTAGCTTCCGGGCATCCAAGAGCCATTTAACCATATACGCACCTTTTGATTCCCGGAAAAGCCAAACGTGCGCTCCTTTCACACTTAATGATGCCGGCCATCAAAGTAATTACATTTGAATTTGTCTTTGCAGGGTGAGAAGGCCTTTCTATTGTCCAACAAACTAACGTGATTGATGATACAACCTCGCCATTTTGACAGACGAACGGCTGCTTGTACGATTGAGCTTGATGTTAAAGGACAAGTTCACCGTCATAGACCTGTGGATTGAGAGAATGCAGCAATAGAAGACATCAGTGAAAGTTTAAGGGAAATTGGACATTAATTTTGTTCCAAAGTTATGAATTTTTGAAGTTTCCACTCAGTCACTGCTGGATGAGGAGACTACTACAACTTGTGATATCCCATTTTTGAGATTCTGAGGCTGCCATCACTATCAAGCATGTGCTTAAAGACGGCAGGCTCCTGCATGTTTTTTCTTCCTCTTTATTCTGAAACAAGTGTATCCTCGATTTCTTTGATCTCATTGCTAATGTTTGTACCTTAAAGATTTTGATTATGATATTATGAATGTAATATCGTTTTTTCCTATTCTGTTGCCAGATACACGTGTTGTCATTTTTTTTTCAATATATGATTTCCTTGAACAAAATGCAGAAATAAAATCGAACTGAACTGAACTGAACTGTGTTGAACGATATAAGGAAAATGTAAAGAAAATTCAACACTTTCCACTTTTCTCGCATAACAAAGAACCCTTAACTTGACTCTTTCAAAGGGTATGAGGGGATAATATCACCCTTACATGCGTCAGTGACAGTTCAAAGAAATTAGCACTTTTTTTCAAAAAAAAATAAAATTTTGTGAAATTCTCCATGAATTTTCTCTATATCGTTCTACGCATTTGACATCATACACTGTACTATAGTCTTCTCATCCAGCAGTGACTGCCCAGATACTTTAAAAATTCATAACTAATTTGAACGGTTTCTGCGATTTTTCCCCCAAGCTTTCACTGTCTGGTGTGTGCTACTAGTATTGATGCATTCACCCATACAATCCACATGTATATGACGGTGGACTTGTCCTTTAATATATAGATAAACATCATCGGGGCACAACGCACACATCACTTAATCGCACGCCCTCTCTCTGCACTGCTGTTTACTCAGTGGGTGGCAAAACTCATAAAATAGTTTATCTAATTTGTGCAAAACTACCTGGGCACAGTCAAACTCATATTCAATTCAATTTAATGTTTTATTTCATTTTTCGACAAAAAAGATATGAACATCACTTTTTTGATAAGAGAAATTAAGGTGCGTAAAGTATAACATGAAAGAATGTATATAAAATGATTGTACCACCTTATAATAATTATACACTATCATATAACTCAAGTGATTAGAAGTAATTATACAGTATGCAAAATTCGAAAAATGGAGGGACCCACTAAGAAGACATGCTTGTGACGAATGTCCGTTGCATTTCAAATCATTTTCTTAAAAACTGTATTGGAAGTATCTATTCTGATGGTGTACCTTCAATCTGACATTGCTTTATATCTTTACTTCGTGTACTTTTCATACTTTTTTTCTGTGGGCTGTACTGCACACACTGTATACGCATTATGTACATTGGTGCATAATTATATTATGATCCATAAAATTATGTCGACGATTTAAGATGTTTATTTCTTTATGTATTCTTTTATAAGTAGGGTAGTTCCAGTAAGAGCCACAAAGGCGTACTCTTGCAAGGGAGCCCCGTGTCAATATATCTTATAAATGGACAATCAGAAACAACAACAGCAAAACCGAACATATTATTTAATATGATACAGTGTACTAAAAGTTGTTATTTTTCTAATACTGTATTGACAGTGGAATGAAGAAGAAAAACTGAACTGAACTCAGCTGAAGGTTAAGCTTGATAGCATGTATCTACAGCCTTTATCGATCTCATTATGACGCTAGTTTACCATCAGAAAAAAAAAGATACAAAACGAGATGTACTTTACACCCTCTACTCTACAGCCTAAATCATAGAGCTACAAGATCTCCTATGTAGCTCCATGACTAAATGAAAAGACTGCTAGATTGCTACGAGAAGAGAGCATGGCCAGTTTGTTTTTGAGTATAATTATATGCGGATTAGCTCCGTGTTTGGGTTCTTCTTGTTGTTGTTGCTGCTGCTTCTGCTGCTGTAATGCTCCTGCTGTTGTTTCTGCTTCCATCAATTCATTTAGCGAAGTGATCGATAGGAACAGAGAAGAGAAAAGAACCAAACAACCTGTGGCAATATTTGTTAATAATATATAATAGAATGGTTTTAACGGGCACCTTCGTCCGAACTGGCCGAAAAGTAATTTCCGGATGTCACGCTGTGCAGTGCATTTTATCGAATCACGACGGTCGTGTAATACCGCTGGCGGCCAAACTACTTGTTTATTTAGGATGTTTACGATCAAATCCATTCTCAAATATTGCTGCTATCTGGTTTCCTAAATCTCACTCGCCAGAGAGTGAGTTTCAGTCTATCGTCAATTTTTGATGGCCAGATAGCCCGGTCGACGCAAAGTTTATCCAAAGGTGGCTTTACTCCAGTAGGCCCTACTTGTCAAGATTAAGATGCACTACATCTATACTGAATAACAAACAAATAAATGAATAAATAAATAAACAAATACACACGCGCACACACACATACATAGGTAAATTGGCACCTCGTCTACAACCACCCTGTCCACTGTCCACCTAGTCTAATGCCATCTCGTCTAAACTCACTTCGTCTACTACCAACTCGTCTACCAACCATTTTGTCTATATGCCAATTAGTCAAATTGTCATTTCGTCTACTAGCCATTTTATCTAATGTCCAATTTGTCTAAGTCACATTTCGTCTAACACCCATTATGTCTATTGACCATTTCGTCTATTAATCATAAGGTCTATGAATAAAATAGTCTACAGCTCATTTTGTCTAATAGCCAATTGGTCTACAACTCATTGTCTAATAGTCAATTAGTCTAGTAACCAGTCAGTCTACTCCCAACTGGTCTACTGCCAACTGGTCTACTCCCAATTGGTCTAATCCCAACTGGTCTACACCCAATTGGTCTACTCCCAACTCGTCTACTCCCAATTGGTCTACTCCCAACTCGTCTACACCCAAGTGGTCTACTCCCAACTCGTCTACTCCCAACTCGTCTACACCCAACTGGTCTACACCCAACTCGTCTACTGCCAACTCATCTACTGCCAACTCGTCTACTGCCAACTAGTCTACTCCCAACTGGTCTACTACTAGTTATAGTTTTTTTTTTGTTATTTAAGTCTACTTCATCCAGTTTCTTTTTTCCCAGTGAAATAGGTTGAACACTCTTGGTGCCCCATTTGGTTTAAATTTTTATGTTCTAATTATGACAATTTTTTAGGAAAAAAAGATAATGTCACAGTGTGAAAAACTTGCTGTGTTATTTTTGTGGTGGATGTGTAATTTATATCAGAAGCAATCATGCAGCATTTATATGTCCAAACTTCAACACTCCATCCATTCAACTTTGATACACAATCATAAGTATGGTAGAAATGAAAAGGAACACATTAGAAGTACACTATCAGTATTCTTTATTCTGTCTGCCACGTACTGATGTATGTAAACGGTTAAATGCACAAAAAAAGGTTGAAACATATACACAAAAATATGATTTGCGATGATGGAAAGAAATTAAATCTTGATCTAAAATATGATAACGTAAGTTTCACTATATACAGTTGGTGACACATTTCATTTCATCCCTTCTTGAAAACAAAACATTTATATAAAAAACTTTGACTATTATATAATGAAGGGATCATGTATGTTTACATTAATTAAGTTTTGGGGCAGTGGCTCTTCTCTAAATTTTGGCAAGATACGGAAATTTAGAAAATATTTGACCCTGGCGGCGACACGTGGTATTTCATTACTACATCGGATGCCTTTCCTGATTTCTCAGTTTTTGGCAGAAGAAGGTCATTGATATGGATTTTATCTTCAAGAGTGAACCTTGTACAATAAATAAAACATCCTAGCGTGATCATTCAATGTCCATAAAGCAAAAACACGGGCGACACAATGTCATATTTCACGCAATTGCGCCGAGATAGTTGGTTTGACCCAAGTGTGACTGAGGTATAAGGGATCACTTTGGGGTCGTTCTGTCCGAGACTCTGTCCGGCCGTCCGTCTGTCCGTCTGTCTGTTACGCGTTAAAATCTTGAATTTCTAGGTGCCATATATTAAGTGTTCCAATTTCAATCAAACTTGGATGGAAGATTGGTAATACAGACTTAAAAATTTTGAGGTATGCAATGGTCAACACAAGGTCCAAGGTCACCGGCAGGGGTCAATATCCTTTTTGAGGTCAACGTTAAGTTTTTTGAGCAAGTTTCTATTATGGCCCATAACTTTGCATCCATTTACCCAATAATTGGGACTTTTCATGTTTACGTTTAAAGTTGTTATTTATTCAAAAAGAAATCAAATGTTACATCACACAACAGTTCAGTTTCTCTCCATTTTGTGTCAATCCTCTTCCTTACAAAGCAGATTTCCAAAACTCCATTCAAACCATACACACTTCATACTTCATGTATAACTCGTAGTATCTTTTTTAGGTAGAAATGAGCGCTTTATAAGAGTCTCACTATTAACTCAGCACAAACACACACACACACACACAAAAGACCTGTTATTTCAAATTATAGTCAACATTCACGAGAACAGCAACTAAAAACAATACGAAATTTCCATGACATTCATTTATTCATGTCAAATTCTAAAAGTACATTTAATATCGGTTATTATATGCACAACTATACCACCATAGGTCTACGAGTATGTCTGCTAGTAATTACAATCAAGCAATTACAACTCAGCATTCAAATACCGCTCCTTGCCATCGTGTGATAACAGTCTTTCGCTAAAGGATATTGGTAAATTGCTAATTTTGTGAATCAGTAGAATGATCTGAACATTGCGTCTTTGGGCCACACTCTCTCGAAGGTTACCGAAACAAAGAGGTCACCCCGGCCACTGGACAACAACCTACTGCATCTCTCTCACAGAAACCACATCCCAGCACTACATACATGTAAACGTAAACACACACACACACACACACAAACGGAACACAGTACTAGTATACGCGAGCATCCGGTGTCAATCCATCCATGGAGGTAGTACCTCCATGATCCATCCAACTACACGCCCACATCGCGCGGATCGTTAGTACCTTCACTAGTGTACCAAAGGGCAATGAAAATCAAATTACACTCGTACTCGATAATTCCTCATTCGGGATCCCGCCAAGATCGCTGCATGCATACCCGATGCGCACGGAGGTACGGGTGGACTGGGGTGGTCGGTCGAAATGTAATTCTGTTTCGTATGACTGACAATTCGTTTGTGATGGAGGATTGTAACTGAGCTAGTTTATCATTATTTAGTTATTTTACGGCCAGAATGTAGACTGGATAGTCATGTCTCACCATTGATTAGTATGTCTTTATATTCAGCATGCGCGGAATAATTAACAACTAGAATAGTCTAATATTGATTTTTGTGCTAATCAAGGGCAGGGTTTAATATGAATAGTTCATGACAGCGAGACGGACTGGACACTAGACAAAGTGGTACATTGTATATTCATTATTAGCATGACCAGATGGAAATGATCAGTTTGGGTAAATTGTTGAGAGTAAAACTGTATCAGTTGGGAGTACACAAATTGGGTATAGACGAGTATAGACCAATTGGGAGTAGACAAGTTGGGAGTAGACCAATTGGGAGTAGACCAATTGGGAGTAGACCAGTTGGGAGTAGACCAATTGGGAGTAGACCAGTTGGGAGTAGACCAATTGGGAGTAGACCAGTTGGGAGTAGACCAGTTGGTAATAGACCAGTTGGCAGTAGACCAATTGGGAGTAGACGAGTTGGGAGTAGACCAGATGGGTATAAACCATATTGGATATGGACAAACTAAGGGTTGGACGATATGATAACTAGACAAAGTGAATGTAGACTAAATGACTTGTAGACGAGGTGGGAGTAGACTAACTAGTAGTAGACAAAATAGATATTAGACGACATGGCAAATAGACATTGTGAGTGTAGACGATTTGGCTATTAGATCAATTGTTTTGTAGACGAAATGCTCCTTAGACGAGTTGGGTATTAGACAGTACGGGTAGTGGGAAAAGTGACTATTAGACAATATGGGTACTGGACAAAACGAGTTGTAGACCAAATGGGTATGAGACGAATCGGTAATAGACGATATGCCAGTAGACCAATTGGAAAATAGACATAGTGGTTGTAGACGAGGTCACTATAAACCCATACATACATACACACACACACACACACACACACACACACGTATATATATATATATGTATATATATATATATTACATTGCAAATTCACATTGTGTGTGTATGTGTGTGTGTGTGTGTGGTTTGTGTGACTGTGTGTGAGATGAGAAATTATTAAAGCAAGATGCTGAAAATGTTAAACGGACACAGCAGTGAATGCTAGTAGATCATTGTGATCCCTTCATTTTTTTATATCTTAAACTCATACACTTGAATTCAACATGAATCTGTCTTCATGGATCCTTGTGAGTGTTCAATTAGTCTGGCTTCCAAACCCTTTGCCAACTGGATTCCGCGGCAACAAATCCACCTAAACTTACTCTAGTTTTCGACGTTGAGGGCGTCAACATCCTGTATAGCAAAATAGTACGAGCAGAGGGTCTGAAAGCCAGACTAGTGCTCAATACAAGTAACTATTCATAACTGAATGATACACGCCTTTAAAGCCCAAACAAAGTTCTGGTACGCCTGCAAAAGTTGTAAAATTTCGCTCCCAATTAATGTGAACGTATGCTTAGGAAATGTGCAGGATAACGATGTTAGAACAAGATATTCGATGGGTAACGACGAAAATGCGAAATATTAACCAAATAGGTTCAGTCTCAGAACTTACCCGAACGGGGTCAGGCTAAACTCGGACTCGGGGATAACTCGGCTTCGCTTTGACTGCGGGATGAGTTGTAATGGTTGTCCCTCTGATTGTACAGTGTTGTCCTATGGGAGCGGCCTGTATAAACTTGCGCTTCGTGTTCTGGCTACTCGCAGTTATGGTCCGAGTTGTTACAACGCGCGCATCAAAAACCTCTTTTGCGCGCATGCAAAATTAGTGTGCGCCTATCAAGCACCTCTAAAACAATCAAAGGCGCTTGATAAACAACAACAAAAACTCCAAAGACCGCGCGTCTCAGCAACTGAGGACCGCGCGCTGTCATTTTTGTCTTGTTTGTACAGGATTACGTTAGCACGCACTTTCCTGTCCATTCAGTTATTTGGTATTATGCAGTGGCCAGTAGAATGTGGCGATCACGAACTGCGTGTGAATTGTCTGAAGTAGGGTCGAATTTTTCCCGAGACCGAGTTAGTCTTGAGCCTTCTGGAATAAAAGTCGGTTTTCCTACTATTATTATTTTTCTCAAAATACTCCAAACCGACTCCTCATTCCGGCAAACCGCGTCAGCCAGGTAAGTTTCTTAGTGGACTCTTTCGATATATTGCGAGAAAAAATGAAATGGTGCTAGACGGGTTCTCAAGCACTTACCGAAACTTAGTTTTCACTTTAAACTAAAACAACAACAACAACAACATAACTTATGTGGGAGGAGATGGGGGTTACACGCCCCGTCCAACAATGAGGGCATGTGATTAGCAGGTAGTGATATATCACCTGACAATCTGATGAAGTCGGTTGTGTGTGTGGGTTTTTTTTAATTCTGTCTGTGTCTCATCAATTGAGTGTTGTCATGGAAACGGTCGTTCTGATGACCCAACGCTCTGCTCTTTTCAGTGCTGAAGTGAAACGAGAGTCATTAATAACTTAAAATCAATTTCGAAAATGTATCCAGGACAAGCAGAGACCAGCGGTCAGGGATACCAAATCTGTTGAAAGAGGTTTGTTAATGGATCAAAGACTTACAATATTCACGTCCAATAAAATGAATGGCTGCCAAGGCAAGTGACCAAAAATCAATTAATGAAAACAAAAAAAAGACAAACAGAATGCCTATATATGTCCATCGACAATGCACCTGCTCTAGAACACCAAGAGTAAGAGATGCTTCCACTTTTCTTCTAAAACAAAAGAATCATTCAACATTAAAGGAGACCTCCGGACAATTTTCAGATTTTTACGCATATTATGGATAACTATAAATTAGTTGTACTGGGAAGTGAGTTTCAGAATTTTGTAGTGATTTGGATGAGGAATAGGAGTGTTTTCAAAATTTATAAAAAATCACAATGAACATGGATGATGACATGGCAGCCTCGCTACAAGAAAACATGAGTATAGGGGCTCAAGGAAGCAGAACAAAGAAGAAAGCATGCATAAAGGCCGTGTCACACCTTTCCGGGCAAGCTATGCGGGCTTGTTGCGAGTAGGGATTTTCCAGCACGCAGGAGAATTTCCTGCGGGCGGACAAGAATATTTGCGAGTTTCGCACTTGTGTCTTAACTGCTAGACGCGTGGTACTTACCATCTACTTGCGTGTAGTCTGTGTGACCCGCGTGAGAGCTTTGAAACCGATCCGTTTTCTGTTACGAGCGACTTATGGGTATTATACTGCGAAATACCTGCGTTGGAGTTGCCTGCGAGGTGCTGCCGGTAAGGGTTTCCTAATGATGTTCTGCGTGTACCTCTGCGGGCAAATCCCCGCGACTCACTCGGAAGAAGTTTTGAGCATGCTCAAGGCCTTGTCATACCGTATCTGGGGAAGTTTTGCGGGTTAACTTGCGGGGAAACAAATTTGCTATACCCGGAGCTCTCCGCAGTTGATCCGCACCTGACAGTACCTAGCGCGTATCTCGCCTGCAGTTGCCCGGAGGTGCGCACGCAAGTCCGATTTACCCGCAGTCAAGTTTTGAGCATGACCAAAACTTTTTCCGGGTGAGTCGCGGGGATTGCCCGCAGAGGTCCACGCAGAACGCCAGTAAAATATAGGAGGCCCTTAGCGGCAGCACCTCGCAGCAACTCCCACGCAGGTACTTCGCAGTCCCTGTATGCGGCCAAGATAATGACATTCTGTGGGACTTCTGCCATTCCTTCAGAGGAATTCCTTCACTGTGTTGTCAGCCCCCATAACACGCGCCTGGCACGCAGGTCACACAGAATAACCGCAAGTAGAACGCGTCCAGCAAGTAAGACACACGCACTGACTCGCCCAAATCCTTGTTCGCCCTCAGAAAATTGTCCGGTATGCTTGAAAATCCCCACACGCAACAAGCCCGCGTATCTTGCCCGAAAAGATGTGACAGGGCCTAAACATGGTTGCGGGTAAAAATATTTGCATACGCACCTCTGGGCGACTACGGGTGAGATACGTGCTAGGTACTGTCACGTGTAGGTCATCTGCGGGGACTTCCGGGTAATAAAAATTGTTCTTCGCAAATCACACGCAAGGCTTACCCGGAAAGTTGTGACACGGCCTTAAAGACCTAATAAAATGCTTGCAAACTGTTTTAATATGCAAAAGAAATGTGAAATATATGTCATGATTATCAATGTAAATATGTTGTCAGTGTCGTTCCGGTTTATATCGCTTCTAGAAACTCCCCCAAATATCACATTTTTTTAGGACCTCGTTGCAGCTTTTGCGAAAAAGATAGTCACGTGACTAACACCCCTGAACCAGTGCCGTATATTAAAGGGACACAGTCCTCACGAAATTTAAAAAAATATGTTGTTGTTGGTACCTCCAATGAACTACTTTCACCAAAAACAAACTTTAAAATCACCAAATAAGCTCGTACATTTTGGTTGAAAAAGTGTGACTCTGCATGGTGAATATGCTAATGAGCAAGTCTTGGCGGAGAGTCATACGTCGTCGATGCACAACTCTTCCCAGCCGTGTTCTGCTCGTTATCCGTACGCTCCCTAGTTTACCCGGATGCATGAAGACGTCGGTGGCTACTCCGACTCGTATTTGACATTGTTTCTACGTTGTGTGTGTGTGTGTGTGTATGTATTGTGTATTATATTCGCACGTGTGGACGGTACAACTAGATTATAGATCTACGGTAGATACGCGTACGCACCCCGTACGCGGTTTGCCCTTCGCACTTTTCCAGTCTCAAGCGCAGCTGCAGCCCTACCTGTCGCCGCTCATGCATGTTCTATAGTACGTACAGAGTGTACATATTTGTAGGTAGAAACGATTCTACACAGGCCTGCTAGTACACTACAGGGGCGACCGCATTCAGCGTCGTCTGGTCAGGCTATCTTACATCAGTAGTTTTGCTCGAATCGTGCAGAAAATTTCCCAGGAAAGTCCTTTTTTCCGTCCCAGACCAACAAAAGTATCGTGAAAGGTGAGCTGTGTGGCTGGGAAATATCGGTACAACGATGCCGAACATAAGAAACTTAGGGCCTACAAAATCTCGAAATCGTGTTGTGACCTACCTGTGCGTGGACAATTTGTGAAGCGATGTTTTTACGTGGACCGGCAGGCTGTGGCCCTCGGTTATAAACCGAGAAAACTCCTGAAACCAGATGCAATCCTGACCATTTGCTCACATGAGTTATAAAGCAGAAATACCTCGAGCATCGACTTCGAAGAGAACCGAGGGAAAAAAGCGTAGAGAGGTAAGGAAAGTGGCTAGCTATGTTTAATTTACCGTGGGCCTGCAGCCGGGGTTGGGCTGCAGTACAGTGCCACTGAGCTAGCTGCTGCCAGTGCCGACTGGACATGCACGGCATAGTGGAGCGAAATCATATCCCTACGACCCCCTGTGTTTACCCTTCCCGGCTCACGTCATATTTTTTTTTTTTTTTCGAGGAAAGGCGATTATCTGACTACTTACAGAAATATTGAGATACAAACAATATTTTCTTTGAAGAATTCGACTCTCTCATGCACAGGTTATCTTCGGTTTGAATGCCAAAATCGACTGGACGGAGTCGATCGAGTGTACTGTGTATGTATACATTGGTATGGTAAGGATTTGCGCGCGAGAGTGGTTTCTACGCTAAGAAGTATGCAACACGGACGGAAGCTAGAAAACGACCGTGCCTATTTGATGTCAAGTTCATGGTATATTTGGTTTAAAAATACATATAAATTTATGTTTGCAATATTAATTTTTCGTAAATTATATATATCTACGCGTGAAATATTTTGTTTGAAATTATAAAACCACAAACTTTCACATTATATGATGAAATTGCAACTAATCATTTGAACACTTAAATTGGTTTTAGAGGCACGGCTGTCAACTTGGTGAGTAGGGCATGCACTACGTAGCATCTTTTTGCCGGCTCTTTCACGATCGCTTGCAGGAATTATTTTTCAAAAATCGCGTACGGAGACAATTTTTGATGTCCAAGCGTATAAATTGGTGAAAGTTTATATTTTTTACTCTTCTTAATTATCAGTACAATGAAAATCTCAGGACTGCTTCCCTTTAAGAGAGTCTGGCCAACTCGGTTTTCGGCTTATGTGTTTTGAAGCCTGTGATTGGTCAAAAGCTGGTCCCGTGATCTACAGGCGCCATGTCGTTACCAAAGTCAATCACGCGGGCGTGAGCAGAGTTCATACGCAGTGCCCATTGTTGAACATGCGCAGCTACGCGTTAATATTGCTTGCCTTTGGGACATCCCCAATATCAGTCACGGTGCAGTGTCCTTGCCATTGTCTATTTCATTGAAGTATACGAAAAATATTTTGATATCTTACTGCGATAAACCGAAAATTCGTCATGCCTTTCCTGCGCAGCATGGCGTTGCGCTAACTGACCTGGCTCAAGTGTAATGATGCACCGCTTTCCGACAGATCCAAAACAAAGGAAAGAAGTGGGAAATTAGAGTGTGACGGGAAAACTATATGATTTTTTTTTCTTTGAATTCTTCACGGTGTCTTTCAGACTATCTAAGTTTTGACTCACATTAAGATTGTATGTCACCGCTATAACGTACGAAGTGTCGCCTGAGGCATTTGTCTGTCCTTCATTCGTAATAAATTTTGTTGAAACCGTTGGCCATGAAACTTGACATGATTGTGTACATGTGGAAGTGGACGATGTGTTTTTTAGCATATAACATTTGTGTAAACATGCTCAAAGTGACCGGTCAAAATCATAATGGTTAAAATCTTAAAATACTGCCATTTCCCCCATATCTGTATACAATTTCTGAAGGTGAGTACATGTATTTCCAGACGAAACTTACTGCCCGACCGTGATTCTCTTGTGATTTTTTTTTTTTTTTTAAGGGGGTGGTTGGGGTTGGGGGTCATGAAATATCTGTAAATAAATTGTATTATAATGTAAATAGCACCAGTCTGCAAGAATCTTCAGTCTATTGAAGGAGGCAGACTTAATCAGAAGAAGAAGAAGAAGGTCAAGGATCGATGTGAGGTAAAGTTAAAATTCTACTATCTATTGTTGAAATATTATTACCCAGTTCATCCATACCTTGGAGATTATACCCAATGCACAAACTTAAAACCAAACGCGGTATTTGCATGCCACCATTACTACACAATGACGCAAAGGGAAAGATTTTGGCCATGATGGTCAAAGGTGGCTGAAAGTGAAAATACTAAAATGACAGTAATTTCCGCAGATTTGTAAAATAATCGCTTAAAGTATTGCCATGAAAATAGATTGGTCAACTTACGAGTAAAAAATGCTCAAATTCCTTAATACTTCTCTTTTAAATAAAACTCATCCATTTACACCTAGTTCAAGGAAAGTAAACACTCGACGCATTCAATTTTGTGACAATTTTTTTTTCTGCCAATAATTATGTGAAACTGTCGCTTAAAATTGTCAAGGCGTATACTCTACATCTACTAAGAACAATGTAATATGGCGGAGGTATACCGGTCGCCATTTGGACATTTTCATTTTCTAAAACATTTCATATCCATTCAATGGTCCTGATCATAGTTTATATTTGGTACGGATGTCACTGAGGATATCCCTCATGATTATTATGTTATCCAGGTACTTGCGCTTGTTCAATTGTTCAATTATTGCAGGTCTTTTTCTGACATTATTTTTAAACAATTTGAGATCATTTTACATACCATTATATGCACTTGCCGATGACGTTTCATGTTGTTTATACATTGTACATAGGTGTATTCCTCTTGAATTAGGGCCTACTTATACTAGTAGGCCTTCATGTCAGTTTATGGTACTAAATAGGATGGTAATTGATGGTTATTTATGTGCGAAACAGTAAAACTGTGAAATTCGTCTATCGTCTGGGCACAGTAAAGCTAGAATTGTAAATATATATATTACATTGTATCATTTTGTTATACAATATTCTTGTTCCCTGGACAACTTGCTAAATATACAATATAGCATAGGGGCCTACAGTCTAGTGAAAGTTTACGACACGACATGCTGTGAATTCTTCTTTAATTTATACAGCAATGATTTATCATGTCTATATTCAGGAATTATGTCCTTAAAACAGCTTCCCTATAGTGTTTATATACCTGTGTGCTTGTGTCTATTTGAATGTGTAAAAATGATTGATTGTTGGCTTTGTTCGACATGGATGGAATGAATGAATGTCCCTCCCCCAACCTACACCCTTTCTCTCTCTCTCTCTCTCTCTCTCTCTCTCTCAAAAAAAAAAAAAGTCAAGCAACACAGTGCCTTGCGCCTTTGGGACGCCTGCTGCGCTAACCCCAAAGCGCACACGCTAAAATCATAAGCGCACTGTACGCTGGGTAACGACATGGCGTTCAATTTATGAGTTGGCCTGAACCGATTGATGACGTATAAGCACGGAGTTGTCCAGTAGTGCTCAGTTACAATAGCAGACGCCGCTCAGCACAAGCACTTAGATTACTTAGCTTGGTACACGCGCGTGGCCCCGTCAAAATGTGCGCTCCCGGTCGACACACTGACTGTCGACATGTACGCATTAGTACCACGTACAATCACTAAGTTAGCTTGCACAAATACCTGGTAGCTCGAGCATAATGTCTTCCCCTACATGAGTAAACTTCGACATTGATGATGATGATGATGATGATGAAGACTGCAGCTCTGACGATAGCGGAGAAGAAGAGGAGGCACATGAAGTTGAAGGGGGAAGATGGGGAGGGAGAGGCAGCCGATGAACCAGAACGTTATCGTGGGGCTGCACCTTACCGATATGAACCAGCTGCATCTCCCCCGCTGCCAGTGCAAGAGCGTATGAACATGGCACCAAGTCCGAGAATAGACATCACGGAAACGATCGCCTGGGAAATACAGAGTGGTATGTCTGGTATGCCCCCATATAGTTTAACGTTAGAAAGGAGTACTGTATTATACATGATTGACATTGTAAGTTGTAACTGTTTGTCTAGTAAGTAGTAGAAGAACAGACCCAGCTCGCTCACAAAGTGAGCGGCTACTCCGACCGCAGCAAGCGGGAGCGTCCCGGCCGTGGCCTGGCCCGTCGGCCGGCGCTAACAAGTTACTAGTAGTAGTCTAGCAGTCTACTAGTAGACGTTGCTAGTAGTAGTAGTAGTAGTCTACTAGTACTACTACTAGTAGTAGTACTATTACCACTAGGTCTAGTAGACTAGTAAGTAGTAATAGCAGAATCTTTGGTAGTAGTACAGAGGCTACACTCTAGTCTAGGGGGATATGTTACAGGATGGGTCGTGGCTCAAAAAAAAAAAAAAAAAAAAGCCTAACCAGTTTTCCATGGTCAGTTTCTGCAATATACTAGTAGATTTTGTTACCAGTAATTTAGATGCGTCATTTTCTAAGGAAAATGATACCAAGAATGATCGTCAATTTTGGTCGAGTAGTTTTTGTTTTATGCTACAAATCATATTGTGGAAGGAAGCCCCACCGCCGTGCTTATCTACCGACGAACGCCACGGTGGGGCTGAATTCACGAGTAGGTCTAGGCCTATAAAGCAGGCGAGTAAGTTAGTACAGACACGCAGTGGTGGTGGGGCTATCGTGAAATAGGCCCCATGCACCGCAGTGCGCGTGCACCGTACCCGTGCGTTTATAGCAAGCAAGGGTAGGTCCTCCTCGGGTTTAGGGTTAGGTAGGGTTGTATTTAGGCCTATGGTTCAATTGGCCATTAAATTAGTCGAGGGACATATTAGGAAGTCATTTTCGCCGCATTCACGAGTATTGACTGTGGAAGGCAGCCCCACCGCCGTGCTTACCTACCGATGAACGCCACACGGTGGGGCTAAATTCACGAGTATTTAAACAGGCGAGTCGCCGTAGTATTATTAGTACAGACACGCAGTGGTGGGGCCTATTTCACGACTTTGCCGAAAATAATGGACATCCAAGCGTACCACAGTTGTAATCTGTATCATTGGCAGTATTAAATCCGATACAATTCATTAAATATTCTTTTGTCTAAAGGCTTAGCCAATGACAATAGTGCAGCGCAGCACCTGCTATGCGCTCGCTAGCTCGCTCCCCCGCCAGCCCTAACCGCCGGCCGGCTGTCGCTGCGCTGCGCTAGCATAGCCTTGCCAGCTCGCTGGCTATGGCTAGGCTGGTCGGACAATCAATATCGACGACTCCGTTCTTAGGGCGGACTCACAATATTAGAAGTGATAGTGCGCCGCATGCGGCGAAAGTATAGACAGTTTTCCAAAACCGAGGAAATTGCATCCATTATGTTAACAAATATAGAACAAAATTCAGAACAGTAAAAAAACCCGCACAACCATGGAATTACTTAGAATTCAACATTTAATATTATTTCATTATTGAGAAAAAAATGTCTAAATCATTTCATTAGGTCTTTAAGTTCTACACAGGTGAACATGTTAAGCATGTGGTATTGTAATGGAATTACATTGCCACATTTCTGAAATATGTGAGGCTCCTAATGTCATCATCTTAGTTTAGTGTAATTTGTTCTAAGTTATTCAGAGTATTGATTTCTCTGCTCAAGGACCACAATAAATTCCACAAATCTATACATGGAGCTGTTGATTTATGTACTACAGGATGTGAAATTATTAAAATCGTTTGGAATGCCCCTTTAATTACTTTGAACCTAGTTTACAGGACATGGAGGCAAAAGAGAAGGGAATGGGATAGTATAAGAAAGAAAAGTTGAGAGTTTACAATAGTGCGCATCGTTCACATCAATGTTCTTCGTTGACCGGGATTCGTTGAAAACACAATATCTCCCCCCCCCTCTCTCTCTCTCTCTCTTTCTCTTTTTATATAGAAAACATCTTTATAATATTCTAAAATCGAATGTCAGACACGCTTCCTGCGAAAAGGTCATCCCTGACACTGTAAAGTTTGCCTAAAGTCGAGCCAGAAGGTTTGACCGGCCAAACAGCAACGCCATAGATGCAGAACAGCATGTAATAGATGGAATTAGATGAGGGGGAAAAAACGTAACAAAAAAAAAAAAAAAAAAAAAAGCTCATCGCGTCAGGTGTTTCGGTCCGGGGTTTCGGCCTATTTGTGATTACTTAAACAGAATGTCGCGCTACTTTGAATTCGTTCAGCTCTACAAAAGAACGGCGATGTTACACTTCCGAAGGCAAACTATTTACTTGTCCCATTGTCTCATTACAGGACCACGCTATTGCTAATAATCACATTGGTTTTAGGATGCAACTGGCTTTATTTCAGTATATCTTGATAAATAGAACACATGCGGTGCTGGTATTATGTGATGGGAACCATTAACCCTTATGTCTGATGCCGCCCAAAATTGTTGCTGAGAGCTTACTAGAGAGAGTGTGTGACGAAAGAGAAAAACAGAAACCGAAAGAAAAAAATGTATTATACATTGGAAGCGAAGAGACGGGTGTGTGTGTTGGGGGGGGGGGGGGGTGGAGGGGAAGAAAGAGAGAGAGACGGAAATAGTGAGATAACGGAGAGGGAGAGATAAAAACAAAATAGATTGAGAAAGGGGAGTGAAAGATGGTAAAATAGATGATTCGTAACGTGAGCGCGTGTGTAAATTTGTATTTTTTACGGGCATGTGTTTCCGCATGAAAGAGATTGGATATATTATATGGATACGATATACTTAGTGCAGTGTAGTGTGTATCATTATGCTGCTGGTGGCAAAACATCAAGATTCAAGACAGGAAAGTACAAAAGTTGAAAAACAATACAGAAATGAAATTGTGATTTGGTTTGTTCGTTTGTTCGTCTAGGGATATATGGCCAAAATGACCGAGACTGCAATTTATTTTTAGGAGCAGGTGTTTAAGCATGAGTCACTTGTTTACAAACAAGCCTATATGGCTTTCTGTAGGCAACATTTGACCTTTATTTTTTTATCATTATCATTATTATTGTTATCATTATTATTATCATTATCATTATTAAAATTATTATTATCATTATTATTATCATCATTATTATTATCATCATCATCATTCTGACTTTCAGCGGAGCAGCATTCAAATGCGCTATGATTACCTCCATGTGCATGCAATGATTTTCAATATCACCTCAATCATTGCCAATAGCTCGTCTGAGCTTTGGACAAATTAGGGCTCTTCTACGAGGCATCGTTCGATTAATGGAAAACAGATTGAAAATTATAATAAATATCAATCATTCGACTTTAACTCACATAAACACATTGAATGCGAACCCCCCCCCCCACTTCAGCAACATTTCATTTAATTTAGTCTTCAAACTGTCTCCAAGTTTGCTGATGATTGCAAATTTAATGAACTCATACGTTCGTCTGATATATATATATATATATATATATATATATATATAATTTTCCTAATTTGCAATGTATACCGATTATGTATAAACATAGCCTAATTTCATATGCAATTGTGTCAATTTGACAATGTGAACAATGAGCGAAGGATAAGGAATAGATGAATAAATGAATGAGCGAAAGAAAGAATGAATGATAAATGGAGGAATTCATGAACGATTGAATAACCTGAGCAATCAGCATCCATGAAGTTGACTTCATTTTTAAATCTTTGTCGTTCAGCAACTGGAAATTTAGGTCCATAGGCATGATATAGTCACTGGATGTTCAACAGTATGAGGCCTAGTGGTCTTCCAGGAATGTTAAAATCATTGGTTGTGAACCACGAACAAAGTACTTCTGTTGATGTACTGTCACTTTATATTATTAATCATGTACATGAAGAGTTTGTTAAGTCCATATTTGCCATATGGAGATATTTGCGATTAAAGGTCAAGAAAAATAGAGAGGATAATAAAAACATTTTTGCTTCTTTTGACCATAACTTCAAAAATGTACCTTTGTAATAATGTAGTGACCAATATATCATTTAAAAGGTATTATTTTGTACTTTATGACAGAGACCGTACTTCAAAAATGGACTTATCGGTTTTTGCAAACAAACTCTTCACATGTATTTGTTATATTTATTCAGGCAGTCCACTTGATTTGATAATCTACAGATCTATACATTTGTTCTCTTATATATATATATATATATATATATATATATATGTGTGTGTGTGTGTATATATTATATATTATCATACTAATCCAATGCATAACATGTATATATATGATATTACATATACATAAATACGTATTTATATTTCTGTGTCACTTTGTCTGTCTGTGTTATGTGTTTATTCAGAGCTTAAATGCAAAAAAATAGATACCCGCCGTTTTAGTTCTTAAATTAGATCATCATCAAATCGTTGGGTGGAAAGAGGCGGATAGAGATAAGACGGGAGCTTCGAACTAAATGTAAAATGGTTGACATTATAATCTGTCAACCATAATCCCCTTTTAATTATTTTGTCTTGTCTACGACACACCCTCTAGGGGGCGGTAATTTAGATTACTTTCGGTGACACGTTTACTCCTGATGCTGCGGACTCATGTGGAGTTAGGATTATGGTTGTTTTAAGGTTTTATGTTTAGTTTGATGAGAGAAAATGAGAAATACCACTTCACTTTTTTTTTTCTGCAACATATTTGGCATACTAGTAGTAAGCCCTAAATATAAACCAACATACGTAGGCCGACCTTTGTGTTTTGAAATTTTCCAAATATCCCAACAGAAATGTGCACCAGAAGTCGTTGAATTTCAGACACTTTAGTTTGGATATATAAAAGATCCCCCCCCCCTTCCGCTCGGTAGAAAAATCCACCTACAGTTGTATATAATTATATTTCCAATCTCGAATACCCCCCCCCCCCTTAAAAAAAAAAAAAAAAAAAAAAAAATCCAGGATCACGGAACTGTTACCTAATCAATTTGATCCCAAGGGCGTCAGGTAAAACAATAAGACAGAATTTGAATAGGTTAATAAAGAGTCAAGAACCCCATTCAATAAATCTTAGTCGTCGCTGATATTCAAAAAAAAATGAAAAACAAAAACAAAAACAAAAAACATCTAGAGTTTTGTGGAAGGTTGTAGCGCCCTCTGTTATGAATTTGCCTCACAGGCCTCCACCACCTCCTGCCAAGTTTGCCTGCTGTCCTCTCCGCCGGGCATGTGACAGGCATTTTCTCGCAGAGAAGACTAGCCGTGCTCCATCGATCCACTACTCATCGCCGCCCCGCAGGAGGCCGCAGCGCTGCCGTGCCAGCCGCTCATGGCCTAGCAACTCGCTTCGATCTGCTGCTAGGCTGAGGTACTCAATGTGTATGTAGCTTGCTTCAAGATGTTCCGGTTTGCTGTGAGACAAATGTAGATAATCCTATCAAAGCGAAGGTGAGTATTCGTGAATAGATTTACATTTTCGAGCTCTGGCCTGGAACCATTTAAGTTAATAATCCACGGCACAGCAGACAGTGAATGTGGACATGTTGCGTAAATCAAGTCTTTCACGTTTCACTTGCTGTGGCGAGCCGCACCGCCGAACGAGCTGGCTGGGTCTCTGGCGTGTGCTCGCAGTGGAGGTAGCGGGTCAAGCTCGGCCTGGAGGAGGCATACTGTCAGTAAACAAGGGGATCTAGAGCCCATATATAGCCCTCCCACCAGGCAAACGTTTCGTCAGAAAACCACACGCGTGTGGTTGTATACACTGCCTTTCTTTAAACTCTTCCGGCAATCCTGGGTTTTAGGGAGCTAAATTATTGGCAAGTCACATGATTTTTTTTAGACTTCTAGGATATAGCCAACTCTTCCTATGTAGTAGGGCCCTAACTGTTTAGTTATTCAGACTGCCACTCATTCAGGCTGTTGTTTGAAATTAGACAAGCAAATTGAGTTATCTTCACAAGTTCTCTAACAGTTACACATTTTGAATGGGTTCTTCTTCTTCTTCTTCTGTATATTCTGCCTCCTTCAATCCTGAAGATTCTTGCAGATTTGACAAGATTTGACAAGATTTGACAAGATTCTTGCAGGGTTGACAAGTGCGCAGCCAAATTCAAGAACTGGCACAAATATGTCGTTGAGCCACTCGGCATGAAGAATTAAAATCACATGAAAATATCAACATTTACAATATCTAATGGAAAATTCCAAATAAAAACAACTACAGAAAAGTTACCTCCATGACAACGAGCAGCTAGGTTAGGGCACATTAAGATTTCTCTCCTATGATATTTCTTTTCCTTCTCAGATCGTTACATCTGGTGCCATCCGCCCGAGGTGATTCTACGATGTTTGCCCCCAGGGCAAGGTGCAGAGGGAGGGGTCTGCTCCAGCTGGCGTGGGTCGGTCTGCGATGGCGCTCCACAGTGCGAGTGAGGTTCGCTCCCAGCCCCACGGGGTTCCTCCATCTTGGAGGTCTCCGCACAGCGCTCTACAACTTCATCTACGCCAAGTCCCATGGCGGGAAGTTTGTACTGAGAATTGAAGACACTGATCAGGTATTAAAATCTTGCATTCAAGTATCTGCAAAATTTTCTAGAAGAGAATATGATTTTTGCCATACACTGTATTTTGATTTAATGAATGATGCCATGATGCACAACAACAATTAAATTTGTGCAAAGTCTTAAAGGACAGGTTCACCTTCATAAACATAAGGATTGAGAAAATGCAGCAATATAAGTAGAACACATCAGTGAAAGTTTGAGGAAAATTGGACAATCGATGCAAAAGTTATGAATTTTTAAAATTTTGTGTTGGAACCGCTGGATGAGGAGACTACTGCAGCTTGTGAGTCATATGCGTACAACAGTATAAAGAAAATGTAAAGAAAATTCAACATATTTTCACTTTTTTAGCATAATAAAAGACCACTTGACTTGTCTCTTTCTAAAGGCAGGGGGAATAATATTACCCATAACATATGTCGGTACCGGTAACGAGTAAAGGGAATGTGTACTTTTTTTCAAAAGATGAAATTTTGTGAAATTCTCTTTATATTTTCCTTATATTGTTGTACGCATGTGACATATTGTGTTATTCATACACTGCAGTAGTCTTCTCATCCAGCGGTTACTGCACAAAAACTTCAAAAATTCATAACTTTTGAACGGATTGTCCGATTTTCCTCAAACTTTCAATGATGTGTTCTACTAATATTGCTACAATCGCTCAATCCTTATGTTTATGAAGGTGAACTTGTCCTTTAAAAAACTACTCTACAAATTGCCACAAGATAGAGACTCGGCACCTATTTAATCAAGTGGAGTTAGCTGTATAAGCCAGTTCTCATTTCCTGAATGACCTTCTTTTAGTCTTAGTTGGTTAAGGTTAGGCACTTCGCCCATTTTCAAAGTGACATAGTCCATAAGCTTGCTCAATGAAATAATGTATGGAGTTTATGTTCAAACAGGTTATGAACTCTGAATCCGTAAACAAGGTGAACAGATTGACCTATCATTTCAGCATTAGGAAAAGTATCCATGTCATTGCTTTGCATTTAATGCATTAACTAACTTTTTCTATCATTATTGCCAAATACTGAGCTTAATAAACACTTTGTTGCTGTCAGGTAGATGTGTTAAACACATGTTACACACACGTTGTACATAATATACGAACATGATTTCGTTCTGATTGATAGACAAGACTGGTACCTGGTGCTCTTGATAACCTACATGCCATGCTGGATTGGACTGAACTACATCCTGATGAAGGTGATGATATTTCTAATCAACATAAGTTTTTTGTTTTTAGTTCTTCTTTTTGTGTACTCTTAATTGGTTCCTTGGGATGTGATGACAACGATGAAAAATGACTTGTTTGTAATAATATGCAATGTTGCATATATTGAAGGACATTTTCAAGTTATGCATTTGACCTTAACTACTCTTCCAACATGCCTGTTCTAAATTGGTTTCTATCAAATTAGACAAATGAAAACCTTGATATGATAACCAAAGTGGATCATTTATCTTTCTCCGACTGTTGTGATCAACTGCATCATCAAAAAATCTGCCCCACTTGCATTCAAAGATGGTAGTACATATGGAACTTCATATCTTATCATTGAGCATGTGTCTACTGAATGCTGAAATTTGCAGTGATGCAAGGTGACATGTGGTGATGTGGCTAACACCTTGAATTTTTTCCTCATTAGATACACATCGGGTAATGGGAGATGCAAGGTAATGCATGGTAGTCTGTTGTCCACCTTTTTACGTGGTTGATGCGCTCTGATGCAATGGACGATTTTTAGTAGAAACGGAGTGGGTAACGAAACCTGTGATGTGCTGAAAATCTCAAATTCTTATTGGAAGATTTTGTGCATAATTCAGTTCATCATAAGGCTGTGTGGATGCAGCCTGATCTTATATTTCATACAGCACTGGCATATTATATTCAAAGCCAACCCTATGTACAATTTGTTGTACCACATATAGAATGGCTGTTAGATTAATAGGGCCTAACGGAGACTTTTTTACTGCCAACATTATTCATCATCATCTTGGATTTGTTTGTAATTCTGGCCTGTGTATAAAGTTCAAGTAACCAATTTCTGTTATTAATTTTTGGCTGTAGACCCAATATTCTTGTGATTCATTGTGCTTACAGTTGATACATTGTTGAAACAATTCTGTGCTCATATTTGGAAAAACTTTAATGTACAGTGCAATTCTGAAAGTTTCCTAGTCAAGTTTAACTCTTTTTGAATGGCACTGCATGAAGTAAGTTCTCTTGTCCTTCTTTTAACTCAAAGGACCCGTGGCAGGAGGCAACTACGGACCGTACATTCAGTCAGAACGACTTGAGATATACAAGCACCACATCCAGACCCTTCTAGATGTAAGAGTCTCTTCTTCAATAACTCTACCTGTTTAAAAAAAAAAAGGCTAAGAGCCATTAACTTGAATTGCTAAAATCAAATTTTTCACAAGAGGTTTTGTGCTACTAGGATTTTTCAGTCAAAGTGTTAGAATCACACCTTTGATCTGGATGAAACTCCTGAGAGATTTTTGGAAATTCAGCATTATTATCAAATATTTCCACTTATAACTTGCCTTTTATAATCTAGTAGGTATCAGTTTGTATGTATTTATTGGTGTGTGTGAGTGTGTGTGTATGTACTCTAAACTAGCAGGAATGCGATTTTGACTTTTCTCTCAAAATGAGATCTTACATTCAGTGAAATATTGCTGGGCCCATTCAAAAAAAAAAAGAAAGAAGTTGAATTAATCATTGTGTATTTCTTGCTGTCAAATTGAAGATTGCATATTTGCAATGGTGTAGTTTATACTGGATTCAAAGTCATATAAATATTTGAATTTTTAGAACTGAGTTGAATGTGTGTTTTACTTTCTATAGACCTGCAAGGGCCCTATAGTACCTTTGTGACATGACTGATCTTCAGATCAAGGTGAATTTTCATGTGCACTTTAGATCATTCGTAAACTGGAGAAAAGTTTTGTTCACCTGTCCAGTAAGAGCTGGAACCCTATACCTGTGTGCATGCATCAATTGAAGCACTTCATGACTCAGATATTTACCTTTCCAACTTCAGAATGGCTCTGCCTACAAGTGTTTCTGTTCCTCCCAACGTCTGGATCTCCTGCGCAAGGCAGCGATACGAAACGGCGAGACGCCCCGTTACGACAACAAGTGCCGTCAGGTGTTGCCGGATGAGGCGGACAAGCACTCCAGGGAGGGGAAGAGCCACGTCATAAGATTGAAGGTATATCCATTCTATACAGCACCCACAAAAGATATTTACCATCTGATTGGTCAACTGCTTGTCATGTGACATTCACTAAAAAGTACTATTGCATGCTGTTGAGCGCCAATTTTAGTCAAGAAATAGTTTTGGATATTACACTTTGAAATGATCCCTCTACATATTATACATATGGAGTCGGTGGTAGGCCTGATATCCTCTTGTGCCCATTACATTAGCCCCTGTGAGTTTCACAGTGTATCCTACCTTGGAGAGATGGTGGATGGAATTTCTTAATTTCATTGTAAATATCGGCACAAGTTCAGAAAGAAATATGAAAAATGTCCATTTCAGAAACAAATAGGAGCTGTAATCTTAACGCTTCTTGCCAATTCAATAATTAGTAATAGATAGTGTGATTAGAAGCTTTTGAATATTTTATAACCAAACAAACAAATGTAATATGAACACCAAATGACTCAAATAAGATGTGACTTTTATTCAACCTTATGAAACAGAAACAGTTGGTGACTTGTAAAACTTTTAATGAAAAATATGATACCAAACCAAAGAAATGTGTTTCTAGGGCATACGGGTTAAGTTACCCTTCTCTCTCCCTGACAGCTGTCTTGATTGCACAAAAGATGGCTCTTGCAATGATATGATTTGAGAATGTTTTGTTGGTATACGTTTTCTTATCTTTCTATGTAAACAAATCTGAATAGATAGATAATGGCTGTGAAATACAATGGTTAACAAGCATTAATTTACTGTAAAAGTGGAAATTTTCGCGGTGTTGAAATTTTCGCACATTTCGCACAACAAGAAACTAGCATGAAAATAAAAGCATGCAAATATTTTTGCTTGCCATATGTTCCAGTAGTTGACGTCATGATTCTGTGGAATTAAAAACAAGCAAAAGTAAACTCTTCTTGCCTGGCTGAGCGCAAAAATATCCACTTTTACAGTATGAGATGCATAACATTTATCACAATT
Source organism: Diadema antillarum (assembly GCF_040938485.1). Taxonomy (NCBI): domain Eukaryota; kingdom Metazoa; phylum Echinodermata; class Echinoidea; order Diadematoida; family Diadematidae; genus Diadema; species Diadema antillarum. Next base: position 85,500 of record NW_027271843.1, on the reverse strand, counting down.
TAACTATTACCAATATGAACATCATAAATTCCACACTACATCTATTCCATATCTTAGAGGGAAGGGGATCATTAGTGTGGTGTGAAATATTTGGTAGAAAAGTTGATCGTATTTAGTCCTAAACGAAATCATCTCGAGAATATTAAGAATTTCGTTTCCTCTAATTTTCACTTTTTTTTCACTCTTTCCATGATATCTGTGTAGCTGAATCCTGGAGTTGAGCCTAATGAGGACCTAGTCTATGGCAGAACGCTCTACGATGCAGGTCATATTGAGGGTGATCCAGTAAGTGTAAACTTTTGACCTTTCACAAATGCCAAACATATAAGGTATTGAACATGTCAGTGTTTTCTGCAACATCCCCATGCCCGTAAAATGAAATTCCATCAGTAGATGTTAATCTGTATTGGAATAGGAAGTGACAAACATATCTCAAACAATCTCGAGGTGCTGCTACATGAATAAAAACACTTGGGGATCATCCTGTTTATTTTTTTTCTTCTAAATAATGCTTTTGTAGATGCTGAATTTTCAATAAAAGTGCTGCAGCTACGCAAATGATATTGTTGCAACATGGTATTTTAAAAGTCCATATTAGGGAGTGTTAGAGTGATTTTCCATATGTTTCTTTATGTATTTTGAAATTCTTGTATTGTTAAAGGACAAGTCCACCTTCATATACATGTGGCTTGAGTGAATGCAACAATATTAGTTAAACACATCAGTGAAAGTTTGGGGAAAATCCAACAATCCATTCAAAAGTTATGAATTTTTAAAATATCTGCACAATCACTGCTGGATGAGAAGACTACTACAGTGTATGATGTCACATGCTTTAGAACGATATAAGGAAAATGAAAAGAGAATTTAACAAAACTTTACTTTTTGAATAAAGTGCAAATTTCCTTAACTTGTTACTGACATATGTTAAGGGTACCGGTAATATTATTCCCCCTGCCTTCTGAAAGAGAGAGGTCGAGTGTTCTTTTGTTATGCGAGAAAAGTGAAAAATATGTTGAATTTTCTTTTACTTTCTTTAAATCATTGTACACATGTGACATCACAAGCTATAGTAGTCTTCTCATCTAGCCGTGATTGAGCAGAAATTTCTAAAATTCATAACTTTTGAACCGATTGTACAAATTTCCTCAAACTCTTGCTGATGTGTTCTACTAATATTGCTGCATTCACTCAACCCACATGTCGACGAAGGTGAACTTATCCTTTAACCTGTGACCTCTGCCATCGCTTCGTTGATTTCTTTTTTTCAAAAGTGATCGAGAGGTTTAAAAAAAAAAAATCCCATGTTAGTGAACTATGTTGCTGGCTTTATGTTGTAGCATTCCTGAATGGTGAGAGTAGGAATTTCTCATCATTATGTGGGGGCATTCCTCCTACATGCTCACTTGATTTTTGTTGTTCTCTTTGTTCTTCCACATGTCTTCAGGTACTGATTAAGAGCGATGGCTATCCCACCTACCATTTTGCCAACGTGGTTGATGACCATCTCATGGAAATAACTCATGTCCTGAGAGGCCAGGTAAGATAAGAAGAGAAAGCAGCGGTCATCGGGCGTTATAATGGTCAAGAAATGGTCCCTAATGGAGATTTTGATTATACATCAAAACTACTGCAAGCGTAGATATTTTTGTGTGATTAATTTTTCGCGCTGAGCGGCTCAAAAACATATTCACTGGTTCTTGAATTCGCAATGCGCAATCGTCAACCCATTGAAAATGTGCAGAGAAAATTGTGAAGATACTTTCACAGGTTTTAGAATTCACGCTAGCCAGAAGTAACACGGAATGCGCAAAAATTATTGTACTGCAAAAATGTGTGCAGTTACAGTATAGAAGAATAGGGGTAGTGCAGCGCAGTGAATTATGTAGTATAGATAGCTCTGAATTATTGGACAGGAGTCATATTTCTGCCAGACATTCTACTTTATTTGTCAAAGTGTCTCGCTCATAAGTTCCCTCTTAATTTATGTGATCTAATGGGTAACTTGCAGTGCTTGGGTTAACATCATGGCAGTTAGAAAATTTTTAATGAAACGACAACGGCAAACCTTAATTATTATTCTTTTTCTTTGTATATGTTCATTGATTGACTGGTCTCTTATTTCTACACCAACCAAGATTTCCCAATGTTTTCTAGCAGGGAAGTCCTGTGATTTGTATGTACAAAGGGATTAATAAGTCCTTTTCCCTGACATGTGGACAAAAGAGTGAAGTGAAGCACATCAGGGCCCCATTTCATAAAAAGTCGCTATGATACCAACTCTTGTGTGATTGACAAGTGTCATGCTCCAACATTTGAATCTTAAAGGCACATAGACCCAGTGGTTTAGTTGAATGCGTACGAGGGCGGACGGTGCAAGTTTCCTACAGACACCTATGCTATTGACGGACTCTTCAGTGCTCATGCTTTTTTATACCACTTCCATGAGTCTGAAGAAGTCCGATCCACTGTAGTCAGTGGTCCGATCACAGTTCGGCTCATGATTCGGCTGATGATGACAGCTTTAGCAAACTTCTTCTGTGACGTCATACTAAGAATCGCACACCTTGGCATCACTACAGACTGCATGATGTGCAGAGAAACCAACGAAGACAACGTTACCTAGCGACACCTACTCTTACTCTTGATGACAGCTCAACTTTGTGGCAATCTTCGTATCATTGCTAACGGTGATTGGCACTATCATCCAACAGTGCCCACGCAACTACCAGGTCTTCGCATGTTTAAGTGTTTAAGGGGTTTTTTTTCAAGTATTTTTTGTTTTGTTTGCATTCATTCTTCGTCTATTTTCAATCCAGGAGTGGCTTGCTTCAGTCTCCAAACACCTCTCCCTCTACCAAGCATTTGGATGGCGCCCTCCACAGTTCGCTCATCTCCCGCTGCTCATGAACAAGTGAGGAACTGTGTAATCACTTAATCAGTAGTTGTATTCAAATTGGCAACAGAAACGATACTGTCATTTATAGAGTGAGATTAAAGTAGCATTCTGTTAAGTTTAAATCATTGACCCTTTGATGTATTCCATGGATATACAAAGCATTAGATTCATTATGTTGTGACACTTGTTATTCTCTAAACATCCTTTAGTCATTTTGTATGTTGTATTATTGATACCTTTCAGAGTTATTCATTATGATAGTAACAGCTAGTTCTACACACACACATTACCACCTTAAACAGACACTGTTTAACACTGTGGTGGCTCAGTTTGTAAGCTTTGCTGACAGAGCATTACCATCATGTTCAAAAAGTTGACAAAATACTTAGCATGCAAAATGTTTGAGCAATTTGATGTTACTATCAGGAAATCTATGAAGAAGATCACTACGCTTTAATATGTGCTCTGGAATAAACCATTTGCAGTAAGGTTTATCTTATCATACACTGCTTGTCTATGTGCACATATCAAGTACTTATATGGCAAATCCTAATGCAGATTTTTACCCTTTTGAGCATTTATGTTTATTTTCAACTCTGATAGAATAATACTTCATTTCTACACAATATCAGAGACTGAGGAACATTCAGTTCAGATTTTCCAAACTGGTAACATTTTTATGCCTCCGCAACGAAGTGGCCGGAGGCATTATGTTTTCGGGTCGTCCGTCCGTCCGTCCCGTTTTGTTTTTGTCGATATCTCAAGAACCATGTGGTGGTTTTACATCAAACTTGGTATGAGGGTATATCCTTAGGGGATAATACTTTGTGTGGATTTTAGGGTCACAGGGTCAAAGGTCAAAGGTCACAGGTTATTTTGTGAAAAAAAAATTGAAATTTCATGTTTTTCTCCATGTCTTACAAATGGTTCAAGGTATCTTCATGGAACTTTAATAGTATATATGCTTGTACCGATGGGCAGTGATTATCTAGGGAAGTTGGGGGTCATGGGTCAAAGGTCAGGGGGTCAAAGGTCAAGGTCAGCTCCTCAAAATATCACCACTTTCCTTAAAATGCAATATGCCTGAAGGTTTTTTTTTTTTTTTTTTTAACTTGATGTATGGCATGTATTACCCAATATATATTTTGGGGGAAGTTTCTTGCCAAAAGGTCAAAGGTCAAAAGGTAAAAGGTCAAGTGGAAGTGCTAAATTGCACTTTTTCCTCCATATCTTGAAAGTAACTCAAGGTATCATCATGAAACTTACATATTTATGCATGTTCAACCTAACAGTGATTCTCTTTGGAACTGTGAGGTCAAAGGTCAAAGGCCAGGTTTAGATAATGCTATTTTCCCATTTGATACTGAAATTATACTTTTTCTCAATACCTTCAAAATTACTCAATGCATAGACTTATAAAAGGGTCAAAAGTCAAGTAAAAATCATCAGTTCCCCAAATACCTGCACTCTGACATTTTAATCATTCATCCAATTGAACCTAGTTCTAGGAAAGTGAACATTCAGCACATTTGTGTCAAACCTGTCATTTTAATATTCTGCCAATTGTGTGAAACTGTCATCACACATTGTCAAGACATTGTACTATAGACCTATTAGGAGAACCATGCATTATGGCGGAGGCATATCAGTAGCCGTAGCGATATATCTAGTTAAAGTCTACCTTTGAGAAGAACTGGCCAGTAGAATAGATTTACTGCACCTATTATTTCAAAATGCATATGTTATGTGTGTTGATTTATGTAGGAATGCGTTTGGTATCTGTTTTCTGGGAAGCTGCCAGATTTTTTCTAGGAAAAAAGTGAATTTTCAGCATGTTGTGACAAACAGTAGCAAATGTTGTGGTAAAATTCTCTTTCTCTGTATATTTGCATTCTTGCAGGGATGGCAGTAAATTGTCCAAGCGACAAGGAGACATTTTTGTGGAGAGTTTCAAGGTATGTGCAATGTTGAAGAATTATTTTTGAAGAATTTATATTGTACCTGAGAGGTTTTGGCTGCAATGGAAGCTACTCAGCTTCTCTGAAGTTTTTTCAGCTGTCATTAAAGTAAGAATATTTCAATAACCATCATTTTGATAGTGGTCCAGTAAAATGAAAAAGCCTTGTAATGCCCCCTAGAAAATGACACTGGTTGAGTGGTGATGTTATTTTCAATTTCTCTCCAGGGCAATCAAAAGAAAAAAAAAAAAAGAATATATGAAATGTTTGTGTCATTTAGAATAACTTATATCATGTTTGACTTTTCAAGCCTATTCTTCAATATGCATTTATCATGTTAAATACTTATGATTATTTCGACTTCCTTTTCTTCATGTTCATTTGATCTTTTATATGTCATCCACAGACGCAGGGGTATTTACCAGAATCTGTGCTGAACTTCATCACCTTCTGTGGATCTGGTTTCGAAGACAACCGGAGGATACGGAATCTGGAAGAATTAACTCAGGAGGTATTATATGAGAAGCAGTTACATAATGTTAAACATGAAATTGATAGAAAGATTGATAATGTGTTGCTCTGGAAATATGAAATAACACCGAAGAAAAGAGTCAAGTTATGAGAGTGAAAATTTTGTTAAAACCAACAGAGAATAAGAAAGTTGTGGAATTAGTGGAGTGTCTCGTGTCTTCATGAAACAGTGAAGTTTGTCGTGGTCATGTATAACAGATTTTATTAGGAATCAAGATTAGCATATAATGATGTCATCATCTCATTGGCCCGAATTCACGAAGGTGGTTTAACTTTGGACCATGGTTTAAATGTAAGCCATGGTTTAAAATGAGCGTGAAATAGGCATATCTTTCACTTGCACGTATCAGCTCACAATTTTTCTTGGACATCTCGGCCTTGATCAGGCAAAACTACGTATCTCGTTTGAAGCGATTTTGAGATATTCACATTTAAAGTGTAAACGCCTGCCATTTAACAGAGAGTGATTTAGAATTGTGTTCTATGACAAAAAGGAAACTTTTATGTTTTATCTAATTCAAAATACATGTTCATTGCCACATATTTAAGTCTATTAACCCGTTGAGGACGAGTCCCGAGTATACTTGGGCAGGTATCTATGGGAAATTCATGTTGTAGCAAAATCAAACCGTCTTCAACGGGTTAAAAGATACGTAGTTCTGCCTAATCATGAGAATCCCATAGATTGTGTACAAATACGACACGCGCGTATGGATCGGAACTTAAGATACCCGGTACATAGTTCTGCCATCCGCTCAAGCTGCCTCAGTGAAGGAGTACGATCAGGCAAAACTACGTGACTATAGCAGTTACGTAGTTCTGCCTGCTCAATGACGTCTTTTTTCCCAAAAACCTTGATATTTGAGAATTTTATTTTAAAAATGACAAAGAGTTACATCATATTTTAACATATTAAGCATGATGTTATGAAATTTAAATAAGCCCAGAAAATAAAAAATGTCAAACAATCGAGATACGTAGTTCTGCCAAATCACGGCCGATCTGTTGGCATACACAATCTGTCAATCATGGATTTACGCAGAAGAAATTTGCATAAACCATGGTTTTAATTGAAACCACCTTTGTGAATTCGGGTCATTAGGTCTGTGGCAGAAGTGTCTGTGTGTAGGTTTGTACATTATGAAAATCCATTATGTGTATTGTGATCATGACAAATAACTGAGAATACTGGAACTTTGAATTTATAAAACTCCTTTGTTTACCTCAACTTTACATGTGCCTTTTATGATTATTGACATAAGGTGGATTCCGTGCATTCATGCGCTTTTGCAATGTACACACAGACATCATGTAGGCCTATTGATCTTGATGAATGGTATCTTATGCTTGGCTGAGTCTGAGTCCACTTTGTACGTCACCACCCAACATTCCATATTTTTATTTGATCATTATTTTGGCTTTGAGTCAACTCCTGCTCTTCATCTTGAATCCCTCTGAAAACTGGTATTTGAGAATGAGATTCTTGGCACTGACTGGAACTCAGAGGCTGCAGGAAAGATTAAAGGGACATATTAGATAATTACATTCTTTTGTACAGGTTGAAAAGTGTGCATTTATGTTCCTTTCTCCCTTCACAATTTGGTACCGGTAATTCTTCTGCTATGCTGCAACCCTTCCAAACTGATCCTTTAGCCAATTCTTGCTTTCATGCATATTCTTCATGAACAGTGTTGTATATTAGCTTTTTTAGTTGTTCTACACTGCCAACATGTATTTTATATATGTATATTCATGTCTATAATACACTAATATTTTATGGAGGCAGTATATTTTCTTTTATAAAATAATGTTCAGTTCATTTTAGCTGAATTGGGTGAAAGCCAAATGGAGTAATCTTGTCTCTTGATATCTTCAGTTTTCGCTGGACAGAGTGACCACCCACTCAGCCGTGCTGGACATGGAACTGCTTGACCAGGCCAATCAAGGTCACATCAAGAGGCTGATGGGGTCACATGAAGGTCAACAGCGGCTCTTCGCAGAGCTGCGCCAGATCGTCATCGAAACCTTCAGCGGACGGTGAGAAACCCGAAAGAAGAATTTGTGGTACCAAGGTGTCAGTACTGCAGAGATTATATTTTCCCAAAGCATGCAACACTGAGGGAAAAATTGTCTTGATGGGGAAAATATCCCAAGGGATTATCAATCTTTATACTACAATGATAGACAAAGCAATATTTGTTACATGATATGGTCTACATAAACACACCCAAATCATGTGATTCTTTCCCATCTGGCAGCCAGCCAAATTCTAGAAATATATCACCTGTCATGACATTAAAGGGGCATTCCAGACGATTTTCATAATTTCTCATCATGTAGTACATAAACGACAACTCCATGTACAGATTTGTGGAATTTAATGTGGTTCTTGAGCAGAGAAACAACACTTTGAAAAACCTTAAACAAATTACGCTGAACAAGGATGATGACATAGGAGGCTCACATATTTCAGAAATGTAGCAGTGTAATTCCATTACAATACCACTTGCTTGCGAGGTCACCTGTGTATGATCTATGCATGCCTTCTTTTGTTCTAATTCCTCAAGCCCCAACTCATGTGTTCTTATTGTTGTCTCTGCCATGTCATCATCCTTGTTCATTGCAATTTGTTCTAAATTTTGAAAATATTATTCTTCTTCATCGCAATTATCATAGCTTCTGAAACTCTGTCCTCAGTATAAAGTAATTTATAGTTGTTCAATTGTAAAAATATGAAAAAATCACCCGGAGGTCTCCTTTAATGCCCACAATGTAACAATTTCAGTCCTTGCTATAGTCATGTGATTGCATTATGACGAATCAATAAGCAGTATCTAAATAGACCATTTACTAGTAATATAAAGTAATTAATAATGTGCTGCTAGTTTGATATCCAGAGTAATCTGCCCAGTGAAAGTGAATGGAAATCTTAACCCGTTGAAGACGAATCCTGAGTATACTCGGGCAAGTGTCTATGGGAAACGCGTGTTTGTAGCAAAATCAGTCCATCCTCAACGGGTTAAGAGCTCACACAAGAGGCCTTCCTTTGTCAAAGAGACAAGAGAAAAAGGCTGTTGAATGCTTATGTGTCCGTTTGTACAGCCCGAGTAAAAAACCTGGTGCCTATTAATGCCAAATGTCATTTCCAGATAAGAATTTGCTGAAATATTTGGGCAAGAGAAAAAGGCTGTGAATTTCTTGTGTATTCATTTCTACAGCTTGAGCAGAAATTTGACGTCTGGTAACACCACAATGTCATCTCTAGATTAGAAATTGCTGTATATGGGAATGTGTGTAGAAGAGGATTATTGCATCAAATAAAGAGTATATTAAAATGTTTCTTACCGACAGAGATGACGGAGTACTCCGTGACATGGATGACATCTACCTGAAGAGAATTCTACTCGCTAGAATGGTAAGATGTTAATCCAGATCTATCATATTCCATTTCTCTTTTTAGCTCACCTGAGCTGAAGGCTCAAGTGAGCTATTGTGATCACTCATCGTCCGCCGTGCGTCATGCGTTGTCCTTCATGCACCAGCGGTCATTCCTAAAGTTTTTACATTTTCATCTTCTTCTTAAAATCCCCTTGACAGATTTACCAAACTTGGCAGGTAGCATCCCTACGGGGATTGGATCTCGATTTTTTCAAATGTACCGTGCCCATCTGGGGATGGCAGGGAGCCTAGCCCCCCCCCCCCCCCCCCCCCCCCCCCCCCCGCTCCAATTAAAGGGCAAGTTCACCTTCATAAACATAAGGATTGAGAGAATGTAGCAAAATTAGTAGAACACATCATTGAAAGTTTGAGGAAAATTGGACAATCCGTTCAAAAGTTATGAATTTTTGAAGTTTTTGTGCAGTAACCGCTGGATGAGAAGACTACTGCAGTGTGTGAATAACTTAGATGTCACATGCGTACAACAATATAAAGAAAATATAAAGAGAATTTCACAAAATTTCATCTTTTGAAAAAGTACACATTCCCCCGACTCGTTACCGACAAATGTAATGGGTAATATCATTCCCCCTGCCTTTAGAAAGAGGCAAGTCAAGTGCTCTATTATTATGCGAAAAAAGTGAAATTATGTTGAATTTTCTTTACATTTTCTTTATACTGTTGTACGCATATGACTCACAAGCTGTAGTAGTCTCCTCATCCAGTGGTTCCAACACAAAAATTTTAAAAATTCATAACTTTTGCATCGATTGTTCAATTTTCCTCAAACTTTCACTGATGTGTTCTACTAATATTGTTGCATTCTCTCAATCCTTATGTTTATGAAGGTGAACTTGTCCTTGAAGGAATCTTTACACATCTTCTATAGAACCAGAAGTGATAGAGCTAAGTTAATACTATGAGTAAGTACATTTTTGATGACTGCATTTTCAAGTTTTTTCATGGGGGATCCAGGAGTGTCCTCAATACTTTCAGTGTACCATTTTGGGTAATATTTTGCATTTTTGTCGTGACCCGACAGAACTGTGTTATCACAGCATTATTTCACACATTTCTTGTGCTTATGCCTCCATTCCAGAGCAAAAGTCAACAGTTTCTACAGTCATATTGAAACTATGTTTTAAGAGATGGTGTTTTAAACATAACAATAACTTCATCTTCATCCTTGGTAGGATCACATCAGCCAGCTGAGGGATCTGACAGGAGCTGACTACACTTTCCTATGGCTGACCCCTGACCTTTCCCCTACGCAGTTCACCTCCATCACCCAACATGCAGGTAGGTCTCCATGGTTAAGAAAATGATGTATCTTTACTGGTGATTTCAGGCTGATGTGTGCTCACAAATCCTGTGCAGTGGAAACTCATTATAAAGAGATTGGATATCATATAACCCTCTTATAGCAAGATGATTTTGCAGATTCCAACTCTTTATATTTCTTTGTTTTTGTCCCGTGATATAGTGAGAAATCTGATATTTAACAAGATAATTGTCATGGTTTTCAAGTCCTCATTATAACAAGGCTCCCCTGTATTTCATCAAATTTTAAGGTGTCACTGTTTTGATGATCTGTTTCAAATTAAATCTTGATTATCATCATCACTAAGATCAGAGAACATTCATCTTTGTAGTCATCAAACCTCTCACTTGATCAGAATGTTCACACACACACGGACGTGACATAGTGGTACTACATGAATTACATCAGCTTTCACAGGAGTTTGAAATTCAGTAATTTGCTTTTGTATGTCCCATCTTGATGAAAGCCATCATCATGATATTATTCTAGCTATCGAAGTCAAATTGAATACAGTGTGAAATTGCGCATTAAACGATAAGAAGTGGTCTGACACTGACGACATACTGTTACAAGGTGTATATTTCTTGTTATTTTTGTGGGATAAGGGCAGTGGTGTTTTGAGACTCAATGAGACTTGAGTGACAGAACCGATAAGGGTAATTTCTCCTGGGTTTTGTTTTTTCTGCTTGTAAACCGCAGACCGTGTTCTGTCATCTGCCTCGGACTGCCTCTTGTTCCTGGATGCCCAAGACTTCCAGAAGGCAACCCTGGCTCCAGAGCTCAAGACCTGTTGCTCCTGCCACCCAGAGGTCAAGTACGCCCACTGCATGAAGCTGCTTCGACTGGCCTTGAGTGGCAGGATGGTAAGACACCTAGTCCTCATCAATTTTAACCCGTTGAGGACGAGTCCCGAGTATACTCGGGCAAGCGTCTATGGGAAATGCGTGTTTTAGCAAAATGAAACCATCCTCAACGGGTTAAGATGTGCAAGTACAAGTATAGCTACAGTGCTGACAGCTTATGGGCGATCAATGAACGTAATGCATACTTCATACATGTTCTATCATTACACATGCTGAGAAAAAGATTGTCTTCAGGCAATAAATGCTTCAAAGTTTGTTTGTTGCTGTTGCATTTTACTTAAGTGATACTCACAAAATGGGCAAAATGTACAACTTTCAACATTTGGTTTAGTTGGTGCCAGTACCATATTCTTTTAGCTTGTGAATGAACTATTATATGAGCAGGCATGTCTTTAACGTCATAATCAGCGTGAGAGCACATTGGCATGGACAGACTGCAGGGTGAATCGAAATGAAACAGATGTCACTACCACTTACACAACACACATCATGACGTAAGGCTAACTTGGATTGCTTTTTGTTGAAAAATGGGATGTATCCTCATCAAATGTGCAGAGAGTATGAACACATTTGTATATATGTGTAGAGGCAGATTCTGAGACAAAATACAGCTTAAACTTGATTTAATTTAGTCACATATTTGGCAGAGGACACTGAATGCAAAAAAAAAAACACCTTTCTCTCCCTGTTTATAAAATCTACTATAGAACTTGTCTGCTTGTGTGTAGTCCATGTCAGAATGAAGTCTAAGATGCTGTTTAATGAACTCTTTTTATTTCTAATTAATACATTTCATGTATAATAGAGGCCGAAGACATTTTTTTTTCTGCTGTTGCCCCTACAACTCCAATTAGAATTTGTAATTTTCTTATACACTGTGTTATGCCGAGGCCGCCGTCTCAGTCAAGTACACTGCTTGTTGATGACGTTCACCTCCACCTGTACCTCAAAATAAGTCAATGTTTACTTCTTTCATGTACCTGTGTGTCTACATATGTCTTTAGTAAGTTTAGTCATCACCTTTTTTTGTCATATTTTAGTCAAATTATTGTTGATCTATTACATTTTTTTTTTATTTTTACAAGTGGACAAATAATCAAGTTGAACTGAACTGAAAATGGAAATTAAGTCTTCTGTTTGTATGAACTTATGTTGGTTGTGTTTGCATTCCATGTAATTTTGCCAAATAGTTATATAAAGAACGTCAGTAGTTTTATTCACTGCATATATCTTTCCTCTATTCTGTTTCTCTCTCCGTGCAGCGAGGTCCAGCAGTTGCCGAGATGATTGAAATTCTTGGGAAAGAGGAGACACTGAGGAGGATGCAGTTGGCCCTTGATTTGGTACAGAGGTGACAGTTGCTGTGCCAACCAGAAGATGCCTTTCTAACCGGTGGTATTTCCCAGCCAGAGACCTTGCCTAGTGCAGATTTTGTTGGAAAGGAAGTATAAAAAGCCCACTGTCAGTAAATTGGAGGAGTGGTGAATGAGAGCCCATGAAGTGAAAAACCACTTTGCGTACAGTTCTTCCAGGAACTGCATGTTTACCTCTTTTCCTGCAAGATCTCGAAATTACCACAGACTCCATGCATTGCTCACAAGGCTGTGGCATACAATAAGTTAATCACTGAGAAGTTGAAGCCTGCCTGTGGAGAAACATTTGATGGACAAATTCACCCAAATATATGTGTGGATTGAGTGAATGCAGCAATATCAGTTGAACAAATCAGTGAAAAATTGAGGAAAATTGGACAATCCATTCAAAAGTTATGAACTTTTAAAGTTTCATTGCCACCATCGCTGGATGAGAAGACTACAACAGTTTGTGACATCACTGCAGGACAAGGATATTTCATTTTTTTATTATGAGAAGTTCACATTCCCCCGATTTGTAACTGACACATGTCAAGGGTGAGTTTGTTCCCCCTGCTTTCTGAAAGAGGTAAGTCAAGTGCTCTTTCATCATGAAATGCTATAAATACGAAAATATGTTCAAGATATGCATGCATATATATTTTGGTGAACTTGTCCCATAAATTATGCTTAATTCTTCTGATTAATCTTCACTATATTCACCATATAATTAATTTCATTTTAATAGAAATGGATGCATATGTCCTTTTAATGTAGTTTTTTTATGGAGCACCATGTGTTTTGCCTTTCACTTCAGAATTCTATTAATGAGCATGCATATATCCTCTCATATTGCAAAATTTGAAACTATAATTTCAACAGACAGCGTTCACAAACTTATGACAAAGTCTACATTCAACGTCAGATTTGAGATGTCATTAATCAGTTGATTTCTTTGTGGTCGACCAAATATGTCCACTCAATAATACCAAATATACACAAAGTTTGCCTTTCACCTGGTTCAAACACTTGAAGAGAAAGTGTAAAGGAAGACACAAAGCAATGACTTTCATTTCAATTCACAATGAGAAAAGGTGGACTTGTTTATTTAACGTTCACAATGACTCCACTAACCAATTAACCATGGCTACACACCAACCCATTTTTTTGTAGGTATCAGTTTTTCCATTTTTTACTAGTCCATTCCTGAAAAAGTTACTGTGCCCTGTTTCATAAAGCTGTTCGTAAAGTTACGAACAACTTATGAGCGACTGGTGATCAGTTGCAAAGTGCTATACTTACTAGAATTTCAATGATTCACCACAAGAACTGATCACCAGTCGCTCGTGAGTTGTTCGTAACTTTACGAACAACTTTATGAAACAGGGCCCTGGTCTGATAGTGATTTTTACTGGTCAGGGACTGTCGGACCAGTGCCATTGTGCAGCCTTGAATCAACATGAGACAAAGAACACCAACACAGTGCCATTGCGTGCACGTCACTACCCATACCTGTAGATGTCCTTCTGCTGATACGTCCAGACAGGCAGTATCCACGTGACTTAAGAAGTTTATTTACAGGGATAGGAATTCTCTGGTAGAAAGCTGCATGTCTCCTCCTGTAGAGGCAGGCAGAGGTGTGGAATGGCTGCTCAGATGAGGGGGACAAGCAAGTCTTTGTTTCACTTAGGACCTCATACAGGTCAATGAACACGTTTAGATGAAAGGGACAAACTGGTCTTTGTTTCACCTAGTAAGGTCCAGGCCTAATAAATAATGCCATAGATACACAGGTCAATCCCGTGTGATCGAGGATTTATTGTTCCCCCTTCCTGCCTTGACTATTTTATTGCTTCCTGCCTGTGCCCCAGTATATTACAGTGTAGAGAAATGTGCTGTAGTGTAAGGTACCGTATACAACTCTGCAGAAAACATAGAGTAGTTTGGGCAATGTGTGAATTCAACACATAGATATACATGTATATGCTTATTCAATAGTCATAATTACCAGTAAAACGATGTGGTTGGGTGAGGAATGAGAAGTTGTTAACAATATTGTCCTGTCACAATCACCACTGGCTGAACAATTGCTGTCTCTGGCAATACTGCAAAAGTGGATATTTTCGCGCGACTAATTTTTCGCGCTTGGCCGGGTAAGAAGAGTTACGCGTGTTTTTAATTCCGCGGAATCAAGACATCACGCACAGGAACATGGCAAAGCAAAAATATTCGTGTGCTTTTATTTTCGCGGTAGTTTCTGGTTGCGCGAAATACGCGAAATTTTCAACACCGCGAAAATTTCCACTTTTACAGTATAGGAATATGTTAAAGTACAAGAGGACCACAGACCTGCCATAAAGCAATGTGTATATAAAAGGGGCAGGGTTATGAGGATTGGGGAACATTATCATTGTCGGAAGAGGTAAAGCTTGTTTCATAATCAGCATCACTGTCTCTTCTCTCGTCAACATAGTTGTCTTCACCATCACTGAGGTAGAACGTGCAGTGGATGAGCATATCCTGGTGGAAAGTGCGCTCCTTGTCTGTTTTATGTTGCCTGACAACAAAGACTGGTGAATCAGCAATCTTGCTGACCACGACATAAGGGGTCTCCTCCCATCTGTCACCTATCTTGTGACGCCTCCGTTGGCCTTTCCTTGCCACCAGGACAACATCCCCAGCTGAGAATGAAATGGGCCTTGTTCTCTTGTCATGATTCGCCTTTTGTTTTGCCCTTGCCTCTTGCGCATTGGGCTCTGCAAGATGGTGAGCATCTTCAAGAGATCTCCGCAGGCCTGCTGCATAGTCTGCTTCATTCGCATGTTGGTCCCCTTCCCCCTCATTCAGTGACAAGTCTAGGGGTATCCTTGGTTCCCTGCCAAATAGCAGATGAAATAGGGAGATACCTGTTGAAGCATGTTTTGTGCAGTTGTATGCATGATTGAGTGTCTCTACATGTTCCTTCCAGTTTGACTTCAGGGATGGCTGCAGTGCTGTGCAATATTGAGAAGTGTGCTGTTAAACCGCTCAGTCATGCTATTTCCTTGTGGATGGTGAGGTGTTGTCCTGCTCTTGGTCATCCCCAGCAGACCGCATAGCTCATGGATGACTGCAGCCTCAAAGCATTTTCCCTGATCAGAATGGATCCTCTCTGGGATGCCATAGTGGGTGATGTATTTCCTCCAGAGGGTTTGAGCAACTGTCAAGGCAGTTTGATCACGCATTGGGAAGGCTTGTGCACTGTGGGTGAAGTGGTTGGTTATGACAAGTATCTTTTCAAAACCTCCTTCAGATGTTTCTAGGCTCAAGAAGTCTTATAGACAGACCAGCTCCTTACGTTGAGAGGTTTGAATGTTGGTGAGGGGAGTCTTTCCTATGCGGTTCAATGATCTTCCTCAGGGTTCATCTCTTGCATCGATGTAGGTGCCTCTTTAAGCCATACCAACCCAGTAGCAGCAACTTGTGACAAGTTCTAGTGTACGTTCATATCCCAGGCGCGCCATCTGGTCATGTGTATTCCAAAGGGCCTTATTCCTCAAGCATTTTGGGATTACAGGAACAGAGGCAGCCTTGTCATTGTTCCCAATGTCTCTGTCTGTCTCTGAGGTCACTTGTTCGTCTAGATCATGGGTTTTGCTGTCTACCTGTGCTGAATTCAGCTGAACTGCATGGTGTTCCCTTGATACCTAATCGAGCATCAGCTTGACCTCCTGTAATTTTTCTTCTCTGAGCAATGGGTAATTTCCAAGTTACATTGAGCCAGATCGTTCACCCACCGCTGTCCATGTATGTCAAGTTCGGCTGAACGTATATAAGCGAGTTGTTCTCAGTTATGGCAACCACCTGCTGTCTGTAGAATATAGTTCTGAAACTTCACTGTCATGGCCCAGTGTAGTGCCTTGAACTCTAGCTTATGTGCTGGATAGTGACGCTCACCTTGTTGAAGGCTCCTACTTGGGTAGGCAATCGCCCTATCCTTACCAGCTTCCTGTAGCTCTTGCAAATGATCTTTCACTTCCTTATAGCCTGCAAGGGGAATTCTTTGGTACGGCATACAGAATGAGGTTGTGTCAGTGAGTGATATCTCAGTTTTGATTGTGTGTGTGTGTATGGCCAAAGTCATACGGTCTTGTAGAGAACACATCTTTGTTTTCCAGGAGTAACTTTTCCAAGATCTGCCTCCCTTTCCCAGAAATTCCTGGGTTTGGTAGCTGTAGTCCTGGGATTGGTGTGGCTTAACCAGTCTTGGTAGCACCAGCAATCTCCTTAGCCGCTATCTGGCACTGTTTGTAGCAGTCCAATATTGCTCCGTCAACCAAGTTTGCAACTCCAAGCTTTGCAATTGGGGCATTTGTTGGTGTCACGTGAGTGACTTTTTTTTTTTTCTCTCTGCTACTCTGACACCCAAATAATGGAAATTCAAACTGTTCGTATACAGTTATGTTCGAGTTTAATTTTTCAAATCTTTGCAGCTTTCTCGTTCATAACAATACATTGAGCATAAAATATAATATGAAACAAATCACAAATACATAACTTAGGTTATCTTGGACGACCTGAACTGGTGATCCCCTCAGCTTGGCTCAGTCGTCATCGATGTCCGATACCCTCGTCATCGACCTCGGCACAGTCGCTTGGCTTGTCTCTTGGAAGCACCCCTTGACTTGGCCACTCAGCTAGACGCTACCCTATCGGCGGTCCTTTCAGCTCCTCGGCCTTCACTAGTCCCTGCTACCATGCAGACTCATGCCTTGATCTGCGATGCCCGAGCTCAAACGACGGCGAGCAGGCAAATGGAGATTGAGCTCCGTTCCAAAGTTCGGATCATAACTGTCCGAGTTCAGTTTTATCGGCAGCTGGAGCTCGCATCTCACCGACGTAGAAAACCCCCAGAAGAACGACTGCTGCCTAAGCGGAGATCTATGCTGGATGTCTGATCAAAGTATTTCTCCTCGATCCTCTACATTACTCAGCTTTTTATTAGCTTCCCTAACCATAGATGTTCACACTAAAGTCCCTTACACTCCCATACACTTGCCTTTTCATGCCTTTCCTACACTAAAGAAATCATCCAATCATCATGCTTAAATATAGCCCTATTGAAACTCTACACAATATGTCTAGCCATCGTCTAGACTGCTGTTACATAACATCTTTACTCATGAACTTGCGAACAATAAACTACAACCAACACCCTAGTGACAATGACATAACTGAATCTCGACTGAGCTAGAGAACATTCCTAGCCACCACCTGGATGGGAGCTATTACATAACACCTCTATTCACTCAATTTCTATAGTCTGAATTAATACATAATACTACAAACCGGGCATGCTGTTGCCATGCTATTTCTTTAACTTTTACTTTGTCTCATTTCATGTGAATTTCCAGACAGTTATGTCTCTTGCAGTTTGACCTAGTGGCTTTCTAGGACAACTTTAAAGCTCTAAATCTTTTACAAACTCAAACAGATTCGATTTCACTTCACTGGCAAAATCAAAGATAAATTTCTCTCCTGACAGTTGGCAAGATGACTGTCTTCTCAGTTTGATTCACTACAGCAACAATGATCTTCTGATTCTGCACCATGCACAAACTGGTCTCCACCGTAAGATTGTGGTGTGGGGCGTACTCCTTGACAAGCCCAACCAAGGTCTGGTCTCCCAACAATCTTCGTGGCCTTTGCTGAAATCAAGTGCTGATGTCCAGGGGGTATCATCATTGATCTTCTTTCCACAGAGTGCAGGATCCCCATGGTGCCATCCCTGTCTGCCAGGTCCAACCCACCCTGATTCAATGTCTTTCAGGCCAGAAACCACGCTGGGGAGTCCTGAATCTTGGACATAAAACACCTGCCATGTTCCCTGTCAAGCTTTTCCCTGGAGACGTGTAAAACATTGGTTCCTAATAGGCAGGGCATTTTGTCTTCACCAATTCCACTCGGAACCACCAATGCAGGGATGGACTCGAGCTCTACTCCAAGCTCCAGTACAGTTATATTGATATTCACAATATCCTGATCAGTAAGGAACAGCTTGTCCTGGGTTCCTTGGACTGTGACACTGGCATGGTAGATTTTCCATTTCCTTCAGACTGGATGGGCCTGGACAAAATCTGAGGATATTGTTGTGACATGAGATCCTGTGTAGAGTAGTGTTGGACAAGCCTTATAACTAATTGATACCATAGTACGGTTTGCTGGGCCAATCAGTTCCTTCTTCGGTCCTGGTCCAATGATCAACGCTCTGTCTTCCGATGGGCTAACATGTTCCATTACACCCACAGAGTGCCCTACCTCTGTGGATCTTCTTACATGTTTAAACCCTTATTCTGCTGTGGGCTTTGACGAACTGGACATCTTCTTGCCATGTGTCCTGGCTGGCCACACTTGTATCATGTTCCAACCTATGGGGGTTCCCTACGAGGAGCTGTCTTGTGGTTTTCCAGGCTCCTGACCCGGTTCGCAATATGGCCATGGCCTTCAACCAGATTGCTAACTTAACTCTTTGAATGACATTTCACATGGTCGCATTGGCACCAGCCTGCTCTTAATTGTCTGGTCTCATAGACTGCACGTGAATTGCATGGTCACATGCTCCACAGTTCACTGCTTTCCTTCTAAATGCTTCTAGGGCAGTGGCGTATTCAGCAGGAGACTCATAAGGCACCTGTATTCCGGCATGAAATGCTGCCATGGGAAAAATTGTCAAGGATGACTCACCGTACTCTTCCAGTAGTTCTGTGAAGACAGTCTCCGGAGCTGGGATTTCGCCCTGATGGCAGGTCCCTTGCCCTACCACTCTTATGTCTGACGATGTTACTGAAGGGGATTGCAAGCGTAGTAGAACCTTTCAACTGGAGGAGATGCCTCATGTCTCTCACCCAACCCTCAATCCTGGGGCCCTGCTTATTGTTACCAGAGAAAATAGAAAAATTGTTTAATTGGTACAAAGTTGCTCACTAGACATTGGGTTTGGCTGTGTGTTCTGCCATTGAGTCTAAGCCAGCCATCTGGAGGGGAGTCACCACTGACTGAATTGGACTATATGCTTGTCTCGGAGTTCAGCAAGCATCGAATGCACGCCCTCTGGAGTCAGGAGGTCACATGGTGCTGGGGTGCCCATTGTCCCATTAAAATCCTTTGTTGGATGCTGTGTTGGTTTTCGGACATTTTCCTCAGTACAATTATATGAATATTTGTAAACTGCACCCTTGACAAGACAATCACCAGTCTTCTATAACAATTTAACAAATGTGTCTTCCTTTGCTTAATCTTCCCAGTTTTTGGCACCAAAATTATGTGACGGACCAAAATGTACAAGCTAGTCTTTGTTTCACTTGGGACCTCATACAGGTCAATGAACACTTTAGATGAAGGAGACAAGCTGGTCTTTGTTTCACCTATGACGGTCCAGGCCTAATGCCATAGATACACAAGACAATCCTGTGTGATGGAGGATTTATTGTTCCCCCTCCAGCCTTGACTCTTTTATTGGTTCCTGCCTGTGCAACAGTACATTACAGTATTGATAAATGTGCTGTAGTATAAGGTACTGTGTACAACTCTGCAGGAAACATAGTAATTTCGGCAATATATGATTTCAACATTGAAATATATACATGTGCATGCTTATTCAATAATCAAGATTACCCTGTAAAATGAAATGATTGGGTGAGAGATGAGAAGTTGTTAACAATATTGTTCTTTCACATGTTGATCACCATGCATTGTAATCCTTTGATGTCTTACTTCATCGCAAAATCATGGAAACTTCATTTCTGTTTTCTGGTGCTATATTTTTTTCTGTACTTTGTGTTTTGCAAATAGTAGTTCAAATAAGTTCTTATGGTCGAATAAACATTTTTCTGTGATTTGAGCCCAATATTTTGGTCATAGACCATTGTTTGTATCCATTCAAAAATCTCCGAATCACTTAATTTATACTTTATCCTTAAATTGGCAACAACTTTTTGAAGATGGAAAATAACATTTCTCTTTCGATTGAGCAATTTTTTTATATCTTTATTTTTTTCTCTCTGAATTTGTGCAGATTTTTATGGATTTGAATAGTTCCATCCCGTTTAATCTTTCTCCTGTGAAAATATGCAGTAAAAGTTCAGACACCCAATTCCAAGGATATAATTTCTGGAGCAAAATTACCCCTGGACTTTGTGTCAAAGGGAGATTAGACTTTGGGTTGAGATGAGGATTCAGATTTTAAACTTTTTGCGAGGTAGTTAGAAACCTCTTATGAAATATCAAAGAGCACACAATTTCAAGGGGAATTCAAAGTTTATTTGATGAAAATCGGTTTTGAAATGGCTGGGCCTGAGATATCCAAAAACAAAGTAAATAAAGTGGTCCTAATAAAAGGTGGATTACACCTTCTATTAAGATTTCTGTGCTTTTGGATATCTCAGCCACTTCAAAACCAATTTTCTTCAAATACACTTTGAATTCCTCTTAGAATTGCATGATTTTTGATATTCTATAAGATGTTTCTAATCATCTCACAAAAATGCTGGAAACCTGAAGCCTTATCTCTACTAAAACTATACCATACCTAAAGGGGAAGGCTAGTAACTGATCAGTGGGAATCAGTGGAAATGCTGGGAGATGATTGTTCCAATCCTTATGGGATTCATTCAAGAGTTCATTGTATATCTATTGTGTGAAAATGATTTGCTTCAGAATGGTCTCATATTCAAGTAATGTGCAGTTTAATGCTTCCAGGTTAGTGTCCCTGGTCAGTGACGGAGCATTAATCTGCACATTACTTGAATATGAGACGGTTCTGAAGCAAATCATTTTCACACAACAATAGATATACAATGAACTCTAGAATGAATCCCACAAGGATTGGAACAATCATCTCCCAGCATTTCCACTGATTCCCACTGATCAGTTACTAGCCTCTTCCCCTTTAAGAGCTGATGAGGAGTCAGTGATTGTGTACAGATACATGTTGTACGGTGGTACGTCATTATCTAAAATGTCATTGCAATATCAAAAGAATTAAATTGAAAACAGTGAAAATATGTCATTCCAATGAATGTCATGTACATGTTCACTGGATTCAGACCGTTGAGCTGTCATGCAATATCTGCAGTAACAATATTCAGCTTACATTTTCTTTTGTTTGTGTTCTTCTGCATTTTGTGATGGTTTCCCAAGGTTCAAGTATGTCTTGTCAGTCACAATTCCATACTCTATACATACATCACCATCAAACCATCATAGAATTTGGTTACATGTGTACGAGAGACATTGTGCTGAGGGTGATAATGGTGGATGATGATGATGATGGTGATGTGATGATGACGGTGGTAGTAGTGGTGCTGGTGAGGATGACGGTGATATTGTGACGATGATGGTGATGAAGATGATGATGGTGATGATGGTGATGAAGACGATATTGATGATGATGATGATGATGATGATGGTGGTGGTGATAATGTTGCTGGTGATGTTGGTGATGATGATGATGATGATGATATGGTGATGTTAATGATGGTGATAGTGGTGGTGATGATAGTGGTGATGGTGATGGTGATGTGGTAGTGATGATGGTGGTGATATAGTGATGCTGATGGAGAAATGATGATGACGATGATGCTGGTGATGACGATGGTTGTGATGACAATGATGGTCACGATAATGATGACTTGGAGTAACAGCACCAGCACCATCAGCATGGTGAAAGAGATACTGCAAGTATTCATGCTAGATTTATCAGCCGATGATGGTTGTGTCATTTTTTTACTCGTGCAGACTTACCTATTGTAGTCGAGAGCAAGGGAAATGACTGGCTGTTTCCTATTTCAGTCTTTGTAATAAGTTACCAAGATGAAATGAAGTAATATGTGAAGTGGAACACTGAATTCTGCACGTATGACCCCCAACGATGAAAAAGTAGAACAAAAACAAAAACAAACAAACAAACAACAAAACAAAACAAAACAAAACAAAACAACTAACAAAGTCATTGTGACCCAAATGCGTGAATGCAGTAAAGAGGGATAATGTGTTGCACTGTTAAATATTTTCAGTGGCGATGGTAGGCCTACATGGTGGGGCGCGGAACGCGGTGGGGGGGGGGGGGGAGGAAGGCAGCCCCCCTCCACACACACACACACAACACACATTTATTTGCGTTGAAAACAAATTGTGATAATTCAGCTGACCATGATACCTAAATACCAATGAATATAATACTTCATCAAGTTCCGCTTCGACACGCATCAAATCACAGAAGTTTTCATACCTGTACATGAAAACACAAGAAAAGAAATGGTAGTCTAATACTACATTCGACAGTTGTTAAATGACGGGGGCCATTTTTACATTGTGCCCGTAAAAAAAGACAACAATCAGGAATAGTGTTTAACCCTATTCTTACTGGGCTATTTGAGACCAAGTTTTTACGGGGGGGGGGGGGGTGTCAATTTGATACCCCCCCCCCCCCCCTTCAGATCTCGGCCGCCGATCGCGCGATCGCCGCAAAATTTTGCCTGAAGATAGAGCCGGATGTCAACTACAAGATTACATGGTCATACAAAAGAAAAATATTGGCTTTCTTTTTTAGTAAATTAATTATGCAAATTTACGCATGAAATCATATTTCATCTATAATTCCATTAAAATGACTGAAGGATCCCTAAATTTTTGTGTCAGAGTTCCTCAAGACACATCGAACAATTTTCTTGTAAAAAAAATAGCGAAATCAAAATCAATTTCTTTTGACTTTTATTGTTTTGTTAATTTCTTATGTATCTTATTGTTTTTTTTCGACCTTTTGTTTTCTTTTTTTGTCAAAATTTGTTGCAGGCACTTTTTCAAGCTTATCTACATTAGAATTGATTAATTTCAATGGTTTAAAGTTGAAATAATCTGATTTATATCAATTTAACCAAAAAAAAAACCACAATTTGCATTGGATGTGCACACGATATCATGAATTTGAGCCGTTTTGGGGTTGACATGCATATGCAAAACATTACGTAACTTCAGAACAGTGTACCCGGACGTCGCAAATTTGGTCTCAAAATATGCGGGAGACATCAATGAAAAAAGTCATGAAACGACGCGGCAAAATCTTTGCGCGTTGCGGAATCGTGGCGCGAAATGTCGAGGGGGGGGCAATTTGACCCCCCCCCCCCCAAGTTGGAATAGGGTTAATGTCAGATACATACAAATGCAATGTAGCGATTGTGTAGGGCTTCTCTGTGTCAGCGCTCAAATTATGTGTCTCATGATTACCATTGTCGATTTAGTTTTGCATTGTTATGTTAACGGCGTCACAATTGTCTTCAAGAATACATTATAGAGCTTAAACAGACCTCGAGAATCTTCGAACTCACTAGACCTAAGTAGTCAATAATAAAATGAAACCTGAGTATTCATTCATACTCTGTTCAGTGAGTTTCAAAACTGTGCCGGAATATGTCATTGTCAGAATGTCGGGAGTAATGTGTACCAAATGAAACTAGACAGGATAAGAATGTGTTAATTTTAGACACTTTCATTTGCAACAATACGCATTATTGAATATATATGTGATGTATTTATACGGTATGTATTTATGTGTATACACATGTATATACATAATTGTTTGTTCATTTTCCATCTGAGAAGATGGCTGGATAGCCCATATTCAGCTATGCTAAGCTGGTCTTCCATCGGTCCACTAATGTCTTGGATGTGAGGCGGGACCATTTCACCGGGTTAAACACCCTGCTCTTTACGATGAATGAATGAAGCGGATCTTTTACGTGCATGAGATGTGACTCTGTCACACACGGGACCTCCATTTTATGTCCTATCCGAGGGACAGAGTGTTTTTGCCTCTTGCTAGAGGTGACGATATGATTACACACAATATTGCTCAGTCCAGACTCGGGTTCGAACCCGGGTCGCTTAATTGTGTGTGTGTGTGTGTATGTATGTATGTATGCATATATATATATATATATATATATATATATATATATATATATATATATATATATATATATATTTATATTTATATATATTTATATATGTAGTTCAATATGAAAACTCCGTGAGAGGCGTAGTTTTGACGAATTTTCGCCCATAGGGCTTTGTCAAGTCAATGGCAGATTTTATTTTGAAGCAGATATAAATCAAAATAAAAGATGCGTCGTGAGTCATACGACGCATCTTTTATTTTGATTTATATCTGCTTCAAAATAAAATCTGTCATTGACTTGACAAAGCCATATGGACGAAAATTCGTCAAAACTACGCCTCTCACGGAGTTTTCATATTGAACTACTGTTGTGAATCTATACTTTCTCGGACTCCGAGCAGAAACTAATTGCTGTTATTCATATATATATTATATATATAATTTATATAATGCAAAGAAGCCACAAAGTTGTTTCTTTTTTGTACATGTTATATATCTGTGCCATTTTTTTCCCTTTCCAAACCACAGTCGAGTTCCGCCTCCTTGGAAAAGAACATGGACGGAAATGATAGGGAAATTCACCGAAAGCGAACCGACAATAAAGCCAGTTTCGACGTGAATTGCGGAGTCAAGTGGCATGCTCTTTTTTATTTGCAGTCATTGGTGTGTGTGCAGCTTGAATGGTTAGCAATGTCGCTTTTGAGTTCACTCACAGACGTACCGTGCTTTTCGCAATGACCCTGTTTGTTTTTCGCACCCAAGCAGTTGACAGAATTCCCACGGAATTTCATAGCAACCCAAACATTAACTGCCTTCAGCTTTGTTGATGAGCCTGTGCCCAGTAATGCACTGTTCCATCTACAGCCGGTAGAACATTTTACGCGGAAGTCAGTAGACGAGTACTTTAGTACTTTAACCTGTATAACCCACCCCATATTAGATTATGATCCTAGTAGCAAAGGAATCGATCGAGAGAGCAAAAACTCCACTCATCATTACAGCTTGGATAGTAAAACCTTTCTGTTGGGTAATTCATGTAATAATCATGTAATAACTGCTGCAGAGGTATTTATCCAGTCGTAGAAAATATGGCAGTGTATTTCAATGGAATGGTATTTAGATCACAGGAAGATCTATAGGTGTTGTTGTTTTTTTCCTGAATCTTTTACCATTCAGTTCGTTTTGTCCTCGAGTGTGTAATTTGTTTCTTCTCTCGTTCGAGTATGCCTGTATCATATGTATCGAAGTCAATTTGACTCATTGACTATATTTTACAGTCACATTGCATGGATCATTAGCTCCCCGGAGTATCACCGGTACATGTTCCCAGGAGAAATGCAGGAATGATAATTGTCTCAGGATTAACTGTCTGGCTGTATTGATCAACTCCGTATTTCGATATGAATTGAATAGAGTGCTGGGGTTTTTTTTTTTCTCCGTCATGGTTGGAATTCTTTTATGTCCCGAAATAGATGATAATATACATGATCATGAGTTCATTTGACAGTGAGTGACGAATATATTTCTTTATTAATATACTTTGAACCTTGACATATGTGACGAATGGGAGGGAATGATCGTAAAAGACATTTGCCGAATGGCAAAATTGACAGTAATTTTTGTTCTGGCGATGAAACATTCACTGTGTTATGTACAGTCGTGTCTCTGAGCCAAGTGCAGGCCAGCACGTGCTCATGATAACATACTTCCACCCGTGTTCCGATGACATTGATTTAGGGGCCTATTTATCTTTCGACGGTGATATTTTATTGGTCATGACATTGTCATATTATTCGATAACCCGCTAGAGATTTCGTGTACTAGTATTATCATAAGCCTATACGGACGGAGCGGGGCCATGCACATTTTGCATGAGACGTCATTTCACAGCAGAAGTTGAGCAAAGCGATTATACATGCACTGCGTGAGAACCTCATTTTGACGACTGCCTGTTCGTTGTCGATCTTCTGCCATTCCTCCAATATATTTTTGTCTTACACTCTCCATCTCCCAAGAGACACGTAAACTCATTCGTGCTCGTCTGAGCAGCTTGTGTTTTAAATACTGTAAAACGTGTATATTCGCGGCATGAATTTTTTTTTTTCGAATTGGAGCCGACGGCTTTTTTTCGCGGCATAAGATTTTCGCGAATTGCCACTGGCATTCAGTGCATATATATAGTGTAGACAAGAACTTTCGCGTGTATTTTGATTCGCGAATCCTGGCTCTCGCGTAATTCACGAAATTGAAATGCACGCGAACACAACTTCCTCGTTTTACAGGTTATAAGAGTGGCGATATTACGTAACAACCAACACGCCTGCAATTAATGACATATACGTGTTTGCTGTCATCCACACAGTATGCACTCAATAGCTTGTGATCGAGGCTCACACACGTTGCCATGGCAACATCTGTGAGCCTCGCAGACTTCTTATTTTTCTCCAAAGTATAATTCTGCTCATTAGTACACTAGTGACGAACGTATACACACCTTATCAAGGTTGTTTATCCATATTCCATGGAGTAAACAAAATGAAAAGGACAGTCAACGGAAAGGTTAATGTATACCTCGCACAGACAGTACTACTTAAGAATTCGCGAAGCCGCGAAAAGTGACTGTTTTAATTGTGATTTTAATTCGTCGTCGCAAGCTATTAATTAAGTTTTAATCCTCTCCGCTCGAATATGGCTGTGTTTACCTGTACCCATCAAAACGAGCTCAGCAAATGGAGGTTCAAGTAAAACATCTTCTGTAAACGTGTGTGTGGGTATGCTTGTGCGTGTGTTTTGGGAGTGTGTCTACATTGTCAGAGGTGTAAAAAGAGCACATACGACTTGCTCATTGCAATTATCCATTCTCTGATCTTTGCAGTTCCTTAAAACGACTAGCGTTTTATTCAAATCGATGTTCGACCTCGAATCTAACGTTGACCTTAAATCTAACATTATTCTAAGTCACATGAATTTCAATGGAATATTTTGGGAACATCGATCTATATGTAGCACGTGAATTAGAATGTTAAATAAACTTACACCATGTCTAAATTATGAAGCACCAAATTCAGTGCGTCAGGCTGCCAACGCATGCAATGAAAATTTGTGTCGCTCTATATTTCTATATAAACATAACAATGTACGTTGAGGTAGTCTAACACTTTAATGACGGGGTGTTATGCATTTCCACTCCACGCCTGACAGGTCCCTGGATGAATTAAAGACATCCATCAAACATGTAGGCCTGGATGAACAGAAATGCAGCACGTGCGTTCCCGCCACTCCTACGCGCTCGTACGACAGCCATGCAATCACGATTTATGTCGGTGAGGGAGTGTTTTTTGTGGTTTTTTCCTGCGATCTTCACAATAGTGTCGCGCGGTTTGCATAGCTGATGTGTTACCTGTGTCTGAAACTATTGTGCGAGATTGTCTCATTGCGCTGATAAATGCGGAAATAGACTGTACAGCACGGACGTATAATGCAATTTGTCTCTTATGACTGTGGGTAGAGGAAACGGGAAAGAAGTAATGGTAATTGATTTGTCGAAGACGGAGTGTTTATTGCTAGCTAACTGACCGTGTTGGAGTTACGACTATAAACTTTGCATACTCTTATTAGTTTCACTTTCGCATCGAGTGAGCGTATTTCTGTCCATACGCGTCTGTCTGCTCGATGTTTTTAACCTAGCTGGCTCGGTGGTTACTACTTGTAAAGCCAGCATGGCAGGCGCGGCTGAGGACATCGTGCGTTTCATGGCCAGCAGACGACACCCGCCTCAGCGCCAGCTTTCACAGGTGTCCAAAGTCGGCAGTGGCAGTCCAACCCCAGACTCCGTGGCGAAGAAATTCACAAAATACCTCTCCGAGAGTTCTCTTCTATCCACTCTGGCGACTCAGACAGGTCTAGGTCTGCCATGGGAGGCGCGGGAAGAGGACGTGAAGGAACAGTCGTCTGCTATCTGCAAGGAGTTCATCCATTCCAAGTTAAAGCGATTGGGGTTTTTGGGCGGGAGCGCGAAGAGTGGACTGCGAGCGTCGATGGCGATACGCGGCCAGAAGGCTTCGCCCGTCTGCAGAGAGCTGCAGGTGATCGGGTCGGAGCTCGAGCGCCTCTACCCCAATCTCTTCCGGGACATCACCAAGCAGCTCAACGTCACGATTTCCTCGGAGGCCACCGTCGAGCAAGTCGTGTTCGACATCGGGAACGCCATCTTCAAGTCGGGTATCACGTGGGCGAAGATTGTGGCCTTTTTCGTGGTATCTTCGGCACTGTCCGTTGAGTGTCTTCAGCAAGGAAACGGAATCTTCATACACAGTGTCACGGCGTGGCTCACCCGCTATGTACAGACCAAACTAGTTAAGTGGATCGCCCAGCAAGGAGGATGGGTAAGGATATCAGCTAAAACTAAGGACGTATATTGCATCCACAAGTTAATTGTCCCCTTTAAAGTATTGTTGTTATAACAATGACAACAACAACAATGATAACAGTGATAACGCTAATGCAAATGATAGTAGTATACTATAGTAGTAGTGGTAATGATAATGATAGTAATAATGATAATAATAATAATAATAATAATAATAATAATAATAATAATAATAATCATCGTGATAATAATGATAATAGTAATAGTAATAATAGTAATAAAATGATAATAACAATTGCACTATAGGCCTAGTGATGATGATGATGATGGTGATTGATAATGTCTAAATAATGATAGTGAGAGTAATACAGACGATAATGTAATAATGAAAGTAGAAATATTCACTGTATTACTTATTGATTCAATATTTGTCTTTTACTTAGATATCTCAGCCATTTCAAAACCGATTTTCTTAAAACTACTTATGTAAAATGAAAGAGCGTACCCACGATTAAAAAAAAAAGAATTCAAAGTTTATTTGATGAAAATCGGTTTTGAAATGGCCGAGATATCCAACAACAAAGTGGTCCTACTAAAAGGCGGGATCCATCTTTTATTAGAAAAACTTTGTCTCTGGATATCTCGGCCATTTCAAAACCGTTCATCCAATAAGCTTTGAATTTCTCTAAAGAGTTTTACTTTCTTTCATATTTTCATAAAAGTGTTTTCTAAAAAAAAAGCCCTAAAGCCCCATCTCAACCAAAATACACCATCCCTTTAAGTCTCTCAGCTTTGTCAACGCTTGTTTTCCTGATCAATATAGTGAAGGCAAGCCGTGGATATAATAACCTTGGTGCTCGAGTGGTTTTTGTAAGCGTCGTTTTCTCACTGTTCTGAAGATGACGATGATTATTATTTATATTCTAACATTGTTGTCACCGTTATCACTGTTAAATCGTTTTTATTTACCGTTACTCCTTCACAACATACATGATAGGCGCTATCCTTAGCATCTACAATTATATCAGTCGACATTGATATAATTATTATAACTAAATTGAATTGATGAAATTGCACTTTTTTTATGAGGACTGCAGTACGAATGATATTGTAATCTCTGTGAGGGAAATGTTTCATCACGATGATGAAAAATTGTATGATAGCTGTCGCTTTCCCTCTCCCTGTCTTTTCTTTCTCTTCTTCTATCTTTCCTCTCCCCTCTTTTCTCTTTCTCTCGTTGCATCTTTCCCTCTCTCGTTGTATCTTTCTCTTCTCTCTCTTATCTTTCGCCTCTTTCTCCTATTTTTTCTCTTTCTCTCCTATTTTTCTCTTTCTCTCTTATATCTTTCCCTATATCTATCTTTTCTCTCATATCTTTCTCCTTCTCGTTCTCTCCTATCTCTCTCTTCTATTCTGTCTTATATTTCCCTCTCTATATATCTTTCTCTTCCTCTCTCCCATACTCTCTCTTCTCTCCCCTATCTTTCCCTTCCTCTCTCTCTCTCTCTCTCTCTATCTGTCTTCTGTCTTTATCTCCTTCTATCTTCCCCTCTCTCTCCTCATCACGCCCCTTTCTCTCCGCCCTCCGCTCCGATGTTTACCACCACCTGTAAAATACGAACTCTACTGGTATATCGTACAGAATTACTGACTTCTTTCAGTGTTGTCGCACATAAGTGGCAAAATCTGTAGATAAGAGGCACTTATCCTTTCGCGATCTCATGGGGAAAAGGTATTACTCTGTCTTTGCGCTTGATGTGCAGAAGAACAATAATGTTAAAAAAAAGAAAGCAACAAACAAACTCCTTCAGATCAATGAAAAACACTAAATGCAGGCGACGGATTTTTATGTGGTAGGCGTATTTGTATTTGTGTTGATGTCGGTGCAGTTTTCAAATGCTTACCGCAATTTCACGGCGCTTTTGTATAGTATAGATGTCTGCGATGTAAGTGCAAATGTGATACATGTTATACATGTATATTTATATGTATTTATGTATTTGTAATATTTATATATAGTCATACACTTATGTAGTTCAAACACGGCTGTGTCTAATTTGTAGTGCATAGGGAATGAATCATATGTCATGTTAAATATGCTGGCATGGACCAATGTGATGTATAATGAACCAACACAGAAGAAGAAAAAGAGTTTGGCACTGTTTGATGATGCTGCGATTAACACGCCTTGTCAAATTTGTGAGAAGACGCCAGAGTCACCAGCCGGAAACTAATCAGGCTTATTTTAGTTTCTCAAATTATCAAACAATATATATATATATATATATATATATATATATATATATATATATATGTATATATATATACTATTATTGGTGAAGGACTATATTCAAATGATGCAAATACGCATAATACATACACTAAACGTGTATATAAAGATACATTATATGTATAATATAATGTTATACATGTGTATAATCCGATTATATTATACTTGAAATATATGAAGTGTTTCAATTATATCACAAACACAATTTATGATGTTGTCAACCTTCCCCCTTATTATACTTTGCTTCACATGGCTCTCGTATTTTCTGTTTCTGGACCATGTTAAACATAAATTATTCAATTCAGATTTATATACAGAGTACTCAAATTATCATATTACTCTTGAAATATCTAATGATGTTATCATGATCATAAAGAGCCAGACATTGTTTTATAATGAAATAATCTAAAGCAATGTTTAAAATGATATATAGTGTTTTGACAATGACCCCTCTGACGTTTTCGGATTTTAAATTGAGCGTTGTTGGCCCGACGGAGATAACTACATAACATGAATGGATTCCTCAGATTGAAAATTTAATGCAACGATGAAAAGTGTGGATGGATGTATGTATCGAATATGTAGTAGATGTGTGTTGGGGTGTGGGGCGGGTTGAGGAGAGAAGGGGAGGGGTGGGGAAGGATATCTGTAGAGCCTGCTATATAAGAGGGAGGATCTCGTCTTCCCTCGATATAAAATATCATTTTCATTTTGGTCACGCTCTTGCAGACTGTATCACCAGAGATGGGCTGTACCATGCCTCGATTCTCTGTTTACCCAAACGCAAACTGTCTGGAATTTGATAATGGTCGGAATTCTTCACAGTTCGTGAACCTGTTCTCACCGTTTAACCTCCGTTGTCACGGTTAGTGACACGTAAGAGGGCTGGGGTAGAACTACATTGTTGAACTGAAGTTCCCAAGAGAGGAAAGAATAATGTCATATTAATTCATCGCATTGTTCAGACCATCATACCCCCAGCTTATAGAGATGCAAATGAGATTTCACGCTTTGATTTTGTTGACTGCGCCAGCAAAACTGTGCTCTCTTCTCATACGAAGATGACCCAGAAAAACTGGTGGCCTTATTACAGCTACATATCGGTCGAAGAGATAAGATCGTTGCATTTGTATTGCAGTGTTGTATTATTTGTCTGTCATTGTCCTGCGCTTTCAAGGGTCGGCCAGTATTAAGGTGAACGGGAGGTAACATAGCTCAGTTGGTATTATAATGCAGTAGCCATCGTGAGGTTCCGAGTTCAACGCCAGAGTTAGAGGGGAAAACCCCAAAATATTCTGACCCGTGTATATATAGGACAGTCAAAGTTTAAATCTCATGTGGGAAAGAGTCAAAATTGATGCATGCGTTCGAAAGATCCCTTCTTCACTTTCCACAAAGACACAATACAATCTCATTCCGTACTCTCATCCATATAGGCCTATAAAGTTGTTGTTGTTTTTTTCTACTGCCACTACCAAAAGGAGCCTGCTCAGAGAGATAGTGTTCTCTTTAAAGTGTGGATGGGGAGCTGCATTGCATGGCACTTTTTTCCCATACTGGTAGAGAGGAAGAAGTCAATAGGGTCAGGGAATTTGCCTTTTTGACGGGTTTCGTATACTTCGATGAGAACTTGTTGCAATCATGCAGTGTTTCGGACTTGCACTGAAAGAATTTTAACGTATCTTGCTTGCCAACCGCTTTATAACAGCCAAAGACGTTTAGTATTCAACAGCTGTGTCATGAATTCCACTCAACTCTCTATATATACGCTTTTAAGCAAGAATCAATATTACATTCGTATAATGCACTTATCATGATGGTATGAATGAATACAAGATCACAATACGTGCGCTCAGATAAGAGCAAACCTTGACTGGATAACACCTCCGGAAACACGACTCCTGGCCAAACGTGATACGTCTGCTATTAGACTTTGAACGTGGAAAGAAATTTGATCATCAAGAACAGGAGTTATACTTATCACGTTTTTAAGCGAGTTCTGTGAAAGTCTGAATCTCTTCACAGTGAAAAGCAGCCTTCTGTATATTATGATAAAATCACGCATTAAAAAGGAAATAACCTTTGACGTGAGAAAACATGATACGATATGATTTTTCATGCTGGGCCAAATAATTTCCAAAAATAGAATCATTGTCAATGGCTACACCATGTCCGGTATCACCAATAGAAGTTAGTTTTTCCAGGTAAGCCCCAAGAACCTCTCGTGTAGGTCGCGTTGACGGTCTACATTATAGTACAGTGCACTCTCACTTTATTCCGGGATAAAAATCTTAACAAAGGAAACGTAAAATATTATACAGTGTATAATTATAAATCCATGTACCGGAACCTATAGATATAACTAGGGGTCTCGGGCAATTACCCCTGGGCAATTACACCGAACCCTTCCCCTAGCCCTTACCCTAATCCTAATCCTGAACCCAATCCTAACCCTAACCCAAACTCCTAACCCTAATCTTTACTCTAACCTTACCACTAACCAGTATTTAGCCGGGGGTAATTGCCC
The DNA here is from genome assembly GCF_040938485.1 of Diadema antillarum. Classification (NCBI taxonomy): domain Eukaryota; kingdom Metazoa; phylum Echinodermata; class Echinoidea; order Diadematoida; family Diadematidae; genus Diadema; species Diadema antillarum. Next base: position 52,020 of record NW_027271843.1, on the reverse strand, counting down.
TCTGGGGGTAATTGCAGGATACGAAGGGAAAAACACAAATTCACATAGCTTACAAGAAACATAATAAGGAGAGCAAAATAGTAGCTAATGCAATCATCAAATCTCAATCATACTGGATAGTGAACACCACTATAATTTGGCAGAAATGAAATTTACACAGTAAAGGAGACAAAAGGGCGAGGAAAGATAAAGAGATAGAGAGAGAGTAGTGTGTGAGTGTGCGTGTGTGTGAGAGAGACAGACAGACAGACAGACAGACCGACAGAGAGATGACGAAATCTTAAAAACAGTGATGCCCTGACATTTTACTTCAATATAAAGTTTTCTTCATCCTTTTTGTGAAAAGCACACACTGATGCACTCCCTCGTGCGTATATCATATTTAGAAAAATGTACAAGTATATTGCTCCTTTTATTTGCATGTAATAACGGAAACCACCCGTGTCTTCAACTTCAAAGGGCACCAAGTTCTATAGCGGCTAATGCAGAAGGATTAATTCAAACCACATTGTCATTACTGCTGCTCGGGTTCATCACCAGTGTCTTCTTTTTATGATATAATTATTGCTTTCTTGGTAGTAGTATAGTAACAGTAGGGAAAAAAAAAAGAAGAAAGAGGGGGAGGAGGAGAAGAAGAACTTAGTAGTAGTAGTAGTAGTAGTAGTAGTAGTAGTAGCAGTAGTAGCACAGTGTAGTAGTAGTAGTAGTAGTAGTAGTAGTAGTAGTAGTAGTAGTAGTAGTAGTAATGATAATACTGACGATGATGATAATGATGATGATGATGATTACAAGCATTATCATTGAATTATCATCATCATACCACAGCGACTCACCGTAATCAAGATATGAAATATGTGGTATACGATCAGGAAAAATAACATTGTACCCCTGAATTTGCCAGCATTCCATGCCAAGCCCAATTTTGTACTCCAGTTTGATGGAGGCCTATCGTAGCCGAGACCAGAGAGGTAAAACCCCAGGGATGCTGCTCTTATCCGCCACACCCTTGTGCCCTACGGTGACCTGCCTCGACATTCTCACAGCATGGACCTTCCCTGCACTTCGGGATCAAAATTCAATACTTGCAGACCTGTGTGCTGCGAACGACACGAGTGCTCCCGAACCCCTAGCTGTTACTTAAAGGGATGGTATAGTTTTTGTTGAGATGGAGGATTCAGATGTTAAAGGACAAGTTCACCTTCATAAACATAAGGATTGAGAGAATCTAGCAATATTAGAAGAACACATCATTGAAAGTTTGAGGAAAATCGGACAATCCGTTCAAAAGTTATGAATTTTTGAAGTTTTTGTGCAGTAACCGCTGGATGAGAAGACTACTGCAGTGTATGAATAACTTAGATGTCACATGCGTACAACAATATAAGGAAAATATAAAGAGAATTTCACAAAATTTCATCTTTTGAAAAAAGTACACATTCCCCTGACTCGTTACCGACATAAAGTTATGGGTAATATTATTTCCCGTGCCTTTAGAAAGAGGCAAGTCAAGTGTTCTTTTATTATGCGAAAAAAGTGAATATATGTTGAATTTTCTTTACATTTTCTTTATACTGTTGTACGCATATGACTCACAAGGTGTAGTAGTCTCCTCGTCCAGCGGTTCCAACACAAAAATTTTAAAAATTCATAACTTTTGCATCGATTGTCCAATTTTCCTCAAACTTTCACTGATGTGTTCTACTAATATTGTTGCATTCTCTCAATCCTTATGTTTATGAAGGTGAACTTGTCCTTTAACATTTTGCGAGATAATTAGAAACTACTTACGAAATGATACACAGCATACAATTCTAAGAGGAATTCAAAGTTTTTGATGAAAATCGGTTTCGATATGGCTGTGGAATCCAAAAACAATGTGAAACAAAGTGGTCCTTACAATAGGTGGACGCCACCTTTTGTTAGGATTTCTTTGTTTTTGGATATCTTCACCATTTCAAAACCAATTTTCATCAAATGAACTGGAATTCCTCTTAGAATGTTATTGTATGTTCTTTAATATTTCATGAGAGGTTTGTTCTCACCAAAAAAAAAAAAGGTTGGAAACCTGAAGCCCCGTCTCAATTCGTTCACCTGGATAGAGAGACATACAAGAGCATGACAGGTCGGAAGGGGTGGAGTGTGGTGGTGGTAGTGCATGGGGGAGAGGGTGTGGCTGGTAGATTTTTTTTTTTTTGGGGGGGGATGTTGTTGTTGTTGTTGTTGTTGTTGTTGTTGTTGTTGTTGTTGTTGTTGTTGTTGTTGTTGTTGTTTCTCTCGTCTTGCGAAGATGATTGAAGATGTTTATCGCCGAATACGTATGCGTTGCTATAGTCTATACTTGAGATGAAAATCATGCAGAGTTTGTATTTCTGCATGCATTCAGGAACGTTATGAGTTTTAGGCTCATCTCTGTACGTTTATCTATCATTAAATTTCTTTTTTTTTCTCTCAGTTTATTTGTTGTTGTTGTTGTTGTTTTCATGGGAGGGTGAAAGACGGCTTCTTTGTTAGTGAAATCTGAGGCATGGGACAGGATGTACTATGAACCAGTCCCGAGTAATAGGCCTATATGTATACTAGTACCGTTTGGTTGTAGTAATGATAGAACATGCAAGAGAAGCAACATCAGTAGCGATAGTAATAGTATGAGAAATGCAGCTATATACGTCAAGTCGCAGTGATGTAGTGATAAATGTATAGGTAAGTCGTACATTTTGTCTGCGAATGATATCTGAGTAACATGAAATGGATGTAGGTATTCAAACTGTACTTTCTCAAGTAACGAGATTATAGCTCTCTAACTGGTAGGAGCTATACTTATTGAGTATGGAATGTAAATCGAAACCGAGAAAAAAAAAATATAAGCTGAAAGGAGATAATTAGAAATGCAGACCAACGGAAAGAAAAAATCGATTATGGAAGATAAAAAAAGACCCAAGTGTAACTGAGATAATGAGAATAAACAGAGAGGAGAATATGAAACTTTGTCACTTTTCTTAGATCGAGAGAGTATAGCGCAATACCGAGGCGCTCTCCTTTACGGGCGAGTGTCTACCTAGCGTCTTTATACAAAGGGCGGGAAAACAAACACCATGTCGATCATCCAGCTGTCTGACTTCCGCGCGTATGAATAAACAGAGCACAGGGAGTTATATCCCAAATGAAACCAATTCGAAGGAGCTTGTGTGTTTGAAGCGCCTTGATGAAACACAACCGCTGTACATGGTTTTATTTTCCTCGTCCCGCCTGCTCACTTTCTTTCTTTCTCTCCTTTTTTTTTCTCTTCCTATATACTCTTTCTGTTTCTTTCATGCTGAGAAGTCTCGCGAGCAAGTTACATTTCTGCAGTAGTTCTGAAAAGAGAAATGCTTAGGCCTATGAATGACGCCAACCATTCCACTGCTATTGATTTAATGTTATTTTAGAGAGATTTTATGCGGAATTCCGGATCATTCAAAGGTTATGAGCTGGGGGAAAAAATCTCAGTAGCTGCTGGCATAAGAAGAAATGGAATGACGGGCATATCTGAGAAAAACACCGTACAAGGATATGTTCGATCATTATGTGAGATATTTTGTATGATGTGTGTGTGTGTGCGTGTGTGTGTGTGTGTGTGCGTGTGCATGTGTGTGTGCGCGAGCGCGGTTGTATTTCTCTGTCACAAGAGACACAAAGAGATTATGCCATACGGATTAAGATGTCACAGAAATGGTGACAATTTCTGACTGCACTGTAAGCAAAATTTACAGCTGGTCAAACGCTGCTTTCCATACATTTTACTATACGCCTAGTGACAGTAACCTGAAGACTATGCCTTGTGTTGAATATTCTTTTCCCTGCCGTGTTCCTGCCTTCCCAAAATTTGTCATGTTTACTGTCGCCGTAAAGCAAACCTCATCACTAAAGCTTGTGGGTCCCCCCCCCCCCATTTCCCGCCCACTCTTCCGTGGCTTGTTCCGCTCTATAACTCATACATTTTGTGTACGGACGTACGTATTTCAATTGAACATGATAATGTTTTATATAACATTGTCAGACGATAATGCTAAGCTGCATTGTTTATAGAGCAGCGGCGCAGAGTTTAATGGTGATGCGTGGTCCAAGTTTTCAGGGTTTGGAATAGGATGGTGTTTATGATTCTCCCACGTTACTGTTCAAACGCTTCAGGCAAAGAACATGGACAGCCGACACATCAAATTAACAATAATTGTAATAGAAATGCTACTGATAGTAATATAATGATATAAACTTTCTATGAAATGAAATGCGAAACTGTTTACTACATACTCGCTTGGCTTTCGCGCGTTTTTTATCAATTAGACAATAATGCCCATTTTGTTTTATACAAAGTGACATAAACATCTTGGAGCTAGCTCGCTTCGCCTCCCGCATTTTTTATGACTGTATAAGGTTAGTCCATTGTATCATGCACAATACACTATAATTTGCTAGAAATCCCGTCCCTCTTAGTACTGGTATTTGCATATATATATATATATATATATATATATATATATATATATATTTATATGAATACATTAATGAATATGATACATATTCATATGTAAATATAAACATATTAATATATATCATTATTGTGCATAATCTTATGTATGTATATTATTTCATGAATGTGTTTGTGGTCGTATGTAAGTTGTATAATGTGTATGTACGTAATATATACGATAATATCGTGATATATACCTGTATTATATAATATGAGAGGGACAGACAGACAGACGCAGAGAGAGAGAGAGAGAGAGAGAATTAAGGCAGTATACATATAAATGTTATTCTCTCATATTTCTCTCTCCCCCTTCTCCGTCTCTTCCTCTCCCCACCACGTGCTATAGTATTCCTCTCTTTGGGCTGCATGCTCAGTCTTCACCAGCAATATCATGTTTCAGTTTCATTTTTCATTTGACAAAGTGCCATCGATATTTGTCAAACACCACACTCTAACGAAATATATACATGTCGTATAGAGCAGCTTTGTTTATTCACCTGTAACAAGCTCTCCCGTGAACAAGTTTGAGTCAACACCAATGTGGCTCGATCAACAGCAAGAATACACACTTCTGTGTGGATTGTCTGTATCATGTTTGATAAGACATGTAAGATGAAAAAAAAACAGAGGAAGCAACGCGCAACGGATATTGTTAAACATTATCCTTGAAAATGTTTGGGTGGGAGAGGCATGAAGCAAGTCAGGCCACACGATTTAATGATGAAGATGATGCGAGCATGCGCAGTTGATGGGCATAATGGCTGATATGTCGCAGAGCTGTCGCTATGACGGGCCATGAGTGACAATAGAAAAGTCAATTAACGTGGAGCAAAGACTGCGCTATAAATTCTTCACGCTAAAGCAATAAAGATACCACCTAGACTTATTCCTGTCAGAATAAAATGTGTAGTGCGACGCAAGTGCAGTTGTAGTCTGAAGACCAATCACCAATATTTTCACTTTTTAGCGCCCATCGTCTCTGACATTCAATGCGATACAGTCTTCGATTCTGCTGTTTATATGAATATACAAAGCCATTGCTTTTTAGATAGTTAATTGAGTTTATTTGAAATATCGCGCTTATATGACGTTGTAATGTTTTGTTTGCAAGCTAGGTTTATGTAGTCAGTCTGATTATTATCATTCAGTCTGTGTATTTTGGAAACGCTTAGAGTGGAAGTTAGGTTCATTCATTTGTAAATCTGAATCTTGATATGAAGAGTTTGTTCGCAAAAACCGATAAGTCCATATTTGCCAAATGGAGATATTTGCGATTAAAGGTCAAGAAAAATAAAGAGAATAATAAGAAAATTTTTGCTTCTTTTGAACATAACTTCAAAAATGTACCTTTATGTAGTGACCAATATATCATTTGAAAGGTATTATTTTGTACTTTATGACAGAGACCGATACTTCAAAATCTTCAAAAATGGACTTATCGCTTTTTGCGAACAAACTCTTCATATAGCCTTCAGTTCCATCATCCAAAATTCCCTCTGGACATGTTAAATTCAGTTCAATTCAAATGTACTTTATTTCCATCTAACAAAGGTAATACTTATTACAAAGTATATATCTGACAAATTATATTGTTTAACAATGTGTAAGAAATATACATGTCGTAAAGTTTAATACGCGAATGATCTACAAAATGAATATGATAATGCCGGGAAAAACAGTGTATGCTTTGCAATGGTGACAAAAATTGAATGAATTAGCGGTGAACAAAACTGGTCTATATAGGCTTATACTGAAATTTTGGGCTCAAATCATGCGACATTGCAGCTCTGGACATGACTTGAAATTCGCGCAGTGTGATTTTATGAAAGAGAAGAACAAACTCATTCCATTCCATTGTCGGCAGTAATTCTCTTCTAACCAATTATACTAGTACACACATTCATCATTATTCCTGGTCCTTCGAACTACCCTCGCTTCAAGGATGTTAGGTGGTCTTACCTGTTATTGTGTCTTTAGTTAGGTCTTGTATACTAATAATGTCCTTTGACTCCTTCCGCCTTCTCCAAGACTAATGCCCAGAGGATCACATTGCAGTTCGAAGATTGGGGAGAGAAAAGAATAGTTGTTCTTCGGTTCAAGAGTCGAGAGAGAAGTCTCGCAATATTGCGCATTGCACAAAATAAAAACAAAACAAAACAAACAATGTGACAAACCAGATTTTTTTTTGGTTTATTTATTCTGCCGCTGGAAGTAGATCAGCTTGATTCTGTCAGCTCTACAAATTACATACATACACAAAACAGCCACTACTTTTCATGTGAATTATGTGTTGGATATACATTGATATATAATTCGTCTGTATAATCAAATATAATAGCGATACATAATGAAAAATTGTGTTTGAGAGGTGGGAACCACCTCCCTGCATTAATAACGTTATACAATAAACCTGTATAACGGGTGTATCTTATTGACATACAAATGCATTATCAACCTTTATGATCATGAACACAATTGGATTAAAATCTGTGTATTATCGTACGCATTGTTCGTCTCATGTGCTTCATTCGTACATTACATTATACTTCATGACTTGTACTTCTCATACAAATTTTTTTTGTTGAAACAATAATTCAATATCATTTATTAAATACATATGCTTTATTACATTCATTACCTTTTTTGATGGAAATAAAGTAATTGAATTGAATTGAATTGATATGGAATATAGTATGCATTGGCCGATATAATAATTTTGATGAGATGCTCTACACCTTTACTAAAATTCATCAAAGAAGTATGATTATTTACAATCTTCCCTGTCGAGAGAAGCTACATGCTGTTGTCAAACTTGTGAGAGTTTGACCAGCAAAAAAAAAAAAAAGCTCTCAAAATATAGGCCATAAGTCACTTTCGCTAGAAAGGCAAATCAATGAGGACAGCATGTTGCCGTTGTTATAATTATGGAATGTCATTAGTGGTCCCTCAAATTACCGACGATTTGTATTTGTGAATTAATGATCAGTTTCATGCTTTTACAGCTTACTTTCCACACGAATATGAAGACCTTTCTGTCAGCATAATGGTGACGAATGTTCTGTGTCTATTTTGTCGTATCTTTTGCAGGTGGATCTCCTGCGCACATTCAAGCGAAAGAGGCGAGACAACAGCGGCTACTGGGCCATGACTCTGGGCGGTGTTCTCTTCGGGTTGGCCCTGATACTAATAGCCGCGAGAATGTCATTCCAGTCTCCCTGGACCATGGTTAAAGATCCGCATCAGTGAAAGACATTTTGCAAAGAAAATCGAGATAAAATGACATTTTGATTATCGTGAAAATCATATACAGAGCGCCACCATCATCACGCCGTATAACGGAAGATTGTATACTCTCTTAATTTCTAGGATTTATTTTTAAGTCCTAAGGATTTATTTCTTTAAGTCCTAGCGGACTGTAAATACAGACAAAACCTTAGGACTTAAAAGTAAGTCTTAGCTAGGATTTAAAAATTTAAGTCTATGTTCGACTTAAATTTCAAGTCTATAGGATTTATTTTTTAAGTCTTATTAGATTACATTTAAATCTTTCTTAGACTTGTTTTTAGAATAAATCCAGCTTGGATTTAAACGACGAAAGACTTATTTTAAGCGACGAAAGACTTATTTTAAGCCTTCCTTGGATTTATTTCAAATAAATCCATCATGGATTTAAACTCAGACTACTGAAAATGACAGCCAATTGATGTACTTTCTTCACATGTAAAGGTCTATTTATTTTAACAAAATCAAACTGATGCATTTTTCACAAACATCGATAAGTCACAAAATATACAGATGATTGTCATACACATGTAAGCTCCAGAAAAAATGAAATACGACATGATGAAAACAGAGCATATTTTGCAATAGTCTCAGATGGTCACATCTTCACATTCATGTTACTGATGCTTCTTTCACTGTGTTCTGTAAACAAGTTACTAGACGACTGGAACCTTCATTGCCAAATAGATTACTTTTTTTTCACTTTTTTTTTTAAATCTTGCAAGATGACTCCATACGACTCGATTCACTTTCATTTTATGTATTTCTTTCCCTGGTGAGCATCGTTAAGTCTTAAGATGGAAAATATGAACAAATATAAGATTATATATGAATTCTAATAACTTAAATTTTAGAAATGATGCTGTGTAATAAACAATACAGCCTCCATTAAGTTGACGTTTAGATTTACACGCTTTGTACGTCCCATGCATGCAATTTAAAGAATTATTTGATTTTTTGGAATGATGCATAGTATTAATTTAATCAAGAGGGAAGTAAAGGCCAAAATTAGTGTAATCAAATTAGAAAAAAGAAGAAATTTCCCTACACAGAATGGTGTAAAGACTATGAAAATCAGCTACGAAATAAGGAAGATATGCCTCTTTTCAATTTCACACATTTCCAGAAAACAGATCTTGTCCAGTCTTTATGAACGTCCAAATGAGGGAATTGATGTCATTCCTTCAAAATATTTTTACACTTTTCACCTGCATGTATTTGCATATTCATACGGACTAGTCAAGAAATGTTTTCTGAAAACGTGTTACATTTCCTTATTTCTTACCAGACTTCCCTAATTTTTCCACTATTCCGTAGGGAAAATTTACAATTGAATCCAAACTGTATTACATACAACAGTAGGGAGCAAGATCTATGTAAACTCTGAAGTAAATTCACCTTAAAACATTAAGAAGCTCAAATAACAATTAAATTCTAAAATTACTTCTAAAATTCCTTGAATATCGATTGTCTGAAATGGATTTACATAAGTACATTTCCATACTGCATTTTGGTAGACAAAATGTTTGACAAAAGAATATACAAATTCCTGCTTAATCTATTGATATTTAAGAATCCATCTCAACTGATGACAGGGAACCATCTCAAGAGACTGTTCAAGTGAGATGGACCACTAGTTTCTTAATTACTTTGATGTCATATCTCGTAACAAAGCACTATGTTGAAGTGATGCAATCTGAATTTTTAACTAGAATTATCACTCATTGTGATTAATATACCCCCACCCACAATTGAGGGAATTAGCTCAACCAGGATTATTTTTTCTTACTTTTTAATAAAGAAAAAAATTACCATGGCAATGCACTGTTCCACCTCTCAAATCAAGTGCTCAAAAACTGAGTGAGCAAGATAAATAAACTGACGATTTCTATGGTTTTTACTAAAAATTGTGTAACCATGGCAACACAATGTTGGACATTAAGAAAAAAAATGAAGTTTGCACAACTATAGGCCCTATATCATAGCCGTCATATGTGCCAAATTTCAAGCTAAATGCTAAAAGGGTGAGGGGTTTAGTTGAATTCACATTAGTGTATCATTTTCATGCAAAATATACTGTTACCATGGCAACACATTTTCCACACTGACAAAAGATTTTTTGCACATCTAGGTAATGTAGAGGTAACATGTGCCAAATTTGAAGCCAAAATGCTCTAAACAGAGACAGGAGAATCGAAATGTTTGTATGATTTTCACTGAAAATGCACCGTTACCATGGCAACACATTGTTTAACAATGATGAAATATGAAGTTTGCATATTTCTGAACTACAATGGTTGCATGTGCCAAATTTCAAGCCAAATGCTCAAAGACTGAGGGAGTTACCTGAATCCAAAATGTTTTTGTATGATTTTCATTCAAACTATGTTGTTACCATGGCAACACAATGATCAACAATGACGAAAGGTTAAGTTTGCACATGTACGTACCATAGTGGTCAGGTGGGCCAAATTTCAAGCTAAATGCTCAAAGACTGAGGTTGTTACATGAATCCACAATATCTTTGTATGCATTTTAGTGAAAAGATGCTGTTACCATGGCAATGCATTGTTCACCATTGATGAAAGATTAAGTTTGCACATCTATATGCTAAAGTTGTTGCATGTGCCAAATGTCAAGCCAATTACTCAAAGAGTGAGGGAGTTAACTGAATCCACAATATTTTTTGTATGATTTTCATTCAAAATATGCCGTTACCATGGCAACACATTGATCGACACTTACGAAAGAATACGTTTACACATCTACATACCACAGTGGTCTTTTGTGCCAAATTTCTAGCTAAATGCTCGAAGACTAAAGGAAGTTAGCTGAATCCACAATATTTTTGTATGTTTTTTGGTTTTAAAAAAAGCTGTTACCATGGCAACGCATTGCTCACCACATTGTTTCCATATCTATATACCATAGTGGTCATGTGTGCCAAATTTCAAGTCAAATGCTCTAAATTTGTTTAAGGTGCCCATCTGCGCTGAATCTATCCTTCCTCGTGGGTTCAAGCACATACTTTGGCTGGAAAACCAAAGTTTATTTCTTTATAAATAGAGAGTTTCATATTAAAGTGTTTAGCCACAACGTCATAATGAAAATAGCAACAAATCAGCGCTCAATAAATGTGATGGACAATGGCTCAACAACACTGTGGGAGTGATGAAAATTAGGTAATCGTTGAATAATTACAAAAGTGTTCAGGGGAACTTAAACTTTCTTCTTTCAATTTAAATCAATGCGGATCTGGCATTACTTTTTTTTTTCATCATCAACCAGACATAATATACAGAAAACAAGCCAAAGATGAACAATAAATAAATTGAAACTGGACATGTATAAAAACTTGAAATGTTGTTGAAATGTTCACGTAGCAATGCAAATGCAAAAGTGAGGCACACACATACATGATAGCACCTCTAAAGGAAACATTGCGGCATTAACTTTCCTTATTGCGTTATTTTCATTTAAAAATGCACACACAAAAAAATTACAAGGAAACTTTACTACAACCAGGGCATGACAGACATGCTTCTTGTGTGCATGGATTCGTAGCTCAATATAAATGGAAAAGTGAGGCACACATAACATAACTCAATATCCATGAGTCAAACATTATGCATGATAGTATCTTCAAAGGAAACATTGCAGCATTTTACCTGTGTTACTTTGATTTAAGAATTCACAGAAAATTAAGAAAACTTTAAGAAATATTGTTGAAATGTTCACGTAGCAATGCAAATGCAAAAGTGAGGCACACACATACATGATAGCACCTCTAAAGGAAACATTGCGGCATTAACTTTCCTTATTGTGTTATTTTCAAAATGCACACAAAAAAAAATTACAAGGAAACTTTACTACAACCAGGGCAAGTCAGATATGCTTCTTGTGTGCATGGGTTTGTGGCACAATGTCGGAAAATCTTACTAGCATCATACACTGACGTGTTCTTGAAGTTCGTGGCTAATGCCCAGAACGAAGCCCTCACTTGGGATTGTAGCAGTGACATGAATATGCCGCCACAAAATCAAAGAATGCTTCAAGCACCCAAGCATATTTGACGATGAAGACACAGTGGGCTTTAAAGAGTCTGTCAAATTCTTGCTTCCGGTCATCTCCAGCCTGGACTTAGTATGGTCTTGTCCAGGATGAGAAAATACTTGATGTACGTCTAGTCACTCCCTTATCTGACTAAGCAGGGCTGGCTGAAGGTGGCATCTTTAGCATCACTGAACTTCGCGCTTCTCGCTCGTGATGTATACGTTTCGCGCAGATCAACTTGGCGTTTCCCGTTTGCTAGGGCTTTCAGGTGGGAGAATCTCCAGATCAGAAGATGCTTGGGGCTGGGGTTGGAGTCTCTGCATCAGCAATGCCATGAACATTGGTTCCTACCTGAAAAGAGATTGAACATGTATAGCACTACTGATATTTCGAACTAAATTTCACTTGAATCGTTTGAGCAAATGACAAAGGCTACAATTATTATCAAATAAACTTTGCTTAACATAGAGGGAAGTTAAGTTCTCAGTGAGAGGGCACTCTGGAGGGAAAAAATATTAAAATATAATTTTACATATTGATCTTAAATACAATGTACTAATAACATATTCATCACATAACTTTTAGTTTGTTATGTACAAGTAAATATATCTGATATATTTCGGAACATATTATTTTAAAACATTTTGTCTCATCTGGTAAACCTCAAAGCCTTGAAAAAAATTCCCAGAAATCAGATTACTTTTTGCCATCATCGGGGTGGGGCCTACTTGATATTTACATGTTCCAGACTCATAAGATATTTGATGTACATATTATTACAAATCAATAGAAGTCAGCATGCATTTTTAATCCGTAATTTAATGAATTTAAAAGAAAACTGTCAAAACACGGTAGATACCCCTACACAATACTCATTGCTGAATGTTCTAAAGTTTGTTTGAGAAGAATCGCTTCAAAAACACTGATATATCAGAGAAGAAAACTTTGCATTTCTCACGACAGCATGAGAAATTCAGATTTTTAAATTCCACCTGTTACTGAGTACATGCAGATTCTACACGAGTCTTGCTTTGTAAGATACGAAGCTCAAATATTCTTCTCTAAACATGAGCTGGTACTTAAAAGCCCAATGAAACATGCATATTGATAATTCTCAAAATTGGAAGCTCAATGATTTGATCATAAACTGATTTCAAGTCTATAAACATTAAGCATATACTGTACTTACAGGCACATAGTCATTCTGCACCAGGTACTGCTAGGCATCCCTCGGGAGCATGAGAGGTCCTCTCCCTTTCTTCTACATGGGGATGTTGGGTCTGTGAAGCATCGCTGCAAGTAGTGACATTCCACAAAATTCCTATAGAATGGAACACAACACAATTTTTTTTTTCAACTTTAAGTATTTCACCAATTCTCTTTAACATATTAGATATGACGTATTGTATCAGCTCTGACAATCCCTAACATTCAGTTTTCGACTTATTATCAATATCAGTCTATGAAGAGCAAACTCGTACACATTCACTTTCCTGAAAGGTGTAATAGCAATGAAGCATAAACAAATGAGTAAGTTTTACTCTTACACTTTGGACAGAAATTGTTCCAGTAATTATAATCAATGCCACAAGATCTATGAGGATTGGCGGAAGGACTTACTGTCTCCATCCATGTCTTCACATCTTCTTACGATGTCTTGCAACTAAGGGTGGTTTCGCTTGGCAAGTGCAAGATTCTATTGACGTAAAATGGCCCCCATCTGTTCACCATCTCCTGCACTTTTCTCGGTACAACTGGGCAAAGTCCGTATTGATCTGAAAATAAACACAAAAACTGTGAAATATCAGTGATAAGGAAGTGGAAAATGAAAAACAGAAACGCTTGACAAAAAAAAAGAAAGGAAGAAAACAAATCTGCTTCGGGGGTATAAACGGTCGCCATAGCCACATTTCTAGATTTTTATGTAATTAATTATTTCTTATTGGTCTCGAGGGTTGTATTTCATGCTGGAGGAAAAAATGAGACCGATATCTCTGATTTTTGTTTCAGATGTTATCGTTAAAATCAATTTTTAGAAATACCAGGGATGTCTTGCATATCTAAACACCAAGAAGGGATAGTCCTGACAGAGTACTCCTTGGAGTACAAATTATACAAATAACAGGTAATTTGCATTCCCGTTATCTTAAAAAATATTAAAAGTAAAAAATAAAAAAAGGCCTCATATATTGTAAAACTTCACTACATTCTCTCACTGGTGTATGTGATGCTTAATGCATACATCTCAGCCAGAAGTGTAGATCTGTAGAATTTTTAAGTCTAGATCCTTCTACTCAAACACAGATCACCACATTGATTATGCTACAAAGAGAAAGACTGGAGTAGAATACCTTTATCCAGGTGCGAAATCTTGTTCCATTGCACGAGTTAATCCCATACATTATTTGTTTCATACAACGCCTTCAACAATAACACTAACAGACTTACTAGTTCAAGAAAGAGTCTTGAATTCAGTGCAGAAATGGCAACCATAAGGCCTAGGTGTCCAGGCCTACTACTGAGTGGTAGTAATAATAGTAGAAGTATTTTCATGGAATGCAAATCAGTAGCACATTCACATTACATACACATGTACGCAGCCGAGTGCAAGTAGCATTGAAGTTGATTATTCCAGTAAAATGAGTGACATGATGCACGCTTGATAGTAAGAGTGTTGAGTGCACACGCCAAAGGTAATTGTTTATTGTGACATCAGACTCAGTAGACCTAGTCATGCAATGGAACAGAAACTGTTTATTAATTGTAGACCCCCTATTTTAATATGGGAGTCAATAGAAATTGGTGATGTCAGCCAATATGGCCCATGCGATAGAAGTTTTTACAGTTCAGAGCTTGACGCCACTGCACTGGCATTGCAACATTGGCGCCCTAAACCCTGGGGCGCTCATCACACAGGGGGCTTCATGTTTGGGCTGGTCGCAGTTCTATTGTAGCGCCCATAGGGTCTACGTACTATTGGTGGCCTAAACCAGGGAGCACCTCCCTGCCTAAACACAACGTTAAAAATAAAACCCATCTAACAGCATATGCCCTACATTTTATCACAGCATAGTGGGGCATGATAAGGCCTAGAACTGTGCCTTTCTACGTAGAAATTGACAAATTAAACCTTACAAGAGTGTAGGAAGGGGTGAACTGACACTAACTCTGAACTTGTTACTGTTACTCAGTGTTAGACGACAGTTAACCGTTAGGCCTACGCTACAGTAGCCTGTTATGCCCATAGCTTTACCTTTCAGTCAAGACACCAACATCGTAAATCATTAGGTAGAATGGGCGCTTTATAAGAGTCCCTGTATTATTACACTTGTACTTGCAGTTTCACCGAAATAGAGCCCCCACAATACTAGTATAACGTTAGCCTACATGTAACTTGTTACAATGTTTGGATAGACACAATAGCCATGAACAGCTAACGTTAGCACTGGCGCTTCAGGGATGGACAGCGCTGTATACAGCGGCAAGGCTCAAACTCGCCAAAAATGTAGGGCGGTTAGTGCACATCTTAACATCTTTTATCCATGGTTACATGAGTCCCAGAGTTATCAAACACATTCTTAAGCATTCATACAGTAATATGCTCACCTTTAAGCAACTTGGTCAAGCTTCCGTCAGATCATGCCCTCAAAAATCTCCGGCCTGCATGACTTCTGCCTTCAAGACCAACTCAACTGTTCGAGTCAATAGCGTTTGTTTGCAAATGGTCGATGGTAGGTAGGTACGTACAAGTATATACTATAGTACATGCACAATGTACATATTGTGCACTGAATGTGTGTGTATGACTACGCTATCTAGCATCGCATGAAGCAAAGTGACGGCCAGCGCCAATTCCGGTTTTAGGCGGTTCAAGATAGCGCATGACGTCATTTACAAGTCATCTGATTGGCTGAAAGTTTAAGTCCTTGTTAGATTTAGATTGCGAACAGCTTCGACACTCAACTTTTAATCGAAGCCACCTAAAATAAGTCTTAAAGACTTAAAATATTTTAAGTCGTAAGAAAGATTTAAAATTTAAGTCCTAGAAATTAAGAGAGTACGCGCATTACCAAAATCTCGATATCATCACTACTGAGTATTTACAGAGAGTTCAGAAGTGAAGCCGTTTGGGTCACAGAAAATCTGCGTGCACACATCATTCAGGGTTGCAGGTGTCACGGAAACTTTTTGTCACTTGTTTGTGTGCCCGTGATGGCCCCGCGGCGTTTGATCGAGTGTAGCGCTACTGGATACTATAAAGGCATACTGCTCGTTCATTGGTTGATCGCCGGTTACCTGGATACCTGCATCGACAAGAGATGGCGCACTCCCCTTGCTGAAGAATCAGAATGGATAAAATCAAAATGATTCACTGAAAAAGGCAGTGTAAAAAAACACCTCGGATTAGAATCCATGGCAAACTGCAGACTGTGCAAGGGTTTGACGAAAGAGATCTTGCCCACAGATGATCACATTGAGTTTTACTTATATTTGATGCTATATGGACGACACAATATTATGGAAATTATATTGATTAGTACCTTTGCAGAAGTAAAAAAAAACAAAAACAAAACAGATATTATCTATTGATATGCTAACTGCAAATTTCCCTACACAGCTTATGTATTTTGTGTGATTTATTTCCCCCAGATTTGTCACTATGATCATTAAAGGTACACAAGGACCCTGTATTGGAGGGCGCTGTTGAATGGCGTGCTCTGACGTGGTGATTTCGGGTGCACGTCACGAGACCGACACCCACGAGTCGTACAGCTCACGAGTCATACAGCCCATAAGTTATACAGCTCGCTAGTCTATATACAGCCTATGAGTTCGACACTAAGCTAACAAGGCCCACGAGACCGACAAAATAGCCCCGGGTTGTATCTGTCGAACTCGTAGGCTATTTTTACCTATAGTGTCGAACTCATGGGCTTTATTTGCCTAGTGTCGAACGCGTGGGCTGTATTACTTGTGAGCTGTATGACTCGTGGACCTCTTTTCAATGTCGAACTCGTGGGCTGTATGACTCGTGGGTGTCGGTCTTGTGGGATGACCCCGATGATCTCCGCCGTCTTATTACTAAGATCGACGATGTAAAAAGCTGGTTAGATCACGTATTTACACGCAAGTTTCCGTGTCTAACTATATAGCATGTCAAGCAGGCCTTGCAGGCCGAACCAGCGAGGAACGACAGCCGGATATTGATTTATATACATATATATATATATATATATATGAAATATAAAATTTTTAACATTTTTCGACATTTGGGGCATATGTTCACCGGTCGAAAAATGACTGATGCAAAGGTCCATACAACAATGAACTCTTGATTTTAGGTCCGTTTCCTTTTTAAGACATACTAAAAATTGTAATGACCTTGTAATATCTTACTTTGCGTACTTTTGATACAATAGGTCCTATAGTTATACGTCATGGAAAAACGATGTGGTAACAGAACGTAACAGAATCGCTGTCGTAATCTCGGTCATTATAGAATCAGGGTTGATTTTATCATCTTGATAGTACATTTATTGACAATATCAATGCTGCCAGAGAGTTCTATAAGCGATACAACCATTATAGCTTAGTGTATCACATAGCAGTTTCCTAACTAATGAAATTGCATAAGCCTAGGGTCATGTAAATTCCTTTTAAAAATTGTGTTATACCCCGTGGTCCATGTCCACCAGAGTGATGCAGACTATGCTTATGTTCATGGCGACATAATGCCTATATACAGATTCTACATCTGATAGAATAAAACGTGGCCCCCATTTTGAGCCCGCTTGGAAACTGCACAATTACAAATCGTTCAAGAGTCTGCACCGTTAGACCGTTTGTCACAGGATGTAACAAGCTTATAGCTGTAGAAATAATTTTTTTACAAGTTAAACCTTGGCATTCCATAGACTCAATAAAACTCGCTCAGAAAGATCAATGTTCTTATATAAATGGCGTACAGTCGGAGCCTTAGTTGTGACTGAATATGAAAAAAAAAGAATGTTGATGTGGATCTTAATAAGATGATTGACTGAGAGCAACCACATTACCATTCTTTCATTTTGTGTGACATGTCCAACTTCCATAAGTTTTTATTATTGGCCTGTAGTACTGACCAGAAATAACAACCAATCAGAGATACCATTGCTCAATAATTCGTGACTTTCTTTATTCAGTTGGCTTTCCTTGTCTGCAAAAGCATTGTCAAATCCTTCATAATTATAGAGGATTTAGACCGTAAAGTGTCGAATACGCATTGTATCCGAGCAGAAATTTAGTTTTCGGCCGAAGCTATCTTTAGTTTAGTTGTCCTTGACCTGTTAATTTCCACGGTAACCATTCTAAGTATTTAACTTCTTATGTTACAGGCCTTTTTCTGTACAGCACAATGCTTGGATATAAGTTGCACAAAATAACAAGATCCATGTTACCATTTTATAAAACAAATAATGCACATTACGTAATCGGACGTTTATAAGAATGTTCCACCCTCTGTAACTTTTGAACAGTCCGAAACATAGTTTATACTTGGCTTCGCCTCGATATGTTTCAGACTGTTCAAAGGTTACTATTGGATGGGTAATCCTTACTGAAAGTAGATTAGTGACATAACTTAACATAATTACATTACTCTCTAATGTGCAATGCTGTATTCCAAAATATCAGCCTGTATAAAAGTATGAAAGGAGGATTCACGCTGCTGGAAACCTAAAATTGCAGCACCAACGGAATAAACTTGCTATAAGAAAATTGAAGGAAATCTAAGAAACATTCTTGTCTCTTACAGCAAAATCATATCCGGTTTATATCATGGATTTTTTACATGCGTGTTTTGTGACCATTTCTCGCTTCGCAACACCTGATAGAAGAATCCTGATCTATAATACAAGTTGTCCTTGTATCTCAGGAGTTTGAACACCTATTTTCACTTTAACGCCACTCCTCTCCGTACCCGGCTGTGTATAAAACGATGGAAGTCGCACATTTCTGTTGTTGGGTGTCCAACAGAACTGGTTTGCTCCCCACAAATGGACCGAGCAGTAAGTGCACTTACATAGATAATGATTCCTGAAACCTTCAATATGATATTCTATAAAACTTCACTGTGATCACTTTGCTAGGATGAGATGGTGCTACATCAAAACATCTTCTTCTTTTTTTTTTCATTTCACTATGTTATAACTTGCATAGAATCATTATTATTGTTATGTTATTTTGTTACAAAGTGGGAAGGAGATATAGTAGGGCTTATTTATGGAGGGCAGCCAAGTTGCCTTTGTATGTGATTGTACTTTAATAATGTTAAGCCACCGATTGCCTTCATTATTATATGTGTTTGACAGAATTATAATAAACCGATGAAAATTTTAGATTAGTGATGACTCAAAGCAAGTAGGCAATGGATGCTCTTGCCTGTATGTTTGGTGTGTTTCGTATCGGAGTATAAGCAGAGTGTAATGATGCATACCAGAAAGATGGCGCTGACTTTACCGCAGCGAGAGAAATGACGTCATTTACGCTCCATTGAAGTGTGCATACTGTCACATCTTTATCTTTTGTTGTTGTTGTGGTAGTGATGGTTTAATGTGAGTCTGTTCATAACAACTCTTCAAAACCAGCTGCCCCTTTCTCAAGAGACAATATTTGTCCTCATTTGACGAAATAAAATATAGATAAATTATGTATAATCAATGTAATAATAAGAGAAAAATACACACACTGACACATTGTTATTTTGTATTATTGAAATTGACACATGATGATGCATACTGTAATGTATGTAGGTCTCTATTCAGAATCTCCGATGTGATACTATCAAAAATTAATCTGCAATCACTATACCACGTCACAATCAGCATTCTATCATGGTCGGCGCCACGTTTTCAGAAGTGTTCTTCTTCTTCTTCTGATTAAGTCTGCCTCCTTCA
The DNA here is from genome assembly GCF_040938485.1 of Diadema antillarum. Taxonomy (NCBI): domain Eukaryota; kingdom Metazoa; phylum Echinodermata; class Echinoidea; order Diadematoida; family Diadematidae; genus Diadema; species Diadema antillarum. Next base: position 32,244 of record NW_027271843.1, on the reverse strand, counting down.
ATAGGCTGACGATTCTTGCAGACTGTGCTATTTACTCTCTAAAAAAATCGAGTGAAAATATTCACTCTTGAAGGAGTGAATATAAAAAAGAGTGAATTTAGAGTGAAATTGGAGTGAATTTCGAGTGAAAATGTTCATTTTCACTCATTTTGGAGTGACCTCAGGGATCACTCGAAGATTTTGGAGTGATCCCTGACGTCACTCTAAAACGAGTGAAAATGAACATTTTCACTAAGAATTCACTCCAATTTCACTCTAAATGCACTCTTTTTTGTATTCACTCCTTAAAGAGTGAACATTTTCACTCGATTTTTTTAGAGAGTACGTTATGATGAAGTTTATTTACAGATATTTACAAGCACACAACAAATTTGAAGAAAATAACTAGCCACTGTGATCAACCGTTAGTCGGCTATTCTACGGAATGATCCCACACATGGCGCTGAAACGATTTCTGACGACAGGGAATTCCAGCTCCTTACAGTTCTTGGAAAGAACGAATGGCGATGCGATTCAGTTCTCGAGTATGGTACCTGATAGGAGTGTGGTTGCGTGGCTCTCGTCAACTGAGTAACCTGTCATTTGCCTGTTTGATGCTATAGTCCTGTGCTGAAAGATGAGTAAGATTATTGTGTATTTTGTACATCATAATTAGCCTGTCATTTTCTCTGCGCTGTTCCAGAGTGGTCCAATCACGTTCTTGCAGCATTTTGGTGAAACTTTGAGGTGTTATGGTAGCAATTCAAAGTGAATTTTGCAATCTCATCTCTAGACCATTTCCACTTTGTGGATGAGGTTCATGGAAGATGTGTCCCAAACTGTGGAAGCATATACTCTACAATTGGTCGAACCAACGTTTTGTAAGCTGTGGCTTTAACAACAGAAGATTTTATGCGAAGATTGCGTCTAGAAATGCAAGGACGTTATTGGCTTTATTGACACTATTATCGATGTGTTGGGTCCACTTCAAATCAGAAGTGATGGTTACTACCAAGTTCTTCATGGATTCAACAGACTCAAGAGGGGCGTTGAAGCACTTTTATCCGGGTTTCTGCAGCTGACAGGCAAAAAAAAGTATTGAGCGCAAAAACAAAGGCCTTACTGAGCTCACTTATATATACAGGCGCGCCGGAAGCAGTTTTGGATTGGGGGGGCAAACATTGGAGGGGGCTCAAGATTAGACCATACATATGTTACACAATATACACATACACACACACACACACACACACACACACATATCTATATAGATATTATATATATATATATATATAGATATAGTATATATATTATATATATTATATATATATATATATATATATATATATATATATATATATATATATATATATATATATATATATATATATAGTATATATATATATATAAAGTGGCGTACGGTGAGTCGAAACATGGGGGGAACCATAAAGTAATTTTGACGATGTGTATGCTTGTGCGTGTGTGCGTGAGCAATAATGGGACTACAATACATTACGGAATGTGATACATTCAAAAACGCATAGCAGTCATTGAGGAACATTGTAAGTTTTCCTTTCATGGATTATGGAATGACGGTGTGAAACGATCGAAAATTATATACTGTCAGCAACATAAGGTGAATTGCATAACAATAAAATGCGAGCGAGCTTGAAAATTTTGATATTCTACAGTCCCAAAACTGGAGTTTTAATTGTAGCTATATCTTTCGCTTTGGAAATAAATGGGGGCGCATCGGGCGCAACTGCTGGCAATTATTGGCAGCAACATTAGGAGAATAACGATTCAATGCGAGCGAGCGAAGCGAGCAAGCTTGAAAATTTTGACATTCTACAGTCCCAAAACTGGGGTTTGTAGCTATATCTTTCACTTTTGAAATTAATGGGGCGGCGCATCGGGCGCAACTGCTGGCAATTACTGGCAGCAACATTAGGAGAATGGCATAACGATTCAATGCGAGCGAGCAAAGCGAGCGAGCTTGAGAATTTTGACATTTTACAGTCCCAAAACTCCCGTTTGTAGCTATATCTTTCGCTTTGGAAATTAAGGGGGGGGGGCATCGGGCTCAACTGCTGGCAATTACTGGCAGCAACGTTAGGAGAGTGGCATAATGATTCAATGCGAGCGAGCGAGCTTGAAAATTTTGACATGTTACAGTCCCAAAACTCCCGTTTGAGGCTATATCTTTCGCTTTGGAAGTTAAGGGGGGGGGGCATCGGGCGCAACTGATGGCAAGTACTGGCAGCAACATTAGGAGAGTGGCATAACGATTCAATGCGAGCGAGCTTGAAAATTGTGACATTTTACAGTCCAAAAACTCCCGTCTGTAGATATCTTTCGCTTTGGAAATTAAGGGGTGGGGGCATCGGGCGCAACTACTGGCAATTACTGTCATCAACATTAGGAGAATGGCATAACGATTCAATGCGAGCGAGCGAAGCGAGCGAGCTTGACAATTTTGACATTCTAGAGTCCAACAACTGCCGTCGTAACTATGTTTTTCGCTTCACAAATAAGGGGCAGGCGCACCGGGCTCAACTGCTGGATGCGAGCGAGCGAAGCGAGCGAGCTAAAAATTTTGGCATTGTACAGTCCAAAAGCTGCCGTTTGTAGCCATATTTTTTCCCTTTTATTCATATATATCCATATTTATTTTATTTTCTTTGTTTATTCATTCATTATTACTATTATTATTATTTTTTTTTTTTTTTTGGGGGGGGCTTTTTGGGGGGGCAAAAATGCGTTTTGCCCCCCCACTTTTTGGATTGGGGGGGCGGCCGCCCCCCCTGCCCCCCCACTTCCGGCGCCTATGTATATATATATATATTTATATATATGTGTGTGTGTGTGTGTGTGTTGAGTAAGTTGTCCACATGTTGGTGAGATAATATCATTAAAAATAAAACTAGAAATAAAACTGAAACCAAGTTCATGCTGGCCTCTGTATTCACCAACAGTTTATTTCGGCACACACATTTTCTAGCGATTCGCTCTTTGTCAAGTGTTCTTATATCATGTATATGATAGAGATTTATAATGAAGAAACAAACTGGTAATGCATTTTTGGTCAATAAAGCATGATTTTATTGGGCAAAATGCATTACCGGTTTGTTTCTTCACTTCTTCGTGGAGTCCAAACGTGAAATCTCAAAACACACACACACACACACACACACACACACACACATATATATATATATATATATATATATATATAGAGAGAGAGAGAGAGAGAGGCCTATAAATGAATAAATATATGAATATAATATATGTATAAATATATGTTCATCTCGGAATTTTCCACGTGTTTGACTTCAAATGTTATAAGAAGGATTCTCGAGTATCCCATTAACATAGTTTCAACATGATTTTTACAAACCTTGTTGGAACTACAAATTCTGCTTCCTATATAATATATATATATATATATATAAATATATAATATCATAAGAATCCTGATATCCTTGATATGGCAGACAGAGGTGTATTTTCACATAACAAAAGGGGTCTTTGAGCAACAAATGGCATACTAAGCTCCGCTCTGGGGATGTTTCATCAATTTAGTCAGCGCCAACAAGTTTTGATTGGTTGAGAAGCTTTGGTCACTGACTGTTACCATGGTGATTGTCAGAGACTGACAACTTGTCAGGGCTCACAACTTTCATGAAACGGTCCCTCTAGGACCACACTACATGTACTTGTATCAACCACAACTCACTGAACTGTGGTGTGTCAACTATTGCGCGAGCGGAACGCGCACACAGAACCGTATTCTGCTACTAGTGTATTAATAATCCAACTCTATGGCCACGCACCACCTGCATGCAGTACGTTTGTTAATTGTACGTGCATTTTGATGTAGACTTTGGTGTAGATCTCCGCCGCGCCTGCGCGCCCCGGCCGGGCCCGGGCCGCGTTTTTTTTTAAGACGGCACAGATTGGGGCATGGCACGTGTTAAACCTATGGGAAAAACGTTGGGTTAGGGTTTTTGGTTATGGTTATGGTTAGGGTTAGGGTTAGGGTTGGGGTTAGGGTTAGGGTTAGGGTTAGGGTTAGGGTTTGATGGTTAGGGTTAGGATTAGGATTACCCGGCCGGCGTGTTTTTTTTAGACGGCACAGATTGGGGACCGCGGCCGGCCGGCGCCCTCGATTATAAATACACCTCGATTATAAATACACCAAAGATCGTAAGGGTTTCTACAGCTGCCGGATCTGGGAAGATCACAGGTTGCCCATCGAATTTTATTAGCCAGCTAGCTATCTATCCATATCCATATCCAGTATCAGTACCAATCCTGCAGAATTTGGGTTTGTATTGTTGTTTGTATTCACTAGCGTCATGTGTGTCGCAGATGGAAATGGCATAGAATCACCAAATTAGAGTTTCGTAGGGGCAAGCATGGTATTACCTAGCCTTTAAACAAGGCGACTCGCTCTGCGTGCCCCCGTAATAGCGCGTTTACCCCACAAACCTGTTGGCCGGCGAGTGGAGCGAGCCGCCTTTATCCACTCGTTCAGGGATGTGTACTTTTGTCGTTGTTGTTGCTTTATATTCTTTGACAAATTTGCGTACAAATTTGACGCAGAAAATACACACGGCACCAAGGCAAGCCTCGTTAATATTAAGTAGAATAAGAATAGTTACTTAATATTAACGAGGCTTTAATATTAACGGCAATCTGTGCCGTCGAAAAAAAACACGCCGGATGCATGGTATTACCGGACGCACGCACATTTTTGCGTACTAATGACATTCTGTACGCGCGAGACTTCGTAGATTAGCCTCACAGAACTTTGTGTGGACCGAAATCGCAAAAAAAAACCCGCCACATAAAAATGTAAAAATACGAAAAAATTCACATTTTACCTCAAATATAGTTGAGTGACCCGCACCTCGTCATAGTTAATATTTATGCATGTTTGAATCACATTTCGCGACTGAAATTCTATGAAATCCCACTCACATACAGGAAAAATGCTGAAGATTCAAGTTCACTGATCAATATCGGAAATTTGTAGCTATCGTCCTCAAACGCGAACAACGATGCGGAATAGTTGTGCGCTAATTATAAGGGCACGCAAGTCATCACTCGCGCGTGCAGCTCCCATAGACAAAGCACGTAATACTTAAGCCAGTTGTCGATTTCTCACAAGGTTTTATTGCGTGAACTGTTCGAAATGGTCAAGACAGACATTTTACTGTAAAATACGAAATTTGAGCCTCATTTGCCGATTTTTTTTTTGTCATCCGCTCGGTGAGAATGTGTACGGTGATTTGTGGGATGAATTGTGATTCTGGTGCAAGGATTAGGTGCGAAAGACCTCGATTATTCGATTACGAAAATCGCGTCCGGTAATACAATGCGATTTTGCACCGCGCAAAAAACCACTATTTTTAGAGGGGTATGTTTGAAGCATATTTTCTAAAAACTGGAACGAAGAATTGACATAAGTTGGCTGAATTTGTAATTTCCATGAGTCTGTGAATAAGTGGTGTTATTTTTAGCCGAAATTTCATTCTATGAGTACGGAATTCAAAGCCACAAAGAAAAGCGTCCGGTAATAGGATGTGCCACCCTACTACTCTGCCTTCGCACAACGCTACTGCGACTGTCGTGATCGTTTTTAATAGACCGCCAAATACTGTACTGCATCGCTACTCAACTGTCACGGTACGTAGTGAAGTGAAAAGATGGCAGCCAACGCTTTCCATGCAGAAATTTTGTCAAAAAGCATCACTGAACTTCAGCAAGGCAAGTATTGTACGTAGACCCTACACAATCTGTAATAGTTTTATGACGGTCGAATGGTGAAATAGACGGTTTTCTGTGAAGATCGAGAAGCTAGACCACGCAGTGACGTCGTGCTCGTAGCCGTAGGCCCTGGATCTAACGACCCAACGTGATAGATTCTATCGTCGTGAGAACACACTAACTAAACACACAATGCATGCTAAGCATACAAAAAGGAGGACTGGTCTAGGTTCTGAAGGTTCCAACAATCATCTTTGAATGCTGTTTCACTTTCCGAAGTTTACACCTTGAATGTTTGGAATATGTTTACATCTTCATTAGATTAGAAATGCTAAAAACACGGTTTGTGTGCAGTGATGCTATTACTATTGTCTATTATGCGATGGGTTCTTGTAACATTAATCTAAGCAATGCAAGCTAATATCTTACACTGCCTGGTAAGTGGTATGATGTGAAGCGCATCACTTTTTGGAGTAGACCATCTAGCAATGACTCTAAAGTGTAAGTTTATAATGTACCCTTAAGAATGTGCAGTCATTTTACTTTGTATTGTTCAATGGTTGATGTTAATAAAAAAGTGCAAATATAAATACTGCAATGTAGACTAGAAGATAAGTTAGAGTAACAAATGAAATCTGTGTCTATTCCTATGCTTACCAAAAGAAAATAGAAGTCTAGTAGAAAACCCTTCTAGAGGTCTACATTTAAAATAAAAGAATGAAAACAAAATGATTGCCACCAAGAAATGCATATCCATTTTATTCTTATGTCACTTCATGCTTTGCCTGATGATATCTAGTTTGATTACTCATTAATTAATAAGTTAACTGTGCAAAAGAAATCCCAGTTTCAGGCTGTAACTGTAAGTACATATACCACGAACTAGGGTCTGTGATTTCGTTAGCAGTGGTAGTCTACAAACCAAAGTAAGACATACACATTTTGAGTAGACTCCATCACTAATGAAAACTAAGAATTGTAACTCCATAATGAAATATTACTAATAACCCGTAATTTCATGGGTTGAGCAAATAAATAGGGGTCGAGCTCACACTTAAATGCTAATGCCCTATGAGATAATTGTACAGATGCAGCTTGCTATTCTGAGTTCTAATGAACACAAAAATATTGCTTTTTTCTAGCCCATCCCCAAGAGGCAGCATGATATGATATATTGACAAGGTCTTGAACGTCTTTGCTCTTATTTCAGAGAAAGATAGGTATGAGCAGAAGTTGAGAGACATGAAAAACAAGAGAAAGGTTTTGGAAAAGAAGTATGAGACAGGTGAGTATGATAACTTTATGGTTTAGGATTTCATAGATAAGTAAAAATTTGATATATAAGTAAAAATTGGAATAACATGCAGGTTTGGCAGTAGCCCTGATATGTGTAGAGTATTTATAGCAGTGTGGTATACATGAATGGATTTTTTTAATCTGTATTGTTTGTTGTATTTACTTTCATTACAAATTCATCAAATTGATGTATTATCATTTCTGCTAACTTTCCCTTCTTTTTTAATTGGAAGATTTTTGTTAACTGGTGGTAGATACACAGTCCATAATGGAAGTTATTGCAAAAATGCAATTTCTGACTAATGTCACTCAGATTTGACTATAGTACATGTATCACTTCAGTTGTGCTGCAGCAATTATATTGGCATGGTGGTCATTTAGGTGGACATTTAACAAATTAGTCAATATTTTCAGTGGGTTTTTTTTTTCGGGGGGGGGGGGGGAGGAGGATGGGGTGTTTTAGAAAATATTGACCCTAGTAATAGAAGAAGATGCATCTATTGTGTAGACCATGATTTTTATTTTGATCTCTGTAGAAGATAGTAAGTCGAATTGTAAGGCATTTATTACAATACCCGAAGGATTTGCCAGATTGTTTTGAAGATTACAAGCATTGCTGTGTGAGCACATTGATACCAAAAGTAATATATTGAACAGAATAGTTTAAATATGCAAGATGTGCATGTGTATTGCCTCACATATTCTACAAATCTGACATATCTAACCATGAAGTGCTTTGTTAATAAACTGCATGATATTCTTTTTGACTGCAAAGCTGTCCTGAAGTTCAAACAGACCGATGAGAAGCGGTCCAAGATGACTGAAACGGTCAGGATTGCCCAGCATAAGGTGACCCAGTCCCAGTCAGAGCTGGACAGGTGAGGCAAAATAAAATGATAGATTTATCTTTAAAAACTATGAGTATGATAACACTCTGTAGGTCCTACTTAAGATGATGTTATCTTCATATGTGTGGACCTTGCAAATCCATTAAAACTCTTTGAACATACATGCAGCCTGTATATTGATCTTGATCTAGAACATGCTGTAGATCCCAGATATTTTCCCTACATTATCTCATCCATTAGTCAGCAGACAGCAAATAATCAGCTGCAAGCAAAGATCCGGCACATTGAAGAGTCCATACAGGCCAAGGATGAGGCTCAGAATAAAGAATTGTAAGTTTGCTCATCATCTCTTTTTCTAATCCTTGACCAGCCCTTTGTTCCTTTGTTTGTTTGTTTGTTTGTTTTGTGTGTGTGTGTGTGTGTGTGTGTGTGTCTGTCTGTCTGTCTGTCTGTCTGTCTGTGAAGTGAATAGAACAAGTGTGATGAAAATCATGATTGTATAGTGATAAAGGTACTTGTTGATGACTTTTGTCATGGTTATATCACTGTAAATAATAGAAAAGGATATTTCAAGACAGTCAAGCTCATCTTCTTTTCACCTTGATCTCAATATTTCATCTTTATTTCCTGTCCCTTGCCAACAGAAACAAACATTATGCATCCCCTTTCCTTCTCTTTTTGTACTATATAATGGAAACTGCTACCTCATTCATACAAGAATGTCAAGTTGCTTTGCATGCATGACAACTCTCCTTTATGCTGATCAGTCAATCAGTTTGATATATATGTAAATGTATGGCAAATGTTTCTTTCAGTAATTTTGCTACAGCATGCAGTCCTTTTCAAAGTTGTTGTTTTGTTTTGTTTTTGTTTTTGCTTTAAGATTTGATATGCATCTGTAGTAAAGACATTCTACATACTTTGTCACTCTAAACAAGGTGTATACAGGCAATTTCTGTTCTAACAAAGTCCTCAGACTGCCAGTTTTCTGTCAGTATATTGAAATTTCATAACACTAACAGTAAACTATATGGATATATTATGTATAGATGATAATTTCAGGACATGAATTTTTACTCTGTTGAAACAAGGACTTTAGTAACCATGTCCACTATAATAAGAGTGCACTGTACTTAGGTACAAAACAATTCTGCAGTAACATTAAAGGCAGGAACCTCTTGGAGAGTCGTGCTTTACACTGAAGAGGCTACCCCGGGTAAATAAGACCTCGCGATTATTGGCATTCTCAGAAAAGTTGAATTCAGGAATGATGGCTGTGTTGTTTGCTAATGGGTTTCAGTATGGTTAATTTGGAGAGCTCTGCAAGAAATTAATTTTCTCAACTTGTTAACTTACAGAAGATGCAATTTCTTTGTGTTCTCTGGTTGCATTTTGCCAATACATGTAGCAAACTTGTTCTCATTTAAAGCATGTACATGCTTATCAATGTATTGCAAAATAGCAGCACGTGTATATCAATATTGGGTGTTGTTAAAAGAAACTACACTGTTACTTTAATGTTGATTTCTCAAGCTTGGATTATTTGCGTCTGCCAGTTCATGATATCAGGTAATCTTTGCTTGATTCTTCTGCACCTGATTCCAGAGCAAGACAAATATCTTTTGAGCTAGTCCTGCACACAGATTAGTTCAGAATGGGGATTTATTCTTTTTTTTTTTCTTTTCTTTTTTTTCAGCAGGCTGCTTTCATTTTCTTGAAAGTGTTGACCTACTTTAACTGATGATCTATTTTGTCTACTACTGCTAACAATGCTTTGCAATTACTTTGAAAAAAACTGAAATAAATTGCTCGAAGGCAGCTTCACGTACGCAAAACAATCATCTTGTTTATCTGATGGATATTAGTGGTACATGATGTATTCAAGGAAAGCTCCTTTCACTTTGTGTGTTTCTGCTATATGGTATTTTGTCTACAACTGCTATAAACACTGCTTTGCAGTTAGCACCAGAAAATGTAAAAGGAATTGGTCTGAAACAACTCATCTACACAAAACAATCCACCTGTTTAAGGAGGGCGGGATACAAAATATGTGTAGAAGATTTTGTGAATTTTTTGCATGATCAATTTATTCTTTCCATATTCTGAAAATTTCAGGAAGACATATTGATGACATACAATATCATCCAGTAAAACTCTGCCTGTAGGGGTGACCATTTGAAAATGGTCAAATTCAGTTTGGGTAATCTAAAACGGAGGCCATGGATATTCATTCGGTTGAGTCAGGTGATACTTCTTTTTCTTTAAAAAAAAAAACATTTTATAGAACAAAGATGTCAAAATAGCAGATATTCTGGTGACATACAAGCCAGTGTGTTCATATCAGTGGAAGATTCCAGTCGCAATACAGCCTGTCCTGTCACTATATTTCCTTCAGTTAAGTGATTAATTTATCTGCAGTGTCTTTACTGGTGTAACTGATTGCCCAACACGAGACACTGCTATGCAGTAATACACAAGATATACACGTGTAGCTACACCAAGTGCTTCCCTTCTGGATGAGGTGAAGAAGAACATAATATTTTGATTGTAAAAACAAACGAACAAAAACAAACCGCACACAAAAGCATTTTGTCTCACAGGAACGTGATAACTAAGCATCATGGGAAATGTTGTAAGGATAATTCAAGCATATTGGTGCAAAGTGAGAGCTCATTTCTGAGAGCAAATATAGTGACACACTGGATAGGGTTTAATTGCTTCCAGAGCCTAGATTTCACCAATATTCAATTCAATTATTTCTCAGTCTCCCTAGTCTCGTTTTTTTTCCCACTTTGTCTTTGTCTCCTGTTCTCTCAGGGAGGCGTATGAAGAAAAGCTCTCCGACTTGGTGGATCAATTTCACCGTGCCAGGCACTTCTATGTAAGTATGACATTCCCCAATGCCATTATTCAGTGTTTGATTGACATTGAACTTTACTCCCTCTAGCTCAGAAATATGAATACAAACACAGTAAGTGGACCCTTAAACCCATGAATGTATAAGAAGGAAGAAAAAAATGAATTTTATACCACGTAGTGTATCTGGAATGTCTACAGTACAAGTTGATGAAATATTTTCTGCTCGCATGTCTTTGATTATGAGAAATACGCATTCAGTGAAGCAAATTAATTTTTCCCTCTCCCTCCTCATGTTTTCTACAAATTGCATACAGTGGATATTTTATTCAAAGCCAGCGACTGCCACAGCTATCGTATAAAATTCACTTACGTTTGCAGCAGACTCGCTGAGCTTGCATGCGTATGAATGTTTTACTCACAACAGTGAGATTAGTTAAAGCTGGGTATTACATGTCTGGAGTGACTTGGGGTATTTGCAGTCAGTGTGAATTAGCTGGGATACAAGAATGCTTTTTGCAGTGTATGCTTTCAAGTTTTACCTTGTCTTAAGAAATCTTTTTTCCTCCTTTCACTTTCAGACAGATGAATCACTCCTCAGTGAGATCAGTCTTATGAAGCAAAAAGAACAAGAACTGGAGCAAGAGAGTATGATATCCTGATCATTTGGGAGTACTGCAAACCCAATATCTATGTAACAATAATATTGATTGCAATCATAAAATATTTGCATTTGTAAAGCTAAAAGACTATTGCATTTGACTAGCAGAGGAATTTGTGTTGTTGTTTTTTTGTGCAGCAATAATGTAGATATGGATTTAATTATTTCGTAAATGATATCAACAAATTATTTTTATTTGTAGGGCTGGTGTATAAAGAACTACTGCATGGCATAACCAGAAGAATTTTGTGTTTGTTTAAGTTGTTCATCACAATTTCAAAGGTGATTGGTATTTCTTCATTTGTTTATTTTTGTCCTAAACAGCTGGATGGGCAGCTGCACTTTTTATTTGACCAATGGGTAGATCTCTGAGATCCCTATAAAAAGTTTATTCTGGCTCATGTACTTCAATGCTCACTAATGGCGCTAAAGCTGCAGGTTACTTTAATTGCACTGTGTGATGAAAACATACCACTTTAACCCTTCTGTCCCTGAGCTTATCTTTTCATTCTCACTTATCATAGCTGTGAATGTCAAGGTCGAGAGTGAGAGGGTTAGCGAGGCATTCCAGGAGCTGAGCAAGACTCTGGAGCAGAGAAAGGCGGCAGAGGAGAGGGAGGGTTTCACAGTCGCAACCCAGAAGGAAATCATGTAAGCTATACAGTGCACTCCCGGCGTTATAACGAAATGCTCGGGACCGGCAGTTTTCTTTCGTTATAACGAAATTTTGTTACAACCGAACAAATACAATATATAACGAAAACAAGGAAGCCACGCATAATTCTGTTTGTTGAATACTCGTCATACACTGGAAAGCTATGTGAACAATGAAACAAATAGTTAATAAATTTCAGATTATTGTATCACAATAACGCAAGTCCCCCTCGGAAACCGTGCGTGACACACCAAGCGAACACACAGTGATGTGACGCGTTCGCCCATGCAAAGACGCTGTAAATGCCTTGTTCCGCTACGTATTTTCGAAAGCGATCCGCATTTCGTTATAACAGAGCACATTTCTTTTGTTTTTCTTTGTCAGTGGTGCTCGGAAAAGACTTCATTATAATGAAAATTTCGCTATAACCATGTTCGTTATAAGCGAATTTTGTACCATAGACTTTAATGGTGATAATTTGGGGACCAAAAGTTTTACTTCGTTATAACGAAATTTCGTTATAACCGTGTTCGTTGTAAAGAGAGTGCACTGTATCATCATTCCTTCATCAAATGTTGCATTGTACAGTATGTCCCCCAAAAATTACAATCAAATTTTTGCATCGACAACTTCCAATATGATTAAGCTGTCTGAATGCTATTTTAGGGGCAAAAAATGTAACATCTTACCTATATTTTGGCAGAAAACCCCATTCGATTTGGTTATGTGGTCATAGAGAAATGTGAATCGTTGTGAAGCATGTCATGGATGTGATTCTTCCAAGTTTAGCACTTGGATGCTCTTGGAACTGCGTATCAATGTGTGAACACAATGGACAGATCTTGGAGTGAAGGGATTAATCCTGACATGCTCAACAAAATTCCTCATTTCTCTTTGACCACTGAAGCAAATCGGATGGGGTTTTCTGCAAGACGTATAGATAATAAGTTATAGTTTGATACCCTGACATTGTTTTGGATTGATTCACTACCTTTACAGTTATCATTGCGGAGGGTCCCGTTGTATCTTTTTTTTTTTTTTTTTTTTTTTTTTTTGGGGGGGGGACATATGGTATGCATTGTCATTGTCAAGGATCATACTAGTAGCTATTGAGATAACAGCAGCCAATATGACATAAATCAAGATCCCTCCTGGTAGCTGTGAGGGTTATGTCTATATATTGGTATTCATTTATGATAATGTATTCTGGAGAGGTATCAGTTTCCCAAAGGCCAACCGTGTCCTTGAAAGAATGGGAGATGAGAGAATTTTGTGATGGCTTGGATTGCTTTTTGCAACATTTATCTGTCTATATAGCTACCCACTGCTAGGCAACAAAGAAAAATCTAACGCCCTGTAATGACTGTATGTATTGCTTGCATATTTGCAAGAACAGTAAATCTCCGTGGTGAAAATTGTATTTGATAAAAAAAAGAAAACTTTAATAACAAGAGACCCGCGGGTCTAGCGCTCACCTGAGTATCGCAAGTTCACCTTTCACGCAGTCACTAATCTAAATTATTCACAGCTCTACCAAAATTTGACCAGGCATTCTCAAGTAGAAGATGAAAATGTACAATAAGGGCCCAATTTTTTCAAGATTCCTTAATTTGGGGGGATTGGGGCCCCCTGGGGCCCTCTGGGTGGGGCATGGTGCCCATTTTGATAAATTGAGATCCTGACCCCCTAGGGATGCTACCTGCCAAGTTTGACAAAAATCCATCATGAGGTTTTCAGGAAGAAGATGAAAATGTACAATTCAGGCCCCCATTTGGACCCTTCCAACCACCACCCCCCCCCCCCCCCCCCTACCCAAGAGGGGCACCCCTGGATCTCCTATGAACAAACTTGAAACTACAGTCATTAATGTACTCACTCATAGTATTATCTCAGCTCTATATATAACTTCTGATTCTAGAGAAGATTTATAAAGATTCCTTCATTTGGGGGATTTGGGACCCCTGGGGGCCCCCTGGGTGGGGCATGGTGCCCATTTTAACAAATTGAGATCCTAACCCCCTAGGGATGCTACCTGCCAAGTTTGGTGAAAATAGGTCATGGGGTTCTCAAGAAGAAGATAAAAATGTACAATTTAGGCCCCATTAGGACCCCTCCTCACCCCCTCCCTCCCCTGGGTCCCAAGGGGGGCACCCCTGATTCTGCCATGAACAAACTTGAAACTACAGTCATCAATGTACTAACTCATAGTATTAACTTAGCTCTATCACTTCTGGTTCTAGAGAAGAAGATTTTTGCGGATATTCCTTAATTTGGGGGGGTTTGGGCCCCCTGGGGGCCCCCTGGGTGGGGCATGGTGCCCATTTTCACAAATTGATTTCCTAACCCCCTAGGGATGCTACCTGCCAAGTTTGGTGAAAATGGGTCATGGGGTTCTCAAGAAGACGATGAAAATGTACAATTTAGGCCCCATTAGAACCCTTCCCCACCCCCCTCCCCTGGGTCCCAAGGGGGGCACCCCTGATTCTGCCATGAACAAACTTGAAACTACAGTCATCAATGTACTAACTCATAGTATTAACTTAGCTCTATCACTTCTGGTTCTAGAGAAGAAGATTTTTACAGATTCCTTAATTTTGGGGGGTTTGGGCCCCCCTGGGGGCCCCCTGGGTGGGGCATGGTGCCCATTTTAACAAATTGAGTTCCTAACCCCCTAGGGATGCTACCTGCCAAGTTTGATGAAAATCGGTCTTGGGGTTTTCAAGAAGAAGATGAAAATGTAAAAAGTTTACGCACGACGCACGACGGACGACGGACGACGCACGACGCACGACGGACGCCGGACGAAGGGCGATCGCAATAGCTCACTTGAGCCTTTGGCTCAGGTGAGCTAAAAACTGAATCACATATTATAAAACATAGGAGATCACAGATTACAGTATTCTAGTTGTGGAATAGCATTCCTCCACCAAATTAAAGGAATTCAACATTAAGGACTTTCAAATCAAAATAGTGAGTGCATCTTTCTTACTCATAGTATTGTTATATCAGACAAAAGAGAAGAATATCAAATCATAATTTATATATCAAAGGATATCAAATTATGTTGTTGTTGCATATATTTTTTCTGTATTGTATTGTGCAGTGTAGGCCGCAGCAATTCTGGACCTAAATTCATGTTGCTTCTTTGACTTCAATCTCTTCTCTACAAGAACCGGAAACAATCATACACTATAAGTCATGGTGATAAGCTTATCATGATTAAAAAAAAAAAAAAAAAAAAAAAAAAAAAAAAAAAAAAAACCTTTAGGCATAACTTGCTGGTTCTGTTCACCACAGTAGACCTAGAGTTGAATCATTCAATTTGGCTGTGATCTATTTAGAAGCAACTGCTTGGATGGTCATTATTTCTAAATAAATATTTGAGAGCATTCTAACTGTAATGTTCCTGATCCATTTGTTATGTGTGCATGACAGCAGTGGATTCATAACTCACCAATATGCCATTACCAGAATGAGGTCAAAATGAGCAGTACTCGATGGGATGAACCTCTTTATACAAAAACCTGGCTGTCAAGCGATATGGTTTGTGTCATATAGATCTGGGTCACAAAGATTACATGACCAAAATTATTCAGTGCTTTAGGAAGTCCACAGCAAAACATTCAGAGTTCTGATGTTGCTGTAGACAAATTTGGCTGTTGACTACAGCAAAAGTGCAGATTAACTGATATCGTAAATTACCTGTACATTCTTTAGTTGGCTGCAAAACATGAAAGGCAAAAGTGTCCTTTATTTTGTGCTTTTGTAAAAAAATTACTTCAAACAAAAGAGTAAAGAAGAATGACACAGGTATTTGCAACTTACAGACAACTGCAGCCATATATCTAAAGGCCTAGCTTCTTTATCCCCTTTCTGTATCAATGAGTCAAATGTACACTAATATCACACACATAACTCTGAACAGGAAATTACTGTGGCATGCAGTGGCTTAAATTCCACCTTACACAAGCTCTCTCCCTTCACTTCTCTATTCCTATTCCTTTTCGCTTTCCTTCTGTCCTCTCTCAGTTCCATGCTGACTGCTGAGAACCAAGAATCGGAGAAAGCCTTGAATGACCTCAAGAAGAGGAAGGCTCAGATCGATGAGGAGCTGAAAAATCTTCAAGATTGGTTTCCACCAGAGGATGCGCGGATTGAAGAATAGTAGGAATTTCAGGGTACAGTAAAAGTGGAAAATCTCTCAGTGTGAAAATTTTCACCTGATTTACCATGACTTGAAACTACAGCACAAAAACTAAAACACATGAAAATTTTACTTGCTGTAATACTATTTTATGTTTTGATTTCACAGAATTGAAGAATACAAAATTTATCTTAACCAACTGAGTGTGAAAAATTACAAAAATTGTCCACTTTTACAGTATAATATAGGATATAGGCTAAGACAATATTGTGCCTGGAAAGTATCATTACATAGGTCAGATCCTATTAAAACCAGGGAACAGTCTTAAATTCTGTCTTCTGTAAAAGTGTTGTCCAAAATCACAATAATTTGAGTGGAGTAAATAATGCTGCTAGGGTAAAAATCAGCTGTAGAAATAAGTGCTCCAGGCTTTGTGGGTGTATTGCAAACTCGGACTGTGTAAATAACAAATGCTTGATTAAGCTGTAAAGGATCTTTGTATAAAAACTCTGTCCTATGTTGTGTGTCATAAAGTTCTAAACTAGGATAGTGAGTAGAATTATGACGTGGAGTTGACTGGCTTCTGATCTTCTATATGTTTTGTTTGTGAAATATTTTTCCAATTTTCATACCTTTTTGGGTCATTGTTTTTATCACGAGTACTTGAAGTACATTGCGGGCAGTTGCTAGTAACATATCACACATCCTTAGTTTCTTTGCCTCTGATTTTTCAAGGCAGCAATACAAAGCCTCCCCGTCTTTTGCATCTCTTCTGTTACCTCGTAGCATAAAAAGCTATTCAATCTTGCCTTTGGAAATATTTCAATTTTTCCTTACTCTGCTGTAGGCTAGCTCCTCAATTGAAAATCTTGCAGCGATTTATAACAGAAGTCAACATGCACAGTGATGAGATTAAAATTTTTGCCTTCCAGGTGTAAAATATATTAAAGGGTCCACGTTGTCTTGCTACATACCTTGATTTCACAGTATGCAGTCAGTATTGTGCTTACTTTGCAAGAGGGAGATGGAGGCATTATATGTTTTTGTTTATCCGTCTATCCATACATCCACATGTCCATCTCTACGTCTGTGTGCTCCAAATATCATTATTGTGATTTCATAAAAAGTCTATACTGAATTTTTCAAAACTTGGAGCAAGTATGGTACAGAAGACATGACTAGCTGAAATTAAATGTTCTCTGTTGTGATTATGATTATATATTTTAGGAGAAAGGTATAAATACACAAATTTATAGGTAAAGGGAGTGAAGAGGTCTAAAGGCAAGGTGGTATGAAAATAGGTTACTGAATTTCAGCTGGAGTGTCATTTCCCATCCATGACTTCAGCTACAAAGTTCAATGAAAATGTAATGTATCAAGAAGGGTAGAAATGAATGAGAAATGTCGATGTACAAAGTGGGTCATTCTTCAAGGTTACTGAACATTGATCATCTTCATTAAGTCAACTGCACAGCAATCATTAGATTGCTTGTTTTTCTCTTCATCTTGTAGTCATGTAAAATGCATCCATCTGAGATAGAAATTTCTTCACGATAGGCCTACAAGCAATTCTCACTCCACAACCCATTAGATTACTCTGCTGAGGGAAGGGAAATGACTTGTAAGGCAAGTCATGAGGTTTTAAAAGACACAGAATTGTGTTCCGTTGATGAATTCTGGTGGTCCTGGTGAATACAGCCTTATTTTCAGAAAATAGTATGAAGCACTATAAAATATAGCATTATATATCTATTTCCTGTTCTAGCAAAGTTCACCCTGGCTGCAAGCTTGTAAAAAGATATCTGTGTGTGCTCTGCGAAATTCTGAGCAATGTGTTTGATGACCATCAAATTATAGAGAAATGTGGCTCACTCCTCACTGCAGGAATCTAAGCTAGCGATATCAAATGCAGCCATTGGTATCGAAACCTTGAAGCACTCCCAAATATCTGCAATGTCCTTGTGTGCTTCCTGTTGCGTGGCTGTGTTAGAGTGTTTGCATGGTGCAGTCAATTGCAGTGAACTACTTTCTCAAGGAGAGGGAGAAAAGAATGATGCAGCTGCTGCAGCAGAGTCATATATTACTGATCTTGGCACTTGTATTTGTATCTTGCACATTGTTTTTTGGAAAGCTAGATACAATAAATCTTCATATGAAGCTGATCCTTGAGATCTAACGAGCAAGATTCATTTGTTGAAGTTGGCAGCATTGGAAATGAGAGAATGTGAGGATGAGGGATGTTGCTAAGGAGGAGGAGGAGAAGGAGAAAGAGGCAGAGGAGGAGGGAGAGGAGAAGGAAGAGGGGAGGAAAATAATTTTAGGGTTGCTGTGACTAATCCCTAATGCTCAAGATGGTGGTCACCTTAGACGATGTCAATACTGATGATGGCAATGCTGATGCTGAATGGTGGTGTGAGAGATTATAACTCTACGGCCCAAATTCACGAAGGTTAAAATTAAAAATTAAAACTATGGTTTAAACCATGGTTTATGCACATTTCTTCTGCGTAAATACGATTAACAGATTGCGTACGCCAACAGATGTCCAGTAGCAAAAGCGCATTGATACGTGCATGTCAAAGGTATGCCTATTTCACGCTAATTTTAGACCATGGTACAATTTTCATACCATGGTCTAAGTTTAAACCACCTTCATGAATGTGGGCCTACAAGAACAGAAGCTTTGAGGATGCATGCTATTGATGTTCCAACATTGAAATGTTCTCATAATTTCCTATGCGAATGCATTGACTATTGTAGGATTGTTTGGAACCTAGAGCTTGCGTAGCAGGACTGCATGAGTTTTACTGAGACCAAGAATTCAAGTCGGGTGTGTTGGTAGGTCATCCAACAAGTGACCTTTGGTGAATGTTTCATTGCATATACAGTGGACTCCCGTTACAACGAAGTCCTCGGGACCGGCAGTTTTCTTTCGTTATATATTGGAATTTCCTTATAACCGAACAAATAAACAATAGAAATACATAGAGTGGATGACATTGCAGCCCAAATTTTTACTTCATTAGAACCGGAATGTCATTATAACCGTGTTCGTTATAACGGGAGTGCACTGTACATAACTAATGTTGTATTCACCTTTGGTGTGAGATATGAGTGAAAACCATGCATGTCATTATAGCGTGTTAGTGTTCTTTGCTTATGTGATACCAACACTTTCTCATTTTATGTTGCAGGTAGCTCTCATGATAGTACTAAATAACAAGTGACACAAGAACATATGTGATAGAAGAATTGTAGATCTCATTTAAAGCCAGTTCTTTGGCATTTTCTACAGGTTGCACGATACATACTTGTCTTGTATCATCAGCTATTGTGTAATCACACTGATAACATGAAATAATTGACACATTTCCACAAATTTCAGATATGCCCCCGCCCCACCCCCACACACACATACACTGAAAAGAAAAGAAAATCTTTTGCAGATGGCAGCTGTAACCTTTACCAGATGAGAGCAAATGCACTGGGTCAAAACAAGCATCAGGCACGTACATTTTCAACAATATTTATAGGAGTCTTTTTATTTCTGCACAATATATTTACAAATGCTGAAGAAAAAAATATTGTCCCAAACTGTACTGGTATGTTCGCTTAAGAGCTTCATGCACTGTCATTCTGAAAACCATTGCTCTTGCCTTGGATTTGTGGGATTGTACAATATATTGAGGTATTCTACACATGTATTATGATGTGATGTTACTGGTGAATGCACTGGTTTCACTGGCTGTAAAAATCACAGTTTACATTGAAGGGTGTGTACAGTTCTGGTTGAGGTGAGGATTTAGCTTTTAACGTTTTGCGAGATATTGAGAAACCACTCTATGAGATGTCAAAGAGCATGCAATTCTAAGGGGTGTCAAAAGTTTATTTGATGAAAATCGGTTTTGAAATGGCCAAGATATCCAAAAACAAGGTGAAACAAAGAGGTCCCAATAAAAGGCGTGGCCTGTCGCCTTTTATTATCATCACTTTTTTGGATATCTCAGCCATTTGAAAACCAATCTTCATCAAATAAACGTTGAATCCTTCTTAAAATTACATGCTCTTTCATATTTCATAGGACGTTTCTCATTATCTCACTTAGGAAAGTTGAAAACATGAATCCCCACCTCAACCAGTACTGTACAGTCCCTTTAAATCCCAGTATTTTCAAGTGACAGATTGTAGCCATGAAATAATTTTCAATGTAAACAGCAATACTTGGTATCATTAATCAATGTTTTAAGGCCTTAAAACATTAATACAAAGGACTATACTGCTCAGTTATACCAGTGATGAAACAAAAAAGCAACGGTTTTCAGAAAAATAAGCAACTTGGAAGATTTCAAGAAAAATCCTTCCCGTATGTGCAATCAAAAGGCATTGTGATGAATTATACTATATTCAACTTGACAAATGCAATATATGACAATAAATATACATGAAATGCATGATTCTAAAATTTGGGACATTCATGTAGGTTTAACATATCACCAAAACATAAAAATGTCTTTCCATATATATGTACATTTTGGTACAGTACTACACAGTGAATTCTGCAAGAAAACCTTTTCACAATATCACTAGCTTGCATTCTTTCCCCACATACATTTAATGGATGGAGGGTTAACATAAACTTTTATTGGTCAAAGAGCAAGAGGCACACCAGGCGGAAATAATATATTTCTGATGCTGACCAGGATCTTGTGGTCAGATCTACATGAAAGGTTATTAAAAAAAGAAAAAAAAAAACATATCTCCGACTAACAATATACTGTATTTGCAAAGCGATCCACTCAAACCATGGGTATTTTTAAAAAGTTAGCATTTGCATTTGGATGTAAGATATCTGCTGTGCTCCACTTGTATTGTCAATTGTACACCAAAATATTCAAACGCTTTGACCAATCAACAGTCGCATTCTCTTGGATTAGAGCTAGATGAGCACTTGAAGAATTGAGGACTTCTCATCATGAATGCATGGCAGCATTATAAAGTCACATTGTGATGACGATCCATTCAAGGCATCCATATCTTATTACAGGTTTCACCAAATGTTGACCAGCCAAACTTCACATGAAGACAAGATCATGTGTGTTCTACGAGGAGGAGGAGTCCTTTCTTTTGGTCATCTTGTGCATCCCTTGTCTTGTTTTATCTACATGTCTGGAAAGAGACTCTGCAGCAGTGCCATGTAGTTGACCCTCTTCACGCCGTCCTTGCTCTCTTGACCCGTCCAGGACTCGTCAAACTTGGCCGGGGGAGCAATGTACTGGGCGGTGGTCACTGGGTTGTCCCGCCAGTTCAGGTGGACGATGAAGGCATTGTAGTTTACTTGACCGTCTTCGTTTGTCTCCAGTCTGCATCGAATGGAAATAAATTCACATGAATCATCATAGATGAAAATACAAGCACATTGCAATGCAGTGTGATCCCATCTGCACTGATGTGGATGTAGGACCTCAAAATTTGTGATCAGTCATAGATTTTGCCACAGGGTTCACAGTCCACTTTCAGTCCACTTATTTTCCAAGTTATCACAAAGGTATAACATAGCACCACTTTCAAATCATACCACCCTATACCTCGAACTAACCAGTAGAACTACTTTGCTGTATTATAAATGAGGTATTTTACAGGTATAGCAACTATCGTGACAAAAAGGTAGCACAAGCCACAGCTGAAGGAGGGAAATGTAGTGGAAACATGCAAGGAGTGTTGGTGCCGACTGGAGTGAGTCACAAAATCTGTGATGATAACCCCGCATGAGATAATATATGCATGGTACGTTTTGCAAATCTTTAATTTTTGAGAATTTCCAAAGTCGGCTGATGTTCGGGACTCGCAAATATATCATCTCCTATGAAACAAAAGCCCCATATATTGTTTCCAAAGTGAGAAGTCACTAAGTGTTCTCATGAAGAGATATAATACTCATTTCTTATTTAGTCACTGTGGTTCTCAATGACAAACTCATTCACTCGTGAAACTGTCTTGCCAGTTGCAATTACAACATATGTGTCATATACAGTATATCACATTCACTGAGAGTAGAAACAAACTAAGAATACAATATAGCCCCCTCTAAATTGTCCAGCCAGCAGAATTGAACTTCGGTTCTAACCTTGAGATGAGCACCCTCAGCAGGTCGTCTGGGAGAGGGAGGTGGAAGGCGTTGCAGGTGCTGCGCACGAGGGCAGCGTCCAGGTACCCGGACTTGTCCGTGTCGTGCTGCAGGAAGCCCTCGCGAAGCTTGGCAAAGTTCTCGAAAGCGTTCTTCTTCAGCTGCTCCTGCACAATGGAGACCAGCGCCTCCTGGCTCAGCTTGACATCCTGCGTGTCGCTATAGTAACGGGCGATGACGATGATCTCGTGCTCCGACAGGTGGCTGCCACCAAGTTGCACGAGCAGGTTTCTGCAAATTGTACGAAAACAAGGACAATGCAAGATGAATGCCCTAAATAAATATTTGGTAAAAGCTACCAACTGAACTTTAATGGTACTACGGAGTACTAGTATGAGTAACTACTCTGCACACAATAGCAGTGTATTGCAAAAGGACGTAGCAGTAAAGTGAACCGGACACCGCCTGGGTCCACTTTCACTAAATTACTATGCAACTATGGAATTTAGAACAATTGCAGATGCCATCACAGCAACTGGACAATGAATAGCAAACCACGAGAAATTAGTTGTTGCGGTAGTAACTGCAGTTAGTCATATGACACTTTAATAGCAGTGAAGTGAATTTATTTGAAAGAAAATAAGAAAGAAACTGCTCTGGCTTACAGCAGTTTGGTGCTGTTTGGCTATAATTTTGACAAGTATAATAAACTGATTCATTCATAGGTATACTCGTTCTGACTTTAGTGTACCTGTATACGCCATATATTTTGCGAGTCTAAATTTTCGCGTATCGGGAATTCCCAACGATTTTGCAAGAGGTTAAATTCACAATCGTGGAATCCTGTACTGAACGGAGAAATGTACACGCGTACGTCACATCCACATCGGGATCAGAGTCAATATTTTCGCGTGTCTTTAATTTCGCGCATAGCACCTGACTCGCTAAATTCGCGAAAATAAAAACCTTGCGAAATATTTGGCATATACAGTAATTACCAGAGACTGGAACATACAGGTTTAACAATCAGATGAGAAATTCTCTGCGAAAAAAGCAAGAACGCTGCTCCAATTTAGCAAAAACAATCTACGTGCAGTACACTGCAGATTCACAAGACTGCATTCTCCTTTACCTGAACTGGTCGTACTCTAGGTGGCCGGTATTGTTGGAGTCATTCCGCTTGAGGAACTCCTTGATTTGCTCACGATGCTGGGCAGCAATGGAGCTGATCTTCTGCATGAGGATGCCAATGTTGGCCATGGGAAACTGACAGGTGGAAAACAAACAATCAGAGATCTTTTATTTTCACTCCACTACATACATAACGAGAAATGGATATTGTCATTATCAAACCTCTTATTAGAATTCATACCAAATTGTCTCAAAGAACGCATAAACAAAAAGGTTAGGAAAGATTTCAACGTCATTTGCAGTCTTGATCAGGTTTTCTTCATCACTACTCTACACTCTATCCTCACTAGAAATACTTGGTGCAATTATCAGATATTTTGATAATTACTCAAATTGCATTGTTTTCATTTTCATTTCATTTCTCGAAAACCCATACGCACCCTTCACTTATCAACTCTAATAACTTTAGAAAGGACGATTCTGCTGCTTTGGAAGTTGGCAATAACCATGGACTG
The DNA here is from genome assembly GCF_040938485.1 of Diadema antillarum. Taxonomy (NCBI): domain Eukaryota; kingdom Metazoa; phylum Echinodermata; class Echinoidea; order Diadematoida; family Diadematidae; genus Diadema; species Diadema antillarum. Next base: position 8,263 of record NW_027271843.1, on the reverse strand, counting down.
AATGGCCCAAATTCACGAAGGTGGTCTAAATTTAAACCATGGTTTATGTATATTTCTTCTGCGTATTTATGATTGACAGATTGCGTAAGCTAACAGGCATCCAGTAAAAAAAAACGTGCATTGATGCGCGCATGTATTGGTACGCCTATTTAACGCTTATTTTAGACCATGGTCTAAATTTGTACCATGGTTTAAGTTTACACCACCTTCATGAATTCGGGCCAATGTGTTGATAAAGTATGCTCAATTTCAACTTAATCATGTAATCCCTTCATCATTGTTGCCCCGGCAGTTCACATTCTGTTTTTGTCTCACTTATCACACACCTAGCACAGCTTGGTAAAGATTAAACACTTGAATAGACCCTGTACTTCAGAGCCTCTTTTCTCAGTTCACACTTTTCCAGAGTGTGTGCTTTCTTTCCAATATTTAGATAGGTTAGGAAAGTTCATTTGAATCGACTTGTACATCATTTTAAAGCTTAGAGTCTACTCTTTCACATTCTCCTCTTAACTAATAATCCATGTCTGACAACTTTTTGTTGGTTTTGTGAGGCAGGGTCACATTTAATCCCCATATAAGATTATGTATTAGGGTGCATCATTCACTAGTCTTGGTCACAGACTCACCCCATCTGCATGTTTCTCCATGTATCTGAAAGCATACTCGTCGGCGTCGATGAGAATGAAGAAATGGCTGTGGAAATTGAGGCGACTGCCCACGTAGAGATCGCGAGCGGTGAAGTACTCGGAGAGTTCCGTGCCGAAGCGCGGCTGGTTCGGCTTCTTGATCCGCCCACGCTCCAGGAACTTGCCGCCAATGATGCCTGCAGGAGGGAAAATTGATGAGCATGAGTGGAACAGAATCTACAACAGTAACAACAGGCTGGCATCTGAGTTTGAAACTACAATTTTCCCCATTTAGACATAACGCATGAAACACATGCAGTACTAAAATGGAAGCACTCGCAGAGAAACAATACAGAAGAACATTGAAAGACTCAAAGAAGATAACTGCAACAACAAAGCAAATGTCACGTACATGTGGTTAAATCTATGTCACTTGTGAATAACAATGCCTTAATACATTCATCTCTTGAGCACAGAACAACTGGAATGTTGAGAAAGAGAGTCTCACCGGAGTTCCTTTCAGGTGGCTCGAACACAGCAATGGTGTCGTCAGACAAGAAGTATGAGATGATGAAGCGGCGGTCGACATCGATTGGCTTGGTGGTGTCCAGACGAGCCACAAAGCGAAGCACATTGCTATCTAGACCATGCCTACAATGAGAATTAACAACAATAAATGGTTATGATGATAGTGACATGGGCAGCGCATCAGCAAAGTGGATTAAGGTCAATCATATTAATAAAAATTCTTTACACATTTTTTTTTCCCCCAACAAAAGTGCTGTCTTCCCTGTAGCATACGGGACCACTGAATTGCAAAAATGTCTTTGGTCTGGGGAATTAGATGCACAGTAAAAATCTACACAAAGTAATTGTGAATTTTGGAAAATCAAAAAAATGGAAAAAGTTGTTCAGCAAAAACTAGAGATATTACAAGAAACAGGATCAAGGCTTCAGAATGGTTTCAAATGTGTGTGTATATTGTGCAAATGTGAACAGTAGCGAGAAAAAACATCCTTACATTATGAATCCCCTAGCAGACCAGTCATATCACTTCACTGGTGGTCGGCAAAAGGCCACAAATTTAACATTGTTCACCATTTACAGATGAAACAAAAACCCAGCTTTAGTGCTTCAAAATAGTTCTGAAATGTGAGTTAGGGATAGAAACAACCAGTGCAAAAAAAGTGAATCAGTATAATCAATGTCAACTATCATTTATATACAAAATGTGAACAATAGTTATAAAAAGATTGTTTCTGGACTAAACCATCTACAGTTACGGTTTAGTGAGAAAAAATATTAATATCTCCTTATATCTTACGCTTTATTGCAAAATTCTTATATGGTAGGATGTTTTGTGATACAACTGACCTACACATATGCATCAAATGTGATAACTCGAACATTTTTTAAAGCACTGCTCCCAAAGGTAAGCAGTACCTTTAAGAAATGTTTAAAGACACTCCATGAAAGTCTCACCTGTCCTTCTCCATGAATTTGATGAAGTCTCGGCGGGGCGGCTTGGGCAGGAGACCCATGCAGGAGCACAGGGAGTCCTCCTCGGAGCCGAAACCGGTGTAAGGCGGCCACACCCGTTTGCCTGCACCGCCAGGATCGTTCCTGTAGTTAACGGGGGCAAAGTCATCTGGGGGAGAAGGGGGTAAAGTTGATCAGTTGGCATACAATGCTGGAAATGAGACTTCTGTGCTAGGGTATGTGCTTATCCCCCATGCTCTATATCTGATAGCTGCAGTGATGCTTATGTAAGTAGGGTGAAGTAATATGTTGTTATGTTTATAACAGACAATAGAAATAAGCATTTTGTTGTTTGATGAGCACACTAGTCTTTTATTTTGGCAGTAACTTTTAGACACAAATCTGAAAGCCCTTGAAATAATATGTATGATTAATTGTCAGTAAATCATACCATCTAAAATTCTGCTATCACTTAATTATTGTGGTAATAGACATATGACAAATGATGGTATTTTTTTCGTGTGTGTATATACTTTTTCATGCCCTTTTAGCACTCAGGCAGAATTGTATGGGGCATAACAAATACTCTGTATTTATGACTTCTGGCTGGCATGTGAACTGCAGCAATTTTAAAAATTGGAAAGAAATATATATGATCATTAGTCTGCTTACACATCCATATAATCTATGATGACTGATACAAAAGCATTAGAGCAGTTTACACTGGGTGCATTGCATAAAATGTCAGAATTGAAATTCAGGCCCACCCTTGTTTTCATATGCTTGATTTCAACAGACACAATATTTTCTGCACAAACAGACCCTGGGACAAAGCATACTTACTGATGCCATATTTTCTGGTGTAGTACTCTTTGGTGAAGTCATCACAGTCAGCCAAAATGAGGGTACGGCCGTTGGCATTGATGGTGCTGCCGATGGTCAGATCACTGTCATGGTAAAACTCAGAATGCACTGCTCCAGTCTGCATACGATGGGAAAGATGAAGCATATTAAACTCCAAAACTTACAGTTGTTCTACTTGTTGCTTCCCCTTGAATCATTCAAGTGACATGGGTGTCTTAAATCTTCAGAATTAGATAATCAGAATGGGTTAAGAGTCATGCCAGTACTTTCTTGTAGCAGTTTACACATGGGTGGAAGTAAAAACTCTTTTGGAATAGTAAATCACAATTTATCAAACATATCTAGACTTCAACCTATACTAGCTTTTCAGTCTTTACAGCCTTTTTCACATTCCATCAGTCACATACTCGTATGACTGGTATACCTCATAACCCGTTGAGGACGAGTCCTGAGTATACTCGGGCAAGTGTCTAAGGGAAATGCTCGTTGTAGCAAAATCAGCCCATCCTCAACGAGCTAACAAACACCTTGTGCTCATGTAAATAAACATACCTTCAAACTGTCAAGAATATAGCGCCCTCCATGGCCGGTTGGTCCAAAGACATTCAGCACAGTGCGACCAGTGATCTCACCAGGCTGCCGCAGTGCCTCGGGAGAAGTCTTCGACAGGCGACCGCGCCTGAGGAACATGGGCGTCTTGTCGCGCCCCGAGTTGGGCGGGATGATCTCCTTGATCTCGATGGTGTCGTCTGCCAGGAAGTAGTGGAGGTAGAACTCGCGCAGATCACCAAACATGTTGTCCCTGTCGTCCCAGAAGCAGAGGAAGCGCAGAACGTGGCGATCGTGGTCCAGGAACTGCTTGAGGGTGTCCACCTTCTCGTAGGGACGCAGCGGCTGCTGGGCTTCATCCATCTGTGGACGGTGGCATGAGAAAGGAGATGATTTTAATAGTCATGAACCTGCTCTGGAGGTGTGCTAGGAAAGAGTTTCTCAAATTATCTAAATGCAACACAGACATTAAGGAGTGAAAAAAAAAGTAAATTAAAAAAAAGTAAGTGCACAGTTGTTTAATTCATTGAAAGAATGATAACAACAACAACAACAACAAAAATCACTGGGACATTAAATGTTGAAAAATGCCCTTTATCGCAATCAAAGCAGCCACTGATGCAAAAAATCTGGACCTTAGGATTTGAACAGAAGAAACAAAAGAATTAGAAAACCAGAGCAAGGCAGTGCTTCCTTGCTAGTTTGCACCTTTAAACTATTCTCATAATACATTGTATATATTTCACAAAACTTGCATTCTTGAATATGATGTGGAAGTAATGAAAAAATATCATGTTATCTTGAGTGTACCTTATAGTTATTAACCTGCCATAGCTTTGTCTTCTGATAACAAAATGGTCCAGTGTCATTGAACCAAGATTTCATATACAGTGTACTTTTGTTATATCGAACACAGTTATAACAAAATTCTGGTTACAAGGAAATAAAAATTCAGGCCGCAATATAAGGTTTTTTAATTGTTTATTTGTTCGGTTTTAACGAAATATCAATTGATATCACGTGAGAAAACTGCTGGTCCCAAGGACTTCGTTATAATGGGAGTCCACTGTATTATCAGCAAACTGGCAAGGGTGAAAACAGTAGAATACATTTCATACAGCACAGAGCCAAGTTCTGCACATACCCCTTTCCTGAAGTTGGTGTAAGGATCCTTAGGTGTGTCGGCTGGTTCTCTGACACGCACTCCGAGCTTGCGCAGAAAGTTGAAGGTGAACTGGTCGCAGCCCGTAATCTTGAAGGTGCGGCCATACAGGGTGATCTCTTGGTCCACATTGAAATATTCCACGGTGTAGAATTGGTTGTCGTTGGGAGGTGGGAGAGGGATTCGATGTCTCCTGATGAGGGTTCCTGTAATCATAAACAGGTTTTATTTCATTATGATGTGCACTGCTGATTTCATATTCGAGGAGAACTACGTATACTAACAGCTATTCTATATTGAACTAGAAATGTCGCTATGGCGACTGGTATGCCTCCGCCATAATGCATGATTCTCCTAATAGGTACAGATAGTTCATGTGGACAATGTGTGATTACATTTTCACAAAAGTGGCAAAATATTAAAACGACAAGTTTGTCACAAATGTGTTAAATGTTCACCTTCCTTGACTTAGGTTTAATTGGATGAATACAACTGTAGGAGAGCATGTATTTGGGAGTTAAGGACTTTGACTTGACTTTGACCCATTCATATGTTTATGCATCTGAGTTATTTTGAAGGTACGGAGAAAAAGTGCAATTTCTGTATTGAATAGTAAATTGTTACCATTTTCATCTGGCCTTTGACCCTAAAATTCATAAAATAATCACTGTCAGGCAGAACATGCATAAATATGTAGTATGTTTCAAGATAACTTGAGCCACTTCCGAGATATGGAGGAAAAGCTTAGTTAAGCACTTTCACTTGATCTTTGACCTTTTGACCTATTGAGGCAAAAACAAAAGAAAAAAAAAAACTTTCCAAAGAATCTCTATTAGGTTATGCATGCATACACCAAGTGTAAAAAATATAATAATCCTGCCAGCATTGCATAAACATGACGGAAATAGTAAAATTTTGAAGTGTTTCCCTTGACCTTTGACCCCTGACCTTTGACCCCATGAACCCTAAATGTTCTAGATAATCACTGCCAGTCAGTACATGTATATATACTATGTACTATGAAGATACCTTGAACAATTTCCAAGGTACAGAGAAAAAAGGTGAAATTTTAATATTTTTACTTGACCTTTTGACCTTTGACCTTGAGCATGTGCACCAAAAAGTTGATAGGCACAACTTCACCCCCTAATACACATACATGTTAAGTTTCATTAGGATACCTCAAAAGGTTTTTATAGTTACCCTGTCCACAAAATTCATTACGGACGGACGGAAGGACGGACGGACGGACGGACGGAAGGACGGACGGACGGACAGACGGAAGGACAGACGGACGGACGGACGGACGGACGGACGGACGGACAGACAACCCGAAAACATAATGCCTCCGGCACCACTTCGTGGCGGAGGCATAAAAATACACACGTATATTGTAATGTTTTGAGCATCATAGATTATAATATCTCTTCATCTTTCTGAGATTCCATGTAATCAAAATGCTAAGATGTTTTTAAAAAATGAAAAATTAGCATTTTACATAAATTGTACTTGAAATGGCTTACAGATAATGTATTTGTTTTTCAGATTAAATGATCAGTTTAACATCAATGATTTTGAATGGCAAAGGTAGGAAGAGACTTGACTTCAATATAAGACAAGGGTTATCACAACAAAAGCAAAGAGCAAAGAAAGAAATGCTTCAGATGTCTACCACCCTACAGCCATGAATCAAAACTTTCATTTGCACTGTACCTCAAGACACAAACCTGAATAAAAAATTTGAGAAATGCATCAATGAAACTTACTAGAAATCTTATCTAATATACCTTGGATATACTTCTACTTATTGGTCCATCATAATTACAACTGTATTACAAACTCTGTGTCATATTGATGATGCACATGAATGTACGGTACATGATGCCCACCTTGTGGTATACCGCTGTTCTCAACCTGAGGCTCGATGACCTGGATCGAATCATCCTCCAGATAGAAGTAGATCTTGCACTTGCGGATGCGGTATTGCTGCCGCATCTCGTGAACGGCTTCCTGGAAGAAGGCGTCAAACTGGAGGACCTGCTTGTCAAAGGCCACCCAGGCGGGTGCTGCATTGCCCTGCCCCTGGGGGATGTTGCTGGACTGGGGCTTAGCCTTCTGGCCGAGGAGTTTCGAGCCCCCAATGCCAGGCTTGTGCTCGCCGACAAGCATGGGAACCTCATTGCTGTAGTCAAAGTGCTGTGACTTGTGGAACTTCTCCTTCCCCAACTATGTCAATGAAGAGATAAGAAATACAATGAAAGAACAACAACAGGCCTAAGTCTATCCCATTCTATCAGACTGAATTCTTACAAAAATTGGTAATCAACAAGGATACTTAATGCAAACCAGACAGTGCTCGATCCCCCCCCCCCCCCAAAAAAAAAGAGCAAGTCATTTCAAGAAACAGAAAAAAAATAATGCACATGACTTGATTACATGTCATGGTCGTGTAGCTAGAAGTATAGAACCCTCTAACAATGTAACATTATCAAGGCCCTACTCTAACGTTGGAGCCATATTCTATGCTTACGGCAATGCCATGAATATGATCATGCTAGCCCGACCAGACGCCGTGCAAATTTATACAGCGACTGGGCTGTGTATAGACTCTAGGCCTACTATAGTATTAGTAGTTATGATGGTCTCCGTTATCTAATCCGATCATGCAGATTAAGGACTGCGCAGGTGTGCAACTCAGTTCGGGAAACCCACTCACAAGGGGGGCCCCTCCTTATAAGTAACCCGTCCCCCTTATAAGTAACCCCGTCCCCCTTATAAGTAACCCCCGGGGCACCCCTTATAAGGAGTCTCCACGCTTTTTTGCAATGCAACGCGAAAATGAAAGGACTGCGGCAATTCGCTTGATTATGTCCATAAAGCTTCACAAGTTTCCTAGTTACTCACGAAATTTGAGCAAAATCGGTTTGAGGCATCATATCTAAAATCATGGATTTAAAGGCGATGTCAAACGACCCATGCGAATGCTGAAATGCGAGCGATTACTGGCGCGAGTGTCGCCAGGCGCGGCGGCGCGGCAATGCTTGAGTGCAGACGTGGCGACTGAGTACATGTACACAGTCGCCACGTCTGCACTCAAGCATTTGCCGCGCCGCCGCGCCTGGCGACACTCACGCCAGTAATCGCTCGCATTTCAGCATTCGCATGGGTCGTTTGACATCGCATTTAAATTCATGATTTTAGATATGATGCCTCAAACGGATTTTGCTCAAATTTCGTGAGTAACTAGGAAACTTGTGAAGCTTTATGGACATAATCAAGCGAATTGCCGCAGTTCTTTTATTTTCGCGTTGCATTGCAAAAGAGCGTGGAGACTCCTTGAAAGGGGTGCCCTGGGGGTTACTTATAAGGGGGACGGGGTTACTTATAAGGGGGACGGGTTACTTATAAGGAGGGGCCCCCCTTGTGAGTGGGTTTCCCGAACTGAACTGTTTTGTATGCTACTGACTAACCAGTTAACAATACAGTTGTACTAATACAGTACTGTCTGCATTTTTGTAAATCTACTTTTAAAAATGGTCGTGTGTCATACCAATTAATAGGTCCTGTATCAGTGTATAGT